>NC_132846.1:58598515-59210078 GCF_048164855.1 Canis lupus baileyi
AGAGTAAATCTTAAACCCTTATGTTTTAAGATTTTATTTGAATTTTATGAGAAGAGAAGCCTATTGGATTGTGTTGAGAACAGCCATTCTCAACATGGTAGATTTTGGCTCATTTTCCCCTCCCAATGTTTTCCATCATTTGCTATGCTTTTATTGTAATGCTGAATTCATTATTTTTATCATAGTCGCCTAGTTAGCATTAAGTTTTTAGTCTCTAACAACACAAGGACCCATTAGCAAGTATGATACAGAAGAAGAAAAAATTGTGATTGCAGATTAAATGGGGGAGAGAGGTGGTAGAGTGGGAAAGAGAAGTTCCAAAAATAAGCAAATATAACAGAAATGACCTTAAGTCACTAACAGTTCACAAATTCATTTAGAAATTACATATTAAACTTTACGTGAAACTTTTCCCAGAAAAAAATCCCATCACTTTTAGTTTCTTGACAAATTTTAAGTTAGCATAGCTTTCCTCTACTCAGAGAGTATTCTTGGGTAATATAAACCCAAGAGAACTTTCCTTTATATTGCAAGGTTCTAGGTGGTAGAGAATTTATCAGGTCTTAAGATGAGAACTTCACCATTATGAGATAAACAGGTCTAATTTTAAAATATTCTGACATTCTGCAACCTTATAAAGCGCCATTTCAAATTGGCTTGCACATAGTAAAAGACTTTATCAGCCTACACAATGTTTCTGTGAGGGCAGGATGCCCTGGGCAGAATATGGGACAGTTTATCAGTCAGGGACCTGTCGAGAGGGGGGAAAAAAGGCAATCACTAGTTATTTTAACACAAAGATTTGATGTAAATAATCGCCAACCAGGTATTACAGCAACGAGAGACAAAAGGAAGACACTGTGGATTTATAGAAGCAATTACTGGGGGGTTCACATCTTGGGTTCAGGGAACAAATGGAGGAGGGTGGTATTACTGAAATCTAGAAGCTTAGAGAAGGATCCTGTGGAATTTGAACCCAGAGCTCTGCAGAGCCACCCTGGTTGACTGGTACTGGTACATCAGAAGTTAGGAGGAGGAACCACCTGAAGTCAGGACCTAGATTAGCTAGCTTTGATACAGCTGAAAAGGCACTAAGAAATTGTTTCCAGGATGTGAAAAAACTATAAAGTAGGAACAATTGCAGTTATTGGAACCTACTGTCAATTCCAATGGAGAGAGGAATTTCAAGGGTGACCCGCATAAGAACAACAGATTATAAGCATGTCTTTTTTTCCTCCTCCTGCTTTCCAGTCTCCCTCTTGGGCTCCCTATTGGCAAAGCCTAACAGAAGCCAGCTGGCAAGGAAGTCTCCCAAGGATCACAAAGCAAAATATAGAGGGCTAGATCTGAAACTGAGAAAGACAGTAGCTTCTTAACTAGCTGCATAAGGAAAAGAACTTGTATTAAGGTGTCCATCACATATCATTTGAGTTTACAAAGCTATATTCATGATTCTATACCAGAGAGAACAATATTAGTAATTGCTAGCATAGAATAGCATCTACTGGATACTGGGTTCTATGCTAATGCTACACATGTATCATCTTATTTAATTGTCCAGACATTTAATGGAAGAGTGATCATCATGAACCATGAACAGTTTTCTAAACTGATTAAAATTGTGGATTTCAAGATAGAAGTCCCCTTAGCCATCATTTGGTCCAGCTCTTTCTCTATATGCATATCATCATTTTTTTTCCTGTAAAAGAAAGAATCGAATTTATTTGTTACTGTAATCAGGGATTTGCATTTTTTTTCAATGATTTATTTCAGAGAAAGAGAGTACAGGAGCAGGGGGAGGGGCAGAAGGAGAGGGAGAGAGAGAATCTCAAGCCGACTCTGGTGAGCATAGAGCCCAATGTGGGGCTCCATCTCACAACATGGGGATCATGACCTGAGTCAAAACCAAGAGTCAAACGCTCAACTGATTGGCACCACTGCATACTTCAAAAACAAAATTCATTTTGTAAAAAAAGTATTTTGAATCCAGCATAGTTAACATATAGTGTTATAGTAGTTTCAGGTGTATAGTGTCATGATTCAACAATTCCATATATTACTCAGTGCTCAACAGGATAAGTGTACTCTTCATCCCCTTTACCTACATCATTTATCCCTTACCCAATCTCCCTCTGGTTACCATCAGCTTGGTCTCTGTAGTTAGAGTCTGTTTCTTGACATGTCTCTCTCTCTTTTTTCTCTTGTTTCTTAAATTCTATATATGATTGAAATCATATGGTATTTGTCTTTCTTTGACTGTCCTTCTTCTCTTAGCATTATACTCTCTAGTTCCATCCATGTGGAATTCTTTCATTCTTTTCTATAGCTGAATAATATTCCATTATATACATAGCATATATATATATATATATATATAGTATATATACTACATAAATAGTAGGCACTATATATATATATATATATATATATATATATATATATATATATCTTGCATCATCCTTATCCATTCATCTTTCGATGGACACAGGCTGTTTCTATTTTTTTGGCTATCGTAAATAATGCCGCAATAAACATAATGGTGCCTGTATCTCTTTGAATTAGTGTTTTCTGGGTAAATACCCAGTAGTATAAGCACATTATCTTAGAACCAAACATAGCTAACCAGTGTTTCTCTAAGTCACCTGTAACAACTAGGGAAATTAGAAGGCTCTAAAGAATTCCTTTACTGGAACTATAAAACCACAGTTTTATATAAACATCAGAGCCTTTTCTCTTAGTCATAATTTGAGGGAAAAAAATACTAATGTTTAAGGGGAACTGGTAGCATGCTAGAGACATGAATTGGTTAATCTTAGAAGCACCTTCATTAAAATGTATTTATTTTTCAATTCAAACAATGACAATACAGTTGATAAATTCTCTTACCTGAAAATGAACTCAGAAAAACCATTTAACTCCAAGAGGGGTCATTAAGAGACAGAGCATACAGGTCTGAGATTGAAAAGTCTAAGTGAGGCAATAAACTAATAGTTAACAAGGTAATAATAACTACTAATATCTAATGGAAAACCATTGTATTATTATAACATATGTGTTATTTAGATTTAATGGCATCTTATATAATATATATTATATAGTTAATACAATAATATATAAATATATATTATATTAATTATATATATATATATATATATATATATATATATATAAAACAGCTTAACTAGTGTTCATTTCATCTCTGTGCCAAGCAATTGGCTTCATAAATGCACAGGCAAACAAAAACATATATATCTCCCCTTGATGACACTATGAAATAGGCATTATTATCATAGTTTTGTAAATAAAGAAGCAGCAGCCACAAGATGGTAGAAAGTAATTTAAACACACACACTCATACATACATTGCATAGAGTCCTGTCTCACCAGGGTATAAGGCTCTAATAGCAAATACATGAAAAGCACTTAGCACAGTGCTTGGCAAATAATAAGTGCTTAATGAATTTTACCTTTTGTTAGTGGCAATATATGGGTTTACATACAGTGTCACATCTCATTCTGCATTCTATGGAAAATCCTTATGGGGCAAATCTACTATTTATTAATTGATGCCGGTATCCTTGGAAACAGATGTCTACAAACTATTCCTGATATAGAAAATGCAATGGAATGTTGTCTTGCACCACTTCTTTCTGAGTGGGAAATTAGAAACTCAAGATAGTCATATCATATGATGCCCTCCCAGGTACAACTGGAGTTACATATTCTCATTGACAGAATCCGCAGTCTGTAACACTCCCACCACGGAGCCTCTACCACACTGTTTTACAACGGCCATACTTGACATCATGTTATAAAGTAAATAATTTTATAATGAGTCCCATAGCATTTCTGGTATAAATTGTGTACATTTATTGTATAAATCCAAAACAGAGCCTCCTCACCCCTGGGTCCTACTAACTGGAGTCTATTTGGAATACATGAGTTTATTTTTGGAAGGCTTTCTTAAACTTATATTTTGGTTCCTCTTATCATTATGCTATCTTTACTATTTTCGTTTAGCACTTAGGAACTTTTGCTGCAAATCAGAGAATGCCATACTATTGGTTTCAGTAAGCAATAAGGACATGTATACATCATGCATGTCAGAAGACCAGAGGTCAGTTTTGCCAGGAGTGGCTCAAGGCTCAGTGTTATTCTCAAAGACCCCATCAGCTTCTGTTCCTCTTCCCTGTTATTCGCAGCCTGTGTTAACCTCAAACTCAGACCCCAGAAGTGTGGGAATGGTTCCTAAGACATGCATGGTAGCCGATGTTTTTGAATATTACTCAATAATCTGTAGTCAAAATGAAGAAACAAGGGCTAAGTAACTAAGATTAGTATCACCTGTCACATAAAATAGTGGTATGACCTGGAGAAAGCCATTTAACCTTCCAGGAAGGTTGCTCATCTCCAAAATGAGGATAAATGTTCTTAAATCGTCATTAAGTGGCTCACAACACACCTGTCACGTTTCAGACATTCAATAAATAAATAAACAAATAAACACATAATGAATGTGTAAAGAAATACATAAAGAAATGTATTTTAGTTATTTAGTCTTATATACTTGAATACAATTAGACACTCTTTGGTTTCCATGGGAAGTTTAAATTCATGGCATTTCAAAGGGGGAAAGGGGGATTTGCCTGACACAATCATAGATACTTGCCCTTCCTGTACTGATGTTACTTGGCTTATCCAGGCATGTCTCTATGTGAATAAGCCTTAGTGTTGATCTGTCTCCAGTTTACCTAAACCTGTCTGAAAGGTAGAGCCAGACAGCTGAGTCAGTCTATAACAATTGCCAACTGGTGATGACTTCCCCAAAGCCAGACAATCCCCCTCTGTGGACACTCCTCTTTTTATTTTTTTTTTCTTCTCAAGGATCATAAAGCATGTGCATTATTTTCTATCCATTGTGTCATAAAACAGTGATTCCAAAAGCTGGGAAGGTGAGTGATTTCTTGGAAGAAGAGACTATAAGGCAAAGGCTGGAACAAAGACCTAATTATGGGTAGAGGTGCTGAAAGGCACAGTAGACCAGGAAGCACACTACCAAAAATCAAAGAAGTTCCCTGAGACTGCTGGGTTTGTTGTCATTTACATATGAGTGAAAGAGAACAACAAAAGGGCTACACAATCAGACACCAAACTACACTTGTTCAGATTCATGCTACCACTTGCTTGAGTTTTCTCACACACAATTCCTTCCCCCATGGCCCTACTCATCTTTTCTTGGAGACAAATATAGGTTCAATTTCCCCAGGCTTCAGCCAGACAATCCAGCTGCCAGAAATGTGCTGGCTGATCATCTTCCTGGAGCTACTTCTCGGCTACTTACTTGGGTCTGTCAAATGTGGAAAAGGAAGGAAAAACAGAGGACCCATGTTGTGAAAAGCCAGGTATACATTCTGTTAAAAACCAGCAACTAATAATAATGCTCAAACACCATCTTAGCATGAATTAGATTTCTATGCTGTAACATTTATTTATTATTAACTTTAGTTTCACTTTATCTTTACTTTGTTTTTATAATATTGACCAAAAAGTATTTTTTCAATTAAGTTTTTTTTCCAGTGTTTATGAAAATGTGGTCCATCAGGGTCTTTCTATAAATAACAAATAATTAATGTTTTGTTTAATTTACCTACATAAATAGTAGTAAGATACTATGTAAGCCAATAAATTACTTAGTTTATCTAGACCATAACAGTAGTTTTTAAAAAAATAGAATCTCTAGTCATTTTAAAGACGATAAAATGATAGTTTCATGTGAAATTTACACAAACATGTGGACATAATGGAAGAAGTTATTTTGAATATTGACAGACTTGAGAAGAGAAATGGAAATTTTTAAAGTGAATTAGTATAAATTGTTAACCATAATTCAATATTTACTTGCAGACTTTCAGAAAAGTAATACACTGTTCATTTTATGCGATGAGTTGTTAATATTACATGAAATAACAAATTGGCATCATAACTAAACAGAGTGTCTGGGCAGTTATCAAAAAAAAAAAAGAACGATGGGAATCTAAGCACGGGAGTCAGGTTTTTACTGACAAATGGATTATTCTGCACAATGTGAAATTTGTTATTGCTTTCTGATCAGATACTCTTCAGTTTCAGTTTTAAATGTCTTCATTACACAAATCTTATTATAATTATGTGTGAGATTAAGTGTGCTAGAATGAAAGACTCTTATATCATTGTGTTATTTTTAAAACCTTAGGAATTTCACACTTACCCATATGAAGGACTGATATGCGGCCCTACAACCATTCCAGTTATGGCAAAGCCATGCCAACAACATTCTTGACATGCTTGAAGCTGATGGCGTGCCCGGACAAATGTTCCCTTGTTCCCTATTCCCCTCAGTTTCTGGTGTTAAGTATTAGTTGAGCCCCCTATCACCCTGCAGAAAATAAAATAAAATAAGATAAAATAAAGTAAAATGCACAGATGATACCATGGAAGTTTCTGCTGATGCAGTGCTGGAAGCAGGAAGGCGTATTAATGAGTAGTACTCTGGACTAGAGCTGAAGTCGTTTATTTAAAATGGCAATGAGATGATGATCTGTTAAAAACTCCAGTGGGATGAGCAGAGGGTAATTTGACCAAGGCCTCAGAGGTAAGGGCTTCAATCTTGGACTTTTATTATTATTTTCCAAGTGCTGGTCTATCTTGTTATGAATTGAATTATATCTCCCAAAAATTTCATATGTTGAAGTTCTAACCCTGTAATGTGATTGTATTTAGAGATAGGACCTCTAGGGAAGTAATTGAAGTTAAGTTAGGTTATAAGGATGGGATCCTAATCCCATGGATCTGATGTCCTTAGAAGAAAAGGGACACCGGGAGTATGCTCACACAGGAAAGACCATGTGAGGACACAGCAAAAAGGTGGCCATCTGCAAACCAGGAAGAGAGGTCACACCAGACACCAACCCTGATGACATCTTGGTCTTGGACTTCCAGCCTCCAGAACTTTCTGTTGTTTAAGTCCCCTTGTGGGATTCTGTTATGGCAGTCCAGACATACTAATACACACTCATAATCACAAAGGTTAATCTGACATATTAAAAGAACATATTTGTCATTCTTCCAATACTTACTCATTTATAAACCTACCTTGCCTGAAGCCAATAATAACAACAGCAGAATCTATTGAACTTTTTTCTTGATAGGCACTGTTCCACACATTTTCACTTCATAAAGTAATTCATATTATTACCTGTTTTACAGATAAGAAATCGAGTTAAAGATAGTATAAGTAACTGATCCAAAGTCAAACAGCATACTAGAATGTTGTAACTAGTAATGTGAGCTAAGGAATAACATGTTTATAAATCCTGTCGTTATCTGGGGGAAAAGCATAGGTGCGTCACTGTGCATCTGTGTGTTTAAAGGTATTTCTTTAACAAATGGAAAAATTTAAACTTTCCACTGTTAAATGAAGTTTTGTCATCATAAGTTTTATCGCATATTGAGAGCCTCAAAAAAAAGAAGATAAAAGGACATTTCTAGGAAAATCACATAGAGGGATACTGAATTGTCTCCATAAGTACACTTATCTAAACATGGAGGAAATTGCTTGTATTTGAAAACAATTTTGATTTTTATATACCTGCTTTAAAGTTGAATGCCAAAATTTCCTTTTGGATCCCACAACGGGCTTAGAAGCCAACATATCTCCAGGAGGTAGGAAAGCTACTATAAGCTTATTTTTAACTTGTCAGCAAGTAAAAATCTAACTAATGTTGATCTTTCTCTGACAGCACTTGCTTGGAAGGTTCCATAGCTTTGATTAATATTTAAACACTTGGGCTTTCAAAGCAAATTTACAAGCTGAAATTACTAAAGCTACAATAAATAGAGAAACATGTTACTGCTTTATTTTCTGCTTGAGCTAAAAAGAGCAGCCATTAGGAATAAGCAAGTACAGGAAGGAGGAACTTTGTTTTCAGTTTGTTTTCTCGTTGACCACTTGAAATGCACCCTATGAGGAGTAACCATGAAGTGGTTTTGTTTAGTAGCTCTGGAACTAGACTGAACGTGAGTGCTGGCTCTACCACTTCCTGGCTGTGTGACGTTGGGCAAGTTATTTCTTCTACCTGTCCCTTAGTTTTCTCATCTGTGAAATAGGGTGGTAACAATATCTATTTCATAGGATTTGTACACACTTCAATGAATTACAACAGGTATACTGCAAAGAACAGTGTCTAGCATATAGCAAATATTTGCTATGTGCTGGTGATTAGTATTTCCTATAAATATAGTATTGAAATAGTCAGGATTATATTAAATATCCAGCTATTAATTCAACAAATATTCATTCATTCAATAAATATTTATTAAGTCCATATCATGGCCAGGAACTGGCTATAAAAAGTTAAAAAATTCAAGCAATCTGTTGCCTAAGGTCTAGCATTATAGTGGGAAGAACAGACACATGCATTGCTGGTAGGTACTGTCTACTGAGCTATCTATTAGAGCATGGACCTGGGAACTCATAAGGAGTTCTGGGAAGGGTTTTCTAAAAGGAGTATTGCTGGAACTGAGCTGCACAACTTTATGACTCAGAAGAGATATAGAGATAGCCATTCTTAACATAGGAAACAGAATGGCAAAGGCATAATGACCTGAGAAGTTTGGGAAACTAAAGAGAAGTGTGAATAGCTTATCAAGCATACATAAAGGGGCCATGAGGAAATCAACCTGAGAATTAAAGACTTATCCCATAACTTCTCCCAGTATCTAATTTTCTACAGCACAATGATGGTCCCCTTCAGGGAGGACCAATAACTCAGTTCTGACTACATGTGGGAAAGAAAAAAATGCATGATAATATTATTGCCTCATTGTCCATATTGGTTCAACATTCCAATAAATAACCAGACCAAAATCATCTTTGTCAAAGGGGTATGGTTAATTGGACATGTTCCAAGGTACACTAATATTGGAGTGCACTGATCTCACCTGCAGTTGAAAATATTTTAATAGGCAGCTCAAAGATGGCTAGACAAGTGTTAGTCCAGAGAGCACTATAATATATTTAAAACTAAAGCTCAATATTAAGCGGACCCATGAAGTATAATAAAATTTCACATCTGGTTACAGAGTACACATTGTCTAAATTATAGAGATGAGAAATTGCAAACTAAGTGTGAAAGCAGCTTCAATTAATGATGGCTATTTATGACCCAGCCTGTTCTTTTGATGCATACAAAATTATTGAGCTTGTAGCCCACAAAAGCCTGAATAACTGCAGAAAGATTTGGGATGGGAGAAATATTTAATCTTGCCAGTTTTATCGTAGGTCAGCAAGGCCATATCTTTAGGTGGGCCTATATCAACAATACTAAAATGAATAATTTACCCCGTTCTGACTTGAAGCTGAATGACTGTTTTATGCCTAAGGAAGAAAAACACTGCGCTTTTTAACTCTTCACCCTGATTGCTTATAATGCTCATCGATCTGAAACAAACAGTGCATAAATCTGTTCTTTAGCAATAGACGCAACTAAGGTGTCCATTAAAAATGACCCAGCAGAAACTAAAACATGATTCCCAAACCCATAGTATCCAACACCATTCACTGATTCATACCCAGCTACTTCATTGAGAAGAATGAACTAAATAAAATACTCTTTAAAAAAATTGAATTGTAAGGGACATTTTATGAGATATTTAAGGCAACTGTTTTTTTTTTTTTTCTGAGATGAAAAGATGAGTTTCTGATAGCCCTGAGAATTCAACCCATGTCCCTTCTATTTTTGTTTCTTCCCTTAATGAACAAAGATCATAGAGTCAAATTTCATTTATCAGTTCTGTTGACAATTTGGACGATAAACTATTTTCACCTAATGTTCCTTTAACATTACAGGAGCTCAATTCAAGAAAGTAAGCTTATGTTCTTAAAGGGTAAATAAGTCACTCTCAAGTTACTCTTTAGGATCAAAGAGTAACAGCAAATGAAATGAGTTCTGTAGTCAATGACTGCTTATCTGGAGTCATTGAAGAAAATGATTTCTTCTCTTCTGCAGGAAAGGAAGCTGAGACATGGAGCAGCTTAGTAGCTAAGCCACCTGTCAGACTAAGGTATATCATTAGTAACTGCCAAAGACCCCAGTCAAATCTCAGTCCGAAGGGCTCTGTGGTTGTCACTAGAACAGTTTGCCAAATATTTATTGCTCTCCACCTCCTGGCACAGGGCGGGGTTGTACTTCATAGTTCCATTGTGGTTGGATGGGATCATGGGTCTAGGAGTAGCCAATCAATTGCAAGCCCAGAGACACATGTCCATTCCTGAATAAAGTATACAAGTGCTGGTGCAAGACCCTGCAGAATTCTCTTTCCTTCGGCCCATGTAACTGGTAAGATTCCAGCTAGTGGCTTCCCTGTCAACCAGAGTCCCAGAGAGTTCCCAGCCAATCTACAGAGCGTCACTGGAACAAAACACACTTTTCTTGTATATAGCTTCTGGGATTTGAGGTCTCTTGGTTTCCATGACCTAACTTACCTATCCTGATGGATGGAGACTGCAAAGCCTATTCTCCATAAAGAAATCCATAAACTGGGGATATTGCAATAATTCCAAGTCACAAGGAACAGAGATAAAGTTTCACGATGAGACAAGGATGAGATTGGGGCTTTAGAGGAGGAGAAAATCAACATGGGACGAGCACTTTGTAATCCCAAGTATAAATCAAGTGGAGATTAAATTCACTTGGCAGTTTTGAGAGACCACAAAGAAACTTCTCAAAGAATTCAAGGTGAGTATCTGCAGGCAGTTGGAACTCAGGAAATAGTGAGCTACAGAGTGGCAGTAGTGAAATGAGAACTTACTCAAAATACATTTTCTCAATATAAAAGGGTCCATTAATAGATAACTATACACTTTTATGACCATAGCATCATTATTGGAAATACTATACAATGCCAGTACTTCCACAATTCTTGTGATATTATTACAATCTCTTTTATAATTCTTTGCACATGTTTCTTAAACAGTATTTTTTATAATAAACCAAACACACGTGCTGCCTTAGGAGCCCTCACTGGGCTATAAACCCTCTGGAGGAACATTTCGATGGGAAAATGCTAGCTTAAAAAAAAATCGTCTCATTCCAACAAGTATCTAACAATGGCTTTCAAAGGATGATTTGGGGAAACTCTGACAGCATTTGTGTTGGACTTTGCTTATCCATTCAGGGGCCTGGGTCTCTTTGCATTACTATTGGGAAATGATGATGAGGAATATACCTGGGATAATGATCAGTGAAAAGGCAGCTTTGTGTAAAGTATACAGGGCCTTCTGTAATGCCAGAGTGAATGTGATCAACTTTTAGATGTTATGCAAATGAGTCTGAAGGATATGACTAGAGGGAGAAAAAAAATAAGAAAGAGAGTTGGCTCCCCCAACTTGCCTTATCAATGGTGTGTATTAGCAGAGGGAAAGATTACATCTTGCTCTTCCATAATCAATTCTGTCTTGTTTTCACTACCATTTTCTTGATAATTATTCTGGCAATATCTGGAGACTTGCCCTTTACTGTGATTTCTTCCCTCAAAATTCTAGGTTGGGCTAGGTTCCCTTACCTGGAGTTCCCATTAACTCTGTACACCATACTGTCAGTATCTATGGCATATTGCATTGTAATTCCTAAGTGCATCTGTAGCTGACTCTTCCACAAGACTGAAAGATATCTGAGAAGAAGGACCTTTTAATATTCACCATGGTGTCCCTAATACTAAGAACAGAGGCAGACACAAAGTAGCTCAAAGCAAGTTTATTAAATAAAAAAATTAAACTGAATAAATAAACTTGAAACTAAATGATGATTATTGAGAAGGTAACATATTGGGCAGCCCCGGTGGCGCAGCGGTTTAGAGCCGCCTGCAGCCCAGGGCATGATCCTGGAGGCCTGGGATTGAGTCCCACGTCAGGCTCCCTGCATGGAGCCTGCTTCTCCCTCTGCCTGTGTCTCTGCCTCTCTCTCTCTCTCTCTCTCTCTCTCTCTCTCTCTGTATCTCTATGAATAAATAAATAAAATCTTTAAAAAATTTCTAAAAAAGAGAAGGTAGCATATTTATTCCATTGTTTCACAGATAACCCTCGGTAAAAGTCCCATCTTCTTACATCATCATATTGTTGCAAATGCCTAAGTATGTAGTGTCACATTCTAATCTTTGTACCTGTCACTTATTCCCAGATCATCTCATTTAACCACAATATATTATTGTTTTTGTTTTTTAGATGAAAAGCTAAAGCTCAGAGAGGGTAGTTACTATAAGAGAAATAATCCCTTTAGGAGACAAGGGGATGCTTTCTAATCAGATGACTTTATTATAATAATAGTAAAGCTGATGACTCTGAAGTGTATTATTTCTCTACTGCTTGCATTTCTAAATAATTCAAAATAGGATTCATATGAACTCACAGAGTTAAAAATATTCTCATGACAGAGATGTCTTAAATGGAATTTTGCATTAAAGTGTAGTATTATCTCTAAGAGCAGATTTGGAAAGTAGACTACAAAACCCAGCTCTGCATAACCTATGGGAAGATACCTATGTTTCCATTTTCTCATTTGTAATATGGTTGCACATGGTTGTTGGACGCTTAAGTTATTGAATAGCTATAAAGTACTTAGGGCATGGGTTACCACAGAGCAAAAACTTCATAAGTATTATTTGTACCCTCATCAGAACCACTTGAGTCAACTGTTAGACCATTTCCAGCAATGTTACTAAAAACAGAAAAAAAATTCTATTTTTCTACATATAACTATAAGATTAGAGACTATGGCTTTATCATGGATGACCCCTCATGGTCTAGAAGGCCATGCATGACTTGGCACTTGATTGCCTGGTCTCTGAACTCTACCCACCTTGAACCCACTCTTCAGCTAAGTTGAAGTGTCTTCCTGTCCTACAAAGAGGAATGCCTCCAGGCGTGCCCAGCTTTTGTACAGCTGTTCGCTCTGAATGGAACACAGTCTCCTCTTCATTTGTTGTCTTTTTGCCAGGATTAAAACTCATCTACTCTGAAGAGACTCCCATGCACTCTTTGCAGCCAAACTAAGAGGCCCTTCTAAGTACTCCTACAGACCCTACATTTATCTACCCCTGTGATCATGCTCATTGATCTGAGCTTGCCCTGTGTTTGTCTGATTTTGCCCAGGGCACAGACAACAACCTATCCAGGGACAAGAGCTGAGTCTTTTCACCTTTGTATTTGTCATATCTGGCATCACATTGGGAACATGAGAACCCTTAATAAGTAGGTGTTAAATGAATAAACAGGTGAGAAATATCTTTCAAGCAGAGAAGAATATTTCTGCTCGGTTGCTTAAAACAGTACTTCCCCAGCATTTGCAAATAAGGACGTGCAACTTTTTAAAAAGAATAAGAAGAATTCTTATTTAAATTAAATAAGATTATTAAAGCAGTTTGTCCACTTGAACCCAATAGCACAGGTCCAAACCAGCCTGGAAAATGGAAGGGGCACCCATTCACCACACTCAAGCATTGAGGGGCATCCCCCTCCTCCCCAAAATAAGAAGTTCTGGCTCAGTACAGAATTAACAGCTACTCTTTCCACTTTTTCAGCCATCTTCACTCTGTCTTCTGCAGGCAACTCTCATGAATTAAATGTGATATTCTGCTTTAATAACTGTGAAGGTGGCATGTTTGGTATCATTGGTTGGAGCAATCAGAAATACAGGGTCTAGTGCCCTCTCTGCTGTGCAGAGATGAGCACTGACATTCACTTGTCAGGTAACAGGGTTTTGTTTTTTTTCCTTATAAAAATGATCTGTTAAGACCTGCCCTAGCTACACTGTGGGATATTGCCAGGATAATATAATATGCTATAGAAAACTCAATATGAGCTAAACAAAATTCTATATGAATATAGTAATGAATTACAAATATGTATTCCTTGTATGTGAAATAGTGTCACCCATTATAAGTAGGTTGACTTTACAATTTATTTTATAAACCAGGACATAAATGAGAGTGAAACAAGATATTATTAATAAATACAACAAGATGACAGGCAATCATCAATAGGCAACCATCAGGACTTTTTCAGGAACACTATCGCTCAAATTCTAATGAGTATTCTAGAAAGTGCTAGAATTTGAAATGTTTCTTTTAGTGGCATCGATATTTTTGTTTGTGCACTGACTGCAGCCTTCTATTTATATTTGGGGCATTTATCACCTTTTGAAGGGAACAGAGCAGAGCTCTGTGCTGACCTATTCTTCCCCCCACCCCACTGCAATTTAGAAATGGGCATGGCAACCCGACCCTGTCAGTCAGACATTTTCAACCCAGACCAGGAGCATAGGAAGAAGAGCCTCCTCCTCCTCCTTGTAGATAGATATGGTGGCAGCTGTAATAGCTACACTCCTTCTAGAGGAGCAATGATAGTGGTTTTAACAGTGAACTCTGATTGATTCAGTGGCTCAAGGTGGGGAAGTCCATGCCCAAAGAAGGTAGGATGCTGTCTTCCAGTGGCCAGCTCCCTAGCCTGTCCTCCTCAGCACTATCAATGTTGTTTTTCTTCCTAAGCTTCCAAGACCAGGTCTGTGGCCATCCCCAAGGATCTGAGAACCACCTCTAATCTGCATCCTTCAGTGTATTTCTTTTCTACTGATATTAGCCAGCGACAGTTTTTGGTCAAGTCTAGATACACCCTAACAAACTAAGATTCACCACACAGATGAAGCAACCAAGGAACTGAAAGTCATATAACTTGCTTACAACCACATCATTAGAAAGAGAATTAGAACTAGAGGCTGGATCTACTGCTCCCTAACTAGAGAGCTTTGTAACTCCACACAGTGAAGATGCCCAATAAATGTTAGTTTAATTTAATATTTTGTGTGTTCTGTTATATATTTTTAAAGCATGTTTTCTACGGGGCCACAGTTTTAAATTGTCGACTGATGCAAGTGCTCTTGCATGGATGGTGCAATTATTCAATAACAATTAGGGAAACTTTGTAACTGTGGTTAGAAAGCAGAGAAAAACAAAAACCTGGGAAACTCCTTATATAACCTTTGTTTTTCAGAAATGACTAAATATATTTCATCTTAGAAAATAACAGCTAAAATGAAGCAGTGTGCTGAAAAGAGAATTGTATGGATATTAAATGGGCAAACATCCAGTTATTTTATATACGGGGTCTCAGAAACACATTTTATGGTGATGTGGTTTGACTAATGAAAGTTAACAAGAGATGGCTACTTACTTCTTTGGAAAGAAACACCATTGGGATGGATATTCTTTCCTGTCTGTTCTTGAAAAATGTGCCTTTGCTGTGAAGTTTTTAGACAATTTATTATGGGGGGATCTGTCTCTTAACTCAATCTGCCAAGCTTGCATGTCATTCCAATGGGATAATTTTAATGTCCATTTGTTGTTGTCTATAACATTACATCTTCATTTTTTTTTCTCTTTTCCTTTCTAGGTATCAAATAGGCTGGTCATTTTCACAAACTGTTGCCAAAATAATCCTAAAAGCCCAGAGCAGTGAGTATATGGAAATGCATTTATTGGTGCGGCTCCCATCGCTTCACCTGGCTTAGCTTCGCAGAGACCCTTAAACAATCTGAATCTCTCAGCTTTTAAAACCAAGAAGGCAACTCTAGGTCCAGAACATCTGCCCCAGCTGTGTTTCCCATTTTGGCCCTAGACTCCAGGAAGTACTTGAGTCCACAAAGCTGCCAGAACATATATTCACAGACTTAGAACTTGAATTACCATGGAACAGCTTCCATAGAAGTCTCCTTAGGCTTCTAAAATCCTCCAGTATCAGCAAAATGGAGAACAGACAGCCATTAAACAAATTAGTCTGAAATCTGTTTAGAGACCAAAAGTGGTTGTCACACATCTGGAAAAAGAGTGCAGGGTGGGCTGGGTAGGGAGGGGGAGCCTAAGAAAAGGAAAATATTAATTGAGCAGATCAAGAAAAAAGGAGAATAGAAAAATATCAAGCTAAACACGGACACACAGTCTTTAGCGGATATCGCTTTGTTTGCAGAAATGAAGAGCGTAGGCTTGTGCCAGAGAAGACTCATTCCAAGACACAGCTGTTGCAAGTGTGCTTGCCTAGTTCCTACCCATTTCCTGCTTCCCTCTCACTCCCACCAAAACATTGAACTTGACACCAACATGTCTGCTTGTGTTACCGGTAGGGCAGCCAGGTTGAAATAGCCTTAGCTCTGGGCAAAGACATCTCTTCCTGGTCTATTTTATTCTGGGTCCTGGAACCTCAACTTCCGCTCATCAGTTGGCTCCAACTTAGACAATGTTTTCCTTTTGCTTAGCCAGACTTTAAAACTTGGGTTACACTGATGAGTAGAGTAGAGCGGTCAGCAACCATGTGGATTTTAGAGTGAGACTTAACTATGTTTGAATCCAAGTTCCATCCCTTATGTATTTATTTAATTTATCTATCTGGGCCTCTCTTTCCTTACCTGAGAAAAGGGAATGGTAGTGGTAAAGTGGTACATTCTCATAGGGTTATTGTGTAGATTACAAAAGGAAACCTACATTAGAGTGGTTAGAAGGGTACCCGGTACGATATTAGCACCATATAAGTATTTGCTCTCATTATCTTCTGTGTGTCCCACAAAGTTTTAGTCTGCATGATTACTTATTATGAATTCAAAATAACTCCATCAAAATACCTTCAATTGTTCCAAGTTCATTGTCAACTCACTATCCAAGCATTCAAGCTGCTGTCATACAGTCCTCAAAATGACACTTCCTGACTTAACCAAGAACACCTCCTTTTTTCTTTTAGCTTCCTGTTATGTTAAGGGTTAATTGATGACAAATAAGCTGTAGAGAATTTTGGAAGATGATGCAAATGTTTTAAAGGTGGATTGGGGTGATAGTTTTACACTCCTTAAATTTATTAAAATTAAATGTATTCTCTTATAATGTGTGAGTTTTGTGGTATGTAAATTATACTTCAAGAAAAAATGCAAAAAGAAAAGATAAACAATGATTATTTAAAAATTTTCTCATTTGTGGGACCCCTGGGTGGCTCAACATTTGAGCATCTGCCTTCGGCTCAAGGCAGAAGGGGTCCGGGATCGAGTCCCACATCAGGCTCCTTGAAGGAGAACCTGCTTCCCCCTCTGCCTATGTCTCTGTGTCTCTCATGTATAAATAAATAAAATCTTTAAAAATTTTTTCTCATTTTATCCTTTAGGCAAAAAGAAGCATGAAACTATAAAGATCCAGCACAGAAATGGAATGGAAGCAAGTACTACATCGCTCTAATTCTTTCAGTGTTTTGTTCTCCCCCCCCCCCTCCTTTGGATGGCTTAATTATTTACTTTAGAAATAGTAACACATTCCTTGGCTACCAAACATCTAGGGCTTAAGAAATCAGGCAGTACTTCTGAAATCCATACCAGGATATTTTCCAGATTGAAGAACAGGGTGAGTAGGAAGGGAACTTGGGGGTTGTTTTGAGAAATCTGGAACTTGCCACCATTTAGCTGAGTGGAAGTAGAAGTGCCAAGAAAAAGCTGTAGGTGTGTCAAAAGTATTGAAGGTCTTTTGCGTTTTAATGACGAGATAGACTTGGATCTTATATAATCTTCGAACTGTTCTGCATTTCATTCAATGAAAAGAGCTTTAATAAAGGAAATTGTTATTACCAGAAGCAAAGTTGATTTTAGCAAAACCTTAACCTCTTTGAATAGCAGTTTACTGTAATCCAAATAGAGATGATCCACACACACACACACAAATAGAAAAATAAAAAGAGGATGAGGAGGAAATACAAATTGCATCACTTAGCAAATGACTAATCAGAGTAATAACAAGCTTCCAGCTTTAATTGTGTGCCAAGAGTTTTTCTTCAAACACCAATCTCAAGGAAATATTTCAGCAAATCTTTGTATTTGATATTTCTATTGGCATTTTGGCAAATTCTTGATTCATTCAAAAGATGGCTCAGTCTCTCTGCTGAAACTTGCATAGCAGGGTGGGTAACTGCTTGTTGCCATGGATGATAGGTATTGGCAGAAGTCTTAGGTTTGAATTATGACAATAACCGCAATGTACCCGACTCTGCTTAGGCGGTAACTACAGACAACTTTTGTAGTTGTCATTTTGTTTTTAAAAATATCAAAAGAAAGAGGTTTAGGGTGTGTTTTCCGAAACCAATGATTTCATTCGTGTTTTTACACTCATCGTTGAGACTTTGTTTTATTGAATAATAAAACATTGCTCCATGTCTCCCCCTGTAAAGTGCCATGCTAGTGGCATCTAATCAAGAAATATACTACGTGACATTCTCCAGGGTTGGAAATTTGTATTTCAAAAGAATTGAAAGTTTATCCTAAGTACCTGGGGTCCCAGAGGTCTCAAGAGGAGGACAGGGTCAACCCAGTGGTCTAGTCACGACAGGAGGGAGCACAGATAACTTTCCACTGAGTGTGCCAGGCTGTTCAGGTGGCTGCTTTCACTTTATTAAGAGCACTGATAAAAACAGATCTTGTCTTCTCTCGAAGCAGATTGGCCTCTACAGACCTGCAGACATGAAGGTACCAAGATACTGGATTTACTCTGAGTTAATGTTTACCTGAATTATTGATTGCCAAGTGAGTTACAAAACAGCTGGCAACTCAGTTTGTGATGCTTTCTCTTTGAATTACAAAAGCTGAGCTATAAATCCAAACCTGAGAGGATTTCTTTCATCTTTTCTACTTGTGAAATGTACCTCTTCGACAGAACCGACCCTGGGTCATTTTGAATCAATTACTAATAAATCAGTGGCACTTTCTCTTTCTCTCATTGCAAGTGGAAGTCCCATCTTAGGAATTAATTTTGTCTCCGGTTTACCTTTGTCTAAGCTGTTTATCTGTGACTTTCCTTATTTATTTCACAAAATGGTAGGGTATTAATTGGATTTTAAAATGCCTTGAGGTATTTGATGTTAAACCACACAGTGGGCTAAAATATGTCAAAAGCCCGGACAGATGTTAACAACCAAACTGAACACCGTGGCAAAATGAAGTGTGTGGGACGTTGCAACTTTATTTCTTTGATTGCCTTATAGCTTCTCTCAGTATAAAATAGTTTAGAGATGATGTGTAGCAAACGGGACATTCACTAAGACAATTCTCATTAGAACAAGACAGGAGATTAAAACCATAAATTAAAAAGTGATGCAAGTAGTTCAACCACTAGGGAAGATGGAAGAAATATTATCATCCACTTGACTTTTAAATTGGAGCCTCGTGGCAGCTGGGGAAACAAAGGTAATACAATAAATTATATACGTTTTTATCTTATAGAAGTTAATATAGCACTCATTTAAAAGAAATATTTTCTATTGTCATATTCTGAAACAGAAGCTCAGCTTGAGTGTGCATCTTAAGCACAATGTATAAAAAAATGTACTGTACAGTCAAGTGATACATGTGTATTGATAATGCAACACCATTACATTGAAGCACAAATAAGTGAATTGGAGCCTATGTTAATAAAGTCTGTGTGTATAATTTTCTATGTATTTAATTTTATGAAAGGATATTAGTAGAATACTTACAAGGCTAAGTAAATAAGATTATCTATAATAGATTTAATTTCTAATGTCAGAATGTTTTATAACATATAGTGCAAGGATATCTGATTTCAATTGCTACTTAAGAAAGTATCCATAAATCTTAAGCACCAGGTGAGCAGAGAGAGCTAAACATTTGTTTTGAAATTTGAGAAGCAAGACCAATATTCTCTGTAGATTGGTACATCCACAATGGAAAACAATATGAAGTTTCCACAAAAGAGTAAAACTAGAACTACCCTACGGTCCAGCATTTCTTTTTTTTTTTTTTTTAAGATTTTATTTATTTATTCATGAGAGACAGAGAGAGAGAGAGAGAGGCAGAGACACAGGCAGAGGGAGAAGCAGGCTCCATGCAGGGAGCCCAATGTGAAACTCATCCCAGGTCTCCAGGATCACACCCTGGGCCGAAGGTGGCGCTAAACTGCTGGGCCACTGGGGCTGCCCTGATCCAGCATTCTTACCTCTGGATGTATGTCTGAAGGAAATGAAATCACCATCTTGAAGAGGTATTTGCACGTCTGTGTTCACTGCAGCATTCATTATTCACAATGGTCTAGACATAGAAACAACCTATATCCATTAACAGATGAATGGATAAAAAAATGTGGTATACGTATACACAATGGAATATTATTTGGCAGTAAAAAGAAGGGAATCCTGCCATTTGCAACGATATGAATAAACCTTGAGGATATTATACCAAGTGAAATAAATTCAACAAAGACAGATATATTATCTTGCTAAATAATATGTGGAATCTAAAAACATCAGGCTCATAGAAATGGAGAGCAGATCGGTTGCTGCCAGGATCAGGCATTAGAGATGGAGGAAATAGATAAAGGTGGTCAAAGGGTAAAAACTTCTAGTTTTAAGATGAATAAATTCTGGGGATGTAATGTACAATATAGTGACTATAGTTAACACTATATTTTATACTTGAAAGTTGCTAAAAGAGTAAAAAGCTCTCACCACACACACAAAAATTTTAACTATGA
The DNA here is from genome assembly GCF_048164855.1 of Canis lupus baileyi. NCBI lineage: Eukaryota > Metazoa > Chordata > Mammalia > Carnivora > Canidae > Canis > Canis lupus. The sequence goes on from NC_132846.1 coordinate 58,619,114, forward strand.
AGTGACGGATGTGCTAACTCACCTTATTGTGGTAATCATTTTGCAATATATAAATATACTTTGCGTTTATAAATTTGTCATGTTATACACTTTAAACTTACGCAATGTTAATGTCAATTATATCTCAATAAAGGACCAATATTCTCATCTGCATAAAGACTTCCCTATAGGTACTTGGAAGGGAAACCTCAAAAGATTATAACAGGCAAAATATAGCCCTTTCTACTTTTGCATCACTTCTAATAAAATGTTTAATGTCCATTTTGTCTTATACTATAATATCCCTGAGGGCAGAGAGCTTGTTTTTTTTTTTGTTTTTTTTTTTTGTTTTTTTTTTTCTATTTTGAACTTCTGGTACCTAACAAAGGATATGGCCCATGCTAGACATCAAACAGGCATTTGTTGAATTGAGTTGAAGCAATTTTTAATTTTTTTAACCATCTGCAATATCATAGAATGGAAAAAACATCTTGGACAGACTTTTTAAAAGAAAAGCTCAATTGGTTCATAGTTCTAAGTGAGATAATTTCCTGATATGCTCACTAATGCAACTAAAATACAAAATCTACCCTCAAATAACTGATTAAGTTCATCTTCTGAATAGAATTCTAAAATATTTTATCTTTTTAAAAAGCACTATCTCCAGATCATAATCATTTTAACTACAATTTAATTGGTATTGAACTGTTATCTCAAACAATAGCCAAATGTTCATGAAGCCATCGATGGTCCATAATAGCCCACCACCTTTTGAGCTTTGACTCTAAATAATCTCCTCTTCCTACTTACTACACCTCAGGAAAATATCATTTATGAAAGCAAAGTATCATGTTACTGTGTCCAATGTTAAAAAGCATAAAAAGCATTTGTAGGCCCTAAACATATCTACAATCATAAATATAACTTCAAAACTACCCTGGATTATCATGAGCTTTTATTAATGGGTAATGTAATTCCAGAAATTGCAAAGGAACGAAGCATCTCATATAACAGTATCTTCAGTATAGTACTTCATCTCATTTTATCAGAGCAACAAACTTATGATAAGCTCTCAGTAGCTACATTGTGCAGACAAGAAATCAGAGGTTCCACGTTCAAGAGTTTGACCAACCACAGAAGACCAAGAAATCTTTTAGTACCATCCATGTGTCTGAGAGATAACACATTGCAGTCCCATTTCCTAGTCCTCTGCTTCTCCTAGGACCTCCTGTCATCCAGACCTTTATTATTTCTAAGAAACTTAAAGCAGTATCTAACCAGGGCAATGCAGGGGAGCTCTTGGATAAATGTGGCTGTGAGGTGTTTTGTTTTGTTTTGTTTTGTTTTGTTTTGTTTGTTTGTTTTGGACCTTCTTATGGTTCTGCAAAGATGTTTACTGGACAGTTCTTTCCAGGACAGAAGACACACACACCCCACAGGCAGTGGATGGGCATACTCCATGCTATCTACACCTTACTGGAATGAACTGTGGGCAAGACACTGTTTCTGGTGAGCTCAGCAGAAGCTGAGAAGTGACAAGATGATCACTTCTCCAGAGGTGCCTAGTTGAGATGCTCCTCGATGAGGTCCACGTACTTCAGCAGCATGTGGCAGCAACAGTAATGCTTTAGGCCAATCTCATCTAGTCACTATATTTCTTGAAACAGAACAGTAGTTTGATTACAGCAGTTAAGGAGGTGACCACTAGAGTCAGACCATGGCTTCCATGTACAAGTGTGTAGTTTGTGCACTGCAAAAGAGCTCCAAACCCAGGTCAGGTTACCTACCTCCTTAACTTCCCAGCTATGTCCATTTAACCTTCTGATATTTTAACCTTCCTAAATCTCGTTTTCCCCACTGTTAATGTTAGTATAGAAATAATACTTCATTCCGAGTCTTGCTGGGTCAAGACTAGATTAGATAAGGCACGTCAATGACATTTCACAGTACAGTCCACAGTAAGCACTCAATAAAATTAGTTCTTAGCATTATTAAAAATATTATTATTCTTTCTTCATCATTAACAAATGAATAATTATGTGAACTTTTGGTCATTTACTGAGGACAAGATGTCGGGAATGGAATAATTGGACCAAAGTTAATGAACTTTTGAAGGCTCTTGACTTGCATTTGCCTTTGGGGAGAGGTCACACAATGTATCCTCTTACTGACAATGAATGAGGCAGCCTACCTCCATGGATCTCAACCATCATTGTGATCTCAAGCAACTGCCCTAAATTTCCTCTCTGCCAGCCTCCCCCTATATGCCAAATTCTACCTTAGAGTTACTAAATCTTCTATTTTCTGAAGACAAATATTTCATTTGAAGGAATACGTTGATGGCCTTCAAGCACGCCCAGCACATGAGATTAACAAGAGTAGTTATTAAATCAGTAACACACAGCTATATGTGTGTGTGAATAAAATATAGCCCCATTCTTTTGTGATGGTACAGAGAACTATAGAAATTTCCAGACAGAAAAAAGGGCATAGATAGGAAAGGATTAATTAAAGACTTTGGCAGGTAGGAAAAGCCTGGTGATTTAGGCCCATCATAGTAAGGGGCACAGCAGGGGGTCTACCTCCTTCAGGTGTCATCAGAAGGTCTATTGGGCCCTTAAAACTGGAAAAGAATAAGCTTGCAAATCTATAGAGAATCTTTGCAGTCTATGGACACTGAGGCCCACAAAAGAAGAAGACCATCTGCACTGTGCTGCCTCCTTCTATTTATTTTTTTTCTCCTTCTATTTATATTTAACTATTTGTTGGTTATCTATTCTGAAAGTTTTGACCCAAGCAACTCTGTAGTTGAAGCAAATTATCTGTACAAATGCACACAATGAAACTAACTCCAGGGATCCAGAGTAACGTGCTGATCTTTTTCTTGGAGAAAAAAAAAAAAAAAAACTAAGGGACCAGTGGTAGTATGATAGAGAGAGGTTATTTCATGGGGATTTGATGAAATATTTTCTACCTTTGCAATCAGAGCACCTGCTGGATCAGGTGGGCGTATGAAAGGATAGTGGCACAGGAGAAAGGCACTCACGTATTTTGGAAGTCTGTGTTTGAGTCTGTTCAACATTATTATCTTCTTTCCTCCATTCCTTATGTTGAAGAAATACTCCCAATGCCCTTTTCTCCTACTGTAAAAGTAAAACTTTTATTTTAACCTTTGAGGAAGCAAGCTCAAGTGCAAATGTTTTTAGGTCATTTGTCTAAGCCTACTGTATTTAAACAGCTGTGTATCAAATGATAGAAGAATCAAACCTCTTGCCTTGTGAGCAACTGAGCCTTCTTAAGAGCAAGCCCCAAATGTCATAACATTTCATATTTCATCTATACACCAGTTAAAAAAAAAACATTTGGGAAGTTATCTGTCTTCTGTTTTTTTTTTTTTTAATGTTTCTCTGTTGTTCTGTGTTGTGTTAAACAACCATAATCCCAGATAAGAACTATCTGAGATCCTCACACTCTTCCTACTATGAACATTTTATTCTGGAATATTCTATTACTAGTAATACCTTCTTCCAACACACACATACATGGAAGTATTTCAAGGATTAAAGTTCTAAAGAACCTTTCATTGAGTCATGCTTTAGAATTTTATACTTTCATGGGGAGTGGGTTCTAAACCTAAACCACTTCTCTGTTTGGATTCTGAGACATTGAGCATATTTATTAGTCATTCTGCTCCTGAGTATGGTATCCCAGGAGCCCCAAAACATTAAGTCTATGCCTGGAGTCATGAATATAAAGGGAGTGAAGACATCAGACCCACAGAAACTATAGGTCATATAATTGAGTGTGTTAATAGTCCATGAAAATTAGTTTATGTTGGCCAAGCACTGCTGAATTTTTAAAATCTTCTCTGGCTACTCACAAATCTGAAAAGCCAAGAGCTAGTGGGCTAAGAACATGGGTGGCAAAAGAGTCAGACTTCCAAAGGCTTTGCAAATCCAACCACAAAGGGCTCCATAGTTGTAGAGGAGAGCAAATCCAGAGAGGTAGAGGAATTGGAGATGTTCAGTAAGCTTTTAATACTTTTCTACATCAAAAAGCTGATTAAATATGAAATCATTCTGGCTGAGATCTGCCTAGAATGGCAAAATTGCAAGTTCTCAACAGGGAGATTGAGATCAATAGTTAGAAGTTCTACACTGAGGATCAATATTTAGAAGTTTTGATTTCTCCTTGTGGATATTTCTATGAAGCCCAAAACCTCAAACGTCCTTTTTTATTTTCTTCTTCTCTTCTCCCTCTCCATTCCTCTTCCTCCTTCTTTGTCCTCCTCCTCCTCCTCCCCCTCCTCCTCCTCCTCCTCCTCCTCCTCCTCCTCCTCCTCCTTCTTCTTCTTCTTCTTCTTCTTCTTCTTCTTCTTCTTCTTCTTCTTCTTCTTCTTCTTCTTCTTCAAAATGTAATGTGCTATTGAAAACAAAACTTTACAGCTTGGAAACCCCCATTTGAGCTTCCAGTAAAGTAAGCAACAGGAAACAAATAATGGGGAACTTGTTCATGACTCTTCTCACCACATGTCACCTATGGAAATTTGCCAAACACTAAACATGTGGCTACTGAATACAGAGTGAAAAATACACTAAAATGTATTTGGAAGAGTCAATGCCCATGGAAAAGTAAACATTTCATAAGAAAAGACATTAGAGTTTTATATGAAATATGGACACCCTCATGCACCCACATAATTCCTGACTGTCCTATGGAACAAAACTTTTTTTTTTCTTTATCTTTTAAATAGACTTAGCTACTTCGTTGAAATAATATAGCTTTAAAACATTTCTTGCTGACTTGTTTTCTGGTCACCATGACCATAAGCCTATCTGAGTCTATTGAAGTATATAGAAGGTTTTCTTTTCTTTTACTTTTTTCTTCTCCCCACCCCACCTCTTAGCAATAAGTCTATCTTAAGGTCCAAGGATGGAATACTGTGATTTTTAAAGAGGTAACTTGTCAGTGCTATTTAGAAATCATGGTTTACTCATTAACTTTCCCAATGTGAAATGACCACATCAAGTCCTTCCCCCGATTTCCAGGTAATAAATGATGATATTTGCCTTTAAAACCTTTGGGCTTCACTATCTCCTCTATGCGAACCCTTTACATACTAAACCAGCTGGCAGCGTTCTTGTATTTCTAAGACCTAAAAGTCTCTCTTGACACGTTTCATGTTCTAATTGTACAATTTATATTCACATTTTATTTTCCTAAACATATTGTTATTTTTCAAAGCCAATGGGCATTTATCTTTTTAAAAATTTATTCATTTATATGAGAGAGAGAGAGAGAGAGAGAGAGCAAACGAAATGGGGAGGGGTAGAGGGGGAGGGAGAGAATGAATCTTAAGCTGGGGCTCAATCCCAGGATCCTGAGATCATGACCTGAGCCAAAACAAAAAACTGACTGCTTCATGGATTGGGCCACCCAGGTGCCCCAGTGGTATTTATATTTGTATTTATATTTATATTTATATTCATATTCATATTCATATTTATTTATATTATTTGTATATACTTTTATACATTTTTATCCAGCACCCAGTAGAGTTGTCATTTTAAAGAACATAGAATCACAAATAAATAGACCAAGGCATTAAATTCTCAAGAAGCATTTCCTCAGCATCCATTAACTTTCACTTTAGCATTAGTATACTTTTTATTACTTGACTCAGTAAATATTTTAAAATTGGTTCAAAATGTAGTACTAAACATTATTTAAAGTACTCTAGTATAATAACAAAATATTCTAAGGTGATTATAAGTGATTGTATAGTTCTCCAAAAAATATGTTGGAGAAGAAAAAGAAGCCTTACTTGCCTATAGGAACAAAGTCAGAATTTACAGGACACTGGTATGTTTCCCTTGTCTAAAAACTACACTAGGGAAAAAATTGGATTTTCTTGCATGAGGCAGAAAAAGATACTATACTTTTTGCATATGGATAGTGTCTTTTTTGTCAGGATATTCTCATGACATGTTACTTAAATCAGGAACAACAGCAAAAATCCAAGGAGATGAGAAAGCTTTATCTAAGTAGGCTTGATTAAATGAATTGCCATTGCTTTTTGGTAAAACTATTTTAAAAATGATGACTGTAGCCTTGTGTTTGTCTAAAGCCAGAAAGTCATGGCTATACTCATCTTGATAATAGAGGGTCAGGACTCAAAAGGGGTGGCTGGGGCCTAAACTAAGGATCTAAATATGAGCCTAGAGTCAGCAGCAAATTGGAAATACCAATCCTAGAAAGAGTAGGGATCAAGGTAAGGTTGGGGGGAACTCTGAGACCACCCATGCTCAGATAATACCTAAAGACTCCCTCTATTTGTAGCATCTGACTCATGACCATCAGGTCCAAGGCCTGTCTGCTTGCCTTTCTTCCTTCCTCCCTTCTTAGTTTCCTTCCAGACATATTATCATGTGTGCTGGCACTACCAGGACTATAAAGACAATCAACCCATGGCCCCTATCATAAAGGATTTCTTACTCTAGCTAGACTACATTTTTCAAACTTTTATGGGCATAGATAAGCATTATTTGGGGATCTTCTTAAAGTGCAGACGTAGTAGGCCTGGGGCAGAGTCCCAAGATCTGCATTTCTAGTGAGCTTTCAGTCTCCATGTCCACAGACCACACTATTCTACATGAACTTCTAGTATGGATCCTTTGAATCTGTGGTTGATGGCATCTGAAAATTCCAGAATATGGGTTATACCCCCAACTCCAGGAAATCCAAGGAAAAATATGTTAACAGATTATCCCCTTACCAAGAAAATATTGCAAAACATCAATCAAGAAGGAAAGCAAATGGATATTATCAACCTGATAATCAACGGATAAATCATTAGTAAAAGGAACACTAGCATTATGAAGTCATAGGAAAAATGTAGAGGTCTTTTTTTTTTAATTTTTTATTTATTCATGATAGAGAGAGAGAGAGAGAGGCAGAGACACAGGCAGAAGGTGAAGCAGGCTCCATGCAGGGAGCCTGATGTGGGACTCGATCCCGGGACTCCAGGATCGCGCCCTGGGCCAAAGGCAAGCGCTAAACCGCTGAGCCACCCAGGGATCCCCTAGAAGTCTTTAGATAAACAGTAATACCTTGCACTGGAGTTGGGTCTTGGTAAAGCCTCAATAATGAGCAACATTTTCCCAGATGTCTTGACCATTCTCTTTATGCAAACCATAAAGTGCAGAGGATCATAAGACAATAATATGTGGTGATAAACTTGTTTGATTATACTTCCCAGGTGCTGCTGGGTCCAATTATCTTGGTGCTAAAATATCTTCTAATTGGGTGTGAAACACACATCAGAGTTAATTACACTGTACACTACTATACAGGCTTGAAATAATTAAGACTGTTTTTATTTCTCAACTGGCCTAGAAAAAAAAGTGCATTCATTTTAAGTTTCAATCCTTGGAGATTTCACTGAAACTCATGAGATCAGCTAGATATGAATTTATGCAAATTTCTAACCCCAGAATCTTATTGAGACCATAAGCCTCTTATCATAGCCTAGATACTTTGATCTACAAAGGTATAACTGTATGTTATGAGTAGCATGTGCCCTTGAAACCTGAGAAATCAAAACATTATGGGAATGTCTGTTATATTCAAAAATTATATTATACTATATTTATCACTTAAAAGAACTATTTTGGGGAGTTCATCTTCACAACAAATATTGGATTACCAAGGCAAATTCAACTGTTTGTGAATATTGGTTACTAAATACATGAATGGTATTGAGAGAATTGGAAGATTAAAACTAAAATGATCCCCATATCTACAAATCATGTAAATATATTAGGGTTGGAATTCTCTATCACAAAAAGATTTAGCATTGTATCTTTAAAGCAAAAATTAAAGACATGCTCTTAATTAAACTCTTCTGTGTCATTTAACCTAAAATACTATTTCTATATCATCTACCTACCTATTTCTCTCTTCCTCTCTCTCTTTTGAATAGCAAGTTTGATACGGATGCCAAAAGATGATAATGAGCTAGAGTGTCAGCAGCTTGTTTCCCAAAGCCTCTGTGGTCACCTTGACCCTTCCCCTTTTGGATCATCTCCTGGTCTTGGTGGACTGACTCATGATATCTGCTAGGTTTTTCCTGACCTATCTTTCTGGTAACTAGCTGACTCATCCATGCTGTCATTGGTTTCTTCCATTATACTTTACTTCCCCAGGCATCATCCATCACCTGCTGCTCTCCTCCTATCATCTTGTACCAATAGTTCATGCTCCTTTGGGCCAATACTTTCTGCCATTACTCATCTCATGCATGGCAATGCTTCGCAATTAAATGTTAAATCACGATAACTCATCTCAAAATATGATACACTCTACAGCTGCTATAAAATAATGATCACAAAGTGTCTTTGATTCTTCTGCCTGTTAAATCATTTCAGAGTCAAGATTTTTGGATGAGGATTTCTTTAACTTATCTTCTCTCTCCTGAATAATTTGATTGATTCTAAATCTTTAGTGACACACTTTTCACTCAACAGCATGGAATCTGATTTTCTTCACTTTTTTCATATCATTTCAATGAATCAGTTCACTAACCTGAGGGGGGAAAAAACTGAAAGTAACCAATGGTTAAAGTTTTCAGACTTTTATTTGACTTTTGCTCCATTGTCACTTTGGAACATAGAGTACTTATAGAAAGCATGTCATGTTTGATAAATAGATTATTGATTCAATAGCTATACAACATAAACCATCAGCAAGAATTAATGTACCTGTACTTTGCCCAGTTTGTAGGTAAAGATTAAAGTATTTAGAACACTTGCTGACTTTTCATTTGTTATTCTTGAAAATCCAGTCCAAATTCAAATTTGCATTTCACTTGGGTCCCTTAAAAATATAAACAGAGGGCAAAAAAGGAAGGTGCTTATTAATCTTAAAAGCCAGATAATTAATTTTTATGGTGAAAAGAATAAATACCACTGCTTAAATTGACTTTAACCTTGTTAATTTATCTAAAGTAGAATATAGTTTTGTCATCACAAATAAAGCCACTTTTCCATTTTTTATTTCATTTTCTATTGTATTCAAAACTCTTGAAATTTCTAAGTTCTGGTTAATTCACATCAAACTTTATAAACTAAGAAAAGTCAGAAGTATTGAATGGCTTGTAATACTTTTTTTTTTTCTATTAATGCCACTGGAACATATATATCCTTTCATAAATTCCACAAGCTCGTATTGAACATCTCCAACACACTAGGTATTAGGGATAGAACATCTTGGAGATTCAAGACCTGAGCCATGAGAACTCTATTCTACTGGATGAAACACAAATGTATTGAATAATCACATGAATACAATATTACAAACTATGAAACAAGAGAAAAATATCAGCTTTCATCTGAAGATCAGGAGCACCTTCCTGGTGTTTGAAAACTGGAAACTGGAAACTGGAAACTCTTTAACCAGGTTACAGGGAAGATTTGCTTTGAGGACAAAATGGAACATGTCTAAGGTTCCAGAGTAGAAAGAAGCCCATCACACTGAGGAACACCGAGAAAGCTGGAGTGGCTGGAGCCAAAAGGTACAGGAGGCAGTGGTGTCATTGCATTCACTCTGGTAATGTTCAAGTCTCTCTTCCATCTTCCTGACTCCTCCCCAACTCCATTAAAGAGGCAGTTGATTCTGAAAAGACAGGGAGCAGATATCTCATGTAGATATAAGGCTTGCACTGGACTTCTGGAAGTTTGGCCTTCTTCAGATTCAGATTCAGGCACGAAAACTGCTGTCCATCCAAGTTAGTGCCCTGTCCTCACCCAAACTCACTTCCTCAATATCTTTGGGTCTTTATTACACACAGAGTAGAGCTGACAACACAGGATTTCATATTGGGGCCTGTTCTGGAAAGATAACTCTGAATGGAAATCCAAGGGCCAGAACAGGGCTGATTATTCCAAATTCTGTGTTAAGCGGATTGTATTGTAACTGGCCTTTGATGTGTTCTTAGAATCTAATAACTAAATGAAGACAAGCATCCATCTAGAAGAACATGTAGAGGGTCTTATTTAAAATGCTTTGTCATGGCCAACTACCAGAGTTGTGATTTAAATTGTCCTTTTTTCATTTTTACTGTGGGGATGAATAGTAAGGTTCAGAAAACACATTCATTGATATTTTGACAGAAACTTTCATGTTACAATCCTTGAAAGTGTGCAAGCAGAGGACTTGCGGCATGTAAGAACCTGTTCCACATTGGTGGTAAGATAAGGTGCCCTTTATAAAAATAAATTAAACATAATAGATTTTAGATAGAAGTGATAAACACTAGATTATAAGCCCTTCACAGCCTAGAACATATCTTATTAGCACAATAAATGTCACAGCATGGGGAAAAGTAAATTTGCTAAGTAGAAACAATAATGAATAATTGAAGGAATGACTGGATACCACTGAGCATAGACTCAACACCCTAGATATGCAAATCTGGAGTAAACTACAGTGTAAACTATGAGCTTTGGGTGATAATGATGTGTCAATGCAGGTTCATCAATTGTAACAAAGGTACCACCCTGGTGGGGAGGTTGATCATAGGGAAGATTGTGCTTGTTGAGGGGGCAGGAGGTACATGGGATCCCTCTGTACTTTCTACTCAATTTTGCTGTGATCTAAGACTGCTCCGGGCCACCTGGGTTCCTCAGCCAGTTAACCATCTGTCTTCAGCTCAGGTCCTGATCCCGGGGTCCTGGGGTCAGCCCCCAGTTGGGCTCCCTGCCCAGTGGGGAGTCTGCTTCTCCAGCTCCCTTCACCCCTTCCGCTATTTGTGCCATCTTGCTTTCTCTCTCTCAATAAATAAATAAATAAATAAATAAATAAATCTTTTAAAAATAATTTTAAAAATTAAACTACTCTAAAAATAAATATTTTTTCATTAAAAATTTTAAGCTGGTGAATTATCTTAATTGTTATGATCTTTTTGGTCACAGTGTAAATATGGATTTACAATATCCACAGCATAAGGCATTTTATCTACCTGTAGCTTAACATATCTGCTAAACAGAATCTGTGTGATGGTCATAGCTGGGCCATGTATATGGTGTTTCTTGTAGTCTAAGCTCCATATAAGGCACCTCCGTGTGCATTTTCACTGACTCCACACAAGAAAAAAATCTACTTTTATTCCCAACTTGTAGATGGAAAAAAAAAAGTGAGGCTCAGAGAGGTTAATTAAGTTCCCCAAGAACACACAGATAGCTTCTTTTAGGGGGCTAAAAATGATCTTTACACACATCTGGGTGGCTCACTATTAAGCCTGATTATTGGTTAGGCATGGATATGAGAGGGTGGGAAGAGGGAATCTCTTCCTTACTCAAATATGTTTTGCTCTCCTGGAAAAAAAATAGAAGACAGGTACAGTTTATAAAACTAGATTTAAAAATAACCATTAAAATAAAATAAAGTTAACCAGAAATGCTAATGCCAGATGGGACCATTAGATCACGAAGGAAGCTCAAATTAGATCGGGAAAGAGGAACAGAAAAGTGTGCATCAGTGTTCCTGCTGCCATTGAAGGCCTAGGTAGATTCTTTTCTTGGATACGCTTTAGGGCAAATATGGTTTTATGTCAGTGTGGGTGGAAGCTAGGCACAGGGAAACACGAACACAGGTGTGACTGTGCATATTCAGGGCTCAGCAAACTGTTGTTCAAAATAAATCTTTAACTATCATCTTGAAAACTTCCGAGTTTCAACTATGATTAAAATTAGTCATAGGTAGTTTTAAGGAAAATCCCTTTCATGAGTTTCTGACTCTGTGACCCAGTCTGATGGCATCAAGACCAAAGAAAGGTCAGATCAGTATCCTCTAGGAGTTTGCAATCGGAAGGGAAGAAAGAAATATTAAATCAGGCTCATGCGAACCAAGAAAAACAACTCTTTTGAACATCTAGGTCAGTGTGTGGGCCATGGCAAAATGTGGCATTTATAGGAAAATCTCAGGGAAAAAAAGCAACCCACAATCTTTCCCACTTCCTAGGGCATCCAGGCCAAGTTTCCTATTTGATCAAAAGAAGCCCAATTCTATAATTTCTGCTCATGGGTGAATAAACTAAGAAGTATGTGAAAAAAAAAAATAAGCCAAGCAATTCTTCTTCATCATCTTTTTGCGAGTAGCCAGAAATAAAGAGGATATAATCCCATCTGGGGGCTGTAATCATTTTTCAAAATCATTTTTCAGAGACACCGTTGTCTTATGTTTACCTTCCAGGTGTCTACTTTCTCAAGGTAACAGAAAGGTTCACAAGGATTCTTATCTCCGAGTGATAAACAGATGCAAACAGAGTCAGGCCTATCTGGGCTACCACAAGGCCTGTTTGACTAATTGCCCTGATAGATCATTCTCCTGATGCCTGATGTTGTTATTGTACCCAGCATAGCTGAGATAGCACATGTTTAACCCCTGACCTTCCAGCTGCCCAGACCACATTGCTTCGGAATGAACCATTCTCCATCATCACTTCCTCCTCATGGCAGCCAGGGAAAGAGATCTGTTTCTAAGCAAATAGCAAAGGCTCTGACCCCATCATGAGTCACCAGTCTGTCTACCCACTACCAAGATTCCCCCTTTATATATTTATTCAGCTTGTCAGAGTTCCTGGCAAAGAGGATAATGATATTTGAGGTAAATAGGATTCATGCTAACTCTGAGGACAGTAATTCCATAAATCCAAGATACCTTAAATGACATCTATGGGCGTCCTATGAACTAATCCATTCCATTCCACCCCTTTTTAAGATATCTTTTTTTTTTTCTTTAACAAAAATTATAAAATAGCAAAAGCCACAGAATGAACACCAATAGATATTCCAGGGCCATTTGTTATAGCATAGGGAAATACCTGATTATTCTGTGCCTTGGGGCACTGATTGAAATCACTGTAAGACAGACTAAATACTATGACTTGCAGCAGAAGTGAAAAGCAAATGTATTTTATCTCAGATAGGTCAGCTTTCTTTTATTGCATGCTTCACACATCTTATTCACAGAACTTACACTCATCAAGTTTTAACGGATACTGCCAACACTCAGTGATTCAGCTGCTGACAGTCCTGGCCGAGTAGTGCTGTGCAAAAATTTCACATTATGCAACATTATAGAAACATTAAATGGGAATAACACAATGACAAGTGGTGGTTTTTATGACCATTTGTGTTAATTAATGAAATTATGTTGTCTTTACGGAAAGGCGGAAAATATACAGAGAAAAAGAAAAACAGAAGTGTTATGTAGTATATTTGCATTTCTGTTCATTTTCTTTAAATATCTCAAGCTTAAATAGACATGAAATATTAAAGGCTATTGAATTAGGGGGGAAAATCCATTTTGGTACATATTGTATTTCAGCTTCCACTAAACCATTTAACATAGACTCAAAGCATTACGGCATAATTATAAAATAGCTCTATCTTTCCAACACTTTGTTCAGCCATGTCTTTAAACCTCTAATAACATTTCAACCAAAAAAAAAAAAAAAAAAAAAAGAAAAGAAAAAGCATATTTGTTTTGCGCAACTAATTACTGCATACTAATGTTATCCATCATTATTATCCTTCCCACATAGCAAATCTGATCTTTTCCTCTGCCCGCTAGAAAGCAAGATTGCAATGCTTAAAATATTGAGCATATTTAATTTATTTATTTAATCTGAACACAGAAAAGTAGAGAGAAATAGTAATTTATAAGTCACAATGGAGTGTTTCACAACTTTTGTTTAACAAAAAACATTTTACCCTGCTTACACCTTGATCTTTAGGACCCCACTGATTACAAGACTGTAAATTGTGTGAAGATTGACAAGATCTTGAAAATGCCTGAGGGAAAAACAGGCAAATAATCAAAGCCATACATGTCTATGGATTTGCACTGAAGGAGAGCATGACACAGAAGAAGGTGCCCTCATTGCAGATGATCTAGGTTTAGCATCATCTAGGGAATTTCAAGTTCATTTTTCTGAATCTCAGTTTTCTTTTAAATGGTACTAATAAGCTTTTCTTACCAACTTCTCCTGAAGTTTAAGTGAAATATGGTGCCCAGTACAGTGGCTGGCATTAAAGAAGAAGCAGATACTTGATTCATCCAAAGTTCCGTCCTGCCCTTTCTTGTGATACTGCTGAAGATTCTACTTTACTCATATTTACCTTCAAGCTACTGAGAGAATAATTTCACTGAGCTCACACAAGTTTTGAAAATCTTGACCCATAGTGAGATAGTTTGTCTTCTGAAAAGGAAGAAATTAATGTTAAACATGAACAAGTCTTGTCCCATTGAAAGAGAGAAAGGAACTAAGGTGAATTTCTACAAGCAACAACAAAAGATCTCTTTTGTTTATTAGAAAATTGAGGGGAAATGCGAAAAAACAAGATCATATGAAGATGAAGCTCAGAGGTCAAGGATGTTACAGGACAAAAATTAACTGAGGCTCTGATGAGAAGCAATTCTGATTTTTATAGAAACTTAAGAACAATTTATAGAAACTTATGACCTGGTTCCTTCATCTCAAAAAATGCAATAATAATCTTTATTTCACTGATTTGCTAAGTTTATATCAAGATTAAATGATATAATGTGAATAAAGTACTTAGTTTAGCCAAGAAGATAAACTTAGCAAATGCTACTTTAATGTATGTAATATTAATATTAGTTAATAATGTGAAATGATTGGAAAGCAATTGAGAATACCTTAAAAAAAAAAAGAGAGAATACCTTTTTTTTAAAGTGTTAGGGTTCACATTCCCTCACAGATTTGTCTCTTCATAATCATCTCTTAAATATCAATTCATGTTGAAAGTCTTTGCCAATTTCCCCTTTGTTGTGTCTTATCTAAATCTCCAACTAGTGGCACCCATTCAAGTTAATGTCAATATAGTATCCCACATTAGGATGAGATCCAAAATACTGGATTAACAAGAAAATATTCCTTTTGTATGTTTTAATAATTTATACATGCAAAGTCTAAAATTAATCACATCTCCAAACATTTGGATCCAATAATGCCAAGCATTGGGCAAATAATTTACCAGATTTTCAGTGATTCCAAATAAAGTTTGATAAGTATGGGAAGATCTAGACTAGGAATTTTTATATACCAGGTGTCAGTCTGTCCATCTTTCTGTGTATTTCTCTATTTATCTATCTATTATCTATCTATCTATCTATCTATCTATCTATCTATCATCTATCTATCTATCTATCATCTATCTACCTAATCTGGTGTAGCATTTTAAAATGATAGGATCACAAGTGAACAGATTGTTGCATGTAGTGTCCAGTTTTCTTTGCAATAAAAAGAAACTAACTTGTTCTATAGTGCATTTAACTAATTGGTACCCACTACCTTGCCAATTTCTATACAAGTACATTGTGGGAAAACTGCTTTTTAATGTACTAACAACCAATAGACACCACATTGCTCAAGGATAACTGTAGTGTTGGGTTTACGGATTTAACATCTCAGTCATGATATTTTTAAACCACAGCTCTCTTTTAAATAAATGTAAGTAATTGGATTTTCTTCTTTATAAAAAAAACTGTGTCAGATAAATGCTATAAATCTGAACACAGAAAAGTAGAGAGAAATAGTAATTTATAAGTCACAATGGAGTGTTTCACAATTTTTGTTTAACAAAACATATTTTACCCTGCTTACACCTTGATCTATAGGACCCCACTGATTACAAGGCTGTAAATTGTGTGAAGAGCTCTGCAGAAAATCATAAAAGATCAGCAAGGGAGCCTTATATCATGGAGTCACTTGGTCCCTAAGACTCAACCTAAGACTTTGATATTTAGCTTAAACACAACTGTATGTATTTATTAATAATGAATAGAACCACTTGTTTCAATTTCATAAGCCCAATGCACCAAAGCTGGTGAGATTTCTATTACCCATGACCTGGATATTAATCCTTTGATTAAAAAAAAGTCTCGATTTTTCAAATGTTGACTTAATGCTGAAACAATGAGAAACAACTTTCCCAGCAATTTTGACACATTGAACTGGGAAATAAGAGTAGCCATTCTTTGTTCACTGGGAGAGCTATTAAAAATGCTCTGGGTACAGGAAATATTTTTTTTCTCCCCAGATATTAGAGGATATCTTCAGGAAACTCAGCAGATTAATCACATGAGCCCTGGCTCAATTTTATTTAGAAGTAAAGCATAAGATTTAACACTCATCCTAAAATGCAAAATCCCTCTTTCAGTATTTCATGAAGCTGATACTCCTTGTGTGAGTGTTTTTCTGTTGGCTCGGAAATTGATAGCAAAGTTCTTTCTTCTTTGTTTTTAATTTTAATTTTTTTTTTTTTTAGTTGTGGCCAAGGGAAAGATAAAAAGGAGAACGCTGATTAAATTTGCCTGGATTTTTAACATGAAACCACAAGATTAAAAACAGTAATGTATTTTTTTTAATTCACAAAGTAATAGGTAGGCCTAAGCATAGACATTTCTGAAACTTTCAATTTGTGTTGACATAATGACTATGTGCAAGTTGTTTTTCAAAAGGTTTCTGAATAAGAAAATTTTATGGAAAAAAGTGCTCCTTCATTCTTTGTTGGGTACAGACTATTCTGCTTTTTGGTAGAATTTCCCAAAACAGCCCAGAACTACCTTTTCTAAAAGATATTCTAAGACATGTGTTTCCTTACACTACCACAGGAGAAAATATAACATATTCGTTTTGCTAAAACTCAAGGCCATTCCCTTTGGCTGAGACTTAGAATAATCACAGGGACAAAAGTACATATTTCATACTCACTACTCTAAGCACAAGACCAAACCCTGGAGAGAATGGTTGGAGAAGACGAGAAGGCCTGGAACATTTCTTAACTCCACTTTTACATTGCATTATTTGCTGACTGGAAAACTGGAAATGGCATGAACTAAATTAAAAACCCACTTCTGAAGCCGTATTTCAAGTGCAGCTTGAGGGTATGCTACAAACAAGGAGGGTGCAAAGTAGAGAGAGGGTTGAGTTTGTGAGACAGAGATATCTCCTGGAGGATGCTAAGTTAGGAAAAGTCTAGAGGATGCTGTGGGAATTTTATTTTAAATTTGCCTCTTGTCTATCTCCTAGATGGAGAATTTCCAATGATAGCCACTTCTCTGAACTTCAGTTTCTTTATCTGTGAAATGGAGACATTCATAATGGAATTGTGAGAACTGACTTATTTAATGTGTACACAAAATTGAGTCAAGTGCCTGGTACCAAAAAGGCAGTCAATACATGCCTGTTGTCTGTATTACAATTATGGAGTTTATTCCCAAGAATAAAGATGCCTTGAGCAGCCTACATGATGGCTTGCAGGATTTCACCTTCAACTATCTGCGGCATACGTGGAGTGAATGAAAATGATGGGTGAAGTTTTTATGGCAAAAAGAAGCTATTAACTTGGAGATGTTCGCATAACTTGGGGTGTGATATCTGGGGACTGAAACTCCATTATTTTACCCACCATCCACCTTCTCCTTGGGTTGCAATTACAATGCCAAGTTACAATGAGGGTGCAAGGTCCTATTTAAGTACTTGATAGATGACTATTTTCTGACTGAGAACCTGCGAGAGGATGTAAGAGTGTGAACTCAAGATCCTCAAAGATCACTTTTAAAAATCGCTCAAAGAACGAACAAATACAAGGGATGACCATGAAATATTTCACCAGCTAAGGCAGTTTGCTTTGTAATGAAGAGTAAACGTGATACAAAACTGTTAATGCTAATACATAAGAATGTACCTTATCACTTCTTATTTTAGCCTTTGTCTGATTTTAGATGAAAAACTTGAAATTCTACATGGGCTGATGCATTTTTAATAGAATGCACCCCAAACTCTGAGATCCCATAGTAGTGTTTTAAATCAACTGAGTATGAGAGTAATAAAAACTTTTTTTTAATGTTCAAACATCCTAGGGTGTTGGCCTGTATATCCATGTCTCAAACATTGTCTCCCACAAGCACCAGCTTAAGTAGAGAAACTTGAAAGGCAGCATTTCAAATTAAATGCCCTCAATATGTTTATCTCCATGGGTAATTTGTAACAAATCTGGAATAGCAATTTTCTGCCAAATGAAATACTGCAAAAGATGACTTTTTTTTTTTTCCTTTTTAAAGAACAGGTCCCGATCAAGAGACTGTAAAGAGGTCCTACTAGTCAAAAGAAATTACCTGAAGTCCTTTGGGCCCTATAATTCCTAAAAGATCAGGTGCTGCATCCCTAAGAAAGTTGGCTAGTACATGGGAAGTGGCAACCCACTGAGAAAACCAAGGAGAAAGGAACTTTCAAAGCACTCAGCTAAGTTTTCGAGGCAAGATTTCCCATTAGCCTGGCCAGATTGTTTAGACACCAAATTTACATTCCTCTAGAGGAAAGAAAAACAAAATTTGGAACATGAGGGTCCCTGGTCACCAGAAAATAAACCAGCTTTTAAATTAAAAGAATAAGAAGTGACTAGGTGGTTCTCTTATTTTTCTGAGCCAGGCAAATCCTTTTTCAAAAAACCTTATTTATGAGGGGAGAGATAACCCAGAAAAGCAAGTGTAGGCTCTGTAAAAGATTAGACTGCAGAGGGGAATTCTTAATGACACCTTTAGTGTCAGATATGTTTTTTATTAGTTAATTAAAGTAATCACAAATGCAATTGCATTTTTTTTTTCACTTGGATCGGCAGAGAAGAAAATGACCACTCTCTAAATGCTGTTTTGGTTTCAATATAGAGGGCTGGAATTAGTTATGTTGTGAATGGAGAGAATATACAGTGTCTCCTATGCATAGGTTGACAGTTTACTTATGCTCCATGGCTGAATTTTAAGCTATCCCTAGTAAAAATGAGACAAATAAAAATGTTCAGAAAGCCAAGTGTATTCAATTTAAAGAATTATTATTATGTATTTCCTGCCTTTTTTGGTAAAGAAATGTCCCATGTTTAAAGAAACGTTGGTGATGGTAAACATTCCTCGTGTTCTCTTCTAGTGTCTGTAATGCATACAATATGAAGTTTTGGTTATATGTTAACATTTAATCTCCTTTATTTATTTATGAAATTAAACTATCAAGAACCCTCCAATGCATACTGGAGGCATTTAGTATCATTTAGCATGCCTACTTCGTGAGGAAATGTGTTTTATTTCACCTGCATTTGAGATGAAAATATCGCAAGCACATTTAGATAATATTATCCATCACATGTTTTGGGAGGCAGAAATCATTATCTGTGTATGTCCAAGCATGGAGTCATGCTGTGACATTCTGACCTTCTGAAGCTTTGAAAATCTGAGACGCCCCCAATGACCACTGAATCCAAGGATAATTTTCTCCTGAGATCTTCTTTTCTCCCAAGATGATTTGGCAGATACTCTTTCTTGAAGAGGCTCTCCTTAAAGCTGTTAGCTTTCCAGCTTCACAAAAACAAACAAACTAGCATAGTCAGACAGTGGTTCACAAACCCAAAAGAGAAAAGAGCCATGTTTTCACAAAGAACTAAAAAGTGCTTCCAGGAAACTCATGCTCAGTCAATAGATAAGTCAATAGCATCGCCAGCCTGGCACCCAGAAGGAGGGGAAGAGCTGGTAAAAGGGTGGTAGATTGGAAATAAATGTTGTGGGCTGACAGGTTTAAAATGTGATTGCCTGGTATTCCTGTTACAGTGCATAATAATGTGAAAAGGAACAAAGCCTGGGAAAAACGTAAGTCTAGTTATTGCAAATATAAGCAAATGCAGGGAGTGAATGATAGAAGCTGACAGATCCAAAGGCATCTTATTCCTTTGCTGTCAGCCAAATAGTTTGATGAGGAAACATTCGTAGTACTTAGCCTGGGTATGTGGCTTCTTGCACCTTCCTGCTAGCTTGTGGACTTTTCTATCAGGATTGTGGATAAGACAAAAGAAAACTGTGTAGATGAAATTTAGAACGTGATGACTTCAAGTCCCAAGAGGTGCCAAGAGAAGAGTCTGACAATTAGGTTAGCACCATGCAGCATCTGGTAGGAGTTAGGGTACTGTCACTCATTTATCATTACTTCCATCTCCAATGATGGAGAACACCCTGGATTCCGTGTTTCAAGTTCTTGGAACTGCATAAATCTTTTGGCACCCATAGATAAGTGAGGATGTTTCCCCTGACTGTCTTACAGTTATAGGCAGTTCCAGAGACATAAAGGTAATATAAATAATGTGCCTTATGGCCAGCATAGTAGGAATTTTGCGTCAAAGGTCATATGCAAGTCTCTCTGCTACTCATCTAAAACATTATATTGAAAATATATAAGCTCCTGTGGTCTGAGAAACGTCAAGACCTCCCATGATTAATTTATATCCCATGAAGTAGTGATAAAGTGGAGGCTAATGGTTTTAGGCTATTGTACAATTGTCCCTAGTATAGTCCTATGAATTAAAACAATCCACATTCTAGGAATAACCTGTTTGGATATTCAATAATTTCTCTGATTTCTAATGCTGTTCATTTGCGTGCTTGACCTAGAAATCATAGTGTGCTAAGGAGGGGGATTTCTCATCTGTCCAACACAAGAAGTTTCTATAATGTGTTTACTTTGGCTTTGGCAGTAGTGAAATTTTGCAAGAGAATTCTGGGATCCTTCCTCACTCATCAGGATGTCACATCTCTGTGCCTTTGTTGCTGTTTTAACTACAGAATAAAGATTTAAGCATGAAATCCTGGGAAGGCATTAAACTAGGGTAGATATTCTGGCTTCTTGGCCCAGTTCCACTCTTTCTGATTTGTGCAACTACCGGAAATTGCTCAATATCTATAGACCTAAGATTCTCAAAATAGAGCATTGCAGTAAATATTCTCAAGCACCTTTCAGCACTGAGTCTCTATAATGCTATAAAACCTCAGACCCCTTCACTATTATCATTCCTTTCTCCCTTGAAATGAGGGACTGGATCATCATTAAAGACTCTTCTGGGTCTGAGGTTCTGTCCTTTCTGACATCTAATTTAACTAAGGTACATTGAGCATTTATACACACAGCTCACTTTCAGACGGATTATCTCCCTATAAGAGATACTATTATTCTATTTTTATAAATTAAAAAAGTACCAAAGCTGAGGTTAGATAAAGGAGCTGCTTGAGGTCATGTACTCACTGAGTAGCTGAGCTGGGATCTCACCTGATCAGGGGATATTTCCAAACCCATGTCTCAGTTTATCATGGTGAAGCTACCTTAAGCCTCTTAGAAATTGTCAGAATTTGATCTTCAGGCCTTTTTCTTAAAAACTTCTGGAGATGCCTGTAGCTGCATTACTCAAAAGATTAGTAGACCTGGCCCACTCAGCCTTCAAAGCTCAGCAGCCACACCAAATCTCTATCACAATCCTCTTAGAAGTAGGATTGCGGGTCAAAATTGTCTTGGGAGCTGGGAAACCAGACAAGCAAAGCTGGCAATGAAATGGTTTTCATTCCTGAAAACCCAGAACTAAGTTTATTCCTAAATTTTTGGAGATGTCAGTATAAATAAACCTACACAATGTTGATGTTTTCTCAAAACTTACTCAAAACCTCCCAAGGTATAGACAATACTGAAATATAAATGCCTACAGTTTCCTTCCCTTAAGTTTACCTTCTTCTGGCACACATGGAGAAAGAGGGGTATTATCTTACAAACCTCCTGAAATATCAGTCATGAAATATTGTTTCTTTATTTGCCTCTCTCAGCTCTGCCCAAGATTACCACTAGCTTCTGTAGGAAGATGCTCTTTGTATAGGTTCCAGGGGACAGGTAAATGTGAGGCCACACCCAAAACACCTTGACATATTTATTGCCTGTGTATCTCTGACTTCAGTGAATTACAAAAAAGAAATGCATAAAATCATATAAAACTATATGTGAACATATTTTTCCTACTACCTAAGTTAGCTGTGGGTCAGGAAATAATCTTTTTCCTGCCCGGTTTTGAAACATTTGAAAGAGAAACAATGAAGTCAATCAAGTAGAGACAAAAAAGAGCTACTGTATACTGCTAAAAATTGAACTATATATTTGGGGCTCATTTAAGTTATCACAATGGGTTTTCTACCAGTGAATCCCAGAAGAGCCTACTGCCCACAAGCCTGGACAGCACTGAACAACCCAGGCTTCCCCGCACCAGTATCTGGCCCTGTCAAATGTGGAGTGTGAGGACCAGACTGGAATGTACCATCTGAGTGATTGGGGTAGTTCTCAAGCAGAACAGAGGGAGAGGGGTTACCTGGGTTTATGGGTTTCCTTACTCAAACTCAGCATTCTGATACTCCTTCCCTTCTTTGGGGGAAGAGTGCATGGGCAAGTTGCCAGGAATGTTTAGGGAAAAGCTTTCTTCATTAGATGTCAAAGAGAGGAAGAAGTGAATCTGCAAGAACAGATGATAGGAATCCTAGGAATTAATCATCTCACAGGAGGCTCTCAAATAGATGTTCCCAATTTCTTTTTTGTTTTCATTTAAATTTTTATTTATTTATTTGAGAGAAAGAGTACAAGCAGAGGGAAGGGCAATGAGAGAAGGAAAGGGAGAAGCAGACTCCTGGCTGAGCCTAGAGCCTGACACTGATGCAGGCTCCACCCCAGGACCCTGAGATCATGACCTGAGCCAAACTCAGATGCTTAATCGACCTGAGCCACCCAACTATCCTTAGATGTCCCCAATTTCTAACTTTGCTTAGGAGTTCATAGTTTTCATATTAATCTCTGAAAATGCTACCTTCTTCTAGCCTTCTATAAATGTGGTTGGCCAGTGTTTGAAAAACCCAACCTCTCTAGAAAATGGATGGCTTAAATCATGATCTATCCCTCTTATGTTGGAGTGTGTGTTCCCATGTGGGCTTCTCAAACTATAATAATATCCTCAAAAGGACTCATTCCAAGTGGTCATTTGGCACTCTAAGTTTCACAGCATAATCCAGAGGAAGGAATGAGTGCTTTGGGGTGAAATGTTGGCACTTCTAGCCCTTCCAAGTAGGCCAAAGTGGATACTCTCCTCTCTACCCTCCATCTGTGCCCTTAGAGGTCCATAGATACACCTTTCTATTCTCTTTTGCTGCTAGTTGCCTACCAATAAATATTGACTCTCTCACAACCGGTATCCAAGGACAGATTCTTCCAGTTAAAATGTCATAGGTATAGTTTACCATTAACAGGCATAATGACCAGGCAAGTTAGAGTAATAGTCTTTCAAAGTTTCTATAGCTGGCATGTAGTCAACACTGTGGTCTGCTGACTTAAGGGTGTTCTTTCTATGCTACGTTTTTTTTTTTTTTTTTTTTTTTTTTTTCTGTTTTAAGAGATGAATGACAGCTTTCTGGACTTTCATATGGAATATCAAATTAGTACTCCCCAACAATTTAAATTCAGTTGCCCTAAAGCATCATTTGAAATCTGCTTTGATTATATCTTATCTGACAATCTTAGCTCAGGACTAACTCTACTCTCATATAGTGCTTGTGTGTATTAACCATTTCAGCCTTACATTATTTGTATTGGCTTAAATGAATTTTATTTTCAAAAAGCAGATGGTAAGCTCTTGAGAACACTGACCTTGTCTTATAAATCTCTCAAATCTCCCACATTATGTGTTTGCTGGATGTTAATTGATTGGCTGAAGGATCTGTCCTCATTGACCCTGTGTTTGTGAATAATGCTGCCTAATTACTCATACATCTTTATCAGAGTATCACGCGTTGATATAACTTAATGGGAATATTTGGAGGAGATGGAGGGAGGGTACTAAGAAATTGATGCCAAATAATCAAAATGATTTCGCCCAAAGACATCCTGGTAGTTAGCCACCTGTGTGGGGTCAAAAATTTAGTTCTGTCAACACTTATTACAATGAGATTTCCATGTCACCATGCTAAGTCTTTTTTTTAAGAGACTTTATTTATTTATGAGAGACAGAGAGAGAGAGAGAGAGAGAGAGAGAGAGGCAGAGGGAGAAGCAGGCTCCATGCAGGAAACCTGATGTGGGACTCGATCCTGGGACTCCAGGATCACACCCTGGGCTGAAGGCAGTGCTAAACAGCTGAGCCACCCGGGCTGCCCACTATGCTAATTCTTTGACATTTTCCCTAGTCTAGGAAGCCACTGATATCATTAAATGCATATTTTGGATTTGTGAAACCCAGTGATTTTATTGAGTAGATTTTAGGTAGGGCATAAATATCTACATTTTTAACAAGGATCCAGGATAGTTTTGGTATTTTATTTAAAGATTTATTTATTTATTTTAGAGAAAGAAGGAGTGCACATGATCGGTGCGGGGGGGGGGGTGCAGAGAAAGAGAGAAAGAGAGAATCCCAGGCCGACTCCCTGCTAAACCCAACACAGGACTTGATCTCAAGACCCAAGATCATGATCCAAGCCTGAGCCAAAATCAAGAGTCCAATGCTCAACTTACTGAGCCACCCAGGTGCTAAAATCCAGGGTAGTTTTAAGGAGGCATTTTCAGAAGCCAAACTCTTTTACTATCTCCTACTTACCATGTTGACTTTTTTCTCTCGGTCTAACTCCTACACGTGTGTTTTGTGTTGAGTGAGAACATCTACAAAGGGCCAAGGAACAGTATGTCTTCAAAACTTTATTGCAACCAAAGTGACTCTAGTCCACCATTACTGCAGTTATAACCACACCTGCGTGAATTTAAATGTGTTTCTGACATACTAATGAAAGAAATGACAATAGCCTACCTCCCAAAACTCTTGGCGTTCAAATAAAAAATTATTCCATTTTTTATTGTCCATTGAAGAGCTGGATGCAAATAAATTTGACCTAGCCTCACATAAATTCATGCTCACATTTCATGCTGTATTCTACCTGGGTTAGATATAAGCTATTTGAGGGCAGGGACAATGCCTATCTTGCTCACTTTTAGAATCTGGAGCACAACACAGTGTCTAGAAGATAGTAGATATTCAACAAAAGTTGAGGAAATAAGGTCCCTGGAGGAAACCACAAGGGTTTTCAACTACTCAGGAAACATGACCATGTAAGTGTGTGTTTTTGTTATACTAGCAATCAACTTCTGTTAAAAAGCAGATGATGAAGTGGCATTCTTGCCTAAATCTGGGGAAGCAATTTCTGAACTCTATTATGGCATATATAAAGGGCTACATGTTATACATGTGAAGTGCTTAGTATTGAACCTGGTACATAATAGATGCTCAATAAAAAGCTACTAGTATAATTATGAATGTTATTGTTATAAATAGTAGGTCTTAATTAAAAGGAAACTTTCAGGAACTAACTTCCAATTATATAAAGTTCCTGAGTAAGAGAAGCTAACTAGAGATTAAAATCCCTAGGAATTATACCTCTGAAGACAAATAGATAGGATTTTCTGGTATATAGTTATAAGCTTTTCAATGAGTTAGCAGAACCTAAGGGCCTCTGATCATTTTTAAATAAATCTTTCTTCCTATAAATCACACACCCTGAGAACACTTTAAAAACATAACGAATAATTCTGTGGCATTTTATGAGCGAAAATATATTTTAGGAACAAGGGAGTATATGTGTGTATTTGTGCTTGTACTAGAAAAGGGGTGAGATTTTTTAAAAAATTAATATGGTCTGGAATTGTCTCTCTTGATGTTTTTTATATCCTCAAATTCTCTTAAAGAGAAGTGTGTGATCAGAGACATACACTTCACCCATAAATTCTCATAGTCCAAATTTTAAACCAACATTACGTTGCAATAAATTACTGTTTACCACAACCCAGACCACTAAGATGGGGAAATACCACTAATGGACTTTATGGGATTTTGGTAAATGTTACCCTCCAGTTTTATGCTAACGTGAGGGAAGTATTAAGTAAATACACCATTAAAGTTTGGGTCAGATGTAAACAGCTTCCAGGATGTGTCAAGGATCAGTGAATTCTGCCCAAGTTTTCATAACTGTTTTTTTTTTTTCTTTCTTTCTTAGGGATCATTCAGAGAACCTCATGAAAAACATAGGTTTTCTCTGAAAAAAAATATGTTTTTACACATGCACATAAAATCCAGCATATAATTTCAGGGTGTTCAGAACTCCTAAAGAAACTAAGTTTAAGAAAAGGCTCACACACTAATTACCTAAAAGATTTCCAGCTAAGGTTGAGTGCCATTCCAGGAGGTAACCCTTCTTACCAAATGCCACATGTTTCTACTCAGTGACTTTCTTGGTAAAGAGCCAGCACAAGAGCTCAGATGTGAGCAGGTGTGCTAGCAATAAGACAGTACTCACTTGAAAATCATGGAAATAGAGCTGAATGCATGATTCTGGGGTGATATCCCATAGCCTCTCTTTCTCTTTGAAAATCCCAGAAACTATCACTTTATTAAATTTTCTTTCCAATGCTTTTTAACTATCAGCATGTCAATAACATGATTTATTAATGACAGGCATTTACCCCATGCCTGTGGTAGCTCTGGCACTGGATTGGACTCTAAAGCAGTCATACACAGGCTCTACGAGGTACAATCTTAGTCCTTGAAGAAGGTCAAAGTTGTTTGAGAGCACCAGATAAACTTTGAAACAAGAACATAACTCCTGAGAATATAGTACACACCAAACAAATGTCGAGATATTTGGCACTAATATGTATGTCAGTGGAGGAATATTCAGTATGCTTTAGATTGCCAAGATGGAATGTCACACGTGGGGACTTAATTACCATGGAAACTTGGAAACTCAAACAAGTATTGCCCAGTGGCCTACAACAGGGTGGAATAGATGCAAAAGGTATGGAATAAGGATTGAGGAAGGGGAAACAACTGCTCTTCATTCTTTCCCTCCTCCATGTCTTAGTAGCTAATTTTGGAGTGTATGTGCCATGCACTGTCTTAAGGCCTTTAAAAGTGTTAATCTGATCATACCTCATCACTAATGAGCTAGAACCTACCTGCATTTTACCAGTGTGATCACTGAGGCACACCTCATCAAAGATCTCAGGGCTAGGAAAGCAGAACAACCAGGATACCAACCCAGGCATTCCTGGCTCCAGAGGCCACGCTTGCCTTTAACCAGTATGTTACTCTGTCTAGGGGACAGCTAGCACTAACTTTGTACCAGGCACAATGCTTGACTCTGAAAGGACAGAGCTCAAAGTTAATATCCCACCCCACTGTGGTATATGGCATTTCCAAACATGATCACACCACCACCTTCCATTCAAGTATTCAGTAGCAATGTGATCTTGGCACACCATAAACATTTAGAGTGCCCCCCAACCCCCACGGGACTCGAGTGGTCTCTACGACTACCTTGACCAATAGAATATAGCAGAAGGAAAAAAAAAAAGAATATAGCAGAAGGTCTGGAGCTTTGAACTTCTTAATCCAGATCCTGGGAGGACCAGAAGCTCTTGCCTGGGCCTCTTGGAATGCTCACTCTTGGGGCCTTCTAAGAACCTGCTGCCATACTGAGAAAAGTCCAGGCCACATGGGCAGAATAATGGTAGGTTCTGTGGTAGACAAACTCAACTGGGCTCACAGCCATATAGCCAGCATCAACTACCAGAGATGGGAATGAGCCCAATAGAAGCTTCAGATGATTCCAGCCCCAACTGTCATCTGACTCATACAAATGAGATGCCAAATGAGAATGTTCCAGCTGAGCCCAGTCAGCCCTCAGAATCATGATAAATAATAATAAATGCTTGGTTGGTTTTAACCATTAAATTTGGAGTGATTTGTTATATAACCATATAAAACTAAACTATCCACCTGCAAGCAGTTCTACTGGGATGACCTAGAAATAAGTATATGGTATAATCATAATAAACACAAGAGATTCTGGAAGCATAAAGAAACAGCTACTACCTCAGACTTGGAGGAGGCAAAGGCTTCTTAGGAGTGGCAACAGCTCAGAAAGAAAAAGGGGAAGAAGAAAGAAGTGGGAAAAAATGAAGAGAGGAGCAGGTGAGAGGGAGAGGGATGGGAGAGAAAGGAAGGAGAGAGAAGAAGCTAATGCAAAGGAGTGCAAGAGGGGCCTTGGCTCATTCTGGAACAGGTGGGGGAGAAGAGGAGAAGGAGTTCAGCTTGGCTAAGAGAAGAGTGCGGTGGGTGTGCTTGGGGGTGCAGGGGGAGGCAGAGGGTTAATCATTTAGAGGGCGACTGGGTTACAGGAGGCCTAGGTAAGATCATAACAGCTCTTGGGTGGCAGGTGAAGGGTGGCAGGCTTTATAACTGAGGGTAATGGGGTGCCAGTGAACCTCTCTAAAAAGACCTAATGGAGCACCTTTGGGACTGGGGTAGGGAAGTCTGGCTGGAGCAGTGTGGAAGGGATGATAGGAGAGAGCAGTTATATTGAAGGTAGGTGTTCTGGTAGGAGGTGGACCCAGATATACCATAAAGGGAAGAGGGGCAGTGAAACCCAAGTTGCCATCGTGAGAACATAGAGGGAGTGATATAGAAACAAGCAGAGGAGATGAAATCACAGTACTGCAGATCAGTGAGATAGAGCCAGAGATGAGCCCCAGCTTTGGGGTTTGAGCAGTTATTCCCTGGTGCCGCTGTTCATCAAGAGGAGTAGAGACCGAGAAGCAGATGAGGGAAAAGAGAAGGAATTGATTTTACACACACTGAGTCTGGTGTGTCTTTGTGGTGTCTACACAGAGATGTCAAGCAGATTGATAAACACGGCTCTTTGGAAGATCAAGACAGAGGTCATCCCTGGAGCTAGGAGGACATGCGGAGCTAGGGGTGGACAGTGTGTAAGTGGTTATTACATTGCAGGAGTTATCAAGAACTCCTAGAGACAGTATGTATAGCGCTTAAAAAAAATGCTAGGGTGTGATTCTACGGGAAATCTGATAACAATTCCAAAGATAGATATTGGCATTTTAACATCTCTGATATCAGGATACCTCTTAAAATTAATGGAAGATCCTAGATTAATTGACAGTGCTTTTTCTTCATGTTACAAAAAAGAATGATGTTTTATAATCACCAGTATATCAAAGCAACCTGAATCTAATAACTGCTTAGGAGAAGACTATTTTTATTTAGTTTTTTATAAGTCTATGAAATATATATTAAGAAATAGTCATGTGGGTAGTATGCCAATGAGGCAAAATGATCACATGACTCAAATGACAAGTTTGGAAACACTGATCTGAGTTTTAACAAGCATGGCTATTATTTATCGAACACAACTAACCACTGGTTGTGCAGGTGTTTCACTAAGTACTTATGCGCTTTAATTTTTTTTCAACCTCACATCAGTCCCATAAGGGAAGTACTATTATTGGTTACATTTTGCAGATGAGCAAACTTAGCAGGACATAACATCAGATATCAGTCTTGGCAAAAATGTCCACAACAAATACCCAGAGCAATGTCACAGCACACACACCCAAAGCACAGCCAAAGAAAAATTTGGGGAAGTCAATATTTCCCAGAAGGGGAGGCTTAATAGCCTGTAGGAAGAGATAGGACTTCTGTTAGCAACTGGCAGGATTTTAGCCAACATCACCAGAATTCATGAGCAAGATGCAAATACTCCGGAAAGACATCTTCCAAGCATCAAAACCTCAGTTCTGAAGGAAATGGGGCACCTAGAGAAATTCCTAGAACGAGAAATTAAGGAAGATGACCACAGTGGGAATGCAGTGTAAATATGAAGGAAGTGAATAGGGTCTTCTGGGGAAAGGCTTTGGGTATATCAAAAAATAATTGGGATACTCCAGGCCAGAAAACCAGGAAATACCTTGGAATTGCATCAGATTTAGTCAACTTCAGTTTCCGATTGACCCTGGAAGTGGGGAAAGAACTAATTTATAAGACTGCGATGAAGAAGCTGCAATTGTAAGGAATGAGAGGCTGCCGAGGCTAGAGAATCAGATATACTTGAAATTAGCTAGAAATGTGTTCAGAAATTCCTTGGCCATTTGATTCAATCCAGTAAGAGGAGAAGACTCACTACCTAAGAGAATAATTTTCCTCTTAACAGACAATAGTGATCAAGATGGAGGTCATCAGTAAGTTTCAAATAACTAGATTATTTGGCCTTCTAGAATTTATTTATTAGAATAGATTTATATGTTATTACTTAGAGCTCTCTGTTGATTAAAAGTAAAAATATTCATAAAATGCTGTTGATATTAATAATTGAAACATAATGTGTTACTATGTGGCATATACTGTACATTTTACAGTCATTGTCTCCACTCTCACAACAACCCAACAATAGTAACAAAAGCCTATTATAATCACATCTATTATTACAGACAAGGAAACTGAGGCCCAGGGATGTGATGTAATTTGTCCAAGTACCAGGCAGTATGAATAAGAATCAAACTTAGATCATCAGTTTTGAAGTTGGTGGTCTCTCCACGATATAATATTGCTTAAATGCATTGTTCAAGCCTCAGATAAAATGTTAGATGCTGACCAATGGGGCGACTAAAAGCCATTCAATTCAAAATGCAAGTGGTTAAGGAGAATAAGCTCTTTCAGCAGATTTTTGCCAGAATAAAGAGGGAGTAGGACTTCAGTATTGCTAAGATTTTCCTATACAGACATAGGAATAAAGAAATAGATCAAACTTTTAAAATGCAAAACAAACGTATGTGTCCAGGAATCCTGGTTTTTATGCAATTCTGGTGTCAGGAGGGAAGAAAAAAGCTGGATTCATGGTGTTCTGATTTCAAGAGCAGAGTTAGAGGATGACAAAAATCCTTGAAATACTCTGAATCAGTGGCGGGCAAGCAAAGCCCATAAACTGAATACTCTCCAGTGCCTTTCTTTCTTTCTTCTTCTTCTTCTTCTTTTTTTCTTTTTTTTTTTTTTTGTATAATCTATGAACTAAGAATGATTACATTTTTAAATGGTTGGGTTAAAAAAAGCACACACAAAGATAATATCTTTTTCCATGAGAATATTATATGAAATTGAAAACCCAGTGTCTTTGAATAAAGTTTCATTGGAACCATGCCATGTTCATTCATTCATATATTGCCTATGGCTGCCTTTATGCTACAACAATAGAGTTAAATAGTTGTGGCAGAGACTTCAATGTCTAAACTATGTACTATCCTGCCCTTTACAGAAACTTTTGGTAACCCTTGCTTTTAATGAAAGATAGAAAACCATAATTCAAGACAATCGTTCATAATTCCTGAAAGGTAGGCCCTAATGGTAAATGACTAAACTTCAGCTTCTAAACTGTTGGAGAAAATCGTCCCCTTTCCACCCCTTTATCCCTTTTTCTTCTTTTTTTTTTTAATTTTGTTATCCCTTTTTCTTCTTCAGCGTAATAACATTTTCAATCTTGGTTATGCTCAGTTATTTTTTCAACCTAGAACATAACGTCCCTTTACTTTGAGTTTCTAATCATGCTGTTGCCTCCCGGGAACACTTTCCCCTCCTGTCCTTACTCACCCTCTTATCAGCTAAATCCTGCTCACCACTCCTTCTAGGAGAGTATCTCTTACCCTAAAAACTGGACTTCATGTCGACACACCCTCATCTTCACTCTGCCTAACTCCTTACCCTTAAATCCCACTGCACACATGGAAATTAACCATTCATTGGTCTGTGTTCTCTGTCTTGTGGTGGTCTTCTAAGCTTTCGCTCATGAACCCCATCAAATAATTTGTAAAGCCGTGTAAACCTCGCACAATTTTTAATGGCATCTAAAATTGCTAACCGTTTAAGTTTAAATAGTTGCAGAGTGTGTCATGTGTGTATTATAATGTCTATTTTAAGTGTATCCATTGGAACTAAATAACAGCAATCGGAAAGCCCCATCATTCATTTTAAATCATTTAATCATTCAGCCTTAACCTTATAGTTCCATTCCTTTTCTCTTGCAGAATTTGATCCTAATGTAATATGTTTTATGAATGAAAGTCTTTTATTCATTGCCCAGTAACACTAACCTACAACATAAATACATAGATAAATTAAAATTTATTTTTAAAATGTCCAAAAACTGTACATTTACAAATATTATGTATTTTCCTTCTGGAATGGGATATTAGCACAATTATCATTAATG
This sequence comes from Canis lupus baileyi, assembly GCF_048164855.1. NCBI lineage: Eukaryota > Metazoa > Chordata > Mammalia > Carnivora > Canidae > Canis > Canis lupus. Next base: position 58,651,107 of record NC_132846.1, read on the forward strand.
TTCAATTGACCACAAGAGTAGACTAATTTATAATTTTTAAACTAATTTTTTTATTCCCTTTTCCTTTCTCTGCCTATTCCTTGAATAGTTGCCTTTTAGTGCTGAAACAGTTAAATCCTACAACATAAGCAATAACCCACATACAAAGTAAAAAGAAATACTATGAAAGGAAGTACTTTCGTACAGTCAGTTCCCTGATTAAAGACCTATGCATTTTTACCACTTACTTAAACTGGAATTTTCAAACCATAGGAGGGGTGTTTGTTTGCTTGTTTGTTTGTTTGTTTGTTTTACAGTTTAGTGTCTGGCTTCTACCAGGAAGACTAAGCTCATGTTTATAGCTAAATGTGGTCCTTGCCAACTAAATTTAAGATGCAGCATTTTAGAAATCTACATATCAATGTCTCTATGGTATTGTTTGCTAAATTTTAAATAGTCATGATCAGCATGCATTTGTGATTACATGTGTAATCTCATTCTCTTAACTAAACTGACAAGATATTTTCCTCAAGGTGTTTCTAAAGGAGCATGTACAAAATCAGCCTGCAGATGTTTTGGTCTGGGTGATGCATTCGCTCTTCCTGTTTGTGACAATATATCAGTGCAGAGCTGCTCTGTTTTCTTCAACTATTTATTTCTACATTTCTCAGCATAAACTTAGCCCATTGCATTTTTAATAAATAAGTATTTTTTGAATATTAATTTTTTTAAAGGAAAACTTAGGGGCCTGGATGGCGAATCAGTTAAGCACCTGCTTTCGGCTCAGGCCATGATCCCAGGGGTCCTGATGTGAGCCCCACATCAGACTCCCTGTTCAGCGGGGAGCTTGCTTCTCCCTCTACCTCTGCCGCTCTCCCGGCAGAGGAGAGCTTGTGCTCTCTCTCTCTTTGTCTGCCAAATAAATTAAATCTAAAAAAAAAAAAAAAAAATTAAAGGAAAAGCTTTATTGTAAAAAAGATCCACAATGAGGCAGACTGTGATATTTTCATCTATTATTTCCCTGGGTTCATGTGTCATGAATGCATAGAAAACCTCAGGGCTCAGCATTGAGCTTTCTCCCTTATTTTTCATTATTACCTTTGATTTTAGATGTGGCACTGAGAAACCTTATTATCATAAATAAGTAGTTGGAAATGAGAGAGATTTGGGAGACTCAACTTATAAACCTATCTTTTGAGTTTTACACAAAAATTACGTAGTGATCTACCATCTAAAAACATTTACAATCCATCCGCCTGCAACTCCATCAGATTCCCATTTGTTTTCAAGCAAATAATTGAAAACCACCAGACTTGCAAAGAAATGTGTTATATAATCCTTAGATTCATTTTTTATTATCACTGTTTGATAAGGGAAGTCTTAACCTTCCAAGCAGGACTTATGAGGCAGTTTTGTAAGAAGAAGGACCTCAGGGAAGGGGTGGGTGGGAAAGTTCTATCTCAGGCAGATTAATTTTAGGAATGTGTGCAGATTAAGTAGACTGTCTAGACAGGAATATCTGTAGAACCTTCCAGTCTGTCTTATCCAAGCTCAAAGTCTGCACGACTCCAAGGTACATGGAAACTGTTTTGAAGACCATTGCTCTAATGGATGCCACTATATTAATTGTATTCACTATATTCACTGTATCCCCAAGTGGCTGGCACAAAATGTGTTCCATTGTGTTCCATAAATAGAATATAAATGAATTACTTATCTAGTTATGTCATAAGATTCTAACTTTCATCAACATTTGGCATTTTCTTTCCTTGTCATTCACATATAAGCCAGAAACCTCCAGATTTCTCAGTTGTTCAAAACATTCCAAATTTCTCAGCTTTCAAAGTCACAGTTGTTCTTTAACAAAAACCTATAAAGAAATACAATACAATGCTTCCAATTCTTTTGAGAAAGAGGAACAAGAAGCCTTAGGCTCTGTGACAATACACTAACCTTACCTTTTAAAAGTGTATGGCTATTGAAAGAACAGATTAATTAACACTCCTAGAGCTAGGTTATATTCCCAAGGTAGAGAGTTCAATAGAAGTGGCTTCTGGCCTAAATAAGAGTGATAAGTTGCTAATTAGCTTTGCCTATTATTTGCAGAATGAAGTTTATTCTGTATATGAGAATAAAGCGTATATTTGCCCTACCTGAATAATTAAGAAACTTGATACATTGCAAGTAGCTAAAAATAATAAAAGAATAATAGAAAACCTAAATAATGTCATTCTCTAAAAGAACTTTAATTTACATTCTGCTTTTTTCTCTATAGTGACCTTTTACTATATCCAAAAACTAAAGGAGGAATAAATCACAATGCAGGAGTTTTCTTTGTTATTTCTTCGTTAGATATGTATTTTCCCAGGAGTTTTTTTTTTCTTTTTTCACTGCCTACCATCCCTTTGTCAATAAAAGCAAAGAATAAAATTGATTTCATTCAATTTCTTCTAGATCTGCTACTGTAGTTTTATAAGACAGAAAAACCAAGGCAAAATCATCCAGATTTGCTGCCCTACAGTGGTAGAATTAGCAGAGTTCTCTAGTTCATTTTGTCTTTGTAGCTCTACTGTAAAGTTCAGGACCAGCCTTTCCATATTTCGTTATTAGCCCTCCCCAGCTAAAATCTCTGATCCCTATTAGAGCCCCATTCCTTAAGTGATCACTGAAATTCTGCTTTCCCTTTTTCTTTTCAATAACAACTTCTATCTTGAGGACCCTGGTTTACATTCTGAGATGAGCAGTAATTCACAGGAAATCTCAGTCCATACTATTGACAAATGGATTGAAAATACTAAGGCCCATCATATATGTTAAGCTTGCCTTCATTTCAGGACCATGTTGGTGTAAGTGTGGGCCAGACAAGAGTAGTTTTGAACCATATATATAGTACTGTGTATTGTAATCTCCTCTGTGCACATGACTAATCTGAAGAGAAGAAATAAAATAAGATAGGCTAGCTTGTAAGGCTAGTAAAAGGCAAATCTGGGTTTGCTGACTCCAAATTCCATGGCCTTTTTAATAAATCATTTTACCTCTAGAGAGAAACACTCATGGAGAACAGTCAGTATCCAACACCAGATAAGCCGACACTTCCCTTCTCCTCTGAGTATAAAAAGGAACAAAGAGTATTAATACTTTGGAATTCCCTGAGGATATACAGTTAATCAAGTATTGATGTACTCACTACCAATCATAAGCAAATGCAATTTAAGCACCTAAACATATGGCAATTATGTACATTTGAGTTGACTAGGGAACAAAATGTACAAGTGTTTCAAAAATAGTCATCCTTTGAGATTTTCTATAAGACAACAACAAGACCATGTTTATATCAATACATGCTACATTTATAGAAACCAACTAATAGAAGATATATTACAATAATATCTTAAAATGTCCTATAAATAACTAACATTTGAAATACTCAAAAGTATTATGAAATCCATCAATTATCCTTCACTCATCTCCCAAGCCCCATCTCTGCCCTGTAGCCTCCAGCAGCTCTGCTGGTCACTCCAATGTCTATACAATGTAAATGCAGAAAATTCTCCAATGTAAGAGGCAGCTCACTCTTGAGATAATCAAGCATCAAACTGCGTCTTTTCTGTCTAGGAAAGAAAGAAAGAAAGAAAGAAAGAAAGAAAGAAAGAAAGAAAGAAAGAAAGAAAGAAAGAAGAAAGAAAGAAAGAAAGAAAGAAAGAAAGAAAGAAAGAAAGAAAGAAAGAAAGAAAGGAAAACATAAATATAGGAAATATAATTTAATTAATATATCCCTTACTATTTTTTCTCAGGTCTACCACCATTTTTTGCCCTCTCTTAATAAGAAAATTCCTTATAGTTGTTGTCTGTATCCACTGCCTCTAATTTTCACCTTTCATTCTTTTTTGAAGCCACTCACATCAGGTTCTAACACAATCCCTAACACCAAAACTGTAGTTCTCAATTCATCAATGACCTCTCTTATGTACTGAGTAGTGACCCCTCCCTCCCAAAAAAAAAAAAAAATCATTTTCTGAAGCCCTACTCCTCAGTGTATTTGTATTTGGTGATCAAACTTGAAGCAGGCAATGAGGTTAAACGAGGCCACGAGGGTGGGGTTGCAGTCCAACATGACTGGTGTCTTTATGAGAAAGGGAAGGACCCCCAAGAGTATGTGAGCACAGAGGAAAGTTTATATAAGGACAAGTAAGAAGGCACCATCTCCAAGCCAAGCCAAGAGGACTCATGAGAAATCAAAGCAGCTAGCAGCTTGATTGAGGACTTCCAGCTTCCAGAACTGTGAGAAAAAAAGAAGAAAAATCCTGTTGTTTAATCTACCTCATCTGTAGAATTTTGTTATGGCAGCCTGAGCTGGCTAATATAACCTCCATGTTACTAAATACAATCATCATTTTTTGTTGTTGTTGTCGGGCATCTTACTTTACTGATCAGGAGCATTTCATACAGTTGAATCTTCTTTTAAATTGTGTCTCTTAGGACACCACAATTAACAAGCTTTTATCTTTTTCTTTTTCCTTTTTTTTTTTAAAGCATTTATCTTTCTATTAACTCTTTGTTGGTGCTTATTTCTCAGTCATGTCTCTACTTCTAAATGTTGGTGTCATCCACATCAATTAACCCATTGTCTTTACTAAGTAACTCAGTCCCTAGGGAATCTCCTCTGGTCTCTTGGATTTAGTTACCACCTGTAGGCTGACTACCAAATTTATATCACCAACCTGTAACTCCCTCCTGAGCTCCAGACCTAAAATAGATACCCAAATTCTGGCAAGATGTTTGCACCTGAATGTTTAACAGACAACTCAAATTTAACATATTCCAAACCAACCTTCTAATAAACCACCACTCCTCAACTAACCTAGGCCTCCTGCAGTTTTCCTATCTCAATTAATAAAAACTCAATTCTGCTGAAGCCAAAATAATTGTATTTTACTTACATCCCAGATCCTGTCTATCAGCAAAGCTGTGGTTCTCTGAGTTCTTGGTGAGGCCTCCTTCTAGGTTTACAGATGGCCATTTTCTCTTTGTACCTTCACATGACAGAAAGCAGAGAGAGAGGTAAGAAGCAAGTGCTTTGCCATCCCTTCCTATCACACACTAATCCCATTCATGATGAAGCCTCCACCCTTTTGGTCTAATGGCATCTCAAGGGCTCTACCTCCAAATATCATCACACTGGGAATTAGATTCCAATATATAAATTTGCAGGGGCCGGAGGAACACAAACATTTAGCAGGTAGCATCATTCATATAAGACTCCTCTCCTAAGGGAATATATCTTACCCACACAACTTTAAAGAGTTGGCTGCAAAAGCAATATTGTATTCCACATGATAAAGCTCTTAATGGGCCTCATTAGACCAGGAATGAACCACAACTCCAGGACAGAGAAATCCACAATCATGTTAACTGACCTCTTGTCATTGAAGCCTCACCTAAGAGGTGAGATGAGTCAGGAAGAGTGCCCTCTTGAGCATTTGGCTTGGAGAAGCTGAGAGTTTGAGCCACCTCATAGAGTTTAAGACAGAGAATGACTTAGAGATGACAACGGAGGTTCATGGGGACCATGAAGATGGAGGGGCAGAGAGCTGAGCACAATGTGCACAGGAAATTATTTTACAGGGAAATGAAACTGAAGCAAGAGAAGAACACAAAAACTGTGATAATAAAATAAGATCCCCAGAGAAGTCTTGCTTCCAAAACATACCAATCTGTCTATAAATCACTGTTTTTAAGGTGACTTGAATAGATCTCTTTTCCTTGCAAACAAGCTAGTATAACCAACTCATCAATTAAGTGCACAATGAGGCTATATTTATATTAACTATGTAAAAAAAAAAAGATCTTACTCATGCATTTGTGCACATGATTGTGAAATCAGGTGTATCTGCCTGCAAGTGTCAACAAACAACAATGTACATACAGAACCGTGGTTAAATGACTAAATGTTCATGTCTATTGCAGAAAACAATGTTTTGTTGACTGGCATTTTGTTAAAACAAGTGCTTTTAATGAACCACTCTTTATAAATCATCTCATCTGCGTAAAAACGTCTAGTGAAGCTCAGAACTATGCATCATAATTTACATTGAACCACCAGTAATAGGGATAGCAACTTTGTGGTCTTTCATTTTGCTTTTCACTTTCAAATACACTAAGTTGAAGATCAACCATAACAAGAGAAGGTGGAAGGTGATTTTTTTTTTAAGGGGATAGAGGCTACATTTTCTTTGGTGATGCTGATTTTTCTGGCATCTTTTGTGCGAAAGGAACAAAGAAAAATAGACACTCAAGACATTAATCACACAAAATCTGTCACTAAAGAGGGACACAACCAACAATTTTATCATCAAAATGCAATCCATAATCAGAGAAAAGGGGATTGCTCCACTGTGTGATTCCACCCTTGATAACTCATTAATTAGATGCCAACTGTTAAAAACTGGAGCCAAGGCAGATTAAAGATCTATTTTCTCCATTTGCAACAAAGGCATTTATCAATGGACTACACTCATTTCTTCAAAATTGCTTTTCGTGTTTTTTTGTCAGTTTGTATTTTGACATGAATCATTTTTAAAACTCTGGTTAAAACTCTTGAAGCTTGAGGTATAAATTTGCTAGTTGAAAAATTTTTAAATGTGATCAGTAGTATTTATTCTGTGTATCTTCAAAAGAGTATTGTGTGCTATTTGGAAAGTTGGACGCATTTGTTGCTATCTTGAGTTAAAAATTTAAATGAGTATTAGACCCCAAGAGAAACCAATTTTCTGTAAATTGATTCATATTTTTGTGTACACGTGGTTTACATTTCCTGTCGAGAGTAACAAAAGTAAAATGTAAAAAAGAATGGAATTTTAAAAAAAATTGTTTTTAGACTTCAAATTTCATATCCATTAAAAGATAGATTGTAAGGAGGTAGTTGCTTTATCTGAATTGTTTTTTCCTTTCTTTCTATTCCCATCCTAGTTATTAACCAAATTAGAGTTATTACCCAAAGAATAGAGGTCCTAGAATCAGGCCCAGAGGGAATTCAGGGGAAACAGCTTTGTGTATGAATTTCTGCTGTTCTGTTCAAAGCAAGCCATTCAGGCTTTCAACACTTTATTTTGTCAATGTTTGAGAGAGAACAACCAAAAAAAGGAAGGAGAAAAAAAAGGATTAAGATTGTGTATGCATGACAGAGAGTGGGGGTACAGTAGCTGGGATTTTAGTGGTCTGAAGAAAAAACAGAAAGACATGTTGGTGGAATTCATCTTCAGTGCTTCCTTGGCAAATGCTATACGCACAGAGATGTTATAACATCTAGTTTATACAACTCCAAACCTTATCTGGTAGATCTGCAAATGAACTGCCACTAACCACCCTCTATACTGAGCCCCACCCTCTGTACCAACCCACACAATTTCTGTGACCTTCTACTTCTGTGGAAATACTCCACAGGTCCCCAAGCTCTCTGGATCTTGAACTAAATTAAAGCCTCTTCAACCAAACTTTAGTCATTTCTCACTGAGCATAAATCATCTGGGTCTTCTCTGGCTCCAGTTGCTACTTTTTTATTGAGGGTTCATCATGTAACTATCTTATGCAGTACTTTCTGGAAGACCCAAGGTCTGTAAGGCATGTTTCCCGTCCTCAAAGAAGCCTGTCATCTACAGGCTACAGGGGATGCTGATGTAACACACAAGAAATAACAAAGTGTGGGACACCTGAGTGCCTCAGAGATTGAGCATCTGCCTTTGCCTCAGATCATGATCCCAGGATCCTGGGATTGAGTCCCACATCGGGCTCCCCGCAGGGGGCCTGCTTCTCCCTCTGCCTATGTCCCTGCATCTCTCTGTGTCTCTCATGAAGAAATAAATAAAATCTTTTTAAAAAATAAAAGAAAGGAATAACAAAGTGTGTGTGTGTGTGTGTGTGTGTGTGTGAGAGAGAGAGAGAGAGAGAGAGGAGCAAATTGTAATGGTGACTTAAAAAAAAAAAGCAAAGGAAATTTCCTTACTATTAATTCCTCAATTCTGAAATAATCCATATGTAAGTGGATCTGGGGTGTTATGATAGTGACATATAAGCTAATTCATGTTCACTGTACTCATGAGAGAAGCTAAAATAGTTTATGTTTTTTAAATTTGAAAAAAAAAAAAAAAAAACCTAAAACCTGTTCCATAGCTAGTCAGTGCTAGCCAGCTTTTCTTGATATGCCACCTTCTATAAAGGTCTCCAATTTGAGTTTTTTTGGGTTTCAGAGGTAGAGTTTAGTGACTCTTCAGTTGCATAAAACACCCACTGCTCATTCCATCACATGCCCATTAATGTCCATCACTCGGTTACCCCATCCCTTCACCAATTTGAGTTTAATTTTAATGACATGGTCATTATGTTCAGGTGAACAAACCTCACATTGAATCCTTCTTTACTGCTCTGTTCTCAGTTTCCAAGAGGCCCTCTACTCCTAAAGATAAATACCACTGAAATATTTCCTGGTTTAAAGTAAATATTCGATTAAGAATTTTTGTCTTCATAATATAATACACGGTGGCATATTTCAGTAACTTTGATTTTTAAAAGTATACCCGTTTCATCTTTACATGTCTGAACAAGGAAGTTCTCACTTATTTTCACAGTGTTTTATGTAAATTCAATTCTTGATTACATAAATATCATTTGTATTTAAAAATGTATGTAGACTTGGGGCACCTCGGTGGTTCAGCTCGTTAACGTTCAACTCTTGATTCCCACTCAGGTCATGGTCTTGGGGTGTTGAGATGGAGCCCTATGTCAGGCTCCATGCGTAGCAAGGAGTCTGCTTGAGATTCTCTTTCTCCCTCCATCTCTGCCTCTCCCTGGATGCTTGCATGTGCTCACTCTCTCTCTCTCTAATAAATAAATAAACCCAAATAAATAAATAAATAAATAAATACATACATACATACATACATAAATAAATAAACAAGTAAATAAGTAAATAGGGGTACCTGGGTGGCTCAGTGGTTGAGCATCTGCCTTTGGCTCAGGTCATGATCCCAGGATCCTGGGATCGAGTCCCACATCAGGCTCCCTGCAGGGAGCGTGCTTCTCCCTCTGCCTATCTCTATGTGTCTCTCATGAATAAATAAGTAAATCTTTAAAAATAAATAAATAAATACAGTGTTTGAGTGTATTATACCATTTCATTTATTGAAAGCCTATACTGTTTGCAGTTTTGATATTAGTTCGATATTAAAATATTGCACAAAGTGCACTTTTTTTAGTATAATATAAGTTTCTTTGTATAAATAGGTCTGTTTATAAACTATGTATTCTGTTTCATTGAGATTTTTGTTCTTGCACCGATGCCATACTGCTTGTCTTATTATAATCATATAACATATTTTAATATGTGGTGGAGTAATTTAAACTAAGTCAATCCTGTTTCTTTCATTACAAAACTGACATAATTACTTGTAGACCTTCATTATTCTAGATTAAGTATAGAAGTAGTTTTAGCAATTTTCTAGAAACATCTGCTGAATTTTTTTACTGTAATTATTTCGATTTTGTAGAACAATTTGGGGAGAATTGATATTATCATGATATATTGCCTCATCCAGATAAATGGTTTATCATTGTTTATTCAAATTTTCTTTCCTGATTTTGTAAATGAAGTTTTGGTTTTATGAAGAGAGCACTTATTCTCCAATTGTTTGTTACTAGGAATAACTAGTTCTTGAAGTGCGGACAGGACTTGAATGTTAGAGATAGACAAAGAGCATTCCAGTCAGAGGGCAGGCTTTAGTGGAAATCCAGAGTCTGCAAAGATTGGAATATATATTATGGATGGAAAAGAGTGTCATTTGTCTGGAGCCATGGATATCTGGGGAGAGTTTTTGAAGAGTAAAAATAAAGCAAGTGGTTAAAGAATATAGTTGGTGCAATGGGAGTTAGGTTTCAGAGGTAGTATAGCACAGTATTTGGAAGCATGGAATTCTGGAGTCCAAGTGCCCATATCTTGGCTCTGCCTCTGATTAGCTGGGTGACCTTGGCTCTCTCTGTCCTTCAGTTTTGTCACTAGTAAAGGAGGATGATGATAGTGCCGACCTCATTAGAGCATAGTAAAGATTAAGATGTGTAGCACCTGGCCACCTGGTGTGGAATAAGTTAAAATGTTAACTTTTATTGTTGCTATCACTATTATTACTCTAAAATGATAACCATTAAAATTGCTTACTGATTTGCCCAAGATCAGAAAACAGGTCAGTGATATAGCTGCAAGTAGAGACTTAGGTCTCCTGATTCCTGCTTTTAAAATTTGAGACAAGTTAAAGACAGAGATAAACCTGCTTTGAAAAGGCAGCCGGAAGGGCTCAGCGGTTTAGCGACGCCTTCAGCCCAGGGTGTGATCCTGAAGACCCGGGATTGAGTCCCACATCAGGCTTGCCCTGCATGGAGTTTGCTCCTCCCTCTGCCTGTATCTCTGCCTCTCTCTCTCTCTCTGTGTGTCTCTCATGACTAAATAAATAAAATCTTTAAAAAAAAAACACACAAACTGCTTTTAAAGTCTGTGGGAACTATGTAATTTTGGGGGGAAATGGCTATTTTGTGCAATATTTTAATATCAAACTAATATCAAAACTGTAAACAGTATAGGCTTTCAATAAATGAAATGGTATAATATACTCAAACACTGTATTTATTTATTTACTTATTTATTTATTTATTTTTAAAGATTTATTTATTTATTCATGAGAGACACAGAGAGAAAGGCAGAGGGAGAAGCAGGCTCCCTGCAGGGAACCTGATGTGGGACTCCATCCCAGGATCCTGGGATCACGATCTGAGCCAAAGGCAGATGCTCAATCTCTGAGGCACTCAGGTGTCCCACACTTTGTTATTTCTTGTGTGTTACATCAGCATCCCCTGTAGCCTGTAGATGACAGGCTTCTTTGAGGACGGGAAACATGCCTTACAGATCTTGGGTCTTCCAGAAAGCACTGCATAGGATAGTGACACGGTAAATACAATACAATAAAGTGTGTTTTAGGTTCAACTAGTTTTACCTAGACTGACATAATAAGGAACTCTTGAGAGGGACTGTGAGTGGGTACTCAAGGGCCTGAGAAGGTGGCAGAAAGCAAAGAAGCACTTTGTCTTAGTCACTAGAACCATGTGCTGTCTGGTTCTCTTCTTCAATCTGAAAATGTGCTTTTGGGCTGACAGCACTCTTATTTGGAGAATGACGAAGTTGAACAAAAGGATCCTAGAGAAGCATTGAGGATTCACAGAAAGAATGGAGGCTGTGGCATAGAGCAAAGCTCTGCCCGGCTAAGCATGGGCCATGTGACTTTGGTTGAGTCATTTATTTCTCCTTTATAAAGGCTTTGCTTTTCTTGTCTGGCAATAATGATAATCACTCCTGCAGTCCAGAGTCGTTAAGATGAGATGGTTTCTTCATTTCATTCAACAAATATATATTGAGTCTGTGGCATAGTCCACTGTTCTAGGGGCTGTGTTACAGCACTGAACACCTCTACTTACAAAAATCTCTAGCCCTTATGGATAAAGGTTGGGGGAGGGACTACAATAAACAAAATAAGGAAGCTGTCCAGAATAGCAGATGCTGGTACATTTGGGTGAACCCAAGAACGGAGTAGGTGGATAAGAAGTGCCCAGAAGTAGAGAGATTCCATTTTAAATAGGATTGCTGGGAAAAGCCTGGCTGAGAACTTAAACAGAGATCTGGAGAAAGTAAGGGATCAAGCTGAGCAGACCAGGATGAGAAGGGCAGTCAGGCTTGGGGACCAGGAGGTGGAAGCTGGTCTGACATGTCCAGGAAGAGCAGAGGAGCAGTGTAATGGGAGAGTAAGGGGCAAAGGGCAAGCAGCAGAGGATGGGGGCTGGAGTTCACAGAGTCCAGAACACAAGGGTCTTGTGGGCCATTGTAATGACTTTGACCTCCGCTGGCTGGCGAGACAGGAAGCCCCTGAAGGGATATGAGCAGTGAGGGATATGACTTAACTTACTCTAAAAGAAAACATTCTCTCTGCTGTGTTGACACAGACTGAAGTAGAGCAAGGATGGAAGACGGAGACCAGCTAGAAGCCGTTGCGGCTCTTGCAACAGGACATGGTGGTGGCTTGGCCTGATTTGTAGAGTGGAAAGAGCTGAAAGAGTCCAACTCGGGATCTGTTTTGAATATACTGACAGATCTGGATGTGGAAAAAATATCCAGAAGAGTGTGCACAAGTTATCTGGTTCAACAGCATCCAAAAGTCACCTCAAACGTTAGTTAACACCAGAACTCCGGGAGGGACTTGAAAAAGCAGAGACCTCATTCATTTGGGGAATATAAAAAATAGTGAAAGGGAATAGAGGGGAAAGGCTAAAAAATGAGTGGGAAATATCAGAAAGGGAGACAGAACATGAGAGACTCCTAACTCTGGGAAATGAACTAGGGGTGGTGGGAGGGGAGGTGGGGAGAGGGTGGGGGTGACAGGGTGATGGGCACTGAGGGGGGCACTTGATGGGATGAGCACTGGGTGTTATTCTATATGTTGGCAAATTGAAAACCAGTAAAAAAATAAATTTATAAAAAAAAAGAAAAGAAAAAGCAGACACCTGATATCTATGCAGAGATTTTCATGCACTGTATTTGGAATGAGCCTTCTCTGAAATTTATATTTTTGGTAGGCATTTTAGATAATTCTGGCCCAAATGGTCTATACAGCCATCCTTCAAGAAATCCTGATCCAGAAGGTGAATATTTTCAAAATTGTTAGCATTCTTGGAAGAAATGCAATTAAACTAGAAAAAGCCAATGAAAATCTTGAGGCAAATATTGCATTTTAATTGTAAGATGGGGAAAAATATGCAGTGACAACCATGGAGTGATTACAAGTCATGCTTTCTTCTTCTAGCGAATATAAGAGACAAAAGGACTGGGGATGCCTAGGAAAATATATTTATTTGTCTTTATAAAAGGAATTAAAGGACAATATAAAAATTGAGGTAAAAGCAGAAACAAGACAAGGGGAGGGAGAAACTGACTCTTTGCCTATTCTCTTGCCATTATTTTGGGTTTAGGTTAAAATTACATCTGTATATCTGCTGAGGCAAAGTCAGATAAAATAAAAAGTGTCTGCTGAGGATTGTGAACTTGGAGAGTCAAGTTAGAAGGATAGAATATATATTTTGGAACTCTTTCTTTCCTTTTAACTGATTTTAATTTTTCTTTTAAAAGTGCAAACTATTTAATACCTCCTGACCAGGGTCCCCTCATTTGCAGATTGAAGACTCTCAAGTGGATCCTCAATTAAGATTCTTTCTGGGTCCAAAGGATATGTCATGGCTAAACAAAGCCAAGTGATAAAGTGTCTGTTGTAATTTTAATCAAATACCAGAGGCTGATGTACAGAATTTCTGTGCAGGTACCGATTCTCTCTGAATTAGCCAGTTTTCTTGAAACTAGGAAGTCTAGCGAGAGAGGTTGCTAATTTCCAGCTCAGAAATTCGGAGTTTTAGAAAGTCCAGATCATTCAGATAAGGTTTAGATAAAGATCCTAACAGATGGATGCAGTTGAGCCTTTAAAAGTCATCCTCTTGGGAGATGCCTGGGTGGCTAAGTGGTTGAGTGTCTGCCTTCGGGTCAGGGAGTGATCCCAGTCCGGGGAATTGAGTCCCACTAGGAGCGTGTTTCTCCCTCTGTCTAGTTCTCTGCCTTTTTTTTTTTTTTTAAGATTTTATTTATTTATTCATGAGAGACACAGGGAGAGAGAGGCAGAAACACAGTCAGAGGGAGAAGCAGGCTCCACGCAGGGTGCCCAATGTGGGACTCGATCCCAGACCCTGGGATCATGCTCTGAGCCAAAGGCAGAGGCTCAACCGCTGAGCCACCCAGACGTCCCAGTTCTCTGCCTTTCTCTGTGTGTCTCTCATTAATAAATAAATAAATAAAATCTTAAAATAAATAAAGATAAAACTCATCCTCTCCACCTAAGTAGGAGTTGGGTATTTGTGAATAAAGCATAGAAATTGCCAGTGCAGATGGAGTATGTAGACAAACATTAAGGTTGATGACAAACAATATCTTTTAGCAATTTTTATAAATAAAATTTCAAATAGCATCTTTATAATTTTAGCCTAGGGACAGCTAGGAGATTATAAACAACTTTGTTATGTAGCCAGGAAAAATTAAAGGCAGAGAGTGCCAAAAGTATCTTTTACTCACTAACAAATCATCTCAGATTGGTAAGTAACTTGGAAAAATGTGGTACCAATGCAGAAAGATGTGTGCCAGGCTCAAATGCTTACAGATGACAGACAGTTCAATGCAGACAAATGAAATGTAATTATGACTTTGATGAGTCTTCATGCCACAAGACAACTCTTTGTAAGAAATAAAATATGAGATTTTTTTTCCTAAAGGATAAAAAATAAAAGTCTCTGGAGACAAATCGCTATGTATCATTAATGAAAGAGAAACAGAAAGAAAAAGACAAATCAATGCAGTTAATGAGTCTTAATGGCTCGATTGTGCATTCACTTCACCAAAACTGAATACTTGAGAGAGCACAAAACAAAAGATGGATTTTGAATAACAAAATCCTAGAAATGAGAAGCAGACTTCAAAAGTCTAGCTACTCTTTGAATGTGGAGAATAGGTCCCGCTAAATGGGGAACCCCTAAAATCAGGTTCAATTCTGAGAGACCCAAAACTAGAAAATAACGATGTTCACAAGATTCCCCAAATGACGGCGTTTTTGGAATATCTTATTTCCTTTTTCTTCTCTCCTTGTCAACTACAATTAAATCCTAAAGGGATATGAACATTCAATGATGTTGAATTCAGTGGCTATTTGGTGCGCAGAAGACTAGGCTAAAGAGATGCAAAAGTTTAGTCTAGAACAGTAGTTCCTAATTGTGGCAATTTTGCACACACACACACACACACACACACCCAGGAGACATTTGGCAACATCTCAGGAGATGGGTGCTACTGGTATCTGATAGGTAAAGGCCAGGGATTGCTTTAAATACACTGTTTATATACCATCCACAGAACGGTTCTACAATAAAACATACAATAAATAAGAATAAAAAGTTATTCAGTGTAAAATGGCAAGAGTGCTAAGACTGAGATGTCTTGGACCAGTCCTTTAAAGAAGTTTCCATCAGGGATGTCTGGGTGGCTCAGTGGTTGAGCGTCTGCCTTTGGCTCGGGTCATGATCCCGGGGTCCTGGGATTGAGTTCTGCGTTGTGCTCCCTGTATGGAGCCTGTTTCTCCCTCTGCCTATGTCTCTACCTCTTCTCTCTCTGTGTCTCTCATGAATAAGAAAATAAAATATTTTTACAAAGTAAAGAAAGAAGTTTCCATCTACGTACGAGGAGTAAAACAGGGGAAGAAAGATAAAGTATGATGAGACTATATCTAACATTGTGACTAGTTTCTTTAGGGATACGGAGAAAGCAAAGAAAATTCTTCAAACCCATGGCGTTCATTAAGATGTGTATTAAAGAATTTTGGTTGACAGAGAAAAGGATATTCCAAAAGAGGGAATGAACTGATCCAAAGCAGAAAGGCATAAAAGTGAGTGAGAATGTTGATGCCTGCTGAATGGCAATCAAAAGACCTGGAACTGAAGAGAGGTAGATCCATTCATAAAGCACCTATGAGTGTTCAAAGAATTGTTGCCTACCTTGTCATTACAGCTGATAAAGATGAATTGCAGAAGAAACCTCGAGTCTTGAATACCATAATCAAGAGTTTGAATTTATTCTATCACTACTGTGAAGCCAGTAAAAGTCTTTGAACACAGGGATGATATGATCAGAGCTGTAACGATAGATAATTATGGTGGCAGAAGTAAGATGGATTGAAGGGAGAAGTTTGAATAAAGAAACTGGTCAAGTTATTAGAGCACTTTTCAAAATGTGTTCCTGGACTTGTTAAAAACTGTCATTAAATAAAAGTTTTCTGTGGTCAAATAAGTTTGGGAAATTCTTGGTTAAACTAAATCAGACAGGTTTCTCCAATACAGTCCTCCTTGGACTCTTTCCTTAACTTTTATACATTGTTACTCTTCACAAGGGGTTATAGTATGTAACATTTTCCAAGTGTATTTGCCTCAGGAATATTTTTCATGGCATATACAATAGGAATCCTGTTCCAAAGAACACTTCTTAAGAAATGTAAGTTAATATTCAGAAAAAAAAATTGTTGAGACTGGGTTAACATAAGAGCTATTGAGCTAGTGGAACTGACTTTCAGACTCGCAGTTTAAGACATTGGGCAGACAGTGATATCCTAAGGAAGAGTTTTAGGCAAGAAGATATTCTTGCACACAAATCATGATAGACCTGGAGCTGGGAGTAAGAAATTCTAAGAAAGGGCTAGAAGAGAGATGATGCACTGGATTAAACCAATGTGCTGATTACTAACCAATTATTGTAGCTATCTGATGTGCCAGTTGAGAAGGATCCTCAGGCTTTGTAGGGAATCAGTGAGGGACTGCATGAGTACAGTGAAGCCTTCCATGGGACCAAGGAACATACTATGTAGTACTTATGTCATAGGTTGGCCATACGTGGACCAGAAAGTAGCTAGTTCAATGTGGCTTAAGAAATGGTTTTAAATATTCTTAGTTCATGACAATTTTCTTCAAAGGGAACCTTTTCTAGAAATGTAAGATGAACAGATAAAAGCAATACTGAATAAGGTCTAATTTGGAGAACTTCCAAATTAATTCAGTTTTACCAACAGACAATCAAAGGGAGGACTTTTCAGTTCACAAGTACCCATTAAGGGAAAAGGTTGGAGTTTACAGCTGAGGGACCCAATCGATGCTGGGGAGTAGTACATTGGCAGCAGTAATGGAAAGTGAGAGAAGCCTATGAGAAAGATATCTCTGTGACAGACAGAGTCTACCATCTCTTCCTGGCAATTACCCTTGCTTGATTTTAGAGGTTTTGAGATTTATTTAGTGACCAGAGAATGATTTCTTTGCAGTCCCAGTTGTTAACCTCATGGTTTTGTCCTGTAAACTCACAGCAGAGTGCAGAGCAAGGAAACATATTTTAAGACAATATTCTATCTTGGAATCAACAGAGAAGTACTACAAGAATAATTTGTCACTTTGACAAGCTACAGATAACCAATGAAATTACTAGATACCTCTTTATAACATATTAAATCTGGAACAAAAGCAAACCAATACTCTGTAGTTAGACGATAATTGATGGGTTTTCTCTGATACATACATACCAGTCCTGTCAACTAAAGCAACTTCGTGTCCTCTCTATCCTCCAGTTTCAATCAAATAAACCCTGAAGGATCACAGCTAGGAGAACTTCCTATTCAGTTTTGCATCCCCAATACCTAATGGAGAAGTGTGGCACATTTGTGCTAAGTTCCCAGGTATTATTTGCTGACCAAAAGGTATGTTTTCTGAGTATCTCTCTAGATCATGTGCATGTTACTTGGGAGAGACTTGAACAAAAGGAGGCTAAAAAATTCTAGTCTTCATTTTGGAGGCCTTGTAAATACCTCTGAGGGCATAAGATGTATGTACGAGTAGATGCAAAGTTGGAGGCATATGTGGATTCTGCTTTCTGCCAGTTTTTCAGCAATGAGCCTTCCCTTTGATTGTTGGTAAAATCGAATTAATTTGGAAGTTCTCAAATCTTTCCTGAATATTAGTAGAGAACAAATGGGAACTATATTAGAAAATAAAACTGGAAGTCCCCCCCCCCCAAGAAGATAAGAGATGCTAGCTTCCCTTAGCACCTGCCAGCCTTACCCTGTTCAACTGGTTAATTAGCTCTAGAAGCTATCATGGCTCGTTATGTCCATGAGGAGGAAGACCGATAGGGAGAATAGTGGAGTTTTCTAGACCTTATTCAGTGTTGCTTTTATCTGTTCATTTTACATTTCTAGAAGAGGTTCCCTTTGAAGAAAATTGTCATGAACTAAGAATGTGTTTCCACCAATACACTGGTCCACTTAGCAAACTTGACAGGGATGGAGTAATCCTGCTACATTAAAAATTGCAACGTACAGGTTAGAAACGTCTTCATAAGCATATTTCAACCAGTGAATCTCTGAACATTCCCCAATGACTTGGGTAGTTACTTCCTGACACAAGACTTTAAAGTGTTCTATCTTTTTTTAAGCTTTGTGTTTTGAATTATCTAAAATATATTCCATGCACTGTGGCTATGAAATGTTGACGAGTTACAATCTGGATCACCTTCTCTGGATTTGTTTCAGCAAAAGTAATAAGTTTTTACAACTAATTGTAAATATCACCTTTCAGTGGTTTTAATGAACCTAATAAAGAGATATGGTAATTTGCCTGCTCTCTGCAGGCACTTAGCTGTGAGAAAATTAAATTAGGATTAAGCCATATTAACCCTCATTACTTAGTCAGAGTAATGGATATATTAACATACCTTAAGACAATAAAACATTGTTATATATGAATCTTCAGAATTTTTCAAAAGAAACATATATTTTCATATATATGTGTATATGTGTCATATATATATATATATATATATATATATATATATATATATGATTTTTTTAAACTGTTTTAGGTGTGGTAGAATGGAAATTTTCCTTACACTTTGAATACAGTGAAACACTTTCAGGGGTACTTATAGTAAACACCTGGATAGTCTCTGCCTCATACCAACAATATACTTGAATTGAAAGCTAGCACAATTTTTTTTCTTTTCTTTATTTTTTATTTGTTTAAAGATTTTATTTATTTATTCATGAGAGACACAGACGGAGGGAGAAGCAGGCTCTCTGTGGGGAGCTCATATGGGACTCCATCCCAGGACCCAGGGATCATGCCCTGAGCCAAAGGCAGACACTCAACCACTGAGCTACCCATGTGCCCTTTTTCTGTTCTTTTTATTTTTAACCTATACCCTCTTTTATTAAAATGAACCACTTCCTTAAAGACAAATGCACAAGGATTTGTTGTTGGATGTGTTCTTGTTTCCACAGTGTAACCTAACCAAGAGGATTTTTCAAAGTTAATGAGAGTTTTTAAAATAGTAAACCTTAGGATCTGCTTTTGGAAGTAAAGAATCCATGCGTTTTAGTTTACCTTCTGGACAATGGATTTTTTTTCCCTCTGGAAACGTATACCACTATATATATAGAAAGTATATATATATATATATATATATATAAACTCTAAATAAACAGCCTTCAATTGTATTCTTCCAAGTTCTTTTTATTAAGTCAGTTAAACGAAACCTTATCCTCATACATCTGGACATACTCAGGGCTTGTCATGTTGGGATTAAGAATTTGGGATGGCATCAACCTTGCTGTCATTGGTTTTTGACATTTGTATCCATGCCCTCCTTTAAAATGGGACATTTAGACAGTTCTGGGAGGGGTTCTTGAGATCTAAAGCACATTGACGTGACTCAATGTACATGAAAAGGAAATGTTTCATTGTTTGGTGGTGGTTTCCATGCCAAAAGTTTCCAGACGCTGAAGACACTGACACCATGTTTTCAGAGAATGGGGATTGGCCAAGTGGCAAGAAGGAGGAGCGTGGGCAGGATATCTGGATTTTAGATGCTAAAACCAATGAAAAGTTGAAGTTCCAAGTTATATTTGCCAAGCATTTAAAAGCTACATCTTCTCCCATTGATGGCCTAACTGTGATAGCCCAAGAGAAGCATGCCAAAAAGGAGGGGTGAAGGGATTTCCTTTACTCATAGTATATAATATCTCCCAAATGTCTTGCAGAAACCAATAATTAGGAGTTGCCAAAATACTTTAACATCAAATTATGGTGCGACCTCACTGACTTCATGTTCATCTGCAGAATAGGAAGGATGGGAGTAAATATGGACATGGAGAAAGTAAGAAAAAAAAATAGCATGAGAAGCCTAGATCTTTAACATGAAGCAGTGACACTATACGGGAAATTGGTAAAATTCCCATCTTGAATAAAGATAAATTATGGATGAAACCACTCCCAAAAGGAAAGAAACGGAATACAAAATATAACCAATGTAACTTTTTGAGGAGAAAAGGCAGATTCTTCACTAGTCTTATCTCTTAAGAATGAGATATTGCACCATCTGCTCCCCAAACAGTTATTCCATTTCACTCTGGATTTCTCCTTGGTCTCCTCCCTATATTTCTCCTGCATTTTCAGATTGGCTCTCTTCCTGTGAGTCACATCCTTTCTTTAAATGTTTCCATATTTACCTTCTCTCTCTGCAGCTTATGTGTGACTCTTTGTTAAGTATTTCAAAATATTACATGTTACTGCATCGTAATACATTGCCTGTATCTAGCACCTTTTATTCTTAGAACTCAGTGGTGTTCAAACAAATAGTGTCTTCCTAATTACTATGTTTTGAAAAGTGATTATTCATTTTAGAGGTATAAAGCCATGTCATGATTTGTAAAAAAAGAGAGAATGACTAGCTCACACAGATTCTACAGTGCTTCACCTAACTTGTGTTGGAACAGCCACTGAAAGATCTGCTCCAGGTTATAATCACTCTTCTTACTGTGTCATTGCCTTCTTCAACACTGTTCTACATGATACATGAACACGTACACCTTTAACTTGGGGTCATCCATTGTAATTACCTCTCTCATACTGACTGAGCCAGAAACTTGACATTTTCCTCTTTCTCCCTTCTAGTCAGTGACCAAACCCTTGCAATTTTACCTCATCATCAGCTTTGTAGTTTTGAAAACTGGCCTGGGGGTCAACTCCTGCCAGCTGTCTTGTTTTCTAAATGGAGTTTTATTGGAACACATCCACACTCATTTGTTTGTAGATTGTCTATGGCAGAGATAAGTAGCAAAAGCATTAATTGGTTCTTATCACTCCCCTATTTTAAAAACCTTCAGAGATTCCTTTCTTTGAGGATAAAGCTCAACTTCCTAACTACAACTTTCAAGTGCTATTACTATCTATGTCTCTTCTCTTTAGCCCTTCCTCAACAATAAATATTCCATCCAAAAGGAGCTTGAAGTTTCTGTAATATTCCATACCCAACCAGAAAGGACTCCTGATTCCAAAAGACTGAGTTAGTTGCCTCTTCTGTTTCGTAATAAAATGCTATATTTCTCCTAATCTAGCACTTGCTACAATCTTACTGTAGTTTCATTTACTTATCTGAATACTCTGCAATAATCTACTTCTTGCTGACACATTTACTAGCATAAGTTACAGTGTCTGGCATATATAGTATATCATGGAGTGTCAGAAATATTTAATTATGCAAAAAATAAAGCATGGATGCCATGCACATACTAAGGGAAAAAGAAACTTACCATGTGAAATTTGTAAAAGTACAAAGAGAACAACCAAATTTAGAGAGAGGTAGACAAGGCCCAAGAGTGGTAGAAAGAATATGGGTTTGTTGGGAAATTAGCTGAATTTGAGTTGGAAAAATGGTATAACTATGAGAAAGCACGAGGCAATAACCAAACATATTTACTGGATTTTGATATGCAAGCACCAGGAAACAGTTTCATAGCTGTAGTTCACACTGCTTAGTCCATTGTTACAAGCATGTCGACATTATCACATCCATATGACCGTGTTATTAATGATTCTAACTTACTCTCTGCAATTATTTAGATATGCATTTTGATTAATTATTATTATTCTTAGTAATTGCTCAATTTGAATCACACTTATTTTGAAATATGAATAAAATACTAGTATGAGAAAAGTAAACTTTTAGAAGATAAAAAGAGAAACAATAGGATCAACTTTGAATCTGAGGAAAAGTATTGCTATAGGTATAGGAAATACATGCTTCCTTATCCATAAACATTGTATTAATTGTCACCCATCATCATATGTTCTATGACTTGAGTTGTTTATGTATAGATGGTTAGGGATTGTCTCTTATCCAGCCACATGTTCTTTTTCTGTGTATAAATGTCATCCTGCTGCGAGACTCATAAAGTTTTCCATTCTGTCTATACAGAAGGAAGATAACTTGTTTTCATATAAACTCCAACATTTGCTTCATTAGATCACTGTCTAACCATCAAAGCCAGGGCTTTTCCTGAGGTGTAAATGAATGGAAGGGGTCAAAAGGAAGAAAAGTGGCCAAAAAAGTAATGTTTTTATTGTTCACTGAACCTAGAACCTCCCAAAAAGCTTTGAAACTGGGAATTAATATTATCTTCTTCAACTAAATTGTAAAATTAGTAATATTAAAATATACTTTGTTTCTGCACAAATTTCACCCAACAGCTATTTAAATGGTTTTGTTTGCATTAATTCTGTTGTGATCTTCCCTGTTACAGCTAAAAAGAACTACATTCCAACAGATAGATATACTTTAATACATTTCCATGAAGGAAACTATTAATAAATAAATAATAAAATATTTATAAATGAGAGGATTTTACAGACCTTGGAAGCTAAATGTAACCAAAATATCTAGAGGAACCTTGAGCAGATTAGTCCTTGTGGATACCAAACATACTCTGATCTATATCCCAAAGGTGGCCTGACTTCTTAGCTGTCTCAAGTGGCCCGTTCATACATAAAAAGACTTTGCCAACAGGACGTACAAATCTGTAAGCAATAACACTAGTCTTCTCATCTGCCTAAATTATCCATAGGAAGTATTGTTAGTATTCTTTTTCTAACTCTAAATTTATAGCATTAGTTTCCAAAGGCAAAAAAAAAAAAAAAAAAAAAAAGGAATATTATGGGATTCACATAAATGATTTGACTTATCCTGAGAAAGGAAATCCCCCCTACTGTTCTTAATGGTTATGTGACTGGGACAAGCCATGTTTGTACTGTTTGAATACATATCCCCTTACTCCTCCCTGGTGGGATTCAGAGTCACCCACTAAGCAGGGTTAACTAATGACTGAAATGAAATCCAGTCAGTTAAGAAAATCTCAAAGGCTTCCTGGAGTTAGGTTGGAAAGATGTCACTAATAGAAGGGCTGTACTTTATGTTTTTGCAATGTTTACAGAACCTCTAACACAATGGAACGTGATTAATGAGGCTCTCCAAACTCTAGCGCAAGCATGGAACTTTGTACTTGTCATATCTAAAGATCAGCCTTTATCACCCTCATCACAGAAGCAATGTAAACCAGAACCTGATCATTTCCTAGAGGAGTTACCCGGGTTTTTATCCTCAAGTAAGCTAAGGGGTTAAAGAGGAGACATTCACATTTTTTAAATAAGAATGACACTTTTGCTTAGGGAAATGTTTTTCTCATAGATAAAGAGATATTTCTACATTTACCATTTTATTCTATGCTTACAAAACGATGCAAAGCAAGTTTGCCAGAAATTATTATCACCTCTGAGAAGAGACATCTGGGGCCTAAGAAAATTGAGTGGCTTTCCTATATCTTCAGCTAGTTGGGAACATATTTGATAGCAGAACTCTGTCTGTTTCTATTCCAAATAGACTTCAACGTGCTCTTATACTTAAACACATCCTATAAGGCATTGATGAAGAAATTGGCCAATTAGCAAATTTTCTTAATATCTTCAGACTTAGTCTCTACTCTTTTCCTAAAGCCTGAGAGCAATGTTAAAAATGAAAAAAAAATGTGATTTTTCTATGATAAAAAGATTTTTCATCGTGTCAGTTCAAGACATAGATCTCAAAACCTTCAAAATTGTGTTTTTCTGACCATTCGAAGCTCACACCTCATTAAATGTGCTCCCCCTCATCTCTCTTCCATCTGGGATGCTGCTGTGAATGCATGATGGACAGCTCACAAGTCCAGTAGACCCAGCCCCACTTCCAACCTCCTTTATTCTATCACCAATTTCTGGAGGCCTGAAAAACAAGAACTTCCTGGATGTAGAAAGGTTATTAAAGAGCACATAAACTCGATTTCACCATGTCTAGTGGGCAAGCTCCTGTAGAAGAAAAATGAATGCTGAATACGAACCAGGGTCCATTTTCAACTGAGAACAACTCTGTCAGTTGTCCTGAAGCTCTTCATGTAAGGATTATAAATCTGTACTTTGGATCCTTTTATACTGTTGAAGGTAGATGTAGATTATTCTTCCTAGACATTTTCATCAGCAGTACCCAGAAAAGCATGATACAGTTCATCCCTCGGTAATAGACATGACATGGCCTTATTCTATTTTCTCCTTTTTTCTGGTCGGCTTTAGCTAATTTTTTTTTCAGATAATCCTCCTAGTAAAATGACATGTTTGTCTATTCTAGGCATTACAGTGGAAACCATGGAGAAACACCTTTGGTGGTTTTGCTTTATTTATTTTCTGGTTGCTCATAGCTCTGGAGCTGTCATCGTTTGAGAAAAGAAAGACTCTTGATCTGAGCTCCTTGATGGACAAGATGTTGTCTTTATTTTTTTTCCTTTGGCAACTGATACTGTGTCTGACTTTCTTCTTAACCCATCTGTCTTAACGCTTTCTTGTTTTGCCAGAAAAAAAGAAAAATGTGACATCATCACAAAATGATAATTATATTGCCCTAACTGGACAGAAAGAAAGAAGATTCCTGATTGATGAGTATCTAAAGGAATGAAACTGTTCAAAGGATATATTAAAATAATTGATCATTTTATTATCACAAATAGATTTTTATTAGTAAAACATTATGTTTCCTTGAGCCATAGTAAACAAATGTACCATGTGTTGTAAAAATAGAAGAATCTTTTTTGGCAGAGGAGTCTGGTGAGCAGAGAACTTAATACAAAAGCAGACAATTTGTTTTCCCTCATTGATTCATGGACATTTTTTAGATATTACTTTCTTTTTTCTTAGAAAATGGAGTGGAAAGGATAGGTCCCCTGTATTCTGTTTATTTTACTTTTGAATTTTTACAGATCGCTTGGGTGGATTTAATCAGATTGCAAATGATCTGCTCTTTTGAAGGAGTAGATAATATGAAGAATGTTTAGACTCATATATTAGTTATTATTTCTACTACTCTCTATATTCTTTATTTATTAGTCTTAAGATACTTCAAGTCTATTTATTGATAATGAAGAGGATCTAGCAAGAATATTACCAATATTAAATATTCATAGATGCTAATAATCCTCTTAGCTTCTAAAAATAATTTTATTTAGATACATTTTGCATATCATATAATTCACTCCTTTTGAGTGTAAAATTTAATTCTTATTTTTGGTAAATTTGCCATGTTATGCATACATCACCATGAATCAGTTTTAAAACATTTTAATCACTGCATTATGATCTCTTATGCACATCTCTGATCTTTCTTCTCCTGGCAGCTACTGATTTGCTGTCTTCAAAAACTTTGCTTTTCCTTAAGATTCTATAAATTAAGTCATGCAATATGTGATCTCTCGAGCTTGGCTTTTTTTTTTATGGAGCAAAATCATTTTGAGGTTCACCCATGCTTTACCATGAATCCCTGTTTTGTTCAAATAGTAGTCCATTGCATGAATACACCACAGTTTATCTACACATTCAGCAGCTGATAGACACTTAGGCTGTTTCCAAATGAAAAATACTGCTAAGAGCATTCATGTAGAAGTGTTTGTGTGGACGTATGTTCCCATTTTCTTGGGTAGATATACCTGAGAGTGTAATTTCTGGGTTATAGGGTAAATTTATGTTTAACTTTTTAAGAAATCTTCATACCAAAGTGGCTGAACTATTTTTTGATGCCAGCATTAATGTATGTGGATTCCAATTTCTCTGCTTTTTTACCAAGACTGGTATTTTCTTCGGTCTTTTTTATTATACCCATTCTAGCAGGAGTGAACTGGTTTCACTGTGGTTTTGTTTCCCTAATGATGTTGAGGCTTCCTTAGCTTTCACAGGCTTACTTCTGTAATTTTTAAGTCTGGCTGCTTAGGATAGAGATGGGAAAAACACGATCTTTTGAGGAAACTGTCTTAATTTATAGAGATTTAGAAGTAAATATAATTAACTTTGGTTTTATCCATAATGATAAGAAAAAAATATTTCCTGCTAATGAGGGAATAAAATGGACAGCCAGTTAGTGGCTAACTTCTGGACAGGTTTCTGGAAATTTGGCATATACTACTAGCTGGTTCACTGCTTTTGTGACCTGGACATGTGGGTGACCTGGACATGTGGGTGGAGGATAGGAAGCTCTCAGATACAGTTATCCATTTGGGAATGGTCTAAGGGACAAACCACTCTACAAATAGAGGTATTCTGAAGGTTAAGTTCTTGTCTTTCTACTAACTCTGATCTGTAACCCATATTCTTGTATCTGTTACACTTAATAATCTAACATGATTCCATTTATAAAGCATTAAAGTAAAAGGAAGAGGAAACTATACTATGTAAACTCCAAACTGCAGCAGAATCCCTAGAAATAAAAATAAATACATAACCCAAGAACAGAATGATTCCGATATTTTCATGGTTTTATATTATGTTTGAGATTCATTAGCTACCTCTTCAAAACATCAAGGAAAGTGGGAAAGCCTTTGAAAATCAAGCTTTTGATGCCTTCTTCAGAGAAAGGAATGTCATGGCCTTTGTCAACCTAGAAACCAGACTGTGATCAACAACGGCCTTTCAGTGTTTAGGAAGAATAATTTAATGTACGCCCTTTCACTATTGATAAAGAGTAGAAATCAAATGCAAATAAGCTCACTTAACTCATAGCATATGACTTTGTAATGTGTCAACAAAGTATGGTACTAATAGAAACTTTTGAAGGTAAGACAAAGACAGAGGAAGAGACATTACCTATGAGAAGCTACCTCTCTAGAATTTTTACTATTAAGTTTTAAAGACAACTTAATTTTTAAAAAATGTTTCAAGTGGAGAGAGGGAAAACATGAAATCCAGGTTGTTCTAACCGAGTAAGCAAATGAGATGACTAGATCCAGAAAATTCAAGCATGAAAATAATCTAACAATAAAATAAAATAAAATTAAATTAAATTAAAAAAACGCAATAAAAGAATCACTTGGAAAACTTTAGTTGCTTCTAGTAGCTAAGTGGAGGAACTACAGAACAAAATTGGCCAATAGGAATTTATACGAGATTTTCAATGATACAGTGAGAAGAGATCTAAGAATTCCCTGTGTTGGGGACATTTATTGTTTAGCTAGTTCAAAACTTGGTTGAAGGGTTGACACCTGAAACTTTGCAAGAACGAAGCAACTCTGTATCTTTGAGGCTCTGAAACTCTGTGTACAGCAAGTTACCAGAAAAACCAGGAATGGCAACACAAATAAAACCCATGTCTTAAGATTATACAGAGTAAAATAGATCTCACATGAAATTATGTTCTGTAAACCACAGTAAGTAGATAAATAATAACGGTTTGTAAATAACCCATTTCACTTACTGTTTATATATTTACCCTGGCAGTAGTTTTGCTTCTCTTTTTTGGATAAAAGAGAAACTGAGGCCTTGGGCTGTTAAGAGATTTCTCTGATAAAGTGTAGAGTCTTGAAGTACCACCATCCAAGGCCAATTTCAGGCCCTTTGCAACTACACATAGCTAAACTGATGTAGTATTTGTTCTTATGAAAGAGAGTTTTCAGGCTTGAAAACTCTCTCTGACCTTTTAAAGAATGCAATTTTATTTCTCTAATATATCAATAGATAGTAGGAATTGCATATGTACACACACACACACACATATATATACATAAATGTTTGTGCATATGTATGTATGTAATATAGTGGGAAATTATATATATTTATTATATGTATTAGATATATATTCTAATTCGGAATATTTTATACTCAATTAAGTATGTTTTTTCAAATTAAATGGCACTTCCTTCTTCATCAGAACTATAGTCAGGCTCAGAAACATGTACTACAATTGTAGCACCCAGATTCCAAAGATCTACTCTCTGGGTAGATCTTTCATCTCTTCTTAAAGTGGCTTACATCTTTACATCAACCATATACCCTTTTTGAAAAGGGCATTTCCCTCACTTACTCTTCCCCAGTGCTGTTGGAGAATGTTCACTTCGAGTTTTTGCCAGCTTCCCTTTGGAACAGAGAGCAAGTGCTTGACAAATGGCAGGTTTATGTATGAGGAAATCTCCATGGTTTAACGTGCTTTTGTTTCCTGTCAGTGTGTACCTTCTGTTTTTGTTCACGCATAATCGTCTTGTAACCAGTATGGAGAGGCAAAGAAACCAAGGCTTAAGGGAAATGGATATGCAAGCAATTACTTCTAACTTATTTTCCAATTCTTGGCCCAAAGAGATTTCCCTGAGACAGAGGTCTCAGGTTGGTTCCTGGGGTTGCTGTATGCAGAAGGCTGGAAGTAAAAATAATGTCACAATTCCCCTATAAAAATCAGTACATTATCAAGAAAGCCTCCTCATCACTTGGGAGAGACTTTCCCTCTGTAGAGAATCTGTTTTAGGATACTAACGTGCTTTGCATGTATCCAAGGTGTTTAATTTACCTAATGAGTGTAAATTATTTAACAGTGTTTCTCTACTACACTGAGAGTTTTGATAGAATAGGGACTAAGTTTATTTATCAAGGTTCTGCTACATATTTTGTGTTTTCTACAAATGTTTGTTGGATAAACTGTATCTTATGTTTCAAAACCAGAAGAGGATGTATTTCAATGTCACAGAGTCACATAAATCACACCACACTCACAGAAAAAAAAAAAAGCATAAGGAATATTTTACACTCATGAGAGAAATGAATAGCCATCTATGCACAGTGTGTTAACCGCGGATTTTCTTACAGTGGCTCTCATCTTAGAAGAAAGGTTGGGTTTCTAGTTGCTACAGAAGCTTATTAATGAAGTTAACATGCATGCTTCAAATATTTACCTAAAAGAAAGACAAGACTAACTAAATTATTTGAGACCCTTAGACTAATCCAGAGACAAACTAGTAGATCACTATTTTACCTTGGAAGGTGAATGAAATGAACTCCAAACTATTAGAAAACGATGAAAAGGAGGAAAGGATCAGAAGTCATGGATGTCATCTTTTTGTAGGAAAGTTGGAATTCTAAACCAATCAGATGTGACAATGAGAACTAGAAAGGTAGGAGACATTTCAGAAAAGAGTCAACAGGATTTGGAGACTGGGTTTGGGGACTGTAAGCATGGAGTAGTCAAGATGGGTTCATAATACACAGCCAAGAGGAGATAGTTGAACAATTTTCTAAGGTTTTAGAATACAGCAGGAATTTCCTGGGAGATTATTCCTGGGTGAGTTCAATATTTGGGCTGTTAATGTGTTGCACTAAGGGCTTATTCTGTGCATTTAAAAATCTAAATTCATGAGGGTCAGCAGGACTCGGTGACTCACTTCCAAAGAACAGAGTATGGAAAAGGACAGATAACTTTATAGTGGAGAATTCTTGCACACAATTCCTTAGAGAGTGATGATGTTTTCATCAGTGACATCATGCCAATATCATGCACCACCTGCCACGATGAGATGTGAACAGCACTCCACTTCCCTGGTATTTTTTCCCCAAGCCCGGAACTAGAGTCAAATCAGACAAACCCAAACGGAAAGACAAAATACATGACCATTATTCTTCAAAACTCCCAGGGTCATTAAAAACAAGGAAAGATTGAGGAATCATCACAGAGCACAGGAGATATGATGACTAAAGGCAATGTGGTATCCTAGATGGGATCCTGAATCAGAAGAGGGATACTAGTGGAAAAACTGATGATATACCAATAAAGCCTGGAGTTTGGCTAATAGCCACGTAGCAATGTTGGTTTCTTTGCTTTGATAAATGTTCCAAGGCAATGTAAGATGATAGCATTAGGGGAAACTGTTCAGGTTGATGTAACTTTCCAATGTTTTGAAGGCTGGGACCGTGTGATGCAATGATAATATCGTTAGCAATAAATGAATAACAACTGAAATTTCTAAAGCACTTTCCCATGCACTGACTCATGATGTGACAATATTATGAGGCTGGTAGAACAGGTATTTTTATGCCCATTTTATTAACGAGTAAACAGTGGCTCAGAGCCAAACTTACCCAAGATCAAAATTTTCACGGCCTTGGGCTTAAGCCACGATCTTACAAACCCAAATCCTGTGTTATCTTTACTTCCAAACAGTATTAGAAACACAGGCCAACGTACATGCCATGTATAGATGGGGGGAGTGTAAAAAACATGGAGAGGAGGCCCTAAAAGATTTGAGATGGCAGCCAAGTTTCAGCTGACATGAAAACTCTATAGAAGAATGAAGTCCAAAGAATAACAAAGGAACTAACTTCCTGGTTTTTTTTTTTTTAACTTTCTGGTATTTATTTATATATGTATGTATTTATTTATTTATTTATTTATTTATTTATTTTTATATTTATTTATTTATGTGAGAGAGAGCATGCACAAGTGGGGCAGGGGCTGAGGGAGAGAGAGTACCTCAAGCAGACTCTGCACTGAGCATGTAACCCCACAGGGGACCGTTTCTCAGGACCCTGAGATGATGGCCTGAGTGGAAATTAAGAGTCAGACACACAACTTGACAGAGCCATCCAGATGCCTCATGACGTTCCGTTTTTTGAAGGTCACAGATTTGCTTTTCATTTCTCTACTCTTCTACCCTTTTGTCTTAGCGATGGTGTCTTAATAAAAATAAAATCACAGTTTTGTGAATCTGCCAAATTCTTACACTCTGGAGCCCCTGTACCACATTTACTCCTCTTTTGCTTCCTGGGGCTATGCCATCACACATTTCTAAAGCTGACTTACCCATCATGTGGTTACAAAAATTGTTATAGTTATTCTGTTCATACGATTGATGTGCTATTGTTCTCTACTTAATTTTCCTTGTCCTGATTACAGTCATCCCATCAAGAGCCTTGGGTAGGGAGCACAGCCACACGACAGTGTGTCCTTCTAATTTATAGACAGCAATAATCTAAAACACAAATTGTGTACATCCGCAGCCACCTCATCTCACTTTCTCAATCTCACTCACTTTCTGGTAGCATAAATCAGAAAGCAAAACCCGTGCAGAGTTCCATTTTCTATTAAACCAAAACGTATTCTTTCAGATGAAATCATGATAATGGCATCTCAGATCAAGATTTCAAAGAAAGAACCTCCTGTGGGTACTCAGGGACACTTACACACATGAAGATGACTATTTAAAAGCAGGTAGATGAGTATTTGTCCTAAAATGTGGTCTTCAGTGTTTATTCTGCAGCTTGACAAGCTCTCCCTATGCTTTGCTGCCACCTTGGCAAACTAAAAGGATTTACAACGAAATTCTGCACCAGGCCGGCTGGAAACTGTTCCTACTGCCTCTGTGGGCCGGCCTGGCTCGTGGAGGCGTTGGAAATGGCTATTACAGATTCCCATTGGCTTGTGCATGCTGCAGAGAGAACTTAGAACATCTATCCCGTGGAGAAACACATTTTTTTTCTTTTAAAAATAACTCAGTTTTCGCAAGATCCACGTGTTACCCTCTAAACGATTTTTAAAGACTTTCTTTTTTCTTTCTTTCTTTCTTTCTTTCTTTCTTTCTTTCTTTCTTTCTTTCTTTCGTCCAGAGGGAGATGGAGAAAAAGAGAATCTGTTGAAGATTGTCTGAGTTTGCACTGTGGGCGAAGTTCTGGCTCATTTGGGTGTGACGGTGACAGCAGAGGCGTCTGGCTGTCAGTTTCTCTGGTCTAAGCTTCCATTCCACGTCTACGGAGATGACTCGCCTCCAACTCCAGTTAACTTCTTGGGAGTCCTGAGCACTTCGACAAAGCTGTTTACAAAATGCAAAGCATCTGGGGAGCCAAGGCTGAGCCTTGAGCATTCACTTTCTTGCTCATTAAAAATTTTTTTTAAAAAAAATCACTCATTCATCATTCATTCATTCATTCATTCTGTTTTCAAAGATGCTGGGGAATATTGTCGATCAAAATCTAGGCACTTAAAGCTGACCTGCTCTTTTCAGTCTTGGGATTCAGATCTATTTTCTGCATCATCATTCTTGTCTGTGTTTCCCCCTGTTTATTCCATTCTAAGTCGCTTTCTCTCTCTCTCTCTCTCCCATCTCCCCATTCACAGCTCAAACTCGCTCATAACCCGCCCCCTCCCTATCTTCCGGGCGCGTCTCGGTCTTATCTGAGTCTGTGGTCAATTGCCACTGCCCACACCGGGTGAGTGGGTGGGAGACAGCTTTCCCTGCGGTTTCGTCTAAATTTTGCACGGGTGGACTGGTCCCCTCCACCATCCGTCTGGCACACGCAAAAGAACGGTTATAAGCTAGATTTAGAAATGAGCCGAGAGTTCCACATCTTCAAAGCACCGCTAGGAAAGGAAATAATACCGGGGTGGGGAGGGGGGGGGGGTAGGGGAAAGGGAGGGACGGGAGAGAGGAAGAAATAAAGGAATAAGACCCAACTTTGCTGGCAACTTCAATAAATCTGGTAACTGGAGGCAAAAAATAGATTTCGAGGGCTGGGTCTGGTCCGGATGAAACGCTAGCGAGGGCTCCTTCCCATGCCGGAGTCTGGCGCTGGAAGCCTGCCCCTGGCGTCTCGCCACGCGAGTGCCCCCAGACAGCAACACGCCCGCTGGAAACGCACGTGAACAAAGCGCTCGCCCTGGGAGCCGCCGCTCGCGGTTTCCGAGCCGCTTCCCGCTTCGCCGGGGAGTGCAGGGCGCGCACAGGGTTAAATTAGTTCCCTCCCCGGTAGGAGGGAGACAAGGGGGAGGGGGCAGGCAGCTCCCTGTCTGGGGCTGGGTACCTTGTAGTTAGTTGTACGTTCGAAACCTGTCGCTGTCACTTGGCGAGCTGGGCATCTCCCGTTGTGGCCGCGGGAGAAGGAGCGCTCAGAGCCCATCGGGGCCCCCGTCTCCGCGCCAAGGCGCTGCGCCGCCTCCGCCCGGGGTGTCTGAGCAGCTGCGCCCGCCGCCGTGTCCACCCAGACCCGGGATCAGGTTGGCGGTTCTCAACGATGGGCAGGAGGGACCTTGGCGGTGACCCCTAAAACAATACCATGCCCCGGGAGCCCCGCTGCTGCCGCGCCAGCTTCTTCCCTTTCCACCTCCCCGACCCGGTCGGATTCGGATGAACGCACTGCGAGGAGACACGGCGGCCTCCAGGTAAAGGGACGGGGGTGCCAGGGGGCGTTTCCAGTAACCGCCGGGGCTGCTGCTACGCGGTTGGGGTCAGATAGACAATTTTTTTTTTTTTTTTTTGAATCAGCTTAAGGTGGTCATCGGGACGAGATGGTTTTGGCTTTTTCTTTTCTCCAGAAAGAGCATAGGCTGCTTAACTCTCCGCTGGACTTCAGGGAGGGCTGTCTGCAAGTAGAATTCACCTCTTCCTTCTAAAGAGTTTTGTAACTGAGCTCTGGGTCAAAACGCGCTGTTGCCAGTCTGCTTGGGGGGGGGGCGGGGGGGGATGGATCCCAAACTGGGGTTTCTAGAGCTTGCTGGAATTCAGCCTCTCACTTCCCCAGAATGAACACCGTAACTTCTAGGAGTGACACCCCCCTGTCCCCCACCCCCGCGCTCACTCCATCTGCCGATAATGTCACCGATACTATCAAGCGGTTGCACCTAAAGCCACCAGCCCGCCTCCTGCCCGCAATCCGGGATCGATTCCTGGCTAAGGAGATGCGGGAGGATGCCCTTGCGTTTTCCTTCGAGTTGGGGAGAGGGCTACTTTTTCCAAAACCAAGTCTTTCTCCAGCCCTAGCCGGTCCTCAGGGGCCCTGCCCTGAGCCCCGGCCCGCGCGCCCTCCCCGCGCGCCCGCGGGGGCGATGGAGGCGCAGGCGGCTCGCGGGGCTGGAGTCGGGCTGCGGCCGCGGAGCCGCGTGCGCCCGCCGCGGAGAGGGGGCGGAAAGCGCCTGCCCCCACCCCCCCAGCCCACCCGCGCCCCAGAGCCGGGGGCCTGGTGGCGGCGAGGAGGGCGGGAGCAGAGCTGCCATCCCGTCCCCGCGCGGGCCCGGAGTCGCCTGGAAAGATCCCTCCGCCGCGCTGACCAGTCCCGGGCGCGTCTCCGCGCCTTCAGCACCAGCGCGCTCACTTCTCATTTCTAATCGGGCCGGAGATCAAGGTTGCCGGTCGGGGTCGGGGTGTTAACCGGGGATAACTAAGTATGGGGGAAGAGGGTGACTGGGGCCGCCTGGACTCTCCCTGGATGCCCTGGAAACTCTTGGATCGCGTGGGGCTCCGGCCAGCAGCAGCAGCTGCTGGGGGAGGTGGAGGCCACCGTGGCTGTCGTCGCCGGCGCCTCGCTCCTGGAACCTCCCAGCAAGATGGCACTCCACGTCTGTCCTGGTCCAATTAACTTCTCCCGCCGCGCGCCCCCTCCTCCTCCTCTGGAGATCTGTTAGTCACGCACGGAGTTTGGGGACGGGAGAGGCTCTGTAGATGTAAATCAAAGCATTTTCCTGGCCACTTTGCCTAATGCACCGGGACCAGCGACCCGCGGGCACGAACCCAGGTCGTGTGTGTGTGTGTGCGCGCGTGTGAGAGCGTGTGCCAGCGTGCGTCCCGGCCGTGCGTCTGGGTGGATCCGTGCGTGGCTTGTGCTTGGGAGGCATGTGGGGCGTTTCTCCAAGTCGTTTTTAACACGACTAAGGCGCTCAAATACGCGAGGGTGGTAGACACAACAGGGATGCGAAGGAAATAAAAACAATTGGGAAAGTGGTGCCAAGTGACTCAGGCTTTGCACCGAGGGCGGGGAAATCCTCCAGAGCCCCGTGCTGGGCACCGCCCCTGCCCAACTCTTGGATGGCGACAACGCCGCGTGTCCCCGGAGAGTTGGCCCCGGGCTGGTGCGAGGCTCGCCGTTTGCTTCTCGCGTGGCCTCCCCGACGGCGCGCCTGGGCGCAGCCTGGAGCTTGGCGCGAGCTCGCTCTCCCTCTTCTGTTCACACGCAGCCTCTCCGCAGACTTGTTAAAACATGACAGCAACTTACTGGAGGCAGGAGGCGCGGCAACGAAACGAGAGGAGAAAACCAGAACCTTTTAAAATATGTTTTCCAAGAAAGAGACGTGCACCTGGTTTTCTGACATTGCTCTTTAACCTTTGCAAAGAGATTGCGAAGTGGAAACGTTGCCTGTATACAAATCAGCCTCCTTTGGCTGTCAAGTCTGTTTCCTGAATCTTTGAGGCTGAATTTAGTTGTCCGTTGTAATCTTGGGGGGGGGGGGGGGGGTTGACCAACGTTTTTATTTTTATTTTTTTTTTTTTTCCAGCAGCCAGAGTGAAGGGAGAAAATAGGTGTTCAAAATAATCACGTTAAACTTCGGATTCTTTTTCCAATTAAAGTTATTTCATAAGGTCCGGGATCAGGGACTTAACGGGTGATAGGGTGTGTGGGGAGGTGTTGGGGGGGGGGGCGCAGATCACCAGGGTTGCCTCCATTTAAAATAACGCCATCTTGGGTTGGGAGACTTGCTGTATTTTGACTCTCTAAATTCACGTTTCGATCATTTCTCGGGGGTCTAAGTGATAGATGCTGCGGCTTGGAAGTACAGCCGCGGCGGGCAGGGGGAACCGACTTTCCGCGCTCGGCGGCGGCGCGGGCCCTAAGAGTGGGGGGTGGGGGGGTGGGGGGTGGCGCAGGCTGGAGAGGCGGGGGGTGCGCGGTCGGGGTGGCCTCCGCGGCGCCGGCCCAGGCGCTCTGCAACTCCGCTCGGGGAGGAGAGGGTTAAAAACCAGAGTCTGACTTTGCCTCTTGGAAAGCTTAGGGTTGCAGCCGCGCCTCCCAAGCATTCTTTAAACCAGAAATGTGGGAGGGACTCGGCGAGGGAGGGAGGGAGGGAAGGAGGGGGACGGAGAAAGAGGGCTCGAGTTGGGGAGCGCGCCAGAGCGCGAGGGACGGAGCGCGAGGAGGAGCGCGGGAGCCGCGCCGGCGATCCCGCGAATTCATTACTGTAAACATCTCCCGGGGGTGTCAGCGGGGGTGGGGGCGGGGGTGGGGGTGGGGGCCGCGGCGTCTACATTAGCCCGGCTGCGTCCGACCCCGGCGGCAGTGAGGTGGGAGCAGCCCCGGGACCCACGCCGGGCGGGCGCAGCCCTCGGAGCGAGCCCCGCGCCCGCCCCCGCGCACCCCGCGCAGCCCCGCTCCGGGCTCCCCGCTCCGGGCTCCCCGCTCCGGGCTCCGGGCTCCCGGCTCCCCGCAGCGCCTCCAGGCGCCCCAGGCGCGCCCGCCGGGCTCTCCGGCCGCCCCTCGAGGTCCTCCGCCCCTGGGGAGCCCCGGCGCTGCGGCTTCTCTCTCTCCGCCGCCTTCCCCGCTCGCTCCGCTGCTCCCGGGACTCGTGGCTCGGCGGAGGCGGAGGCGGAGGGGGGAGGCGGGGGAGGCAGGGGAGGCAGGCGGGCGGGGGCCGCGGGGCCGGAGCCGAGAGAGTGGCATGCCCGAGCCCTGGAGGCGGAGGTGGCGGAGGACGGGGGGGGACGATGCCGCGGCTCCGTAGCCGAGACAGGCGAGAGCGAGCTGGGCGAGCGGGGCGCAGGGGCTCCGGCCGCCCTGAGGCTCCGGCCTCCGCACCCCCGCGCCTCGACGCTGCGAGCGAGCAGCCCGGGCTCCGGCAGCCGCCACCGTCGCCGCCGCCGCCACCCGGAGGACCCGGCAAAAGTTTGGATCTGGGGGAGGACGCGGCGCTGAGCCGGATGACCAGCGGGGCCCGGAGGAGACCTGGAGAATCTCCGCAGGTAACGCGCGCCCCCAACCCTCCGCCCCTTCCAAGCCCCGCGGCGGAGCTCCCGCGCCTCGGCGGCGCCTTCCAGCCGCTCGCCGGATCCGAGCGAAAGTGGGGGGGAGGCGAAGTTGGAGATCCCGGGGATGGGCACCTGGCGCGCAGAGCTCTCCGGGCAGGTCAGGGGGACGTGGGGCGTCTCTGCTCTCGGCGGGCAGCTGGGCAGGGAGGTGGGGCTCCGCTGGGGATGGAGGAGAACCCTCGGCCCCAGCTGGGGCCTCCTCCTGTAGCGCGCTGGAAATGGAGAATGTGGATTCAGGGGCTTTAGTATTCCTCGGTGTGTGTGTTTGGGGAGGGGGGGGTGATGCATGGATTTCTCTCACTCCCACCCTCACCTCCTCACCTTCACCCCCCCCCCAGCCTTATTTTGCATCTTTTAAAAATGAGAGGAACTCACTCCCACTCGCCCACCTCGTTTAGGTGGTGCAGGAAAGCAAATCTGAATGTGTGTGTGTGTGTGTGTGTGTGTGTGTGTGTGTGAAAGAGAGAGAGAGAGAATTTCAAGTAAAGGGAAAATTTTACCTTTCCTCCCTTTGACATCCGAAGCCTTCCCTTTCTCCCTCCTTCCTTTCACCTTCTGGCGTCATAAAATAAAAACTTTAGAAGTCACATTTTTTTTTTTTTTATTGCAGGATGAGATGAAATGCATTAGCCATGGGCTACGTGGATTTACAGCGATTGTGTGTGTGTGTGTGTGTGTGTGTGTGTGTGTTAGGGGGTGGTTGGAGGTGTTGCGGAGAGAGGCCAGGTGTTCCTTGATGTTCCACCCGTGGTGTGTGTGGGGCAGTGAGCGGTCGCGTGCGTGCACTTGAGGCCAGGAGCAGCGGAGAGAGAACATGGTCACGTTTCCTAACAGCAGCCTGACTTAGGCTAACTAAGAAAATAGCTCCTGCTTTTCCCTCAGAGAGCTACAGAGAGATTCCAGCCCTAAGTCTCCACCGTCCCCTGTCCCCCAGCCCAGTTTCAGAGCAGCTCAGTGTTTGCTGCTGCTGTCATCATTATTATCATTATTTATTCACCTGGAAGCTCATCTTGACTTCTCTTGTAAATGGAAAGCCTTCTCCAAGAGCTTTTGATTAATTTCGGTGGAGGGAATCTCTTGTAAAGCTTGCAGTAAGCTAATCAAGTGCAAGGCACAAATCCGTGTAAATGCTCGCGCAGGAGTGCAAGGTGCTGATTAGATTTCTTCACATGCTGCAT
The DNA here is from genome assembly GCF_048164855.1 of Canis lupus baileyi. Taxonomy (NCBI): domain Eukaryota; kingdom Metazoa; phylum Chordata; class Mammalia; order Carnivora; family Canidae; genus Canis; species Canis lupus. The sequence goes on from NC_132846.1 coordinate 58,688,917, forward strand.
TTGCTATGCAAAGCCCTATCTAAATGGGAGCTATTGCTTCCCACTCAGCTGGGAGGCTCTTAAATCACACAGGGTTTCAGGGAGCTTTGGGGCATGTCCCCTTTCGCACAGGCTTATTGCTAAATTTATTATGTCTAACTTCCCCCAGCCAAAAGCTGATATGTAGGCTAGCTTCCATATAGGAACCCCTATTGTCTGTGGATTTAAGCGATATGACCTTCCTAAGTCTCCAATGAAAGGATCCCCCAAACATTTTGAGGGAATAGAATGCAGGTTGGCATTCGTCCAGGGATGTATTTGGTTGTTGCAGTATGAATGTAAAATTTTAGGTCAGTGTCTAAAGTGTTAGAACGGGACTTTTTTTTTTTAATCACTAAACCATATGCACCAGATATATAAGATCGACAGGCCACCATGATAGAAGAAAAGTTGTTTATTTCCCTGTGATGTTATTGCTCCCACAAATACAACTTTTCTTTCTCCCCTGCTCAAAACCCCCAAACAGAATAGGGTTAAACCATTTAAGACTCTGTGATAATCGCTGGTGTCGGTGTAGCGCCATACTGTCATGTTGAGTTGCAAATATCTGAGTGGAGGAGGTTGGAAGATGAAATTTCGAGCATTATTCCATGTCTCTGCCAGTAGGTACACGAAACTGTAGAAAGAATTGGGCTAGCTGTGTAGCAGAACCTATTACAAACCTAGCATGGAAAGAATGCTTTTTTTTTTTTTTTTTTAAAGCCCATGTCTTAACACTTCAGTAGTTTCACTGCAGTTTTAGAAATTCCAGGGGATGCTTTTAACAGAAGAAAGTGGATTCCCAAATGACACCATGCTGGGCTGCCTTGAGGTCCCCTAGGCAGTCATGATTTTTCCCCAATATGCTAGGTTTCAGATGATGTGATCTTATCCGAGTTTGACTTTGACCGGCTGGATCTAATTTGAACCTCCTCTGATGCCCGTTACATTTATATTCTGGCCTGCTGGAGAGTTTGATTTAGGATTTAGACATATCTCCCTGAAGCAACCTTATATCTTCCCAGTTTGAAGCTGTGGTTTCAAGAAAGGCTCAAGTATGTATGTCCAGAAGCCTTATTCTGTAGAGACTCAGTGCGAATATCTGATCTAGTTTGACTCCTCAGTCTCGTACCCTAAAAGGAAGAATTGCTGCTTCTGTGATCAGCAGTTTTTGAAGGAAAAATAAATAAATAATTAAATAAATAGACAAACAGCAAAGGGCGGGGGGGGGGGGCTCTTGGTTTTTCTCAGTGTTCAGAAGATTTAAAAAAAAGGTCAAGGTGACAATTTTATTTCTATTCAGGTCAGACTTTTCTGAATAATCATCTTTAGGTATTTTCACTTTAATTTCAGGTTCATTTTTCACTAGATCACTTTAATAACTTTGTGGTTTCTGCCACTGTGATTCAAATTCAGTCCATTAGTGACCTCTATCTGTGAGAAGTGGATACTCATTGTTTTTCTTTCTTCTCATCAGTTTGCAGGTTATGTGGTGGGGTGGGGGACCCCAACAGCTCTGTAGTTCTTTCTGAATATTGAGATTTTCAAACCTGATTTTTCTAATGTGGAATTCAGTACGGGTAATGATATTTAACAACAAGTAATAAAACGTTACAGGCTAATAGGCTACTAAATGGTTATTCCATAGAGCATCGACAATATGATCAATATAAATAAAATACCAGTGCTACCCACTGCCAGGAAAAGGATTGTACAGTCAGATAGACTAATGTTTTTAGACTCACAATGCTGCTGGATGTAAGTGAAATTTTATTGCCCCTAAGTGCTTACATAACAAGGGAAACGTGAGACAAGCTCAGAACATACATGTGATAACTAGACTTCATAGTAGCCGTGTGTGTGTGTCTTTAAATTCAGCTGTGCTTCTGCTGTGAACTTATGGTACAGATCAAGGACGAGGTGGGATGTGAGAAGGGTGTCTATAAACAGATGGTCTTTTAAGGAGACTTTTAAAATCTGATTCCTAATCCCAGCTTTGTCTTCTGAGGGTTTTCAAATTGAAATTTCAATTTGAGTTGATTATTCTAAACGGTAATTGAAGACAAAGTTTACTGAATTTCTTAGGTGGGTGGATACCATTATCTGACGTTTTCCAGATGGTTTTTGATGTAGTGGTGTTCAGGGATGTGGAATTTTTAGGAGGTTTTCTTTCTTTTCCCTTGGGAAGGTTTTATGTAAAAGCCATTTTTAAAGACCAGTGATGATGATGATGATGATGATGATGATTAAACAACCATTATAATACCTCAGCCAACTTTCTTTCCTTTCCCCACCTTCCAAATTGCTTGGCTTTTTAAAAATTATGTATTTTTTTCTAGAACTACGTATTGGGGACAGGACTAAGACTGCCTGTATCTCTTTACTCTTTTTAGCAATATGAACTCCAATTAAGTATCTGTTTGTAGTAAAACACATGCACTCACCTACACATCAAGAACCATTTTAAGACAGAGATTCTTTTCAAGATTTTAAATCTGTTTCCTTTTAAAGAGCTATGACACAAATATTGTAATAAAAATATCCTGTGTTCCGATGAATACAGAGACTTATTTCAGCCACATGGAACAGTAAAACACTGTATTAGCAAAATAATCAGTGGTATTTTCAGTACATGGTCAAAATCTGTTAGAACCTTCATGTTTTTTTTTTTTTCTTGGCGAATTTTACATCTACTGGTCTTTTTGGTTTTCTTTGATTCCTTCTACTGAGGCTCTTTGAAGTGATTCAAAATTAAACAGTAGCTACTTTTTTTAGGGAAATTCATCATGCTATATTCAGGATTCCAGAAGAGTTAATGATGCAGAAAAAGTCCTGTAAAACATCTTTCTAAAAGAAGTCCTTCTCTTGTAGGCTTCCCACTTACTGGCCTCCTGTACCATTTGCAGTGAATTGGAACTCCGTTATTTATTTATTTTTCAAATACCACCTCTAACTTAATTTAATGTGGGATGTGTTTCTGCAGAAGCATGCAGCACCATGTGTCCCAAGTCTCTTGAACAAAGCAGTGTCGTTTTTATGGATCTGTAATAAGGGAAAGTCAAAAGAAAATATCCTTGTGTACTTTGGGAAGTCAAAAGGCCACATTCATGATCCTCAAACACTGGTCAGTTATTCTGCTGATGCCTAATAAGGCCACACATTTTCCGGCAGTTTAGTGGTTAAAGACCTCAGCCATTTTTTGAAGCATTCACAAAAATAAATCTCTGGTGCTCGTACCCATTAGGTGCTCATTAGAGCTGAGCAGTTTTTCTCACTTTCTTCCCAGGTTGCTTTTAAGGGAATGTGCAGGGAACTTGGCAAAAGGTCCCCTGTCCCCCTCAGTTCACGGGTCATGTGTTATATTTCAGTTCTTTTTATTAGAGCTTTCAAGACACAGATAAAAGCATCTTCCACCTGAACCTTTTAAGAACCTGAGGGCTTTTGGATTTAAACCCACCAAAAAGCATCAGCTCTCACAGTTCATAGATGCTATGAGGTCCTTGGAATACTGAAACCCTCTTCCACAGAGAGTGAAAGAACAGTGGCTCCCAAAGTCTGCTCACAAATATAGTGTCCCTTGAAGTCAACAGAGGTCATGAGCTGAATGGAAAACATTAGACTCATATCAATCCCGAAATAGGTCCATGTGCTGGTGTCACTCTCAGCCCCAGCTGCCTATGGGCATCACTTTTCATGAAAATCCAGTGTCAAAATAGCCTCTGTGATACTTTCCTCTCCCCCTTTGCTCCAGAACTTGGACTGAAATATTTTGAAGAAGGAAATAATGCAGGGAATTCTGATATCCCTCCTAGCTAAAGAGGAATTGAAGGCAATGGGAGTAGAATGGATGGTTCTACTCCCTGGAGGTTCCAGCAAATTCTCTTTAGTCCCTGAAGGATGAAACTGATCCATACCAAGCCTTTACTAGGCCTACCTCTCTTACCTTTCCTAGTTATCATATGCAGGGTTTTATTGCTCACAACTGCCTTTGTGAGTTGGTCTGAGAAAGCTTATTAGCCTAGCCTCTCATTGGATAAATAACTGGAAAACAATAATAATAACTGGAGCCAAACAAGTTGAAGGCTACCTATGGCTTTTGCTTGAGAAGTTCTCCTTGAGACCACTTGGCTTTGCACAAAATGATGAATATTATGCTTAGTCACCTAGATGTATTCTCCAGATATAGTTTATAAGTTTCTTCTTTTACCAACCCACCCAAAATGATCAGTTGGATTTTTTTTTATTGAGAGAGTAACAATTATTTCAATTACATAACTATGTAGTCGTTAAAAAAAATAGCATTTCATTGTCTCCCCATCATTATAGTAGATACAAGTTTTCCTCTTATGAATAAGTATAATTTTCTGATGTAGGCCTTGTGATTTGGGACCTAAACTGTAGTGGGGAGTGAGCAGTAGGGAGGTTGTTTTGGAAGAAAGAAAATAATGTGTTTACATAGAGAAAACTTGCATTCTCATGTCAGCACACTCCTTTGTACATTTCTGACCTTGGACAAATTACTTAATCTCCCAGAGACTTAATTTCCTTTCTGCAGAGTTCAACAGGGTCGTTGCAGGGTAAGAAGAGATTAATGTGTGGGAAAATACCTTGATAATCATACAGTGTTATATTCCTATAAAGATGCATTATTCAGATTGATAAAATTTATCCCTGCAGGACTGTCATATGCCAGGATAGTTTTAAGTCTTCTACTAAGACAGAGAGAGTGGCCTGGCCTCCAGGAACTTTGGCTTTTGTGAATACAGTGGGGTATCAGCCAAGCAGTAAAGTGTCTGGTGGCCCTCTACATCATTTCTTCCATCCATTTCATGGTGCCTTGTCTTCCTTTGTGAGTTTGCTCTGTTTTGATGAAGGTATTTTTTTCAAGGATCAAGAGTAATTAGGGTGAGATCTGTGCAGGGGCCAGACTTTCCATCCTTGACAGATTGGCTTGATGTTGGAAACTGAATTTATCACAAATGGATTCCACTGGGGCTCTTTTGAGGAGAAACCATCCACATTCCCTGCAGTAAGATTGTTTCTCTTTTTGGCTGGGTTTATACTCTAGCCATCCAAGTTACCTTTCACAAAAACACAAGCCCTTAATAGAATATAGGATGATGTTTAAAACTTTGGTTTTGCAACATGAGGCGGGCTGGTGCAAAAAACTGCCTTTTTAGTGTGGGAGACCTCCGGAGCTCATTCTTAATGAATGGAAAGCCTTGATTTATTATAAAACCGACATACCCCAAAGCTTGGCCTTATTTTGACATTGTTAGTATCACAAAACCCTTGTGGGGCCATATTTTACAACTTATTTTTCCATACTTTGTTCAGTTGCATTTTTCTAATTGTCCAATCTGAGGTGGTTTTAATTTTAAATGTTCCAAGAGTGAGCATGTTTATTTTACTTTCCTGATTTGTATACATGTAGGTCTTTGTAAAGGTTAATTTTTAATCATTTTATGGTTGCTTAAATGAAGCTTGCGGAAAACACATGCGTATGTGAAGTGTATTTATAAAATGTATGATTAGGTTGTGATTCTTGATCAGAAGGAATGTTTTTATCCGTTATTTGGATGTATGACCACGTGTATCTAATAGCATTCTTTTTCCATTTCTGACTTACTATTTGCCAAAGTTCTGACACTTGCCCCCCCCCCTTTTTTTTAAGTTGATGAGAATTTTTGCAATACATTGTAAAGTACCTGGCCATATAACTCTGTTTTTGCGTGACAAATTACTTTTGTAGTTTGGCAAAATTAATCTGAGTGCTTTTTATCCTGGCAGTGCTGAATGATACAGTAATAATACTTGAAGAAGAAAAATGTTTGCCTGAAACATACTGCTCTGAAGAGTTCTGCTAATAAAACAAGAAGAGTTTGGAGGTATATGTGTGGGGAGTCAGAAACGCACAAACAAATCTAAGTCTTGGATACCACGGGAGGGGGTACTTATTCTATTCCTAAGCTTGGTGGTGCTAATTTAGCCCATATGTTCCTAACAGAATAGAAGGATGAGATAGCCCAAGTTATTTTTAATTGGACATTTTCTTTTCCAGATAGGTCCTAAGGAAACTCTGAATAAAGAAAAGCACAAAATGCAATGGGGGAATTTATTTTTGTGTGAATGGCTTGGAACTCATGAAGGAGACATGATTCTTTTCGAGGCAGAGGGTACACACCAGATGATAAAGTAAGCTTTTCCATTCATCCAAGAGGTGATTTTTAACGCTTACTGTATGCCAGGCACAGAGTGAGACTGGAGAGACAATGCAGGATCCCTCCACCTGGGGCTGTCTAGGCTGAGAAGGAGAGAGGGAGACGCCAAACCTAATTGCATTTGGTTTGTACATGACGGAGGACAGTCAATCCTGATAAGTGTGCTGGGAGTACATCGTGTTAAGGAAGAAAGTTTTATGTTTGGAGAGACTTTGTCTCAGGTTCTCATGCTGGCTGTGTCACTTGTTAATTTGGTAAACTTAGACACATCTTTAAATGTCTTTTAATCTTTGTGTCTAGCCTAAAATGGGAGAAAACACTCTATACTCACAGAGCTGTTCTTCTGAGGATTGAGATAATTATGTAAAATGTCTGCCTGTCTGGTATACAGTAGAGGCTTAATAAATGCTGACCGCGGATCCTTCTCTCTCTGAAATGATAATGATTCCACGATGTTACTTTCCCCTTCAGCAAACACCTTTGCCATTTCTCTGGAATCCCCCAAAAAGGCTTTGGACCCCTTGAACCTCTTCACTAACAGGGTACAGCCTCTCCTGCTAAAGAAAATTTCGGTATTTATGCATGTAACAGAGCATGAAAAGGACAGCAAAGGAAATAAGCACTTCATACGGTGACAGAATGAGCTCAGAGCTGGTAGTATATAGTGCAGGCTGCTGGGGTGATAGGGGATGGAAAAGGGAGGGAGAACAGAAAAGAGGACTCACTCAGTTTGGGGAACCAGAAAGCGGTGTCAGCCGGGCCCTGTCTAAATTGTGGTTTGCTGTCGTTGTTGTCATTGTTGTTGTTCATTGAAAGCATAGGCTCCGACGGTGTAGGAGTGCTTCTGCACACAATCCTGTTCACCCCTGTGCCCCTTTCCATGGGCGACCAATGCCTGCAGCTTGCAACGAGTGCTGTGTCTACACTATGACAGGTGCACTGTGGTTATCACTGTCTTTGCCTGTGTACAGAGACTTTTGTCAGAATGAATTTTAAATACTTGTTTCATGCAGTTCATCTCACACATGACTCTTGGCAGTGTCACGCAAGTATTTTACTGTAGAAGATGAACATGTAAATTATTGTCATGTTTACATAGCACTTAGTTTGCATTAGGGAATGATTGTACCTTGCTGGTACAATGCTCCATGTCTGAATCAAAATGATGCTACTGGATTATCAGTTTAATGTGGAAATACTTCTTTTTTTTTAGATTTTATTTATTTATTTATTCGTGAGAGACACAGAGAGAGAGAGAGAGAGTCAGAGAAGAGAGAGAGAAGCAGGCTCCCCAGGACCCTGGGATCTCCACATGAGCCAAAGGCAGACACTCAACCACGGAGCCACCCAGGTGCCCTGGAAATACTTCTTTTAGGAAGTAACTTTCAGTGAATTTAAGTAAAAGGATTTCTAACTACTTCTATGGAAGATATCTCTGAGCAAATGCAGCGCTCAAAGGCATTGGTCAAAATACACAGTGCTGGAATTATTTTTCCTTTATCATTGTAATTGGTTGAATACGTAGTATAATTTTTTTCCTTTGCTTTCTACTCAACAATTAAAGTATAGGTTTTGCTTTCCACTATGAATCTGTACATTTTTTTGCTATTACGCAGTTATATTTAACAAGATGTTAGGCATGTCCCAGACTCCAAGTCCAGAAACACAGACAGGTTTTCCTAGTAAGATCACGTAATAGATAATGTAATATATATACACATAATTAACCAAATGGGAGCAGAGAGAAGCAGGCACTAGAGTATATTTTGTAAAGTATTAGCATCTCAGTAAGTAGCTTCCGAACCAACATTCCACCCAGCGTAAAACAGTAAGACTTTGTTTTGCTACTTTAGAGCATGTAAGAGAGATTAAAATTCTTTGGAAAATAGTTTTTTAAAAAATTCTTTTGCTCAAATAGGTAAGGAACAAGTCCAAGAGTGCTGACAGCAGTGGAATTTAAAACTCAAGTCTAATAATCTCTGAGTCCCGAAGGAATGCACGACAGACATCCGTTCTAGTCACACGCTGGTAACCAAGGATTTGACACAAGTTGAATCCTTACCATGTGCCAAGCACCATGCCGTTCTGGCATTTGGGATATTCTTTCAATGAAGACCACATCCTTGAGCATCAAGACATCTGATGGGTCAACCTAGAGACACCTTTTTCCAAACTTGACTCACCTGCCTAAATTAACTGGAGACATTGGTTAAAAACCCAAGTTCCTGGGCCCTAGGCTGAGAGGTTCTGATTCCTTAAGCCCATGATGAAGCCTGGGAAATATGGATGCACAAAACCTCCCATGACTGGAGTTTACTGACCTCCATAATTTTTAGAATTTTTTCTGACCCAGAGACTCTGTAGTTTTATAATCATCTCATGTATAGTCATTCATGAATTTCTGACATAATTTTTTTCTGTGTATTTTGTCACAGGAAACGTTGCTTCCTTTAACCCAGCTGTTCTAGTAAAGAATCTTCCGAGAGGCCAGACATCAGGGCTGGCTTCTCTCTTGGTAGCCACGGTCTCCTGTGTGATGCTGCCACCATACATCTGTGTCCTTTAAACTATTCACAATTCCTCCGCTACAAACCGAACTATACTACCGTAGTCATACCACTCAGATTCCCTGTGCCTCTGGATTATGCCCATCCAATCATGTCATCGCGACATGTGAGATCCATGACCGTCTGGGTCTCAAACCATCACTCAAGCCTCGTTCTCAAAGCACCCATCTCCTGCACCCACATTCATGACAAGGCATGGCCTCTTGATGCTTAGCTGCTTTTGCTTTATGCAGAATATAACCTCTCACTCTCCATTTGGCCAACTCTTTTCCTTTAAGACCCGCACGAATGTCACCTTCTCTCCCAATCAAAATTACTCACTCCTTTCTCTGGGCTTCTACAGCGTTTTGTTTGTACCTTTGTTATTTCCCTGCTCATGTTGTCTTATAATATGTCTATTTTAATGTCTGTCTTTTCACTGGACTCTAAGACCCGTGGCTTATTCATTCCATCTCCCTTGGGTTGACAGTAATGGCAGGTGTACTGGCTTCTGCACTAATGTAATTGAATGAATAGATGCATAATTGGGCTGGCCAATCCTGAAGACAAGAAGATTCATAATCTAGTGATAGGGACTCCTTCCTCAGAAGTGTGTTTTCACTCCTATAGATTGGTTGCCCAATGGGGGGAAAATACAACCACCACCTTTCTACCTTCCTCTAAGCAGGCTTGTCAGGTCAGTGCCTGCTGGTTAACCCAATTTTGATCAGCATCAAGCACTCCAAACCACACATGAGGCAATTCAGTTGCCAAACAGGAAGATCTGTTTAGAGAAGAAATCATTCCACTTGATGATAAATCTTCTGGCACTGAGTGGAACCATCACTTAAGTAGATGTGCACTCAGATATGGTTAACCATAGAAGGAGACATTTAACTCATAGCATTAACTCTGTATCTTTCTTGGTATAATTAAAGAGGGCAAAGCAAAGAACGTGTGAAAATTTTGTGCGTTTGCACTTTCTTTCAGTTTTCTTTTTTCTTCCCTTTGCCTTTATGCTGTTGATTTTATCTCAGGCACATTATTTCCTGATGGAGATATCTGAGGAGCCAGGGCTCTCCAGAGAGAAGACAAGAAGACTAGAAATCAGAACTCCTTAATCCCTCTGTCTTCACAAAGTAGGATCCACCTTAGTCTTCATGATATGAGCACTGAAGAGTATTTGAAGGGTACAACGAATTCTAAACTTAGGTGGTTTCGTATGGCCATGATGGTGACAAAAGTTGGACCTTCGTCCTTCTTCTTGGCCAAAAGATGATACTAACAATACTTTGCTACTTTCATGGTGAATTATCAATGGATGGACAGGAATGACTTCATGCCTGTGGGCTGGATGTATGCAAAATTTCAGCAAAATTTCCAGTGGCTAAGTAGGTCGAAGATGGTGGAGTGTATTTTGATATGCTCCTACCTTAACCCTTGATTGCCTCTGGACTGTCTATATGCTGGCAACACCTTCAATACCAATAGGAGATGCATGAAATGATACCTGAGATGATTTTTGATAAGCCACTCTGCTTTAATATAAGAGGCTTAGAACACTACCCAGAAGATCTTACAACGTTAATTTGTGGGACTGTTTAGAAACAGTGTTCTCGCCTTATTCTTGAATCACACTGAGAATCAACAAATCCATGTTCTCATCTAGGGGATTAGCAGTAATAATGATGACAATACTAATAGTAGTAGTGAACAATAAATAAAGGTGTGGGTCATAGATAAGATTTACTTAGAGTTCTGCTTATACAATTTATATATATTTACACATTTAAATCTTCATAAAAACCTATAAGATGGATTCTGTTTAGTAATACTGCTCATAATCCAATTGTACATACAGAGAAAAGCAGAGAGAATTGCCTCAGGTTGCTTAGCTTATTTTGTAGCTATTAATTATCTTTATAGGAGAGGTGAGCACTGGGTGATGTCCAAAATCAACTTGACATTTATGTTTCCATGCCTTGAAAACTGAATTCAGAGGTTATTGCTCTTGTCCGGTAGATAATCTGTGATGCAGCATTTTGATTTAGATTTTTTTTTTCTGAAGATCCCTAAGTAAGAAGTTATTATTTGCTCTTTGCCATTTTTGAGTGAAAAAGTTTCTTGGGTCTCTCAAAGTATTCCTGTAAAATGGGAAGAGGGAAGAATCACTACTTTGAAAATAAAGAATGACAACTGAGATCCTATTTTCTGTACTAATGCAAGTCTGTAGATAAGTGCCAGATTGTAAGGTACGTGTATGGCAGAGAACACTCTCCATTTTTTCCTTTACCAGCACTACTAATAAATAGTTAAATGAATTGATTTGAGGTTCACCTCTTTTTCCCTGTGGAGGTGATAATGGACAGTGGAATGACCAGAGGGCAGGTAATAGCGTAAAGCTAGTGGCCTCTGAGAGAGCCTGGGGATAATGGAGAATTGACTGTCTTATAAATAGGTCAGATTCTCTCCTTTTCCAGATCTATGTAATTGTTCAGGCAGTAGATTTTATTGGGGAAGAAGAATGACCCAGAGATGGGCTGGAAAAGGCTGTTCTACATTGATGGTTTGAAAAGAAGCATAGATATGTTTGAAAGTCTTCACCCAGTTGACAATTACTCCTTTTTTTTTTCCTTTGCCATGCCTCTCTTTGTGCCCTTTGTACCAATGCGTTCATATCTGCACATAGCAAAGTTGTGTTTTACGAATTCAGGGATTGCAGTGAAGACCTTCCAAACATCTGTCCTTCCTCATTCCATGTGAATATTATCCATGTTGCCTTAATTCCTCATTTCCCACTCCCTGATTCTCTGTTTCCCTTTAGACAGCTAGAACGGGCTATCAGTGTTTCTGTGTTCTTCTGTCCCTATATGCCCACTATCTGTCATGAGGCAACTGTGGGTGGGTGGCATTCTTGAGTCATTCTAGATGAGCTCATTGATGGAGTTGTGAAAGCAGGCTCTGCCCAGGAGTGGAAGCAGTTTGGTGGACGGCCCTATGGCCAGCCAACTCCATGACCACATGAAAACACCAGCTCTGTTTGGCCCTTCAGGGAATTCTGTGACGTTTCTGTTTGTGATAGTTTGAATTCGGCTGAATTGGGTAGAACCAAACATTTGCTATCCAGCTGAGAAGTTGCTATCAGGCCATGTGAACGAAATGTCAACATGCTCGTGTCGCTCCTATCAGGAATGACTTCCTGGTTTGTCCGGACCACATGCATCTGTAACACATCAGCCTATGACCCCGTGTCCCTCTTCCCTCTCCACTCGGAGTGCTGAGCTGATTGGATTTTCTGCTGGACTTCAGTGTGGGGTGTGTGTCAGTGCGAGCTGATTGTTTGCAACAAATCCCAACAAAGAATATAACTCATATTTCCTTGGCATACAAGCCATGGTGTCTAGAACCGCTATTTTGAGCCATATTTGATTACTCCCTCTCATTCATTTTCAAGTATTCTGTCTCTGGTTTTATGCATCTTTTCAAAATCCTGTCCTTCTTACCTTGCACGTTGGTTCCACTGTGGCCCGTGTATGTCTTTCCTCCCCTGACTTGGCACACTGCAGTCACCTTACTATCCTTCCTTCCAGTACTGACGACATTACTTTCCATTGCTTCCAAGGTCAAGTCTGAACTTCTTAGCTCACTATTCAGGGCTGTTCTTTCTGCAGCTTTCCTTAATCTTCCCAAAGAAAGTTTATCTTCTCTTCTGAGCTACATTTAGAGTATGTCTTGACTTTTATCTTTGTAGTAGTCTTATTGTGGTATGAAATTTCACCGAGTGCTTTGTCTCCACTATCCGTGAGCTCATCTAGGGCAAAAATCATGCCCAAAAAATGTTTGAGGTGCTAAACTGAGCTCAGGTATCTGACCCCAACCCACCTCTGTGAAATTCCCATACAGCACAAGTCTGTGTCTCCTTCTATCTGTACTGCTTTGCAGCAGATTTTAAATATGAGGCAAATTGATATCAGCAAAGTTTGCACAGATAACTCTTACATATTTGAGTTTTAAAAGTATTTAATGGGATAGGCTCCCTTTGTTCTGTCTGTGGAATTCTTTGTCAAAGCAGTGCACTCTTGCTTTGAAAACAGGAAGGTAGGACATTCCAACAGCATCATGAACCCTTTGTTTATATTTGTAAAACCTGTCGTCTTTCCAGCCCTCTAGGCAAGAGCAAATAGACATAATCAGAGGCATTAGAACTTGATTATGTTGAATTGGATTCTTATAACTGAGGCTTGATAGCCAAAATTAGTGGTGTGCTAGTTTATACTGAAAGAGATGCTTGCATTATTGCAAAACCATAGACTTCAGCTTGCTGGAATCTTTGACGACATCTGGATGTTTTGAAAAATACAGCAATCACATGTTTTTTATTATCTCCATAATTGTATTCTTTTTAAAAGGGAACTGCACAAAGACATAGGGCGGGGGGGTAATGGAAGGCCATGGAGTTTGGATTCAGATGGATGGATTTGAATCCCGGTTCTGCCTCTGCCAGCTAGGGTAACTAGAGCATGGTGTTTTTGTTTTGTTTTTATCTTTGTATCTGCTTTTTCAATTGTTAAAGAAGGAAAAATGATATGCGTCTCATAGGATCACTGTGGCAAGTAGATCAGGTGATACCTGACACACATCAAGTACTAGTAAGCGTTAGCTCCATTCCCCTTTGCCCTCCGACTTGAAATAATATGAATGCTGTGGCTTATAAAAGTGGCTATTTTTTTCCTGCCCAGAGAAGACAGTTCTGTAATACTGTGTCACTTGTTCCCCAAAGGATCTCTGTAGGGACACAGTGCTTCCTACCCAGTTTCTCCATAACACTATTTATTTCCAGGGTCCAGAAGAGGATACGATACTCCAGAAATACTCATTACTCTGTCTCAGTTAAGACGCTCACTGCTGAAAAACTCTTAAAAATCACATGTTTTATGGAAAAAAAAATCCTTCCAGCAGTCTCATCGCTCCAGAAGCAGTAGGTATCATGGATTATTAGAAAGGAATTATCCAAAGAAAGTGCTCTTAAAAACAACTGCCTGCAGAGGAGTCTGGCTTATCAACAGGCAAAAAATGGGATTTTTCTACTAAGTTTCAGCTTGTCTTTACAAACATGAAAATAGTAACATTCATAATATATTCTTTGGGGACAGTGCTGTGAATGTTTCCACTAGGTGAAATTCTCAACTAAGAGCTTTTAAGAATGAACATGATCTCTCCAAGAACCCCAGGGAATGTCTATTAGGAAACAGGTAAACAACAAAACGAAAGCCATGACAAAGAGGGAAGAAAGAGGCAAATTAAGTGAATAATTTCATTGTAGACCACATTGTGGAAAATATGATGTGATAGAGACACAGTTCATTTAGCCTGAATGACCAATGTAATTATAACTGGCTAATGAGTATTTTTTCTTCTTCTGCATAATATTAGTGTCATCCACAGTTATGAAGGTGTTTTTCATATCAAAACACCACAGCCATACAAAATTTTATATTTATCAACTTCTTTCCTGGTGAAAAATCAGTATTGTTTTAGCCTTTACCTAGATTTCTATTTAGAGACTTTTCCATAGTCTGGAAACACTGTGTTAGAAGATAAAGAAAGATCTACACCATACAGCATGATTAAAAAAAAAAAAAAACTTTAATAAACAGATATTGGAACTAACCCTTGATTTTACTTTCCTTTGTGTAGAGATATTAATCTCCTTATATAAAACACTCTGGAAATCTGGAAGGCATCCATGGGAAAATTGTAGCATTCCCTTTATTAATCAATAGAAATAAGAATAGGGTAGCCCAAGTGGCTCAGTGGTTTAGTGCTGCCTTCAGCCCAGGGCCTGATCCTGGAGACTCGGAATCAAGTCCCAAGTTGGGCTCCCTGCATGGAGCCTGCTTCTCCCACTGCCTGTGTTTCTGCCTCTCTCTCTCTCTCTGTCTCTGTCTCTCTCTCTCTGTGAGTGTCTCTCATGGATAAATAAATAAATAAATAAATAAATCTTTTTTTTTTTTTTTTTTTTTTTTTTTTTAAGAATAATGAATCCTGATGAGTTAGCTTAGGTTTGGTCCTTTCATGATGGGCGTGGAAACAAGCTGACTTGCCATTGTTCCTCCTGTTCTGTGATTTTGTATTTCTAAATCCTTACCAGAAATTCTATAAAAATGTATAGCTAATATCTTCCTGAAAAAAAAATAAAGAGTATCAGATAATTCTTTGTCTTTAAATGACAGAGAGACCTGTAAATAATGAGATCCAGAGGAAATCTCTGATTTAACTGGTAGTTTGAGTTTGATTCTCACTCCACCTTCTCACTGGAACTCCTAACAAGAGGATGAAAGGATTGGAATTCAAGCCCCATGCCCTTCCACTCTTCGAAATTAAGAGCATGTTGCACATGGAAGAGTGGTAGCTGGTTTCTGTGAACTGTGGTGAACAGGAGCCTTTGGTCGTAATTGATAGAAGGAATAGGATTCTTTGGGAAAGTTAGGAAATGAGGCCTGGAGGACAGAAGCTCAGAGAAGATCCAGGCACATCACTGGTAGAGTAAAGTCCCAGAATCTCTTTCTCTGCATACAGTAGCTCTTACCCTTCTCCAGTGGAGAGTTACTGGAATATTATAAAAACATGAAATGTTTGCTTTTTTCACGTCACTTCGTAATGTAACACTGTAAAGCCCAAATGACAGCAGTAGAGTTTCCAGTGTTGCCCCCACTTGTCCTGTTTAACAAGAAGGGCTGGGAGGGGCAGCTCTCTGTGGTTAAGGACCCATGCAAGAACTGCCCCACACAGAGGGAATGTCAAGTATAGCATGGTTGTTCCATGTAGAATTAGATGGATCTGAGTGTGAACCCAGGCTTTACTATTAACTGACTGTGAAATTGGGGGCAAATTATATATTTCATTGAGGCCTGTTCTGTAAAATGAAGATACTAATTTGTTTTAGTGTTCTTGTAAAATTTAAGTGACGTAAGAGATGAAAAGCATTATACACAATAGGATCTTAGTGCATTGTTGTTTGTTTTCTGTGTTTGACTAATTACTACTGTATCCTAAGTTCTTTAAAAAAAATGGATGAATGGATAGCTGCATGGACTGGATGGATTTGTGTAGAGGTTATACCCTGAAATGTCTAAAAGATTTATTATATTTAAAATTGCAATGGACTACTGGAATACCTGAAGATTTGATTTAATCATCTCAAGAGAGAAAGTATGGTATGAAGTGAGATACTTGCGGAAGGGAACCACTCTTCATATTTCTGTCATTGTTGTAATTCATACTCCCCTTAAGTTTTAAAGTACTCAGTTTGGTCCTACTTCCCTATAGGTAGGGCATGTTTCATTATCCCTTTCTCATAGAGTTGGCAAGAGGAGAATGAAATGCTGAAGGGCATGCCCCTCTCTCTTTTGTGTATCTATATGTTAGATGGTCATTCTGTCAACAGTCTGTGCTATGAGTTGAGTGGGACCGGCAGTGTGGGTTATTGAAATAACATTAAGTGGGTGGGCAGAGGGTCTGGGTTCTAGTTTTTATGCTGTCTCTAAAAATTCTTTTGCTTTCTGTCAAGTTACTCAACATTCTTGAACCTCGGTTTCCTCATCTGTTTAACACTGGGTGGTTCCAGTAACTCTCTAATGGTCAGAATCTAGGATGCTAGCATTAGTGATTAGGAGCTTGGCTCTGGATTTTGTCTGCTAGGACTTGGAGCTGCCTTCCCTACTTGACAGCTCTGGCACCTTAGCAAGAAACTTAATCTACAATCTACACCAGCACCTTTTTTTTTTTTTTCTTTTAATCAGTGCAGTGAAAATAGCCAAATTAAAACCTCCTTAAAGAGTTGCCTTAGGATTAAATGAGGTAATACATGGAGAGCATTTAGTACCTGGTCAAATTATGTGCTCAATAAATACGGACAGGTTTTCCAACATGGCTTATTCAAAAAAAAATAAAGTATGGTAAATATCGCTGATATTTTCAAAAAGCAGCAGACAATAACGTGTCCCTGCATTACTGACCCAATGGCCTAGGTCATGCCCTTCCAAGCTACCAAGGCAGATGATCACAGAGGAACATCCCACTGGCCTGTGCAAAGAGAGATACAGTCCCTCTAGCTCCCTTTAGAAGCTTCGTACATGTTTGGCAGTGATAATGTTGATGACTGTCATAGCTTGGAGATTCCTGGTGCAGACAGGTAAGACATGGGGACCTTTTGGTTTAAGGCAGGATTTGGAAGGCTGATTGTGAAACCTTTGGTGTGAGGGAGTAATTTCAGTAATCCTTCCTAGAGGTCGAAACTCTACAAGTCTAACAAGTCTTGTTTTCTCTTTTATCTGATGTGTCTGCCATTCATTAAGTTCCTGGAAATTTACCAGTATAACCACCCGAATCTAGTTTTGGAGGACTACAGAGGTGTAAAGGCATTTTTTGATGCCAGGCTCAGGATTTGACTCTCATGTTTAATTTTTACTGTGGTATTCTTTCAAATTAAAGGCGTCTAGCCTCAACACATACAGCAGATAAGGCAGAGAAAACTTAGAGAGTGGCCACCTTCCATCTGGTGGTTCTTTTCTTCTGATTCAAGTAAGCTTGTATGGGTGTCTGCCTTAGTCATTGCTATGAAATGCACACCGCTCTCCTTTGCAGCCCTCAGACAGAAAAAAAAAAAAAAAGGATAGAATGGATAATGAGGCTGTAAAAGTTTATTGGCCAAGAAACATGAAATCAGGACAAAATGTGATAATCAAATCGCCTTAGAATGCAAATAGTGTATTTAGTAGTGGCCAACTTTTAAATGCTTGCCCCCAATATTCCACATGTGCTCTCGCACTTGCTCACTCTGTTTGTCTGCCTCTCTTTCTCTGTGATACCAATAGGATCATCAGAGTCATTTCTCCTTGTTGAACCCCTTGGGACGACAACTGTCTAATTCATATTTTCACCCCAGTTCCAACACTAGTCGGCTATAAAGTTAGGGATTCAACACATTGTAGTGGAAGGCAAGAAGGAATCAGAGGAGGAGGGGGAAAGAAAGAACGATAGAGGAAAAAGGGGGAGGGGGAAGGGAGATTTTAGTTTACCTCCAACAGGTGATTATGAATAATTTTGTTGATGGTGGTGGTTCTGCACTATAATTTTCAAAAAGGACAGAATCTTTTGTCCTATTGAATAAGTTGTGTAGCAGATGACTTTTGTAGTGCATTGAAACTCAGCTCTACCCACGTGCTTGACACGGTCATCCAAATTACTATACAAACAGAATAGATTCAGTTTTATATTCATCAGCTTATAGGGTAGGGCACCTACTTTTCAAACATGATGTTGAGGGTTTAAACTGGAAAGAAAAGCTCATCAGAAGTAGAAAGTCAGGCCTCTCTTCTCTTTTCATTCTCATATAGAAGAAAGGAGAACACATTTTATTTTATTCTTTTTCAAAGTACTTAACTTACCTATAAAAGGGCTTCATTTTACTCTGCAGGACACTACAAAAATTAGTTTAAAAGAGATGCATGATTGAGTCAGCAAAGAATAACTATTTTTTTGAAGTCCCAGATACCAGAAAGTTCCAAGTGCCAGTTTAGTTTAGTCTTCTTGAGGGATTTAAATAAACTGTCATCTTGCGAAAGGAAAAAAAAAAAATCACTGCAGAAGACAAACATTTGTCAGTGAGTGGTCACAGGCTGCAAATGCCCTTTCTACAGCATAGAAGTATTATGTGCTTCATTTCCTGAAATATTAGTGCAGCTAAGAAATACAGTCCAGGATGTACAATATTTTCATTTTTTTTTTCTGAAGCTTGCCGGCGGCCTACAGAGGTCTCTGAGGTCCTATCAGACTGCGTCTTTGCTGCTTGAATACCTTCTTGAATCCTCCACCCCTTTCCTTAACTGAAAGCTGGCATTCCAATTAAAGCTGACAATGAATTCAGTGCATTTAATCGAGCTGAGAATGCCTCCCTTGTAAAAATTGTGGTATTTCTACTTGATCCATTATTTGTAAAATTCAATTCATTGGCTTTGACCAAAACAGTCAGCATTGTGAATAGGAGTGTCATGTTTGACCTGATCCAAGGAATGGTTATGTCTTTGTAGCCATTTCTTTCTGAATGTAAAAACAGAGAACTGCTGCTGTGAATTTCAATACATTTGGCCTGGTGAAGAGAACAGTACCGTGTCACTACAGGATGCTGGTAAGGTGATTCTGAGGTTCTTTTCCCCTGAAGGCGGCTGCCGAGCTGTATGGCGGTGTCAGAGGTGGCGCTGTCATGAGCCAGCCCCACACGTCCTCACCCCCTGGGTATACATCACACCCTGCAGAAGGCACTGATGTAGAGTAAAGCCCTATAACATCATCTAATAATGCCTGTCTAATGGAGATAGGCATCATTCTGGTAATGTAATTGTGGTCCTTAGACACTTGCAAGTTAGAAATTTGATTTTACTCTTCGTGTAAAAGCTATCTTTATTGAAAGGGAAAGATGGAAAGTTTACAGGTGGCAAGGTATTGAAGGCTTTTCATATCGAAAGTCACAGTAGATTCAGATCCTGATGGAAGGGGCCAAAGGAGGTGGGCAGCCCTCCTAATTTTGCTGTGCCTTCAGAAATGAACTAGTCACTGTGTGTTAGAATATGCCCAGATTCCTACAAGACACCACAGATCGCGACGTAACTATTTCTCCCCTAGCTGAAAATCTTAAAATGAACCTGGTAAGAAGAGGACAAAAGTGGAGGATGCCAGCTATTGAAAACTGGAAAAGAAATAGCTGTTTGAACATTTAACGATTAGAGGGAGAAAATAAGTGTTAAGATTTAGACATGTTGCTACTTTACATGTGAGATGTTAATACAATATGGATCAAAGGCATATAACTAAGAAATTGACCATTAAGTTGATAAATTCAGTCTTGTGAATATAGATTCTTTGTACTTAAAAATGTCTGGAATATGCATATAATTCTCTTAAAATTAAAGCAATAATATAGGCAGTGCTGTCTGGACATTTAAGATGTCCTCAAAGTTTGGTATTCTAGAGACATTTTTATAGATTTTATCTGCAATATTTGCCAGTTTGAGAGAAGGCCCACTGGGTTGTTGAAAATTAAGTATACAAAGGTAAGTGCAATGTGCAGAAATTTCATTGGCAAGAGCTTTATTACAATAAAGCTTATTAACCTTTTGACAAGCTCTAGCCTACATCCCAAACACCCTGCTTTCTTACACTAATTTTTACCTACAAGTGGCACTGCACTCTTTGCAAAAAGCTGGTGATAAAATTCTACTGGGAAAATGTCTTAATTTAAAAATGGAATTGTAGCCTGAGCTTGGTCTGAGAACCACACGTCCTTTGGACAGAATCTTATTTTCAACCCAGTTAGGTTGCACATACCTTCCTCTGCAGAGATGCCTTTCTACCTAGACAAAGTAGCAGAAAATGGTTAAGCTAGCCCTGAGGCCAGACACCTTGGGTTCAAATCCCATCTCTTCTTTGTTACTTGATGCCTTAGACAAGTTACCAAGTTGCTGTGCCTTAGTTTTCTTATGTGCAGCAAGGAGATAATGTCTACCTTGTAAGGTTGTCGAGGAGATGTTATGAGTTGACACTTACAATGTGCTCAGAACAGGGCCTGGTGTGTAGTATATGCACATTAAATATTAGCTCTTTATATTACCTATAAACAGTGCTTTACTAGCACAAATTTTGTACCAGTTGAAATCATCTAGTAAACAACTCTGTGAACTCTTATTTTCAAAGTGATAAACTTAAAAAAAAAGCACAAGACCCTGTTACTCAATTGGAAGCTAAAGTCATGACTAATTTACAGTGTTTTTTTTTAAAGCTCTTTTTAAATTAGGTAGCTACATTATTAGTTTCCAGCTACCTTGAGAGCAGTGTGTGTATCAGATTCCTCTTGTAATACCTCCATAGCTCCTAACCAAGTATTGAATGAAATCTGCTTTAGACTTACATTATGAATGTTAGGTTTTATGAGTAGAATACCTCGATTTTCTGAACGGAGATAGACTTGATTGTGTCCCTACACAGACCCAGAGATCTATAAAAACAACAGCAAACTAAAAAGAAACTTCTCTTCTTCTTCTTCTTCTTCTTCTTTTTTTTTTTGTTTGTTTCGGTATAGTGCAAATTCATATTAGACGATGCTGATTGTACAAATAGTTAATCTGGGATGTGTTTTAGAAAGTTAAGGAGGTAATGGGCATCTATAAAAAAGTCTCTTGCGATGTTCTAAGCACAGAGCATAAGAATAATGAACCCTCCATGTAGTCTGTTTTGATCTTGGAATATATATGTCCTGTGCACGTATGTGTTTTCATTTGGGTTATGAAATAGTTATTTTGCAAACAAGAGACAAAGGGTTCTCATTCCCCACGCCCCCTGAGTTATACTCAGGTTTTCCAGGGAAATTGTGTTTCCACTCTACATTATTTATCCTTGCTTAAAAAGTTAATTTTCAAAACAAGTAAATGAGAACAGGTAGAGAAAACAAAGTGGGGGATTGCCGGGGTGTGTGGAGGGGAAGTCAGAGTCATGGGCGGGTGCTTAGCTGATTTTAATGAGAAGCCAAGCAACGACCGATGTTCCTGGATAAATGTCGATATGCATTATTAAGTGAAACAGTGGTAAAATATAGACTGTCAGAAGCATTTTTCTTCTGGAGACATGGGGAGAATTGAAATGCACTTTCAAAGGAGACATCTCTTTCAGTGTTTCTTCAATCATTTTCTGTTTGAAGCTTTAATTACAGTGCTGCTTGCTACCTAATGCTTTCAGTTTAAAATCACATCACAAAAGGGGAAGATGCAATTGCTTAGAAGAACAGCAGCCATAGCAAAAGCTTCGAGGTGTTTATCCACCGGGGAGTTCCCTCTTCATGATTCCTTTAGAGATCCACATTGTGTTTTTGGAATGCTTTTGTATCCTGCATATCGGACACAAGGTTTCTTTAGAGTAATTGCTGTGATATTGCTATTGCCGGAGCAGATAATAACCTTCAGGAAATAATGTTTCCTGAAATAAAGGAACTGTTTATTCCCACACTCTCTTCTCAGGATAGGGTAATGCGGGTGGCTAGTGGCTTCCTAAGAGGGCAGTATCCTAATCAAAGGAGCCTGTATTTAAATTAGAGATCTAGACCTAGATATGGTCAGATGAATACACATAGGAGCACATACAGACACCCGGATCTGTACTTATCTACACGTATCCCCACCTATTCGTGCATTTATAACTGTCATAATCACTCATGCTGAAGAATCTGTTATTCACCTGGTCAACTTATACTCGGAACATGTGCTCAGCCTAGGGTGGCAGGGGCACAGAGGACTCAGCCTCTTCTGCAAGTTGCTCTTGGCCTGGAGGTGGACAGAGGGGAGCAAGTATCATAACCTGAGATGGTAGGTGGGTGTAAGCAGTGGCTTAATAAGCAAGTAAAAGTGAGCTTCCTTTCCACTCTGGGTCCCTGGGAAGGCTCCAGGAGGAAGTGACCTTTGAGCTGATCTTTGATGAAAGAATATAGCTTAGCTAAGCAGATAAGCAGCAAACAGTCTAGCAGGAGCAGTGTCTAATCACTTCAGGGCTAAATTGACACCAAAATGAATATGAGCTCTTTTGTTTCCAAATAGTTCTGATGTTCTTTGAATACATCATTCTCAACTGCCCAGAGGAAGGGGCATCAGGGAGCCAGACCACTGTTGCTTGCAGTAAAGATTATAGCCAATTTGCATTATGTGAAATATATACATACCAATGACCTAAATAAAACCCTTTATAAAGCTCTTTTATGATCCGCCCCTCTTTTTTTTTTTTTTTTTTTTTTTTTTTTTTTTTTTTACCTCAGGGCAGTTTAGCACGTTAGAGGAATCAGATCATTATTTTTCAGGTAAGGAAAGGAAGATTCATAGTCGTCATCTCCCTTGCGTGAGGTCACCTGGTTCAGTTTCCCTGCAGTGCTGTTCCTGGGACTCAGGGCTGGAACCCAGGTCTGCGCTGCCCTGGCCACCCTGAGGATAGATGGCAGGTTCCAGGTTAGGTCCAAGATCCTGGGATCCCCTGCATTGGCCGCATTTCCTCAGTGGTTTTCCTCAATCATTAGTCACTAGTGATGCATAACAGGTTAGCATTAGTCAGCGGGCCTGTCTTGATCGCTCTCACTTCGTGTAAAATTGGCAAGGCTTTCTCTCTGTTTCAGGAAGCCCATAGGATTTGAGCAAAAAAATGTTGACTTTCTCATAGCTCTGCCAGGTCCGGTTCCCTTCTCCCCCCAGGAATTTAAACAAATCTCTTAATACTGCATCATCATTTCCGTACTTCAAAGTATATCTGCCAGACAGACCTTGTCTGTTCTAGCTCTGACTCTTCAGGAATGGATACGCTTCTTTCTTTCTTTCTTTCTTTCTTTCTTTCTTTCTTTCTTTCTTTCTTTCTTTCTTTCTTTTTATTGTTGTTTATCTACTACCTGTGGACTTACACCCACCTGGGGGGGAATGATTTTGATTTTCCTCATTTGTGCAGGTGAGCCAGTGTGACTGTACAATTCATTGAAACTAAGTCCGGAATGAGAAAGTATTGAGGAGAAAAAAAAAAAAAACACCTTAACCTATAAAAATTAAAAATGATATCACACAAGAAGGGACTGCCTCCTAATAGACAGTCTTCACATGTAAAATCTGTGCTCTGGAATGAGGAATTTGTAACGGCTTAGGAAAAAAAAAAAAAAAGAGTTGATCATAGGAAAAAAAAAAGTTGAGAGATGCTATACGTACCAATGCGACTAGTCTCCCTGATTTTGGATTCTGTGACACTTGTGAGAAATCAAAAAAAAAAAAAAAAAAAAAAAAGAATATTCTTTTCTCTCTTTTTTTCCCCTACAATTAAGATCTTTTTGACTAAGAAAAAATGCAGAAGAGCAATTACTCCGTTACTTTAATTACTCTCCTAATTATAACGATAACCTTGTCACATTATCATAATTCCCCAAACAGAAAATGCAAGCTCCAAATTGCACCAATATTTGGTAATTTTACCTTGTTAACAGCTCACTGTCAGTTTGTAGAGCACTAAATTTTCCCCCATTACCTTTCAGTAGCATGGTGTCTATTTTTTCTTTCTTTTTTTTTTCTTTGCCTCCGAAAATGATGTTACATTCTGTAGAGCACGTTTGTGTTCCACCACCCCATAATTTGAATGCAACTTTTTAACAGCTCCTCACAGCTTCCAAAGCTATCTCTGGAGCAGTCTGTAATTCTCCCCTGGCTGTTTGATGGTGACGGGAGCTGTGCATGTATCCGGAGAGAGGAGAGCACAGCCTGGGGTGAAAAGTAGCTATTTATCAAGGTATCTTACGATCTCAGTTTATGTTGTTGTAAAACGTTACTGTGCATGTTCTATGAGATTATATCCACTAGAAATTTGTCAGCCGTTGTCAACATACTGTGAGGAATAAGGACATGCATTCTTCTAGTCGACTTAATTTTAGTCTGCGTTTCTTTGCCCTCATTTTCAAAGAGACGGACTACCAGGGACAGTTGCTTGATGGGACCATCTGTTAGATTGTGAATTGTGCAGAGCGAATGCTGCAATTCTACTTGAACACTCACAGAACCCTGGCAGGTAGACAACTAGGCGTCCTGATGCATGAGTCTTGCCTGCGTGGACATTCTCCCTCCGTTATTACAGCAGGTGATATTACTGACAACCAATAAAGTTGCAGAATGGCCGCCTGGTTTATAATGATAATGTAGGGGTGAGATAAAATAGATTCATAACAGAAGTCTTTCCAAGTAGAATGGTAAATTTCCCTTATTTTAAAATGTATAATACTGTAGCCCTGAAAATCATTTGTTCTTTCAACAGCCTCAGCCTTTGGTAAAATTACGGAATCATGAGGGTGGCTGATATTGTTGTCTTTGTATTTTATTGTTGTCTGCCTTCAGTGCTCTTAAAATTCCAGAACTCCCCATTTTTACTTATCTGGGACATCATTTTTTGGTCTTCATTTTTCCCCCCAGTTCTCAAGCTCCTACCAATAAAACCAGTCTTGAGATAAACTGAAAACTCATTCCCACTATAGGGAATATAACTGCCATCATTGCTAAAGGTTACTTTTTTAAAAAGTATTTACATTTTTAAAACTATGAGTAAAGCCTTGGGCTAAATATAAGTAGTTTCTGAAGTGGAATGTTTGGCAGCTTCTGAACAACTAACTGGGAAGAGGGTTCATGGGAGGAAAGGCATTGTTTCCTATTGAAAGTTCACTGGACACCTGGTCAGATTCTTAAATTCATCAGACTCACTCAGGTCTTCAAAAGGATATTTCATTTTGCACAGCTGTAGACATTTCTGAAATTCTAACCCAACGTAATTGGAATGTTATGTTAAAAAGTTAAACTTCTTTAATGATTCCTGTGTTTCCCAGGGGGACGTCTGGCAGTTGGTATCAAGAAAACCAGAGTTGAGTGCAATCTCTACCACTTTTTGGGTTTTGAAGATCTAATGCAGGTTATTTGGTTTTCTACAAGTACAGTCTCCTTCTCTGTTAACTGAGGTTCATAATACCCACACAAGACTTGTTCTGAACATTATCAGTTGAGATGCTATTAAGTAGTGGAGAGAGGGAGAGAATAGACGGGTATGACACATCAGATAGTTTATAGCTGGTTCCAACTTGACCCACTGTACTTTTTTTTTTTTTAATCCAGATACAAGATACCTAATTTATTTCATAAATGTCTTGAAGACTATGATGCTCATGGACATCAATTATTTTCGTGTTCTTTAAGACATTCTTCAGGCAACAACAGTTCAATAACAGGAAAGAATGGCATCACAGGATTGCATCATGTTCTTCAAAATGAAATCTATTGATGGTTGAACAGTATAAACAACAAGGAACATAAATGGTCAGAAGGACCCAAGGGAAACAGGCCAATGAAATTAAACAAAGGAAATTTTATACTGTAAGGAGAAATCAATGGGTTGCAACAGAACCCTGCATGAAGGGACAGAGCTCTTGAGTCCCAGACCTAGAGGCAGTTGAGAACCCGTGTGGAGTAAAGCCTGAGCTTTTTGGTTTCCTTTTGTGAGGCTATTTTCACAGTGTTAAATATAAAAAGAAATAATAAATAAATGTATTTTAAATCTATTTTTTCTTACATAAAATTAGACATCCACTGGCATCTATAACATATACACTCCTTAAAGAGAAGAAACACATATCAGTTTTTGAGAATTACAGTTTTCTAGACACTGTTGCCTTACTCTATTTAATCTTTCCAGAAGGCTTATCAATTATGAATTGTGATGGTTGTCCCAAATAATATCACACTGTCGCCAGGGCCACACAATGAGGAAGCGATGAGATTGGAATGGGACCAGCTGTACCTGACTCCAGAGTCTGTGCTATTTAACAAATAGCAGATGCATTGAATGCCATCTCCCTATCCAAGTCCTACTTTTTGTGACTGACGTGTTTCAGATCTTCTGTAATCTCCAGACCTCAATACTTAAATGTGACCCGAGAAAAGAAAACCAAAAAAAAAAGAGCGGACTTCTCTTGAAAAAAAAAAAAAAAAAAAAAAGTTAAATGGCTTAGGTGGAGAGTATGGATGTATCTGGTATTTATTTGTACATAATAGCTAATAATTGACTTTGAATCCCAGTAAAGACATTGGAGTTCAACTCTGCATTGGAGTTGAAAGGGAGATGATGTAAAAACCTTAGCATAAAAAAGCCATGAAAAAAAGTAGTCCTACATGTGGTACTCAAAAGGGCAGCTGGAAGTCAGGGCACTGATACTCTTCCATAAGATGATATTTATCAGAGGAAGTAAAGGACGGGCACAAGCTTTTCGGTGACTCCATTTTCAATATTTATGTAACAGAAAACCGAAGTGGCACTTGGAAAACTACACTTCTCTGCCTGTACCTTTAGAATATTATAACCAAATGGCATTTTTTTTTCATGTCTCATGAATTGATTTGGTCAATGACTCTGTATTAGTTGAGTCGGATAGATATGCTTAGAAACTTTAGCAATTTTTTTTAAAAAAAATTCACAGTGAGTAGCAATTTGGCAATGTTAAAAGTGAGATGTTTTCCTCATTTAATACAAATGGATTAACTTAGAGAAATAGAGGAAAATAAAGAATTGAATAAACAATATCTATCACTGACAACCTGAGTTAGAAACATATTTAGGTAACTAGAAGCCTAAATCATTACCTCTCCACTGGGCCAATGAAGATCACTCCAAGTATATTTATGGAGGATTTGTGTGAAGACACTTTGTCTTTGGCAAAAAGGGCTGGGGTTTGGAGTGCACCATTGAACTCATAGATAATATAAAAATAAAGTATTTGAAAGTTGGGTTCTATCATTTTCTCTGTCTTTTGTAGACCACAGAAAACTATTTTCTGTGTCTTTTGTAGACATAGGTAACACTATTACAGAAAAATATGAGTCTACCTATCATGATTGAAACATGATTGAAACAAATGATATGTAATTTAATGTAATAGTTCTTAAACTGTGCAGCTCTGCATCATCCTGCAGATCAGCTTCTTCATCTATATGATGGGGATTATAATAGTGCTGATTTCAAAGGATTTTTTGGTAGTGATCAGATGTGAGACTATATCTAAAAGTGATTTGTAAGTTGAAGGGTACTATTCATGTGTAAGTCCTGGTGGTGATTATTATGGGGTAGTTCATACTTTAAGCGCTATTTCATGTGGCCTGTCATGTCATAAGAAGTTTGTGCAGTAATAAATGTATTTCCTTTGGTTTCACTAATTTCCTGTTTCATATTTCCTGTATAATCATGAGTTAGTTCTCACATGGAATCTTGGCTCTACCAAAAAGCAAGCAATTTAATTTTATAATTCAATCAAGGCTTGGAGATTTTTAAAATGTTACTTCCTCAATATTAAAGGGAATTCAAACTCCTGAATTAATGGGTATATAATTTTATATTTATATAATATAATTTATATATTTATATAATATTAAAAGAGAAGCTGTTGAACATACACCAGTCATTTTATAGTAAGAAGGAGAGATGAAATTAATCACGAGATCCCTGGTTTTATCTTATCTCTATCTTACCATTTATATGACAGTAAGAAGAGAGTAGTGGAGTTATTAACTATAGCAGTTAGTAGAAACACAATTAATAATATATACAAGAGTCAAGGTATAAAGCCATAGAAATCCTAGAGTTTATTTTTTTTACGGTAAACTCTACCCCAACATGGGCTCGAACTCATGACCCTAAGATTAAGAGTCACATGCTCTACTGATTGAGCCAGCCAGGCACCCCCCCTGAGTTTTCTTTTAAACTAGACTTCCATTTCTGTCACTTCTATCCCTTTCAGGGATCTTAGGAAAATGTGAATGAAATATCCTGTTTTAAAAACTGCTTTTGTTTGTTTGTCTCTGGGGGCTTTTTTTTGGGGGGGAGGATGGTACAGGATGAGGATAATGAAAATCTTCTTGATCCAAATGACATGCAGTCTGGGGTGTCATATATTGTTTTTGCATAGGAAGAATGATATTAATACCTCCAGTATGTATAGAGTCAAAAAATAGCTTTTGTCATAATATCTATTGCATGCTGTTCCTTTTCTCATAAGAAATCTGTCACCTTCATTTTAAGTTACAATGTGAATATGAGACAAGTGGATTCTGCAGTTGTTTTAGTGGGCTGGATGTAAAAATAATGATCTTGATGGAGCTATTCAGAGTATTATGTAGTCTCTGGAACCCCAGTAGTTTCTTAATCCTATTAATAGGAATAGTATCAGCTCTCCAATACATACATGACCAGTGACCAAATTTCTTTATTTTTAAAATTTTCAAATGATTTCAGGAACCATGTACTTGGGGATGCATTAAGGTGTATATGCTTGAGAGTTCTTGTGCTCAGGTTATTGGTTTTAAAATACAGATTGTTAGCGTTTTAAAAAGTTGCTATTTTGGGGTTGTCATGCTTAAAAGACATTTGGAAATAGCATTAAAAAATACTCCTACATTGAAAGAGCTGTTGCAAGTCATGAGGGAAAATGTGCTTGACATGACACTGATGTATTCGTACCTATTGAATCCATGGGTCCTTGGGAAGGTTTAGAGCCTATAATGGAATTTATTACAAAATGCCAACCAACAGGCCATATCTTAGGGGGGAAAAAAGTCTTTTTTTTTATTAATCCTCCGGACAGAAACTTCACTGCTTGTGGAGTGCTTTTAATAGAGGATGAATAAGCAAAATGCACCAATTTGTGTAAGATTTTCCTCCACCTCCAACCATTAGAATAAGAAAGATGGGTCTTTGCCCCCTGCCACATCTAGGCCATGCTGACAGGTGAACCAGAGTAGGAAAACCACAAATGGAGGGAAATTTGCAAATGCCACTGTGCCAATAGTTTCCTGATGAAGTATCTTGATTATTTACTCGATGGAGACTGGAAGACAAGGGAGGGTATGATTGGCTAGAGATCCACTTTCATATTGGCACTTGCCTAATTCCTTCTGGTTGGAAGCCTTCAAGAGGGCGCATGAGCCAATTATAATTTCTAGATGTGTTTGTCGCGGGGGGTGTGGTGGGGGGGGGAGTCAGTGCTGTGGACTGAGCACCCTGATGAGCCATGCATGGTCAGGGGAGATAGTATTCAATGGATGATGACTGGGTCGGATTGTAGAAACTTTCAAGGGAAAGTTTCATTGAGAGATAAATGTAACAGATTCTTACTCCATTCAAGACTGAAATCAAAGTTCGCTGTCCAAGAATAAAATGGCTTTTTAAAAGAATCCAGGGATCATCCTGATTTTCAACCCATAAGATAACACTTGGTAAATTCTCAAGGCGAATCCTACAGGAGCCATTCTTACCACTCTATGAATGTGTGTGTGTGTGTGTGTGTGTGTAAGAGAGAGAGAGAGAGAGAGAAGTTTCTGGTGAAAGCATTTTGGAAAATGCAGTATTTGGTATTGTTCAGTTAGCTGATCCAAGTATGTAGTTAAAATACACAGGGTTGATATCCCTGGACTACTTGCATCCAAAGAAAATGTCATCTGGTGGCCGAAAAACAATCTCAGTATTGGGCCCTATCAAATCTTTGGCCTGAATAAAAAGGAACATATCCCTTCCATGTATCGGCTTCCCAGGAATGAAGCAAGTGTAAGTACTTTTCAATTAGGTCATTTGTGAATTAGTCATTATGACACAACAACAACAACACAGTCTGTTTCTGCCAGATGAAAGGTAATCCAGTGCAGAACTTTCAAACGGTATTCATATTTGTGTTGTGACTGAAAAGTAATGAAAATAGTTTCCACAGGTCATGCAGAACTTCTCATGATTCAACCAGTATTGTTGAAAGTTGCAGGAAGGACACATTTATTGGAACCTATTTAAGTGAAAAATGTGATGAAGCCTGTGCTGAGGGGCCAATTTTTTTTTTCTCCCACAGCAGCTGGGCCAGGGAAGGAGTGTGCAAATACATCCAATAAATTGGGAGCAGAATTGTGGATTTGAGCTTTACAGAAGTAGTAGAACCAATTCAGCTCCCACATGGACGTGGGGACATGTCCACTCAGAACTCTGTGGGCACCTGCACGGTGGTGTGAACATCACAGTATTCCCACCACTGGCATGGTGCCTGCACATAATAGACACTCCAAAGGTATTTAGAAGCTCTAAGTTTCCTTCTATACTGTTCCTGTTATACTAAAATGGTGGTTTCTAGGAAAACAGACACTATATGCCATGGGTGCGTTTGCCCTATTGCCATATTGCGTGGATTAAGAGTGTGAATTCTGGAGCCAGACTGTTTGGACTCAGACCTCAATTCTCTGCCACTGCAGAGAAGTATGTAGAAGACTGACTGGACAAGCTTCTTTATCACCCTGCCCCAGGATCCTGCCGTGTACAATGCACGTACTCATAGTACCTACTCATGGAGTTGCTGTTAGGATTGAATGTGTTAGTATCTGCAAAGAATGGAGCCTAGAACAAAGTAAATAACTTGTTCAGTGAATTTTGTTTTCCTCTAAAGATCAAGGGAATGCTTAGCTTTATCAACTTCTGTGAACAACGTGGGTTACCCTCCCCTCCGCCTCCCCAGCAGGTGATTAGAGAAGGCTTGAACCAGAGCTGCTATGCCAAGAGTCTTACCACTTATTTGGAAATTAGTCATCCATGTTCTCCTTGTGGTTGGTGCCTTGAGAATTTGGCCCCTTCCTTGTTTCGTAATGGGATAAATACGGATGGGATGGTGAAATCAGGACCTTGTTGACTTGGGAGAAGGAGGTGCGGGGGGAAGAACACGAGCCCGTGCGACAAGGCACACGGCTTCATTCTAGTTCCCTGCTAGGCAAGTCACTCTGTTTCTCATTGAGTAGGAGGGCCCTGCTTGGGCAATCGAAGGGGTTATTATATGCATGAGCACTGAAATTAAAAGATGATTGGAAAACCTTAATGACCGTGTGTGAGGCACTGATAGACCAAGACAACAGTCATTGCTAGGTGTATTTCCAAATTAATTTAACTTCGCTTGCCTTATATAATGTGAATGGGGATTTTCCTTAAACATGGGCTCATGTTCAGGAGACTTGGTGCAGCTCTGGACCAGAGGGGAGGGGCACAAAAAAAAAAAAAAAAGGTGATTCAGCTCTATACTCAGTTTCTTTTGTCTTTATACCCACTGTTTCCTTCGTCTTTTCTTCTTCCTTTCCATAAATCTTGTCTGGGACCCAGTGACCCTATCACGCCTCCTCTGCTCTCTGTGGAGCCCCACCTTGGCTGCTCTCACCTCTCATTCTTGGGCTACTCATCTTTCTCCTGTCAGTTACATAATCTCTTGAAACCCAGTTTCATGGTCTGTGAAATGGAGCAGAGGTCAAGAGACATGGTATGTAAGTGCCTGGTATACTTTAGCTGCCCCTCCCTGCCTCTTACTCTGTTAAAGATTAGCAGATCAGTCTTTTATCTTAGAAATTCCAACTATGATACCAACTGATCAGTAAACACTTTTATGATAAATAGCTAACATTTTAACAGTAATTTCCTGGCAACTACACTCCTTTGAAAAAGAGGGACTGTATCATGATGGACCTGTGGGGACACTGGGCAAATGAGTGAAGACTGTGGGGCACAAGGAGGCACTTTGGCCACTATTGGTGATGACTGTAGTGCCTTTGAGCACTGCTTTGGGATTTCTACAAAGAGAAGAACTCTGCCCAAGGTGGCTCTGTCATGACCACGCATCCTTGGCAGCTGACCATCTTTCGTTAAGGCTACCAGTGACAGTCAGTACAGGCTTCCTTTTTCTAGTCTGGGATGGAGTGAAGGGGAAATGTGAGCCTCTGGTTCCCTGGGTTGACCAGAGACATAAATGACAGTAGGAGCAACAAGGAGCCCAGAACCCAGCGTGGAGTCCTCTGTGCTGGGACCATGGAACTGGGGCAGGGCAAGGACAGCACAGGCAAGAGATCATTCCCTGCACCAAACATCACACTGGAGGCATTCAGCTTGTCCCTTGGGAAGGAATGTTGGAGAAAGGGAGACATTAGGAGCCAGGCCATTGCCAGTGCACTTGAGAGTTCTGATAAAAAAAAGTCTGCAGACGGTCACAGTAGGAAATGTGTTTTAAGAATTTCAGATGAGGTTTGTTTTGTCCCCAAGCCCTCTGGTTACCATGGTTTGTTGGGGTTTTTATCAGAGCTACTGAAAAATACATTTCTGAAGTGATGTCATGAAAGCATTCTTTTTTCTCGGCTTTTGGGGAGATTTTGCATTAGCAATAAAAATGCTCGCAAGTGCTGTCGGTACCAAGATGTTTTCTCTTAAAAGTTCTGGTCAGTTCAAGTTGGGGATCGTGCTAATTAAATGTGACAGTGAATCTCTGTGGCTTTTATAAACTGCTGGGAGGTCCATCTCATCTACCACAGTATTCTTTAAACAGGCCTTCTCCACATGGGCGTATCATCTTTCAACCGAGGAGGAAAATCAAGAGCAGAAAGTGACAAGCTGCCTTCACGCCAAATAAGACACTACCTCTGCCATCCCCCTCTCTAGCTTTTGGGATTGACAGCCATCATCCAAGGGGGGAGAGTCGTCACGTTGACACATAAATTATACCTTGACTCCTTTAAAGACCTTCTCTTGTTCTTTTTGCCAACGTTGCATTGACCAGTAGAAGTGAAAGGCCTTCGTGCTCATAGGTTTCACATTTCAACTCTAGATTAGAATCTACGTGAGGCTATTGTAAATACTCGGTAGGTACAAAAATCGCACATGTGATAATTCAACTTCTTCTTCATTTCAGGTATTAGGACTTATGGTTGTACTTTCTTACCTCAAACTGGCCACAGTGCTGGAAGCAGCTAAATGAATTCACATTTAGAGGTCAATTATTTTTTAAAGCATTGCATGGGTATGCTTTAATTTGTACTCTTGCTCAAAGAGCAAAGAGTGAAGTGTGTGGTTTTAATGAATGCTTTATGTTTGTGTTTTCCCTTAAATTCTCATTATTTCTTTGAAAACAACTCCAGTGGTTTAATATATTCCATTTCACTTTTTAATTTTTTTCATCACACTCTATACTGAGTCTAGAGTTTAGATTTTATTTTTTATATTTTATTTTATTTTTTTAAGATTTTTATTTATTTATTCATGAGAGACACACACACACACACACAGAGAGAGAGAGAGAGAGAGAGGAGGAGACACAGGCAGAGGGAGAAGCAGGCTCCATGCAGGGAGCCCGATGCAGGACTTGATCCCAGGACTCCAGGATCACGCCCTGGGCCAAAGGCAGGCGCTAAACCACTGAGCCACCCAGGGATCCCTGAGTTTAGATTTTAAAGCCTTGTTTCTTCAAGTTTTTGTAAGACCTATCTCTTGAAAGTGTGTCTGTTTAGGTTTCTCAGTGATACTGTGTTTGGGTGGTATAAAGTAGTAACCGTGTGTCTTGGTCCCTGGTGATATCTGAAGGATTTGGAACCCAGAGTTTTCCTTCATCTATTTTGCTCTAGTCCAAGTGGCAAAATGGATATATTTTATTTTAGTATGGGATGCTCTCTGCTAATGTTTTTTTTTTTTTTTTCCTTTGGAAGAGTACATCATTTTAACAGTCACCATGGTATTAGCTCAGGGTTGGCTATAATGTTTTTATATTTGTATCTGCTGTAATATTTTTTATCTTCTAGAATTTCTTTTAAAATGGAAATCATCACACTCATATATTGATTTCAGAAGCTGTAACAGACTATAAACATAAAGAACAGTATGTGATATGGAGAATGTTAAATGATTAGGGGACCAGGCAGTGCATACTGTGACATTTTCATTTAATGGTGCCTACCTGGCAGTTGAAGAGTGTAATCCAGGGGATGTAGGCATAAGAAGGAAGGAATAGTTTGCCTAAACTCTGAGCCCATCCCTTCCACTGACAGTTCCAAAAGGCTATGCCAAAGATTGATGCCAAAAAAAGGAAATCAAAGATAATTATATGTTTGGTGTTTTATTAACTTTCTTACCATGGTGGAAAGGGACGTGAGTACCAAGATAGTGGAGTAACAAGGTGGACTGAGGCGAGTCCACTGGGGAAGAGCTATAGTGGACTCTCCTTCTCTGACTCTCCATTTGACATTTGAAGAATACAGTTATAGCACCTTCTTTCTTTATCAAGTGTCTCTTGATTGGGTTTACCAAAGCTCTTCATGGCCCCTGCTTCCTATCATATAAACAATTTATCAAGAAATACCATTGTTTTGTAGTCAGTGGAATGGAAATGCGTGTGTGTGTGTGTGTGTGTGTGTGTTGGAGAAGGGACATGTTGTGCCAGTTTACTAAGACCGTATGTACTCTACAGCCAATCTTATCTAAGCAGCTCCAAAAAATTTTTGGGTGGAGTCTTGAAGATGATTATTTGACAGTTGTATGATGCTGAGACACACAGTACAATCTTGAGAACCACAGGCCTAAATAGCAATGGGCCATTTTTTGTGCCTGGCATTCAGTGCTGCAAATGACCTGGATAATGCACTATCTGTCAAAAAGTCATCACAGCCCTGTGCTTTCTCATTTCTGCAGCTTTACTTGTATCAGACACCCAGGATTTCCTCTTCTCTGCTTATCTAAATCCCACTTCTTTTCCAAGGCCAGTTTCAAGTGGCTTATCTGCCATGAAGAATTCAGCTGTGGTGGTTCCCTCTTCCTCTGAGCTCATAGATGTTATCAGTTATACCACTTCTCCCACTATTCATCAGCTATTCATCAACTGGCATTTGTACTTCTGTGTTGTCTTTTTGTGGTATATGACCTGTGTCACTTTTGTGTGCTTCTCAAGCAGATATGGGTCATCTCCTTAATCGAGATACGGGGAACCAGGGCAGCATGGCTTGAAATTTTTTGTATTAGCATTAATTAATCAGATCCAATGTTCACGGCAGGGGTTATGAAACGTACTGGTTACTTGATTGTAAGACAATTATAAACGGACAGTGAGTAGATCTTGATGTTCTTTTATTGTTCATTTGTTCTGCACTTAGCCAGGCACAGAGCTGGTCCATACCTCAGTATCAGGACGTATATGGTGACCCCATGGGCCCAGAGAACCACATACTCGTGCTTCTCATTCTTACCATTTAGTGACCCATGTGCCCTGCCCTGTGGTAGATACTTCACACATACTAATTTATTTAATCCTCATGGTAGCTTTTTCTGTTAGATGCTCTTATTTGCATTTTACAGATGGTGAAGGGTCTCAGAGGGTTTGAGTCACCTGCCCAAGGTCTCATGGCCCATCAGGATGGAACTTGGATTTGAACCAAAGTCAGAATAACTCACAAGAAAGAGCTTTTATCACTCCTTTCCACTAAACCAAAGTTCTGTTGCTTATAGTCCACGTTGCCTTATTAGCTCTCTAGTTTTTGGCCACTCAGAGCTGAGTAGCCACAGTTTCTATGCTACCATCTTGCCATGACTGAGTCATGTTTCTGGACATTTGAACTTCATAGTCAGCTACTCGCATGGTCAGACATAGCCTTCATGGGAGGTATGTTCTCATTAATTGTAAATGGAGGGGTGTTGGGGAGTTGTAGCCAATGGCCAGGATATCACAGAAAAGAAATTCTACCAATAGTAAGAGAAGGAAACACTTTCTCCTCCATCACTCATACCACAGACATCACACACACACACACACACACACACACACACACTCCTCATATCCTTGGAAGCAAAAAGTAATTGGGTTTTATATTCAGTAAAGTGCAATTAGATTTTTCTTTACTCACTTTTAATGCTATGTTAACATTTACTGATACAATGAAGAAACAGCTTACATCTGTTGAGATAATTCCTGATTCAAATGTGGATTTCTTTATGTTATATTGTGATTGGACAGTTACTTTGTAGCTAAGGAGTTTACGCATTAGCTAAGGATAGAAAAATGTCTCAGCTCCTTCTGTTGGGTGTGCCAACTCTTTCAGCTGTTCAAGAAAGGATGTAAGGAGAAATTGTTTAGAAATGACAGCATGGGGTGAATGCTGGCATCAGGTGTCAGCGATGCTATTCTTGGTTGTGCTTCTGGATTGCTAATTTAAAGTGAGTGATTTTCCCTCAGTGTCTTCAGCTGGTTAGTAAAGAAGTGCTCCATGATGATATTTTCCTAAGCAACATTTGGGTTTCCATCATCTCCTTTTGGCATTCTCAAGTTAACACTATCTTAAGATTTCAGACATCTATCTGATCCGCCTCTAAAGGCTTAATGGAGTGATTTGAACCATCAGAGAAACCAAGCTTACTGTGTCTTCATTTTTTTTTTTTATTAGTCTGGGTTAAAACAGTCATTCTCAAATGTATGTGTATCAGGACTCACCTGGGAATAGGTCAGTGTAGTGCTGTTTGGCCCATAGAAGGACAAATCTCTAGGGGAAAGTCTCAGGTCTCAGGAGTCAGCATTTTCAAAGAGCTTCTTAGGAAACCACAAAGCACACTAGTGATTAATGACCTCTGGTTGCACCATTCACCAGATCAAAAACAGTTCATTCAAAAGTTGTTCATGACTGC
The DNA here is from genome assembly GCF_048164855.1 of Canis lupus baileyi. NCBI lineage: Eukaryota > Metazoa > Chordata > Mammalia > Carnivora > Canidae > Canis > Canis lupus. Next base: position 58,725,788 of record NC_132846.1, read on the forward strand.
TTGATCATATGGTTAATAGATTTAATAAATAAAAATATGAGATGCCCAGTTAAATTTGAATTCTTGATAAACAGTGATTTTTTTTTTTGTATACATATGTCCTATGCTCTGTTTGTATCCTACTTTTTTTTATTTATTTTTTTTTATTTTTTGTATCCTATTTTATTTTACCTGGCAACTTCTCATGCTATAGAAATTCATGGTGGTCTTGCTTGTTTCACAACTGTTGATACTAAGAGGTCAGAAAGGATCCTGATACAAAAAGAGGTGTGTGGAGGCTTTGGTACTGCTTGTTAACTAACATCTTAATCCTTTTGAAGGATATTAGAAGTTTCAAGATTCCTTTTTTTCTAATCTTTTATTCATTTTTGTGCCTTTATGCTATATTTTGCCAATGTTGCATTCACTTTTATTTCTTAAATAAATTGAAGAGTTTGTTTGTTTTTGAGTGCAAAGGAATTTAGCTACATGGCTCCTATTAAGCCATCACTTCATGTGGAAATTTGTTCCAAGGCTTCTCATGTGGGTACGACCACCTTCTCCTTAATTATAGAGCTCTATTTTGATGTGAGGCTTATGAGGAACCTGTTGAGCAATTTGTTATCTTCCCAAATCATTATTCTTCCAAATGGAATATTTTCCACTGTTGAATTGCATCTCTTCACTCTCCTTTGGAAAAAAATTCACCCAGGACATAACTGGGTTCAGCAGGCAATAAAGGCATTGGCCATCATTCAAGAGGAGACCAGGTCATTACCAACACAGCTAAGATTCATTTCCACTGAAATTGATCTCTGGATACTGCCCACCTGATTATAGACTTACTTGGCAGGAAAGGCCTTAGTCATTAGGTAAGCAAATATTTTTCCCTTTGGCTTTTATTTAATAAAGTTATCAGACATGATTTTTCATACACTTAATGGGTGCACTTGTCTTATAAATTGGGCAGATACTAGCACAGAGCCTGTAATAATAGGTGGTTGTGATTGCCAAGGGAGTGGTTCAGCTGGCTAAAACCCAACCCTGAAGGTGGTTCATTCCCAACCTTTGCCCCTGGACTTTTACTGTCTCACTGAGATCTCAAAACCTGGACCCAGATCATCCCACACAGTCCTCATGTGTGAAACGGGCCCAGGTAAATATTAATGTGTATATCTGATACTTCTGTGTGCCTTGGGGTGGAGTGTGGGTGGGTGGATCAAGGGACTTTGTGACTTACAACCCCATTTCTCATTTTCTGGAGCTGACGGCAGTTTGATTAAGGGCTCACATAAATATTTCTTCAAACTCAAAAAATATTTACTAGTACCTCTGTCTGTTCCTCAAAACATTGTTTGAAAATGGATTAAGGGCTTCTGCAGCTCAAGAAACAGAAGCTGGATGTCCACAAATTGACTCACCACTTTTGTAAGTACAAGCTGGGTTGGAACGAGGGGAATGAGATAGTTCTCAGCTTTGGAAACAGGTGTGTGGGTCTCTCCAGAAGTAATCCCAGGCAAATGGCAGCTCAGTGTCATCGGGGAGAGGAGCCGTTTGGATTCCCAAGGCCCCCAACCAACATTGCTTCCAGTGAAGTATTGAAAACCCTGCCTCGGACTGTCCTTCTCCCTTTGGGGCCATGTACTGTTGCAGGAGTGGGCTGTGGTAGCACTGTCCCTCCAGTGAGTGTATGCACAAGGGAGGACACAATGGGGCCTGCCTTTGCGTCACCTCAGGCCATCTCGCCTTCCTTCCAGTGCTTAGCGCCTTCACTGCCCAGTATCAAATTGTTCATCTGTAAAGAAGTGATAATACTACCCACTTGGCTGGGGTATCCAGCAGATTAAAGCAAGGAATATATGTTAAGTACTTAGTACCATGTCTGGGGGAGACATAGCTTTTAAGGAGTTGAGTAAACCTTAATTCCTTCTTGCTGGTAAAACTCCATTTGTGAGCATATATTCTAGAATTGGACAGAATGCTTCTTGTACTAACTCTCTGAGAGATTATTCAGGACCTTGTTTATTTATCGTCTGCACTTTCTCTGACTAGTTACCTCCCATTGGGTTCACCAGTGACCAATGTTGAGATAAAATGATCCTCCTGTCTTTACAATCTGTGCTGTTATTTGAAATTCCAGGGATCCCTGGGTGGCGCAGCGGTTTGGCGCCTGCCTTTGGCCCAGGGCGCGATCCTGGAGACCCAGGATCGAATCCCACATCGGGCTCCCGGTGCATGGAGCCTGCTTCTCCCTCTGCCTGTGTCTCTGCCTCTCTCTCTCTCTCTCTGTGACTATCATAAATAAATAAAAATTAAAAAAAATATATAAAAAAAAAAAAAAAAGAAATTCCAGCCATCAGAGGCAGTCTCAGAAACTGATGACCAAAACCAGAGTTATCTGGGTTTCTTTCAGATTCACTGCCATTTTAATTACGTGTGTTTTCTTATTTTTCTTTCAGGACAAGAGCTATGTATTTTATCACCATGGTTATCTTCTGATGCTTTAAAGTATTTGGCTGTTTTCCTCTATTTGGGCATAGAGGCAGGGATCCTGTACTTTGTTGAAAAGTATCTATATCTCCGAAGAGTAGAGTGACTTACATTTATAAAGTGCTAAAACATTATCATTGTTTTGTGTTTTGGTGCTTGCAAACTCAGAACTTTACATGTTGTTAAGAGTTTTCAACACCTTCTTTTTCCTCCTTTGAAAAATAATCAGCAAATTGCCTCTAGCATTCTTCCAAGGAAAGCCAAAGATTTTGTTTTCCAGTTTCTCAGAGAATCTAATCTCTAAAGCAATGGCAGTACAAACTGCTTGTACCTTTTGGGGGTAAATTAATAACCCATTTGTCTTTTTTTTTTCTTATCAAACTCATTCAGATTTACAGCTCTCCATATTAAAACCCCTTGCTTGCTTCACGATGGTTATAGTCTATTGCAGTGGAGGAAGGGCATTTGTAGACACACCTTGAAGGCATTCCAGATCCCCAAGAGCATGGACACCCTGTGCTCAGAAGGCACCAAACATTCTGATGGTCAACCCGAATCCTTGACCTGAAAATCATAAGATGAGCACATAGTTTGTGTTTCTGTTCAGAAGTGAAAAGCCAAAAAAAAAAAAAATTAAATTAAAAAAATAAAAAAATAAAAAAAAAAGAAGTGAAAAGCCAGCTAGCTCTGCCCCCGATCTTAAATATTGTTATTCCTCTCTATATATAGCTCAGGACATTTGTCAGCGAACTATGACGCTCTTGTTTAAAAACAAAAAGGAAATTCAAATCTCACAATAAAGAAGGAGCGATTTGTAATGTGTTGCCACTTGGATTTTTCATTTTGGGTTGGCACATCTGCAGCCCGTGGGATCCCATGGTGGGTGACCCTATTTAAATAATCATGCAAAGGCTATCAAGTCTTATCATTCTGATGCCTATGTCTGCTATTGGAGTAGAAAGCTACAAAGCCGAATTGATTTTTTAAAATGTATTTTTATATTTTTCTCTGTATATGTGAACATGGAGGAAGTGAAATGTGATTCATTTTAAATGACGTACGCATCCGTTTTTTCTCCTGCAGTGCTGTTATAGAACTCCTGTTGACATTAAGGAGAGTTGAGTGCATCACCAAGAGGAGAATTCTAGTCACAAGTCCACTGTTGCCGTCATTAAAATAGAGGTGCACGGATTTTTATTAATTCCCTGCATCTGTGCTCCCCTTCAATATTCTGCTTTCTAGGCAGTATGCTTTTTATTAGTCAGCTTCTTAGCCTCCGAGGACCATCCCCTGCCTTCAATATGTGTGTTCTACTTCCTCTCCTGTCAATAGGACTTGAGCGAGGAGGTCAAGGACAGACATTGGGCCCTTTACTCAGCAAATGGCAATCACTGCCTTTGGAGAGTCTGTTAAGTTGTGAGTTGAGGGGGAAAGAGATATTTTTTTAATATTTCCTGGGGTGCTGCCTTTTTTGTTGTCAACCATGCACAAAAGGACACCCGATCTGTTGTGGTTTTTTTTTTTTTTTTGATACATTGACACACACACACACACACACACACACCCTGCATTTCCATGTGTAACTACTGAGAACGCTGCTAACCATTCCACGGCAGCAGCTTTTGGGACTTGCACCGGCAAGAAAATCACAGGCGCACTTTGTTAACTAGGCAGTGTAAAAGCATATTGCAAACATTATTATCAGATGAGAACATCTTTATAAGTCCATAACCATTTTGAATAATAACGGCAGCGGTAGCACCGCTCGCTGATGGATGATAAACCAGGGCGAGATGGCTAAGTGGCTGACTCTGAGAAGTCACCTTCTAAGTCAGAGACAGAGCGGCAGGAAGGATGCGCTGGCCGGACTTCCAGGCAGTGCCTCCTACCCCTGACACCGGCAGGAAACATACAGACGCCACCGCAGGGTAGGGCAGATGAAGATCGGGGAGTGTCACAAACCTTTTGGAGGAACGTGTTGGTTGTTTCACATACTGACTTTACATAGCTCCATGTAGGAGTATTCGCTTACAAAAAAAAAAAAAAAAAAGTATTGCTTCAAATTTAGAGACATGCACAAAGTTGCAGAGGAGATGCTCAAAAGGCACCCAAAGATGCTCGATTGCAGGGTAAAATACACCTGGCTTGTCACGGCCAAGGGGGTAAAGTCGAGTCTCGTTGAAATCTCGATGGCTGTCCCTGCTCCTTAAACCCAGACTGGCACTCAGCAACCTGCAGTCATCTTAGAAACCTCGGGAATATCAGCGCAGCAGAAACACATCCCTCCCAGTGGAAACCTCGTATCTTCTGATCCTCCCGGCAGCCCGGATAGAAACCAGCTTTTGGAAAAGGCTGAATTCTTTCTTTGAGATCACTGACATCTGCAGTGAGTCTCCACTCCTTTTCTACTCTCCCCTAAGCATGAGGTCCTGCTTCCAGCTGGCCCCGATGGATCTCATGCCCCCCTTCGGCCAAGAGCTGTCTTTGAACTGCAGAGGCTGGTGGGCGTGGGGGGCCAGCGGGGAGGAGTGGGAGTCAGCGAAAATTTGTGTGCTGCTCGGTGGGATTACAGGTTTCTCCTTCTCTCTCTCTCTCTCTCTCTCTCTCTCTCTCTCTCTCTCTCTTTAAATTTACTTTTATTCTGAAATACATGCCTTCTCTTGGCTGAAGTAAGAGAGAGTTGGTCTGGTTTTTAAGAACATCCCCAGAGCCATCCTGTTTATGCCTAGTTGACTGTGACAAGCAGCTGCCACCAAAGCCACCAGTGCCAGGATTTGGAAATTGGACGTAGACCCCTTTTATTTAGGCGTAGGTTATTTGGGGGGAGGGGAGGTTGGACAAGGGCTGGGAAGTGTCAGAAAATTTATAAATGCATCCTGATGCTCTCTCTTCCCCAGCGTCTCATTTTCCAGCTGCCCGGAGAAAGTTACTTTGCCTCTCAGAACCTCAATATTTCTTATCTGTAGAATGGAAATCAAACTCTTTGCGCATCAGACTGTTTTGAAGATTAAAGGACACAGTCCTAAAAAATAATAATAATAATAAAAAAATAAAGGACACAGTCCTTTTAAAGCACTTTACATAGTTTCTGGTTTATATTAGGAGCTCAAGAACCTGAATCCTTTGTCATTATCAGGACCATGTTTATAGTGCGGCATATTTTTTACTGAATATGTATAGGGATCTAGAGGGCAAGAATTGACGGGGTCTTCCTTAACAGCAACACCATTGGAATAATAATGAATACCCTTGTGAATCTATGTGCCAATAGTCCAGACGGGGAGGGGATGGTCGTCCAATGCACAGGCTATTGGAATTACCTAAAATTAAGTAGTTCTCAAAAGGGGGTGCCTGGGCCGTTTGTAGATTTGTCCTTGAGCGCTCAGCAGTCTGGTTTGGGTTGTCTCAATTTTGTCACTCAGATTTGCATCTTGTCTTTCTTTCTGTTTTTAGTTGTTTGGATTTCTCCCAAAGTATTTGTGGCTAAAATTCCTTTTGGACTCTGAGCTGCCTTTTTTACATAAGCCTTGGATTGGAATCAATAGAATGTCAAGATGCCAGGCACATTCAGCCTAATAGCAGGTGGGTGTCTGCTGGACAGTGTGCCTGACAGTAGCAAATTTAGGCCAGAATTAATGAGCTGGGGAAGGTGCTGTTGATGTTGCAGGATTTTTGCAGAGTTTTCAGAAGTAATTTCGTTTTCTCCTTCAAACGGGATTCATGTTTGCTCAAGAAATTTGCGTTCATGTAGATGCCCATGCCTGTGTGTGTTGTGTGTGTACACGTTTACTGTGACATCAGGCTGATTTATGCTTGGAAAATCACCTTGAGACCACGCACCTAAAAATCGGGCTCATACACCTCAATAGAGTTGAGTTTAAGTTAACAGTTTGTCTCAGACTGCTTAGTGTTCAAGGAGAAGAAAACAGACAAATGCTGAGTGAACCTCTGAGGCTTTTGTTTACTTATTAGGACACATTCCTGTTGTATGAAGAGCAGTGTCAGAAAACAACAGGTCAGCAGAAGGGAGGTCCCCTGGGTGAAGGCAAAGGAGCTACAGACAGGGACCACTGTGTTTCAGTCTTGCTGTTTAGAGGATGCTTAACATTGAGAAAACCACCTGCCTTTTGACTTTCTTTTCCTCTGGGTCTTTACTTATGTATCACGGAGTAAAAAAAAAAAAAAAAAAAAAGAAAAGAAAAGAAAAAGAAAAAAGACTAATATGGAAATGTAAGTTAAGTAGCTGGCGTACCTCACTGCTACTGCCTCAGTGGTGGCTTTCTAGCTCATCCATAGAGAGAGAAGACCACAGCGATGGTTCTAGTTACTTCCCTGCTTATGTTTTCATCTATCTTTTTTTTGTGTTTGTTTGTTTTTCTTGCTCTGTATCTTGCGACAGGCTTTCTCTGGTAGGAGCTTTGGAAATGGACACTCAACTCTGGAACCTATGCTTTCTCATCCTTGACCAGGAATGCCCTTTCCATTCCTATGACCTCCCACAGTGGGATGATATTAAACACCCCCCTGATCTAGATTTGGGCAGAGGATGAATAAAATGGAAATGAGGCTTATGCAAATTAGCTTCCCATTTGTTTGGAGATAGTCCTGGGGCCACGACCAGATTCTAGAATAGAGCAAGCAGTGCTCTGAATGACAAGCCCACAGCTTCGCATGGCTCATTATAGGATGCCGCTTTCCCGAGAAGACCGGCCTCTATATTTAGTGGTCAAAGAAAGGAAAACAATGCTTTGACAGTGCCATTGAATCCTAGTTTACACGGTTTAGAAAATTCTACCACAACTCCACTTCTCGGAACAAATTGATGGTTGTTCCCTTCCTTTGGTTCAAAGCCCTGGTCCTCATGGACATTCATAGTGATGAGCACAGTGATGTTAGCATTGGAGACTGATCCAGGATGAAGACTTGCATTTTCTTCTGGAACAAAAGGTTAAAGTCTTCCTTTGCAATGATGGTAAAGTTTGTTTAATGGTATCAATTATTTTTAAGTTTATAGAAACCAATTTTATTTTCATTTTGTAAAGATCTATTTTTTTTTTATTTATGAGAGAGAGAGAGGCAGAGGCAGAGGCAGAGGCAGAGGGAGAAGCAGGCTCCTTGCAAGGACCCCAATATGGGACTCGATCCCAGGACCCAGGATCATGCCCTGAGCTGAAGGCAGACGCTCCACCACTGAGCCATCCAGGGGTCCCTAGAAACCAATTTTAGTAAGAAAATTGATTATTTTTATTCAGGAAAAAAAAGTAGTGTCTATCTTGGGGGATTAGGAAGATGGTGCCCAGAGTTCCTTTGCCACATTTCACTGGAATGAAAAAAAAAAAAAGATCCAGTATTTGGGGTCATTGTACAGGGTTATTTCTTCGTATTACGCCATCTAGAGTTAGATGTGTGACAAAAATGATCCTGTCATTTCATTTCAACTGGGGTTGTAGCCTTTGAAGCGATGACGCCTTGGCTGTGGATGACGGTGGTACCTGTGAGCATGGATGCAATCTGGCATTAAGTTATGTGTTTCTCTACAGTGAGGAGCATGGTTTTCTTTTTGTGGAGTTCCTCATTTGTGTGGCTGGGTTTTTTTTTCTCGGAGGGTTGGCAAATGGAGAATCTCATCAGTGAAGCAGCCTGTCAGTGGAAAGAACACAGGCTTTGGAAAGGAATAATTAATTTCATATATTTTTAACTTTTTTTAAAGATTTTTATTTATTTGAGAGAGAGAGAAAGCGTTTGAGAGCAAACATGCATAAGCCTGGAGGAGGGGCAGAGGGAGAGGGAGAAGCAGACTCCCTGCTGAGCAGAGTCCCACAACACAGGACTCAATCTCAGGACCCTCGGATCATGACCTGAGCTGAAGGTGGACGCTTAACTGACTGAGACATCTGGAGGCCCCGGAAGAACGAATTTTAAATATTTCTTGGACCATTATTTTTGTGAATCTCTAAGCTGTACATAAGAAGTCTTTCTGGAATGTTCTTAGGAAGTTTGATATTTATAGGGAACAGCACCTCTAACGATGGAAGATATTTACTTAGTAACAGCTCCCACCTCATACTCTGTGTGATATATACCAGGCCTAAGTATAGTCAAGTCCTGCTCTTAGATGTGCTGGCTGGTGGTAAAGCAAAATGAGTGGAGGCTTCATATCATTCTATTCAATAGCTAGATCAGCATTTGTTTGATGTAATATGACCCTACATCATATGATGTGTGTGTGTGTGTGTGTGTGTGTGTGTGTGAATGTGAGGGATGAGGGGCTGGGCAGGTAATGGATTGTGTTGATCTAGGAGCCTCTATGCGTGTGATAGAAAGCTTGAGTTTGGGAAACTAAGAAAGAAATAGAAATAATTTACTCAATTACTCTTGGAAATCTTTTTCAGCCCCACTTACTGATTTTCATTTGTACTTAGCATTTGTTTGCGACAGTAGAGCAAAGTGGTTAAGAAGTGTATGTTTGGGCCAATCTGGGTTGGAATCCCGGCATTTATTCATGTTTATCTTGGGTGTAAGTTACTTATCCACTGTGGGCTCAGTTTCTTCATTGGTATAATGGTAATAACGAGAGAACCAACAATTATAATGCTATTGCACAGATTAACTGTGAAGACATTTGAAGTAAGGTGTCTGGCACATAGTTAGACACTCAGTAAATAAATCATAGCTACTGTTGTTGGAATCCTGACTATGATGTGTAAAAAGGGGATGATAGTCCAATCGGTTGCAGTCATTGTGAGGATTGCATGAGATTGGTCGGTCGCGTGCAGATGTGTCCTGTAAAGAAAGTGCTGAGTAAAGTCTAGCTGTTTTTACTATTAACTCAGGATGAAAGCACCTAATTTTAAGAGATGTTAAGTAGTGGCTGTAGAAAAAAAAAATCGTTTTATATGGTTCTGTATATGTGAGATATATTTTAATTATTTGCTATAGGTTTCTACAATATTCTGCATAATTTTTCAGAATAAAAATTGCACATTGTGACACTGCACAACTTGGGAGGTTAAACTTAGGCTTCCTGCACACCCCCTTCCCCTGCACTTATCAAACATAGAAAACCATCTGAAAGAAAAGAACCTACAGACAATGCCCATTTGAGGAGTGAGATTGTCCTTGTGAAAGGTTAGGGCTCGAGCCCTTGTATGCAGAAAACCATCACACGGATGATCTCCACAAGATGCTGAAAATTACTCGGTGTGGGGGTGGTGGGGGATAGACCCTGAAGGTACGACTGCCTCTCTCAATATTTCCAGAAATAAACACTTGAGGGTCATTTGTTTGTGTGTGATTAATTTTAATTCATATAATGTATAAGCTGTGCTATAATATTTAAAGAAACAGAGGTCATGAGAAAAAATATACCAGGTCCCCACTTTTTGTTATATTGGAAGGTAAGGCAACACTTTTAACCCTTTTAGAATCCTTGCTGTTGGTGAGCTGAAATGGGCAGATATCCCATTTCCCAAATGGTAGCAATCAAATAATTAATCATTTGAGTGACTGATGGGCACTCTTTGCTGTGAACAGAATTCAGATGGGGGTTAAAGCCATGCATTTTGGGAGCAGAACACTCCCATCGTGGCAGCAGTTACATGAGGCTCCAGATAGGCCCGGAGAAGGGATTAGATGCCATGGGGAGGAGATCCAAGCCCATCCTAGAACTCCTCCAAGGAGGAAGTCAAGATCAGATCCCGGGTCGGCTTAAGGGATATCTCTCCAAGGCATTGGGCAAAGAAGAAAATATCACTTCCTTTATATGATATGAGCACTGCATGTTGATTGCAGCGCTCTGGAGAGAGCAAAAGTGGGAACCTCCTGACAAGTACCCAAGGAAGAGGAAGTGGGCCTTTCTTCAGCTAATCAGAATCTGACAATGGATAGATGGATGTGTTAAGAATAGGCAGTGATTGCAGCAAGTGTTTTTTAGTATTGATCGGCTCTTGCGGTGCCCTGGACTGTCTTTATCCCCCGCAATAGGATTTATTTATTTTTCCCTTTGAAAATATGGGGTCCCTGGCTCCCTGGAACCTGTGGGCAACCAATCCAGGGAGGCCTCCACAATTAAATTACTCTCTTGTCTCAACCTCTCTGTTTAAGCACCAGTGACCTAGGTCTCCTCAGCTACTTGCTTTACCAAATGCAAGAGTTGATTAGTCTTTGCACAGGACAAAGAAATGTCTTTGATGAATGGGACGTGCCCATGGCAGCTTGCACCGTACTGATTGGGGGCATTGCATTTATTTCCCTGATTAGGTAATTAGAAGAAATGACATGAACAAGAAATGCTGGAAACATAAATAAGAAAAATGTCGGGTCAGTGCAAGACTTTTTTTTTAAAGATTTTTATTTATTTATTCATGAGAGGCACACAGAGAGAGGCAGAGACATAGGCAGAGGGAGAAGCAGGCTCCCTGCGGGGAGCCTGATGTGGGACTCGATCCCAGAACTCCGGGATCATGTCCTGGGCCAAAGGCAGGTGCTAAACCACTGAGTTACCCAGGTGTCCCCAAAGGCCTTTTATTATGGTGTCTTTGTTCTGTCTTTGTGTAAGGAAGTCGACATTCGAGGGCCTAGGTTGGGTGACTGGCCAGGGTGAGACTCGGAGAGTCTTCCTTCGCCCTTTCTGCAGCTCTTTGTTCCCTTCCTGTTTGGGGGGACGTGACAGTATGCCCTCCAGAGCCACAGAGGCCAGACGTTCTTCCCTGGGCTCCCGTGGCCACTCCTCTGCTCACACGGCAGGCCTGGCCGAGCAGAGAATTCCCCACTGTGCAGTGGCTGGCTGCAGATGCCCGCTCACACAGGGTTCTAAGTGGCGCTGAAAGCTGCTTTATGAGCCTCCCAGAGTCGGTGTGCATGTCTGCAGCTGCACGTCTGTGAGAACACTGGTGTGTCCGGGCATCGCTGGCCCTACCTTCCTCAGGCCCTCTGTGTGGGAGCTCTAGGAGGCCTTTGTGCCCCCCCCCCTCACCTGTTACTTTTCATTGCAAATGGGGCATCCTCCAAAAAGACAGGAAAGCATGGGCTGGCCTTGGGGGAGGGGGAATGGGAAAGGCAATGAATAAAGCCATAAGAGGGCCCAGGAAAGGCGAGAGCCAGGCAAGGGCTTCTGTGGCATGGTGAAAGGATAGTTAACTTAGAGCCAGGAAATGGGGTTGGCCTTTGGGCGCTGCTGACTGGCCCTGTGACCTTGAACCCTCCTTTCCTTATTGGTAGAATGGTAGTCTAAATAGCTACCTGTAAGGTGGAGGTGAGATTCAGGGAGATACTAGGCTTGGCAGGCCATCTGTCATCAACACCCAATAAGAGCCTCCAGCCCCTGAGCCTTCTGAAGCCATCCCTCGGCAGGTATGGCTGAGTTCAGTATCTCCCCTCTGGGTTGAAAGAGCAATACTGCTTGGTCAAATGTTTTCTTTCTCTTACTAATCTTTCTCCGATTTGGCTAATCCCAGACTATCGGTTTTCCAGGACAATATTTATATTATTGATATGTGAATCCTGCCTTCTCCACTCAAAAGAGGCTCGATGGTGTTCGGTTATGATAGAAATACTAAAATGATCCTTATTTTAGAAACATGATACTTATTTATGATCACAAATATAAGACACATTTAATTGCTGATAAAAAAACTAAAGTGAAAGAGTAAAATAACCAACAGTTACTATATATTGTATTACTTAATGTGTTATTTAGAGTTCTAGATTCCATAAAATATAGTTTTTTGAGATTAAGGATGGATGGATTTTATTCTCTTCATATTTAGATATATCTAAATCTTAAGAGATTTGACGATGCCATCTGGTCCTGGAAGCGATGACAAGATTCAGGTGAAGTGCTGGGAAACAAAGGATGAACAGTTGCATTACCCTTTCTTTTCTTCCCCTAACTTTACTGAGGAATAACTGACAATTACAGTTGTATATACTTTCTCCTTTCTTAAAGTTATACAGGAGTAGCATTGCGTCAGCAATAATAATAGCAAATATTTTTATATCATTTCCCTCTTTGGCATCGGTTCTACTTGTCACACATATGAATATAATATAATATAATATAATATAATATAATATAATATAATTAATACATATGTGTATCACACATACATATGATTTATATATAATTCTTTTTAGAGAAGACGTAAGTGAGGCACAGAGAGGTTAAGTAACTTGCCTATAGGTCACACAGCCAGTGAAGAGTGGAGCCTGGCTTCAATCACAAGGAGGTTGTGCAACTTGAGCCTTTATTAACTCCACTGACTTCATTGACAATGCTGGTATAAGAAATAATGCTTAACCAACAGGCATAACATTTACATTCTGCAAGATGAATAAGTTCTAGAGGTCTGCTATATAACTTTTTGCCTATGGCTAATAAAAGAGTTTTATACACTAATTTTTTTGTTGTTGTTGTTAAGCGAGACCTTATTCATTGTTCCTATTTCAATACATTGAAATTTAAAAAAAGAAAAAAAGAAGCAATGCCCCAAATTGGTGTTTCATAATTCTGATAAAACTCACTTCCACTTAAGTGCCAATTCTTCCACAGTTTAGGAATTGAAAATAAGATGTTTTGTTCCATTTATTCCAAAGTAAAAAAGTAAAAGACATAAAGGAGTCTTTGTTTAATGTTTGTAAGCAATAAAGTTAGAACACCTGTCGGGCAAATTCTCCCGGGCATGGTAGACATGGAATCAATTTAGTAATGATCCTGTCATTTGTACAATGGGGCCATGATATTTCTCAAAGTCAGAAGGAAGAAGTTCATATCCAAAATGTCAACACAAGAAGGTAAGTTAACTCTCATGGAATTTAGGTGAATCAAAGTAATTCACAGGTAGCATGTAAATATTAAAGTTAGCAGATTTTTTTTTTTTAATTTTTGGAGTTGACTTTCCTCTATAACTCAGTATTCTCCAGTTTGGTTATAGGGGAATCTCACTATTTAATATTACCAATATCTTACTTGATATTTTGTCTTTGGTTATGTCTTAATTATGTTATAATTAACATAATTTATAGGTGTTATAATTTCTAGTTTTACCATTAAATAAGGGAGCTCAATATTATACTGTTTTCAAAATGATACTTAAAAAAACACATTTACATTCTTCCAGCCTTTCAGAAAATGGGAAGAAATAGATTTTAAGCTTGAAACTGCTTGGTCATCCAGTTTGTAGATGGCTAAGGAATGAAAAAAAAGGCAGAGCTCATCTTGGTCACTCTAATTGACCCAGACAGCAGATACCAGTGTGCCAACAGTTCCAAAGAATTCTAGTGGAAGAACTACTTCTGCTGTCTGAGATTTTCCTGATTTGTTTTGTTTGCTCATTTGATGTATAATCTTGTGGTTTCTGTCCCCCTTCACCATCTAAAGCAGAAAAACATACTTGCTTCTTAGGTCATTTTAATTGGAACTTGCTCTTCAAGTCCTAACTATTTCAACAAATTAAAGGACTTGACTGGATTGTGTGTGTGTGTGTGTGTGTGTGTGTGTGTGTACACTTTGCTGTTACTCAAACCCTACCACAGGTTCAGCAGACAAATGCAAACTGTCTCTTTAGATGTGGTCACGGTTGACAGTTCAAAAGAACAAAATCAAAACACTTTGAGACTTGAAATTAAAACTCAACTTTGGAAGAAGAGCTCACATTTCAAAGATATTGAACTGATAATAATTTTTAGCATCCCCTTTTACCATAATTTTTTCCTGATTAAACACTACCCACAAAGCTATGTTGTCTTCATCGTCCTTTGAGTGAGATCTCTGGAACCCTTGTGTGGTGAAGGATGAGGAAATATTTGAGGGGACTGCTTTTATTTTAGCTTCCTTTTTTATTATTGGGGAAGGGATTAGATTAAAATATTTTGGAATGAACCAAATTTGACTATTTGAGTACTGTATGTTATTTTTTAGTACTATTACAACTTGAAATGAGTGATTACTCTTGTGGCCTTTTATGTGTTCCTTTTCCTGTCTTCATGAGTTACTAAATGAAAGACACAAGCACTGTTACTAATAAAAATTAATTAAAAAATACTTTCAATGCAGTCAACATTCCAGTACCTGGATGAAGTGCTTTGCTTGGATTATGTCTTACAATATCTTCACCCACCTTTCAAGATAGGTTCTGTTGCATTACTATTAGCTTTATGTGAATCAGATCTGGGCTTCCAGAAGGTCACTGACTTGTTCAGTGTCATATGATTAGTTCAAGATTTCTTAACAGCAGTGCAATCAACAGTTGGAATTGAATAGGCTCTTTGTTGTGGAGTGTGTTGCTGTGTCCTGCAGGAGATTGAACAGCATCCATGGACCCCACCCACTAAATGCCAGTAATACTCCCAGTCATGACTTTTAAAAAGGTCTCCAACATTGCTAAGTATCCTTGAGGGGAGGTGGAGCAAAGTGGCCGCTGTTGAGAACCACTGCACTGGTTATGTGGCCAAGGTCGGGAATGTCTTAGGTTAATTCCCTTCCTCCTAGATCCTCCATTGTATTGCTTCTCTCTGTTCCTATAGCACATAGCTACAGCCCTCCGTGCTTCTTGCCTTCTCTCTGCCCTTTTTTCTCAACTTAACAGTGTTGGCCTTTAGTAAGTGGTCACTGTGTGTTCATCTCAGTGATGGGCTAAGTGCAGTGATAAACTCCTTCCTATTCTCCTTGTGGGTATAGTCCGGTAAAAATGGTGTAGGGTCTACACATCCTGAAGCAGCCTGCATGGAGAAACAGACAGTAAGCATTTTTTTTTTTTTTTTAAGTTGCTCATGTCTCTTGCCTTGCTCAGTATGTGGTTGGGTTATGTAATCATGTGTTCACAGACTAGACTTCTAATCACTGTTTCCTATGAATTGCTGAGCGGCCTTGAGCAAGTCACTGAATCATCCTCGTTTCCTCTTTTTTTGTTGTTTTGATGACATGAGAACCATCCTTCTATCACAATGCCTCTTACTTTTGACTTTGGAGAGTCATGCGCTGTTAACTGCAAAATGCTTTGAAAAGAATTCTTGAGGCATCTTATTTATTGAAAACTAAGTATAATTTTTGAAAGATAGATCATTATTCCGTGGAATTGATTTTCCAAGATGAAATGGTCCATTTGTCGGCTGTCGATATATATAGTATAGAAGAAGGCCAGGAGGTAACGACACCAGGCTCTCCCAAGCTATCTTCATTTTGGTTTAGGTTTCTCTGGATTAGACACTTTTTCAGGCTTTATAGTCACTGAGGATTTGGACAAATACCATTTTGAAAAAAAGGAATGAAAGCACACATCAGCGGTGTCTTGATGTTGGTGTCATCTGTTCATTTCACAGAAGCTGAGGACATCTCTTGCCCTCTTCCAAGTGTAGTGTATTTGAAGTGCTTTGTCCTGTGGGAATTTATTCTCCGCAGAAAGTCTGCTGTCGAAAAAGAGTCTGAACTCTGAAAATCTGAAGATGCGCAGGCAGGGGAAGGACCACCGCCCCACCTGTTGCTTGGTAGGTTATGAAGCAGGTTCTTAGGAGCGTTTGAAATGTAACTTAGGTGAATGCTTAGGTGATCAGAAATCCCATCACCTTCAGCCTGCAAAATAGCCAGCACATTGTTGTTGTCAATTAGCATATAAAATAGCCTGGAATTAAAACAAATCTTCATATACCTAGGTTAGTAGGCAACTAAATGGTGCTTCTTAATTGCTTTTGATTTATTGAGTGGCAGGTGTACATGAGTAGCTAATTTATAAATGAGATTCAGTTTTGTCTACTAAATATATGGTGTTTTTATTGCTTAATAAATATTTCTTGAGCTAAGCCCTGACTCTTATGGATGTGAGGAATAAAGGGGCATTATGCTTACATAGAATGCTATATAAATTTAATGCACATTTATCTTGTAGTTTTAAACACATATAACAGTCAAGAAATGAATGACTCACTCCACTAAATTGAAATAACAAAGTAAATTACAAATTGATTTTTTAAGTGTCAAATTAAATATTTGTCTACATAGTAGTTGATTTCACCCTGCCTGAAATGGGCCATTAAAATAGATGGGACAGGAAGAAAACAAAAATCTTTTATAAGATTTTTTTTAAAGAAAACACGTGATAGGATAAAATGGCTTTCTTATGTCTTAATGCTAATCAATATACCTGTGACAACGGAAGAGAAAATAGAAAAAGGAAATGACTCTAGAGAAGGAAGGCGGCAGCTCCTCCTTTGTTCTGCCCTTTGCATCCCAGGGACCACATCCCCACTTTCTACCCCCATCCGGTAGCAGTTGGGCTGCAAATTGTGAGACACACAATAAATAGTGACTGCCACCTTTCATTCCTTGCTTCTAATCCTCCAGATTAGAAGAATTGGTACACCCTTACCCCTTTGGTGATAAAAGTGCATCAACTCAGAATAAATGGGGTCTGGTATGTGCAAAGGAGTATTGACATTTTTTGCTCAGTCAAAAACTAACCCCGTGAATTCTGCACCTGTTCATGCAGGATGCCATGCAGAGTGCCCCGGGGGATCCAGACGTGGAGAATATGCTGCATAGCCAGTTCCATGAGCTCAGGGCTTTCTTGGTAGTCAATCCATAATATTTTAAAATCACATGAATATTTTCTATAATATTTTCAAATCAATGGATGGAAAATACACAAAATATGTCTTTGTCTACTATAAACACTATCTGTTAATTCACATCTGGATACGAATAACATTTTCTTTTCCCATCCTGCTGTACAATTGCCACTGTGTTATGCTATGATTCGTTAAGAACCTTGAGGTTAAAAAAAGGCAGAGGGCACCTGGGTGGCTCACTGGTTGAGTGACTGCCTTCAGCTCAGGGCATGATCCCGGGGTCCTGGGATTGAGTCCTGCATCAGAGTTCCCACAGGGAGTCTGCTCCTCCCTCTGCCTATATCTCTGCCTCTCTCTGTGTGTCTCTCATGAATAAATAAATAAAATCTAAAAAAAAAAAAAAAAGGAACATTGAGGTTAACGTCAGAAGAAAGGTAGAAAAATGTCTATGTAAAATATCTAGATTAAGTTTTCATTTATTTGAGCTTAGCTTTCAAATGGTTAGCTAAAGAGTTTTTAGACTTTTCTCAAAACTTCTAGGTTTTTTTTTTATGAGGTTTGTGAAGCTTTTGAGTCTGTGTTGCTTTTGAAATTCCATGAAGCTAACAGCTGCCTCTTCCTCATGATATTCAAACTCAGTTTCTCTACCTCATCTCCTGGCTGTATGGCTGGTAGGTTAATTTACGGTTTATCAAATTCTTCATATGATTTTTTTTAATACAATTGGGACTCTGTTGATTTGATAAGGTTGAAACATGTTAATTGAAAAATCAGCAGGTATAGTAGAATTTTAAATAGATCATGCACTTCCTGGGGATTGGAAATATTGAAAGGATATTGTTGATTATTTATAGTCTACCGGGAATCTATTAATAATGTTTGATAGATTTTGGTCTCTGCACCATTGGCAAACTTTAACTGTTTCTTTTGATAATTTAGCATTATTTACATGGCTCTGAGTCACCTTTCTTTCCCCCCACCCCTCTTTGAATTGAGATAATTTTATTTTTGGCTCTGAGCATTAAAGGTACTCAGCATCTGATTTTTAAAAACTGTATTTTTAAAATTCCTATTAACTGGGACACCTGGGTAGCTCAGCGGTTGAGCATCTGCCTTTGGCTCAGGGTGTGATTGCAGAGTCCTGAGATCCAGTCCCATATCGAGCTCCCAGCATGGAGCCTGCATCTCCCTCTGTCTATGTCTCTGCCTCTTTTTCTCTCTGTCTGTCTCTCATGAATAAATAAATAAAATCTTGAAAAATAAAATAAAATAAAATTCTTATTAACCTTATATCCCAAGATCCCATCATTTCTCTGCTTATTTAGAATATTAAGATCACAAATATCTCTTAATAATTTGTTTCCGAATTTATCTAAAAACAATACTAGTCCATTTGAAGCATATAATATTTAAATTTTATTTAAATTATATGAAACAAACAAGTGATTAAAGCTTTAACTGATAGTAAGTGAATGATCATATTATTTTTTACCTAAAACAATTAGCTAAAATTGATATTTCAATAATAATGAGATTTTAAGTCCACTCAAATTGTGGTCTTCTGAGTATTTTAATGAACTGACTATAGACCCAAGTTCCTTGGTCTACTTTGTCAAGAAAATTCATATTGCAATTGACAGACTGAGGTAATCCAGCAGCCATATGAAACATAAACTAAGGTTTGTCTCCATGTAACCAAGCTGAGCCTTTTCCTATGGCTGAGAGCATGAAGCTCAGACTGATGGGAGGGGGCATGTAAGACTGAATAACCTGTCCCAAACCCCAGCCCCATATTGTCTAATTCCCGTTAGCATGGCTTCCTTTGATTGGATCCCCAGCAGATAAGAATAGATTTTATTTTATTTTTTTCGGGGGGGGTTTAGGATTTCTTTTTTTTTTTTTTTTAATTTGTATTTATTTATGATAGTCACAGGGAGAGAGAGAGAGAGAGAGAGAGAGAGAGGCAGAGACATAGGCAGAGGGAGAAGCAGGCTCCAAGCACCGGGAGCCCGACATGGGATTCGATCCCGGGTCTCCAGGATCGCGCCCTGGGCCAAAGGCAGGCGCTAAACCGCTGCGCCACCCAGGGATCCCAAGAATAGATTTTAAAATAAAAATTTATCTTGATTAGAAAAAGTCATCTAATACTAAAGAGCCCTTAAATTGGCTTCTAATTTAGAATAAGAATAAACTCAGGAAAGCTGTCTGCAGAAAGGAGAGGCCAGTGGGAACAAACCATCTGACCCATAGGGACAGCAGTGAAAAATTAGGAGAAGAAATTCCACAGACAAACCCTAAGGAAAGTTGCAATTCTGTAAAGGGAAGTGACCTGTTAGCAGATGCAGTTTGAGAATGAGTGACCATATACGGTTGCAAGGGTCTTGCTCAGGTCCCATCTGTATTTTAAGTTGGCTTCAGGGAAGGGTGCAGGGCATGATACCTAACACTGAGGATGTGTGTTGTATGTAGAAGGTATGTGCATGTGGGTCTTTTGCATATGATGTGTGCCTGAGCAGAGCTTCCTTGAACTGCTTCCCCTGGCATTCCTATACCCAGGTTCCCCCACTGGTGAGTCTCAGCTAAGAGGTCCTCTTTAAAATGCGCACACTCAGAAAATGCACACACTCATTGGCGCTAGGTGACTCAGTCGGTTAAGTGACTCTGACTCTTGGTTTTGGCTCAGGTCATGATCTCCGTGTCCTAGGATGGAACCCTGAGGTGGGCCACAGACTCAGCCAGGAGCTGGCTTGAGAATTCTTTCTCCCTCTGTGCCCCCCACTTCATACATGTATGTTCTCTCCCAAATAAATAAATAAATCTTAAAAAAAATAAAATGCACTCACACAGTCCTTCATCACACACCCTAAATCCCTCTTACTGTAGTAGGTGCTCAATAAATAGTTGGGAATTTGCTCTCTGAGCTTTGAAAGAAGTTTGGCCTTTAGAGTTGCCCTAATTTCTGTCATTTCCAGTTGAGGAACAGTTGAGGCTTCTATGTTTTGGTACTTTTGATTCTAAGTCCCTCTCCTGTTTAATTCACATAATCTTGAAAAAATTAAAGTTTTCTTTATAGTTTCTTACACATCCACACTGAATTACTTAGTAGAAGATGTGTGTGGTATGTCACAATGACCCTGGGTTTTGGGAATCACGAAATCCTAGGTTCAAGAGTTGATGGTTATAAATTCCATGAATTTGAGCACATTATTTCATTTTTCTTAAATTTAGTGAGTTTTTTTTATTCTCAAAATTGAGTTAGTCATAATGACTTACAAGTAATTTATGAGGATTAGTGCTAGGATGTGAAAAAAAAAATGCCTGAGAATGTGCTTGGCATTAAGAACATGCTCAGTAGTGGGTAGGCACACATTTTGAATATATATATGTATGCTTATTTATTTTATGTTTGTGTATATGCACATAGCTATGAGAAATCATGGATTTCAAAGATACAGAAGAAAGAAGCCTTTGAAGTCTATATGAAAAGAGCTTAGGAATTAATGTCCTTCTTTTATCCAAGGTATAAGTGCCTACCATGTTCAAAGAGCATCAATAGGATTAATATTCAGGATTTTCTTTGAAGTCCTAATACAGAAGGGCCTGGAAATGAAACCCATAGCTATTCCTATAGGGGGATAACTTCTTAATATCAAGTAACAGGCCCAGCGGGAAAACTAGGCCATTTCTGGTTTGCTGTATTTTCCTGTCTCCACATACACATGCTCTTGGTGCCATGAAGAAGGCTCAGAGGGGTTCAGTTGACTGGCAAGAGGTGAGCATGTTCCTTGCTTGGTCTGGGCTTAGAATCCACTTCCACAAATCCCCCAAGGGCGGGCTTGGGGGCCTTTGAGAATTCTGTACTTGGGATTGGGATCATTTTCATTCATCTTCAGACAGGCTTTAGGCCTGCATCTCTCAGGAAATTACAGTTCATTTTGTGATTGTTCAGGAGGGACCTCTTAAAATACCAGCGTCCAACAAACAAACCATCTCTATCTGCACAGGTCAGGGAGGTGGCACTCCCCCTCAGGGGACAGGAAGCAGGTTTCTCTGAAGTCCTGCAAAGGTTTCTTTTCACGTGCCATCTTTTCTTCCAGATCTGGAGAATGACAGAAAACCTATCCATTTGGATTTAGGTGGGGTCAACTAAAGAATAATCACCCCCTTCACAAGATGGTTAAAATGAATCAAGCATTTCTGTAAATATTAAAACAGTCGGACTCACGTTTTTCATGTAGTTTGTTGGTTCTTTTTCTTTTTGCTTTTTCCTCCCCTTTTTTCAGATGCTTTAGCACATTTGCTATCTGTCATGCTGCTGCCTAGTAGAATCAGGGACAAAACAAGAGACTAGATACAAACACAAAACAGGCTTTTTTTTTTTTTTTTTTTTTAAGTAACCTCTTCTTTTTCTTTCCTTTTTTATGTATTTATTTTTATTTTTTTTTAAGATTTTATTTTATTTATTCATGAGAGCACAGAGAGAGAGAAAGAGAAAGAGAGAGGCAGAGACACAGGCAGAGGGAGAAGCAGACTCCATGCAGGGAGCCCGACATGGGACTCGATCCCAGGTCTCCAGGATCAGGCCCTGGGCTGAAGGCGACACTAAACCGCTGGGCCACCAGGACTGCCCTCTTTCCTTTCTTTAATGTAAAAGGACTTCAATGTGAGAATTTAGTTTTTGGATTTTTCCAGTGCACAAATAAATTTAAAAAAGAATTTCTGATTTAGAAATTCTGAAGTAACTGAACCCATCATCTTTTAGAAGGCTTATTTTTTTTAACATCTCCACTGTTTAAACTCTTTCTGCCTATCACCATGGTACCTGGGAGAATTTGGATATTTCATAGGCAAGCAGTTACCATGCAACTGCACAGATCAGAACACGCTAGCTGTGCCTTGCTTGTTATGTGATGTGTTGACTTTCAATTGATTTTAAGCACACTTTAAATGGTAATGAGAATGCTGAGCTGGGAGATAGCATATGGCTTTAACGATTTGATTCTAAGAAAGCAAGCAAACATTTAAAAATGATAGAGTTTCATGATAGCGGAAGTCAAGGTGAAATCTGAGTGTTTGAATGGCAGAAACTATTTCTTCCCTCTCTATTATTTTTAGCTGGGCCTTTATTATATTTTATTGTGTTAATATGAAAAAAATAAAGAGGAAAACCAGAATTTGCTATCGAACTTTGGATCAAATTAAATATGACATAAGGCTTTGCTCAAAAGGTATGACTCCTTTGGTGCTTTTGAACTCAAATCATCCTTTCAAGAAAAATTTAATATGAAAAGTCAATTAAAATATAATAAGGAAAAATGTAGTTCAAGGAGCTGGAAAATGAGAGAAAATGTGTTCAGGCCATGAAAGAAAGATGAAGAGAAATACTAGCTATTTAGGCATGAACTACATTTATATATATAGCGCTCAGTACATATTCTTTTATTAACTGAGAAAAATATACGAGTAAATGAGAGTAGCCACTTGGAGATATTTGCTTTCCTCATGAGGAAAACCATCATGGTGGTGTCATCACTGAGTTTGTTTCCTTTATTTGTTCTACTGGATTTTCCTGACTGCTATTCCCAGCTAAATAGCAAAAGTCCATGAGGCTATTTTCTTCTTAAACTGTTGTATTTTCATAGTCTAAACTTAATACTGGAAATGAAATGTTGTCGGTTTTTAAGAGTTTTCAGGGCTGAAACACCTTGTGAGAAATTTTGTCTGTTCACAGAGATGTGGAGGTATCGTGCTTCTACTTCTGCAGAAACCTAAAGTTACCGGTGAAATATATAGTCGGATGTGTGGCTTCAAATTATATGCAGATAGGATGTGACAGCTGAATGGGATCACAGAGAGGATATACTCTGGTGGCATTTTTGTGTGCCAACAAAACTGACTTATTCACAACCTTAAGTATAATTTCTGCAGTTGGGAAAGAACCCTTTGATCTCTGCTTTAGACTCTATACTATACTATATGTTAGTAGCCCTATACTTGTTAGTGTTTCACTGTAGTTGTTTCATTTGAAACTCCTAACTCTAGTTACTTCATGTAGAACAGTTTTACATCCAATGATGAAAGTAATGATAACCATTTATTGCGCCTTCTGTCCATTCAGGCCATTTGCTAAGTAAAGACTTTGTATGGATCCCCTCATTTAATCTTCACACCCATGTTGTAAGGAATTTTTGGATTAGAGGAGTTAAATGATTTACTAAATGCCCACCACTCATGGCAGAGCAGGTGTCTGGACATATAAGTATGTCTGATTGTATTTCATTTATCCTTGAATTGCACATATTTCTTAATTGAGTGAAGTCATTCTACTGAAATTCTCAACTTTGACTTTCAAGGGAGTTTTAGATTGCAGTGTGCAAGCCATACTTATCAACCCAGGGACTAGCAACAGATTCAGGAAACCAAGTCTTCTCTATCATCCTCATCAACCCATTATATTTGCTTTATTTATTGTGGGGCTTGGCTTCAGGTGGTAATATTCAGATGCTCAGTGAAATTCCTTTCAATTTCAAAGCTAATTCTCAGTTGGACCCAACAGGTGGCACTCCATCCTTGGGACTCATGGGATTTTCACGCTAATAGAGACCTTAGATTAGGCATTGTGAAAACCTTTTTTTTTTTTTTCCTGTTATGGTTTTAATATTCAAGAGGAGAAATAAAATTATTCTCCTCAAGGCCACACATTTAGTTAGTGACAACACTAAGACAAAGATCCAAGTCTCTGGATTCTTTCTACTAATCAGACAGCCTTTGTTTAAAAAGTAATGTCAAGTAATAGATTTAATCTTATAGGGCATATTTCATCCAGCTATACATTAGGATGAAATAGGGGAAGTGGGCTTTTTTTTTTTGTTTTAAATTCAGATGGCATATGCAAACTGCTTTTGGTCCCATGAAATACTCTTGCCTCAGTAGGCTAAAAATATTTTCCTGTATCAAAGATGACCATGTTTTGGCTGCTTCATTCCTAGACCATGAATAGTATTAATAACCACCATCAAGCTGGTAGCTATCATAAATACCCCATGTTGCTATTGCTAAATTTTAAAGTAACTCGGTAAGGCAGGTATCATTATTCCTGTTTACTGAGAAAGAACCATGACTCAGTGAAGTTAAATGATTTTTTACAATGTCATATAGCTACTCGTTAGAATATTCAGTAGTTGAACACTGGTTTCTCTAACTATAAAGCTTAAATGTTTCCCTCTGTACCACGTTGGCCTAACAAAATGAAAGTTAATTAATATTGAAGAATTATCAAATAGTCTAACAATGCCACTCACAACAAAATTAATTCCGGCTTTTTAAAAAAAGATTTTATTTATTTATTCAGGAGAGACACACAGAGAGAGGCAGAGACACAGGCAGAGGGAGAAGCAGGTTCCCTTTGAGGAGCCTAATGTGGGACTCCATCCCAGAATCCCGGGATCATACCCTCAGCCGAAGGCAGATGCTCAACCACTGAGCCACCCAGGTGTCCCTAATTCCTGCTTCTTGAATTGCACCTTGGACATTCAGTTTCATCATTCGTTCATCTATCTTTTCTTTCTCTCCTCAGTGAGTTAATGAAACCCTGTGTATTTTACAAATGAGGAAATCAGGTCATAGCAAGATTAACTTCCCCAAGGTCATACAGCTAGAAAGTGGCAAATCTGGGATTTCAATCCAAGACCCAAATAAAAAAGATAGGCTATATCCAGCTCTGAAGATGTTTAAATGACAGTATCCCCACAAGCAGTGGGAATAAACTTTTGAGTGGGGCAATACAATGATACTCTCAGGATATTCCTATAAGTAGAAAGTGGCTAGAGAGACTGGGGACAAGATATGAGACAAATGTAGTTTAGCTCTGTTTGAGGGCAATAGCTAATATAGGAAGAGAAATCTGTAAAGTAAGAATTGCCCTCACTAGTGACTCATTTGGATGGTAAGTCAGGAGGAAGTAGGAAGAGTGGGTACCACTACTGTGGGTAACAGGGGATGTTGATGTCATCGGTTAAAATGAAGAAGTTGGAAGAAGAGCTTACAAGGTTGAAGTTCCAGATGGATGGATGCATGACTGCTAATATCTGTGGGTTTGGGAATTAGTTCAGATGTAACAATGTTGGAACTGGGTTGAAGATTTGGAATCCAGTTTTATACATTTAATCATGTATTGAAGAGAAGGCACATGGGGATAGAACTATAATGACTGTCCACATTTTGGGGTTGGGAGGAAAACAGATGTGGTCGGAAAAATAAGAGGGCTAACAGGATATCAGAGAAACTGAAGGAAAGGAGAGTTTAGGGAAAGGAAACATGGTCAAGGGTAACAATCCTTGTAGAGAAGTCAAGGTGAAGGAAGATTGAAATACACCATTAGATTTTATATTTGGAAATCATACAATGGACTTTTTAGGGAGTCATTTCAAATAGTGTAAATGGGATGAGAAGAAGCCAGAGAGTAAGACATAGAGATAATATAATTTACATAAATGCAAAGAGAAAGGCAAAGAGGGAGCTTGTATTGAGACATGGGTTTCGGAATAGTGAAGATCTGATCAGCGTTGTCATCAAAGAAGACCTAGTTGGAGGTCAAGCCTTTGTCTTATCCATTCCAGGTGCTTAGTAGGTAATTGCTGAGTATTGTCACTTAGCATTTTATGAAGACAGAAAGATGGGTATTACTCTCATTTTATTTATTAAGAATACCGTGGAATCAAATAAACAAATGAAAGCCATGTCCTCTGGCCTGCAGAAGGGAGGGGAGGAGGTTGGATGAAGAGCACAAGGTTAAGTTCACAAAGAAGAAGGTTGACTTACGGCCAGTCAGGGATTACAGCTCAGGAAGGTGGTGAAGATGTAGGGACAGAGGCTGATGTGATGAAGGGAGCACAGGATGAGATGTAAGGGAAGGAAAATGTGAAAGAAACCACCTAACAGAATGTGGCCCAGGGCAGGCAATAAACTGACAGTCCAAACCCATCAGGGCTGGGTTGAACGCTCCATGGATTCATAGACCATTGTCAAGCCATTTTGTCAGCATTGCTTACAAGACTCTTTGAACTTTAAATGACACAGCGTGATCCTAATAAAGAGGTCCTGGAGCACAGCCAGCTTCCAAGACTAAAATTATGCCTAACATCACCAATTCCCTAGAGAGAGTGTGGCCCTCTGGATAATGGAAGACAGCAGGCTGCTGTAGCAGCTGGTTATTGGCAAGCTGAAGTGGATGGATGGCCTGGGGAGAAAAGCCCTAAAGATCTTTCTGCCCCAGAGTAAAGAGCGTAACCTTGGAATCAAAACACCTGGGTTTAAACCCAAACTGTACAACCCACTACCTACATGAGATTGAACAAATCCCTGGAACTGCCTGAGCCTCAGTTTTGCCATTTATAAAATGGCCCAGCCATAAGACTTGGCTTATAGAAATGGGAGGATCAAATGAGATGTATGGGGGAGTACTTTGTAAATTGCAAATTCTATGTGAATATTATTTCTTTCATAAGTATCATTATTATTGGTAAAGCCACAGAGATGTGAATGGCTAACAAACAGTACTAGCAGGAGGAGTACCCTGTATCTGAGTACTGTATCTGGCATACAGTATTTGTTTTTATGTCCACCATGGAATGTTCTGAATATGAGGCTATACAAACAGTTGTTCCTAGAAGTCAAGTAGAAGACTTTAGTGTCTATGATGAATAGTGCTTCTTGGTCTATATGGAGGAAAATCTTTCACAATAGACATTTGATTTTTTTAACCATATCTAAACTCTATCATTAAATACTAATTTCTAGGTGCGCCTGGCTGGTGCAGTTGGTTAAACATCTAACTCTTTTTTTTTTTTTTTTTTTTAACGTCTAACTCTTGGTTTCAGCTCAGGACGTGATCTCATGGTGGTGATGCTGAGCCCTGAGTCAGGCTCTGTGCTCAGCATGGAATCTGCTTGAGATTCTCTCTCCTTCTCCTTCTGCCCCTCCCAATTGTGCACTCGCTCTCTCTATATATTTATTTATAGTAGGGGGTAGAGAAGTCTATTTTCTGGGTATAAATATATTTGCATATATATGCACATATACTGTATAAATGCATATAAAAATTTACATGTATGCTACACAAAATATACCTACCCGATTTTCTTTGCTCTAGCCTACAAAGCTGTCTTTTGAAATGACGATACATTTTTTCCAGTTTCTCAAAGTAAGCATCTTGCTATAACAACTTTGGAATAGTCCCTGTGCTCAGATTTGGAGTCACTGCTACAGAATCATTCCTGGTATGTTCCTGGCTCTTCTCCCGGCCCAGCTCCTCTATTGGAAGGCAAGATGGCACTCCCAATTTAATCAAAGCACCCTGTAGCTCAGAGAACAAATTGGAGAAATCAGGATTGATTACATTTCTGTGCTCTCTTTGTCTTCCTCAGGAATTGTTCAAAGACAAGTTAGAGTTTTCAAAGTGAGAGTAGCTTAAGGGGGCTCTACATTCAGTACAGAAGATTGTGATTTGATAAGAGCTCCAATTATTATGAAAAGCGAAATAGAAAAGTTGAGTGTAATTTTGCTTTAAGAACCATACCTTCACATCAATGACTTCATTTGCCCTGTGGCGGAATGTATCTGGCAATTTATTTATTAGGAAACAAGTTGCTACAGTGTCATAAATGGATGGCATACCCTTCAATGTGTGAGAATTCTGTGTAGAGATCCTTCATTCCTGTTGAAAATGAAACTAATAACCATTTGGAAGATATATATGCCATAACCCTAGATGAATGATCATCTCTGTTCTTTGGTTTATATTGAGGGGAGTCTTGAGGTGATTTTCTTCTTTACAACTAGATAGGGAGTTGGAAATGAAACTGGTCTCAAATGACACTTTCTTTCCAAGTCCTTCAGATATTCCCAAATATCCCTCTTTCTTTTCAGCCTGTATATAATTTTGTTGATGTCTCTATTTATGGCAGTTATGACCTTCTGCCTTCAATTATTCATTTATCCATCTTCTCTCCTAAGTAACGTGCAGGCAAGAACTTGATCTGATTTATTTCTGAATTCCCTGAAGGCACTTAGTATAGAGCCCTCCACTTAGCTCTCGCTCACTTGGTAGCTGCTGCAGCTGTTCCAATGAGGTAAGCCCCAGAGAACAGTAGATAGAGGCCTCTTTGCTTGTGTCTGTAGGAAAGACGAAAGTCGAGGTTCTGGGCATCAATTATTATTAAGAGGAAAAAAAAAAGACTTGTGTCATAATGCTTTCTAGAATAATGGCATTGACTGAATAACTGATAAGCTCAAAACCAGCATATAAAGAGTGACCCTGTCTTATTGTTCATTGATGACTGAAGCCCTCTGCTTGAGGACACGCTGTGGCCAGATAAATAACTTCTGATAGAAGATGAAGGAGTTCCCTTTTTATTTTTCTTCTCTTGTCTTTTTGTCAGATCTTGGCAGGTAATTGAGACCTGGATTAAGAATGGAGAAAAGGTCAGAGATGTACATTGTACAGGTCTCTGGGTAACAAAAAGAGTACCCCCACTGTTTTTGATGGGACCATTTTGACTTTGTTCTAGCCCACTGCTTTTGTTCAAGCTCACATTATTGCTTTCTTTAATATTATTTCTATGAACTCAAGAACTTTAAAAGCTGTCTTACCTCAATTAATGCCACCCTGTTTTACTGGTTTAAAAAAAATTTGTGGAATTTTTGTTGTTGACTTTGAGGGATGAAATGGGTTGAAAAACTGTCACTTATTTTAACATTGGAAAGGAGCTTGAAGTAGAAGTAAGTCCAGTTCCTTTCATATGTGTGACACAATGCCTAGGAAAGTTAAGTGACATCCCTGTGTTAGCAGAACATGCAGAAGTAAAATCAGGATCTCCAAAAACTCTCCCAGGTCTTCCTTTAATTTTACCTTATTTAATGTTCTCTCCACTGTGGTTTTCTGTTGCCTGGTACTCTTCTCTAACATGCATATTTATTTACCCAACCAAAAGTTGTGAACTTTTCAAGGACTCGGATCATATCTTTGACCTCTTTTGACCTTGCACAAGCAAGCCTGAGTTTTTGAACATTATTATTCA
The DNA here is from genome assembly GCF_048164855.1 of Canis lupus baileyi. Lineage (NCBI taxonomy): Eukaryota > Metazoa > Chordata > Mammalia > Carnivora > Canidae > Canis > Canis lupus. Next base: position 58,754,893 of record NC_132846.1, read on the forward strand.
CAGTAGGTCACCCTTCAAGGATTAATGGTGGCTGTGGACAGCATTTGTTTGCACAAATTGCCACGGATGAAGAAATTGAGGGAGAGTTGGAAAACAACAAAAGGGAAAAAATAATTACATGCAAGATAAAGAAACCTAAGGATTGTTTAAAAAAAAAAAAAACAGAGAAGGATTTCTTTTTGTTCTTATTGTTTTTGAAATTGGACTAATGGCAGAGGAAATAAAAAGATGCAGATAAAATAAATTGCTCTAAATCACTGCAGCTCAGAGCGGTGCTAGAGAAATACCTTCAAAGAGGGCTTAGTGAATGGGAACAAAATTAGTCTTTCCTGCTGTGTGTGTGTGCAGAGGGGTGGACCGTGGCGGGGAGTGGTTAGGAAAGAGAATGGGAAGACCACAGTAGCCCTCTTAGCCTAGGTCTGGCTGTCAATGCTGGTTAGCGAGGACGGGACGCTTTGACACAGAGGGTTCAGAATCATCACAGATCACAAAAACACCAGTAAGGATTCATAGCCCTTTTGGTGTATAACTGCAGTGCACCTGATAAATAATTCAGGTAGTCAGAAGTGCTTGGTAGGGCGGACTTTAAGTGTGCTTTTTCATCTTTTCCTTTAATAACATCCCAGGTTTCCATCTGATTTAATTAAATTTACACTCCCCGCTTTCTTTTCTTTTCTTTTCTTTTCTTTTCTTTTCTTTTCTTTTCTTTTCCTTTCCTTTCTTTTCTTTTTTCTTTCTTTTCTTTTCTTCTTTCTTTCTTTCTTTCTTTTTTTTTCTTTTTTCCTTCCTTCCTTCCTTCCTTCCTTCCTTCTTTCCTTCCTTCCTTCCTTCTTTTCTTTTCTTTTCTTTTCTTTTTTTCTTTTCTTTTCTTTTCTTTTTTTCTTTCTTTCTCTTTCTTTCTTTCTTTCTTTCTTTCTTTCTTTCTTTTCTTTTCTTTTCTTTTCTTTTCTTTCTCTCTTTCTCTCTTTCTCTCTTTCTCTCCCCTCCCTCCTTCTTCTCCTTCTCTTCCTCCTCCTTCTCCCTCTCTTTCTTTTTTCTCTTTTTCATCAAGAAAGATTATTTAGAAAAAAAAAAAAGAAAGATCATTTAGGGAACCCACTGTTTTGTTTTCCTTTAGCTACATTTGCCTTTCGAGAACTCACAACTCTAGTTGGAAGTAGGGAGCAGTATTTACTTTGGCTATGGTAGCTGTCTCCATTGGATGGTGCTTATCAAGTTTGCTTAAGTTTTTGCCTCAATAATAACTTACAGGTTTCCTAGGTTTTAGGGCTGACAGAAGGATGATATGCTTTTGAAAATGTATATAGTGTGTATGTTATTTATCTAAATCAGGCACAATCAGGACAGGTATTTCATTTTAATTTAAAAAATTGTAAAAATATTTAATAATAACTTATATGCACACAAAACGAAACCATGTAAGTGGACAATAATTTGCCAAACTTTTGAGGTAGGGTCCAGAGTTTCAGCTGCATATGGAACCTGATTGGATTAATATTGTTTTCTTCCCCAAATGCATCAACTCTGATTTCCAGGTTCCTTTCTTATATGGGAATTAAAGTGTTTAGGCACTAGGAGAGTAATCTGATTATGGAACCGTAACAGATTTTAAGAATCTGCTTTCTCCATTTTTGCCTTCCATAATGTGTTGACAACTTTAACTGACTTGCCATTAAAACAAACAAACAAACTAGTTTTTCTAGACTATTCAACCATGTTTTCATATGAGTAACTCCCTTTTTGTACTTCTGTTTTGTTGCTTTATTAAATAAAAAATCTTTATTCTAACTCTATAATTACAGTACAAAAGCATAACTAACATAGTGTGGTTCGGAACTCTTGGTAGGCGTAGAACTCCTAACAAGTCAAGAGTAGGTGTAGAGGTGCTACAAGAATAACTGAGCAGCCACTAACACCCAAGATGCCACTGGTACAGCGGGTGAGGGTATGTTAACATCGTATTTTTGAGTATATTGATTAAGTGGAATATTGGTAAGGAGCTTTCTGCTATGTACATCCCAGCCATTATATATCTAAGATGTGTAACCTTCACAAAATTAAACACTTAATTAAACCTCCAATCTATATCACTAGAATGGCAATAATAATAGTTACTTCTTAGGTTGCCATGAGAACTAAATGAGTTGACAAATCTCTAGCATGTGGTGTGCATTTCACAGTTTTACATGCCACTCAGCACGTTACCTCTTATTCTTTGTACTTCCATGCTTGGTATTCTTACTTCTAGTCTATGAAAGTATCACTCAACTTTTTTTTTAGTTGCCCCCGTTAAGAAGGTTGCCCAAATATTTTCCTAAAGCTCCCCTTCCCTTGTGATGTTTTACTACTGCGGATATACAGTATGTCTGTCTATCCTGTGGTCACTTGAAAGGCCGTAAGCTGTCATAGTATCTAAGATTTTCTTCTCTTTTTCCCAAGACCCAGGTTTTACTCACCTTGGGGATTATATCACCCTTGTAGAGAATGCATGGTCTATTGTATGTTGCGTGATCATGCTTCCCTCCACCCAAGGCTCTGGGCACTCCATGAGAGTGGGGCCAGCTCCTTATGTGCCTGAGCAAGTGAATGTGGGAGTCATGCTCCCTTCCCTTCTGGATGCTCTCACTCTGAGACCAACACTTAGATTTGGCAGCTGTTGATGCGGAGAACCCGGTAAACGGTTGAAGCATATCAATGAATTTTAGAGCCTGAGAGAGCAATTAGAGATAGACAATATACTTTTCTTAATAACCGCTTAGCAATTTTCATTTTTTATTAATGATTATCATCAAAAGTACAAAGTCCTTATTCACTGGCCTGAAAAATAGGGAGTGGATGGATTCTTGGAACTGCTGGGGGTATGACCATGGCACTTGAGAAAAGAAGATTTTCATTCCAAGAGTAGGAAATGCTTAAGGCCTAGGAGCTGGATTCAGTTCAGAGTGGAGATCCAGAGGGAGGACTTTTCAGTGGTACACAAATAAATCGCTTTACAGTCCTGCTCTTAGAGTGGGGCATAAGTGAGCTGTTTCTTCATCATCTTGTTTTATGATTGACTCTGGCATAGCTTTCTTTTCCACTGTATTGTGAACTATTGACGTGAGCTATCTCTGTCAGTCTGCACGGGCTGCCATAGCAAAACACTGCAGACTGGATGCTTTCAACCACTGACATTTATTTTCTCACAATCCTGGAGGCTGGACATCTGAATTCAAGATGTCAGCGGGGTTCTGTGGCCTCTTCTCTCCTCGGCTTGTACATGGCCATCTTCTTTCTGTGTCTTCGCATGGTTCTTTGCTGTGTAACTGTGTCCTGATCTCCTCTTCTTAGAAGGCCACCAGTTGGATTGGATTAGGGCCACTCTAATGACCTACTACAAACCTAGTTACTCAGTTAAAGACTCTGCCTCCACATATGGTCACATTTTGAGGTTCAAGAAGGTAGGACTTTAACACATGGGCTTTGCTGGGCACAGCTGTGTCCATGACAATCCACTACCTGTCATGTGTGGATTCCACAGTGAATGGATGAATGACTGAATGGATATTTATTTATTTATTGCCAAGTTTGAATTGGTAATTCTGTCAATACTTGTGAGTTATTAACAAGTTTCTTAAAACTTGCATGTTTCTTTCACACTAAGAGAGATAACATTCTGTGGCAGTATTTGTGTTTATTCAATGGCTATGCAGAGTTGCTCCCTCCATGGAAGCTGGTCCCCTAATCACCCGAAGAGTCACCGACACAAGCAGGCCTGCCCCAGAGTTGCTCCCTCCATGGAAGCTGGTCCCCTAATCACCCGAAGAGTCACCGACACAAGCAGGCCTGCCCCAGACGCTTGTAAATCTTATTAACAAATTGTTTTAAAAAGTGTGTACAGCTCTCCTATGTGACTGAGCTGCCTCTATGTCCTGACTTTAGAATTCTCAAACTCCACCACATTCTGCATGGAAAGTGATACTATGGAGAGAACTGGTACCAAGCATCTTCTCTGCTCTCAGGGTTTCCATCCTGAACCCCAAAGGGCCTTACACACACACACACACACACACACACACACACCAGCTCTGCACTCCCTCCACCCAGATAAACAGGCCTAGAAGTGCATAATCTTGGGAAGACAGACACTGCTGAGAAGCCAGCCAAGGCCCTAGGAGAAGGTTTCTGCATCCTGGCTACTTAGAGTATAGCCTGGAAGGGGCCATATAGGCTTCAGATTGTCACGGCCTTTGGGCCTGTGCACATCGTGCCCTGGTGGGAGGGTGCGGGTCACAAATCTGATGGTGGTACTGTGGTCAGTCACAGTTCTTTCAGGAACTCTCACTGATTTTGAGAATATTCCCATACTCTGACTCCCCTGAAGAGTGAGCAAGAGAGTCAGGGCACAGAACATTCTGAGGAAACATTATGGTCAGGGCTTAGCAACAACCAAAGGAAGCTAACAGAGGTGGTTGTTTCACCTGAGACTCTCTCCAGTAAGTCTTGACCCTAAATCTCCATTTTCTGGCCCCAGAAGTCCCACAAAAGGCTCCCTCATCCCTTGGGAAACAAAAAAGAAACAATTTGGCTGTAAAAACATATGAGCTTTCAGGTAGAAGCAGAAAATACCCAGGTTCCTGCCCACCTTGCATGGTGCCCTTCGTCACCGCAAGGAGCCAGGCCTCAGTGCCCACCCTTCTCAGGTGAGAGAGAACAGCCTCTCTGGAAGGATGCACCCCTGCCCAACCCTGGACAGAACTGGCAAATTTTTTGTCACTAGGAACACTAAAAGCTGCTTTTTAAAATTATCTAAGGTTGTTTGCTACGCCATGCTCATAGCTTCAGGAAAAAAAATAAAAAATAAAAAAAATTTAAAGAGTCAGTGCTTTTCCTCACCACATAGAATAATTTATACTAGGGACCAATTTACTTGCTAGGCAACAGCGGGTGGTCTGTGCCTTTCCCAGTGAAAGGGACATTATGCTAAACAGGGTGGCTGGCTTCAGTGCTCAGGATAGAAGGGGAGAGACCCTTCTAATTAATTATGTGGCTCTCTATACCCAGCATGGGTACCTCACTTTGTCTTTAAAGTTCTTGTTTAGTCAAAGTTGTATTTCTTTTATTTATTTATTATTTATACTCCATCTATTTCCAAAGAGAATTTGAGACAGCTGAAAAATGTGGGGTTTATTTATCCCAAAACAGGACATTGAAGGAGAAAATTCTGCTAGAAGCATGGAGCTTACTTTTCCTCCCCAAGCTCCTCTTTCCATAACATTTTCTGTTCTACTCTATCCTTTTTCCCCTAAAACTTCTTTTAGCTCTTTGCTTTACAGATTCAGATTGTCTCTTTCGATCCTTACCTTCTCTCATCAAACCCTCCCTGCTCTAGTCCATTTAATCTTGGGCTTCCCATTGCCCTTAGAATAAAATCCAGATGGCTTGCCCAAGCCATGACGTTTTGTGTGACCAGGCCCATCAGTGGCTCTCTGTTCACTACACTCCTCACTAAATGCTATAGCCACGTTGGTCTTTTAGTTCTAGAACCTCTAGAATGAGGTTAGGCTCTTCCTCCCTTGGGCCTTTGCACCTGCTCTTATTATGCCCAGACGTTCTGTTGGCCTCTGTCTTCTCATGCACTGCCCTCCCTTGTCCCAGATCCCTCATTCATTACAACTCCTCATTTTTTGGGAATCCCGTGTTCCAAGATGTCATCCGTGATGGCCATAGCTGAACCCACACCTGTCACCTTTATTTCCTTCATGACATTGCTCACAGTTTTATCATTCTCGTCTCATGTGTATAGTTTTTTTTTCTTTTCTGTCTTGCTTTCTAAACATGCCACTTTCTTAATTGTAAAGACTTTATTTATCTTTTTCACCTTTGCATCACAAAGACCGCACACTGTCCCAGGCACATGGTAAGTAGCCTCTCAACAATTGTTTGATGAATGAATGAGTGAGAAATACTAGCTCTAGGCAAAGGTGAGATCCACTTCACTTGATTTAGAAGGTCTGCCAAGAATGTTTGGGTTTCTAGAGAGAGTAGCATTCTAATCCAAAGGAATTGGTTTATAATTATGACATTTTAGGCATCAGGGACTTGCAAGGAAAGGTTTTTGAGGAAACTGTATCATGTTAAGTGGCTACCCACTCAAAGTGCATTTTCCCTTGACCTATTTCTCGAATGTTTTGTCTCAGACAGCAGACCTGCCAGTTAGATGTAATCCCTTAGAAGATAAACCTTGTCAGACCAATCCTGATACTCCCTAAGGCCTGAGAAGTCTGTATTTTAGTCAAGCGTGAGAATGTAGCTAAGCAAGCAGCAAGTAATCTGATCTCACTTCCTACAGATGATCAATCTCAATCTTTTAATCTGCTTTATCATCCCAAACATCATGTTTACCCTTGAATACTTGAGTTTTTAATTTTATTTAGTAGCGAAGAATGGAACTCTTTTCTGGACAACTATTAGGTAGCTGAGACAAAGATGGAAAAAAACAGTCCAAACTATCTTCTTGCCTGAGAGGTGTGTGTGTGTGTTACTGTGGCACCTTCAGCTGTGTTGTTGCCCTCTTGTGGTGGCTTTGTGTACATGGCCCCAGGTAGCAGTGAGTCCTATAGTTTGCGTTCCCTAATGAAAAGAAAGAAAGGAAAAAAAAAAAAAAAAAAGTCATCATGATCATGTTCTGGTGTGTGTGTATGTATATGCTTGTCAGGGGTGTGGGGGAAGCATTTTTTTTTTTTAAACAAAGAATTAAGTGGTTAAAGTTGATTGACAACATATAATTAAAAAAACACAAACTTTCTGCATTGGGGATAAAGTTTGAAGCTCACAGTGTTCATAACTGAAAGGAGTGCTCTGACTGTGTATAAACCTGTAAAAGGATCTGCTTGTATGTTTAAATTCTCTTTTGTTTGGGAAATATCACTTAACATTTCGTTCAAATAAGAAAAGCTGCCAGTGTAGATTCTTTTCAAGATAGCTTTTAAAATCTGTTGTGTATTTTTAAAATTTTGCTTTGAATGATTCCTTTTGTGCAATGTGAAGCTTACCCTGGGCACGATACTAATGGCTCTCCTCTGGGGTTTGATTTTTAAGTCTTGAAAAAAACTCGATTTCATTTTACCCTATATCTGCATGCTGGAGCAGATGCCCTTGAGAAAAAGAAAAGGTCAAGGATAGGAAATAATCATCTTTCTTTTGTTTCTTTTTTCCCTCCCATCCCTCAAATCCAGAAATAGTCCCCTGAACATAGCCTGACACTTCAACGTGACAGGTGTTCTGAAGATGAGGAAGCGCACTGTGAAACCTGTTTATTCAGTGAGGAAATTTTGTACCATTTACATTCAGAGCCATCCCTATGATACCAAAAGAGGCTTACGCAATGAATTTTTCATTTCTTAAACTCAAAACCAGATAACTCACCTGCAAATACACACTATGTAATTTCATTTCATGTGCTGATCAATATCACTGACTGAAATGTATTCTCCTTGTGAAGGAGACAACGAGATTTTCTGTTTCATTATGCATATTACATATGTGATGCAATATTTTGGTGGGAAAATGGGTCATGTTTATATTTTTGGATTCAGTTGATTTTTTTCTATGAGCTTTTTTAGAGCTCTCAAAGTTCCCGGCCTGTTTTGTATGGATTCTATCTCTGCAGAATGGTAAAGGAGTATGCAATTAAAGCACAGTTGAGCTGTCACCCTGAAATTTGTATAAATATGTGTCAGTCATTGGCATTATATGGGAAGAAACACTTGAGATTTGTTGTTGTTTTGGGGGTTTTTTTTGTTTGTTTGTTTTGTTATTTATGTATTTATTTATTTACAGAGTTTTTGTAGTAGACCATAAGGACTTGCCTGAATTTCGGTCAAAATCATCATAGAACTAAAAAGTTAGGTATCTAGGGTGATCAGACGTGCCTTTCATCAAACCAAGTTTGTAATAATGGGTCAGACTGACCCCATTTCAGTCCATAAAAGCACCGAATTTGATGTTATTTTGCAAAACAAGTACAGTGCTGTGGCAATTACAATTGTTCTCTCGTTGCATGTTTTATGCCCTTTCCTAAGGTTATCTAGTTTCTTGGTCTTTGATGACTGTTCATCTATCTCTCTATTTATCCCTCCATCTCTCTGGGTAGGTTAGTGTTGCTTAAAACCTTTGAAGCCTTTTCCGAAATATTAGCTTGGTGGTTCCTTATGGGACCTCAGGTTGAAGATGTCGAAGAGTTTTTACAGACTGCCTCTTCAAGCAAAGTAATCATCTGAAGGTCATTTTGGATTCATCTATTTATTCTATAAACACATCTTGACTATGTGCCATTTGCTATTGTAGGCTCTGGGAAAACAGTAGTGAGCAAAAGCAGTCCAACCTCTGCCTATGTGGAGCTTACAGGGGACAAAGATAGGGGTCAGGAGCAAGGCCTTGCGGCTCGTGCATGAGTTCAAATTCTGTTGCTGTCCCTGAGCTGCTGATCGGCTTTGGAGAAGCTATATAACTCAGGGCTCCATTCTCTCTGTTGGGGTAATAACAGTATCAGATGTATTGCTTAATTATGAGTCATCACATGGAAGGTTCTTAAAAGGTACCTGAAACTGCACATGCTAAGCCAGAAATTCTCTTAAGACGTTGAAATGAGTAAGTCAAGTGGGAGTTCCGCTGTACAGGTAATGAGCTAATAGGAGAGACTATGATGGAGATTGTGGTTTGTGCTTTATTTGCATACACAGGGATCCCTGGGTGGCGCAGCAGTTTAGCACCTGCCTTTGGCCCAGGGCGCGATCCTGGAGACCCGGGATCGAATCCCACGTCGGGCTCCTGGGGCATGGAGCCTGCTTCTCCCTCTGCCTATGTCTCTGCCTCTCTCTCTCTCTCTCTGTGTGACTATCATAAATAAATTAATTAATTAAAAAAAATTTGCATACACAGATGATAATTTACACTTGGGGCTTGGATGCCATGTCCTATAGAAGAACGAGAAAAGCACCTGGATCCAAGCTTACTGGACTCACACTGAATGCCTAGATTGAGAGGGGAGCCTGCAAATAGGAAATAGGAGGAGCAAGAGGAAAACCAGCAGACTGATGTCAGAGCGATCAGAGAATGAGAAGGTTTCAGAAAGGGCATGCACAGCAGGTCTAACTGATGCTGTGAGATAAAGAAGGAAGACAGACAAAAGCCCTTTGGATTTACCAACCCAGGGATGATTGCTGACGTCAGTGAGACATGCTTGTGTGAAAGCAGGGGCAGGAACCAGTGTAGAGATTGGTGGAGGGAGATGGGTGGGAGGTGAGAAAACAGAGATGTCGATTGTGAACCATTCTTTTCAGAAGTTTGGCTAAATGTTGGGAGAAAACTGCAGCAGCATCCGGAGGAGGGATTTTTTTAAAAATGGAAAATACCAGAGAATGTTTATTATTTTTAATGATATTAATCAATTAATTAATTATTTCAGAGAGAGAGTGCAAGCGAGGGAGGCCCAGAGAGAGAGGGACAAGCAGACTCTGCACTGAGGGTGAGGCTGCGCATGGAGCTCCGTCTAACGATCCTGAGATCATGACCTAAGCTGAAACCAAGAGTCGGATGCCAAACCAACTGAACCACCCAGGTGCCCCCAGAGAATGTCTAAAAGTAGATGCACTTTGAAACAGAGAGATTGCGTACACAGGGAAGGAGAACATAGAGGGTGTTATTCTAGAGAGGCCTGTAGGGCCGAAGCTCCACAGAGGTGATGGATTGGTCCAGCTCTAAGGGAAAGAAAGTGGATGCAGATGTAGGTAGGCTGAGGTTTCTGGCAGCAGGAAGACAGGGGAGATCCTGTCTGATGTCTTCTGCTTATCTTCACATTGAAGTCATGCTGTCTACTGAAAGTGAAAGGAGAAGTTAGGGAACCTAAGGAGAGTAAAGACGGACTCCGTCTTTGAGGAGACTGAGAAAGAAGTTTTCCAGGGAAGTAGAACAGGGTTGCTAGGCAGAGTGCAGGCTTATTGCAAGTTGGTGATTCCCTAGTTAAGGTAGGCCTTATCTGGGGGCAGCTCAGGTGGCTCAGCGGTTTAGCGCTGCCTTCGGCCCGGGGCACAATCCTGGAGACCCGGGATCGAGTCCCATGTCGGGCTCCCTGCATGGAGGTTGCTTCTCCCTCTGCCTGTGTCTCTGCCTCTCTCTCTCTCTCTTTGTGTCTCTCATGAATAAATAAATAAAACCTTTAAAAAAAAAAGGTAGGCCTTATTTGTGCTATTACATGACTTTCTCTGGTAAGAATCTGAAACTCAGGTAGGTACAGGGGAGATGGGGCTTGTGATGGGGTTTGTTTGTTTGCTTGATTGGTGCAATGATAAAACAGAGGGCAAGGGAACCTGGGGTGTTGGCAGAAGAATTTTTGATATACTAGATTGCACACCCTAAACCAATAATTCAAGGAGGAGAATGTAGTGGGAAGAGCACCACATTTTTCTTTCTTTTTCTTTCCTTTCTTGTCAGAAAAACTGAGCTGGCATTCTGTGGCTAGGATTTACGACAATCTGAACTTGAGTAAGTCACAGATTTCTCCAAGCTTATCTCCTCATTTGCAAATTCAAGATAATAATGACTTCTTTCTCATGGCTCTGTGAGTATAGCACTGTCAGTAGCAGGGGTCGGCCCTCAAGAGGTATTTGACTATTTGGCGGAATTTGAACTCAAGTTAAAAATATATCAGAGCCTAGGGGTGCATACACTGGTCATACTCACCTGCTTATTTCTTCTGCTGAATAATCAAGGACAATATAAACAGCAAGTTCAAATCTCTGGTTCTATCCCAACATAGTTTGCTCCCTCCCCCCCAAAAAAAGAAAGGAAGGAGGAAAGAAAAGAAGATGATTTCTCATTCCTTCCTTCTGCACTCTAGGTGAATGCTGGAAGAATGTCTTGGGGGGCATGATGGACTGGGAGACAGCATGGAAAGGGATACAAGTATTCAGAGTGAGCATTGCATGTTTGGGTTGTAGGGCAAAAGATAGAAGAAATCTTTCAGACTTTCTGGAGTCAAGTGTTCTTATGGGATTGCTTAGAAACTGTCCCTTGCCAGGGGTCAGGGAGGGATTGGGGGGGGGGGCAGATCTAGCAAGATCTTTCTTAAAATAACAGTTTGTTATATTACTGATCTCACTTTCTACAGATTTTTTTCCCTTAGAATTCAAGAAATTCTTGATACCTAAGGCATCTCACTCATCTCAAGCTACTAGTATACACAAGGTGGCCATGTGTTGGGCAGTTGTGACTAGCTTTACTACTTCAACAGCTCTTCCCATAGTGGCCCCACAGAAAGAGTTTCCCAAGCTGTAAAATGTGGTGACAGCCACCTTGGGGTTCTTTGAGATGAAGTAGGCAAGGAAGCTTTGCTGTCTGTTTTGCTAGCAGCCTGTCGGTGGCCATCAAGTCCTTCAGATTCCTCCAATCCTTGGCACCTTAATGCTGCCCATAAGCTGAACTGCTTGGTTTCTCACTCCTGCTGAGCCCTGGAGTCACATGGGGGAGAACAGATAATGGGTTCCCTGGCATAATTATTCTTTATTTATGTACCAGTCAAGCTTGGACATTTTACTCACTTCAGGTGCCAGGCTACTGATGGTTTTATATATTTAAGCAATGGAGAGAGGCTTTAGTTTTTACAGGGAAGTGCATGTTGGTTTTTAATACCATCATAACTGACACCATTCATAAAATCATACCAGTAACTAGTATTTTCTTTTTAAGATTTTATTTTTTTATTCATGAGAGACACACACACAGAGAGAGAGAGAGAGAGAGAGAGAGAGAGGCAGAGACACAGGCAGAGGGAGAAGCAGGCTCCATGCAGAGAGCCCGATGTGGGGCTTGATCCCAGGACTCCAGGATCACCCCCTGGGCCAAAGGCAGGCACTAAACCGCTGGAGCCACCCAGGGATTCCCAGTAGCTAGTATTTTCTTATGGAAAATTTATACCATCCTCTGTTCATACCACCAATATGGCTTCAAGCAGATTACTTCATCTCTGTAGACTTCATCTGAGGTTGATAGACATATCTCCTATAGGTTGTTGTGGGATTACATTAAATGAAACATATTAAAATGCTTTTGAAATTGCAAAGAGCTTTATGCAAAGAGTTATTTTATCTGACATGAACTGATACTCAAACATGGAGGCTGTACTGTAGATATCTTTCTAGTAATCAACCCTACACCTGGCAGGGAGTGGGCACTCTCCACTGTTTGCTGGGTCGTACTTGGTGCTGGTCACGCACATGAGTCTTGTTTTCCATTCCGGGCAGCACGTATTGAGAAATGGAGGCTGAGATTGTGAAGCAAATGAAAGATATGGGATATTTACATAGGAAAGGAGAAGATCTGAGAGACCCAGTAAATGTCTCCACATAGTCACAGTGTTGATTGATGGGAAGATGTATGTGTATATCTCCAAAGGAAAATAATTATGATCAGTAAATGAAAGAGGAAAGTAAAATTTGATGAATTCAAAAGAACCAACTCTCTACTAATATGGGACAAAAACTCCCTGTGGAAGAGGGTTTTGCTATTGTTGCTGTTTTTTAAAGCTAAAAATGGGAACGGCCAACATAAGGGGTGTATGTTCTCCACATGTTCGATAACACTTGAAATGATTTACAGCCCTACAACAACTGTGAGAGATTCATATTACCATTTTCTTCAATGGACAAATGAGTTAACTGGGGCCAAGGGAGGCGAAATGATGTACCCAAGTTAGCATAGCTGGCAAGTCAGAAAGCTATCCAGGTCACCTGTCGCCAGAGTCCAGCACAGTTTATTGGGAGCCTACGTGGTATTTTTAGTTACTTTACATCCACTATCTCTAGTGTTCCCAATAATTTTGTGAGCATGGCTTATTCTCCCCTCTTGAGATGAGCAAAGAGTTTGAGCGATGTTGAGTCAAATGCCCATTGTCATGATTTTGAAGAGTAGCTGAGCTGAGGTCAAAACCAAATTCTAACTTACCTCAAACCCTTTGCTCTTGCCACACCACCACATGTACTGCTCCACCTCTCACAAATCAATTTGATCAAAAAAAAAAAAAAAAAAAAAAAAAAAGACCAGTTGCCTCCACCCTGATGGTGGGTGTCTGGGTGATTGAGCCCTAAAGTGGCCCAAATGTTTGATCATCAGAACCACCTGGAAAGTATTGACAAAATGCACATGCACAGCCTTCTTCAAAGACCTATCAAACCAGGGTTCTAGAATCGAGTCTCACATCAGGCTCCCCACACGGAGCCTGCTTCTCCCTCTGCCTATGTCTCCCCTCTCTCTGTGTATCTCTCATGAATAAATAAATAGAATCTTTAAAAAAAAAAAAAGGACCTATAAAACCAAAAATCTGTATGCAGGGTGGTGCCTAGAAACCCTCTTTTTTCATCTTCCCCTAGTGTTTTTGATGAGCTTTGGGGTTGGAGAATCTCTGAATCAGATAATGGGGAAAAAGTCTCTCTCAGAGATAAAAGCCAAGGAAACCCACTATTTTCTATGCCTGAAACATGCAGTGCTCAGTATATGTTTGTTTGACCAAGTGAACGGATGTCTAAATAAGTGAACTCTCTTTTGGAAATGGACTGAAAAGCATATAGATATGGGCTGAAGGAGGCCCATCCTTTATGCACTGTGTAGAGTTATTTCTTTTCTTTAATCCTATCAGTGTTGTCTCAAGAAAATTCTTCTCTCTTCATGTCTGCTCACCACTGAGTTTAAAAACCATGAAGTCCCAGTCTTGCCTTCAGATACGCAGATTTTAATGGAACCAAAGAATGGTCGGTCAGTGGCAGGTCCCTAGTGGATGAAGAACAGCCAGTGACAGTAATGAATATGTCCTCAAAGTTTATGCTCTTGAGTTTTTGACATTGTTTGCTTGTTCTAAACTTATTATATGAACCAACTACACTGGAAACCATGTGGGAACAACTCTTCAAATGTGTTAGAGAATTTTATGTTTGCCAGGAGAATAGCTCCTTTTTAATTTTTTTTTTTTGGTCCAATTTTAATGTTTTCAATTCTAGACTGACTGGAGCCAGGAAATTGTCAACCGTTTATATAAAGTGTTTCCCTTCTTCCCTTCCCTCTTTTCCTCCTTTTCTCCCTCTTCCCTTCTTTCATTCTCTTTGTTTTAGCAAAGAAAAATATTTGTCTAATGAGAAACTTCAAGGGGTTTGGTTGAGGGTCAACGAGTGAGATGGAAAAATGATTTCAAGTGAGGGGCTGACTATTGTTTTATTTTTCCCCAAATTCCTCTGCTAATCCCCACATCTTGGCCAGCTAACTATAGAACTCTCCTGACTGTTGTAAGAACAGTATTTATAACCTATCTTCAGGAATGTGGAAATGTGCACAAGATCTATAAATTGTTTTAGTGTTTCCAGATTGTAACAGAGACATTTGTAGTGTAGTTAGACCTCTGAATTCTGCACCTGCGTGTCTGATTTTAAGCACAAATTGTCTAACTCCAGAAGTGCTAAGTCCCAGGTACCCAGGGAAACTTTAGGTAGAGAGTTCCTCTTCAGGTTGGCTTTCTCATTCGTAGCATTTCATGCGCTGTGCTGTCTTGTCACAGTCCAGCCAATGCTGAGACCATTAAGATTTTATTAGGTTTGTCCTGGTGTCATTATATTATGCAATCGGCAGTGCTTATTGACAATTCTTATTTTCTGTACTATGATTTTTATAGTCTGAGTTTATTAAGCGCTCCTGGAATACAGGCTCCTGGAATTAATTTTTTAAAAAATTCTTCTTAGGCAGCACTGCGAGAGAAACACTTTGCTGAAAGCTTTTACGTGATTTATGTGCTTTGAGTCTCAGTTCCTATGAAAAGAGTTAAATTAGGGTAAAGTAGTCTGAGTAACTGCTGCTTACAGGCAGCTTTCACAGACCGGCAGGGCCAGGTTCTTGGTGTCTCCAAAGAGCATTTGTTCCGTGTTGATTTATACTCAACCTTTTGAAACTGTGTTTTCTACTTTCAATGACAATTCCTGTTTTTCCTTAGCACCTTCCATGAAACCGTTCTTCATAATCTCTAGTTTCCTGGAAAGGAAGCATACTCAGTGCCGTATTCAAACAAATAGGAAAAGGGGAGGGGGCAACTTTTGCTCTCAATATTTGAAATCATCTTGTAAAGCAAAATCTTTTATTCCCAATATTTAGCGACTTGTAAATGGAAATGGCTAGTGACCTTGAAACATGGGTTTGTTTATTACCTTCTGGAAACAGGACTCCCTGAGTGGGAAGCGGGCAGATTTGGGGGAATGTGCTGTGCTGTCCAAGTTTTATTTCTTCTCTCAGTGGAGCTGAGTTTCACCTCCTGATCTTTATCATCACCAGCTTGGGTCCAGGTGCAACACTTCTGGAATCTCTTCTCTTGCTTGCACCTTCTTAGCCTTCAGATCATCAGGGGGACAATCTTTGTCCTGCAGTGTTTTTCCTGATACCCCAGGGACTAGGTAGGTTAGAGCTCTTTACACACTACTGTAATTCTCAGATACGTTAAGCTTAGAACTCTTTACATAGTAACGTAATTTCATGCTTCCATTTCTCTCCCTTCACTGACCGGTCAAGCCAGTGAAGCCAAAATCCATATCAGCTCTGCCTCAGACTGAAACCTCATTTTAGTGCCCAATAAATATTGCTTGAATAAAAGCATGTTACATGTTCATGCTTTTTTGGTGTCCATGGCAAGAAGTACTTTTAGGTTCTGTTTTTTAGAAACCTATGTTCGATTTCTTCTACAAAATTAGAATAATAATGCTAACCTTCTAAGGTACTTATAAGATGGTGTGGGTCAGTGGTTCATAACTGGGGGCGATTTTGTCATCCCAAGGGACATACGCATGACAGTGTCTGGAAACGTTTTTGTTTCTAAAGATTTTATTTATGTATTCATGAGAGACACAGAGAGAGAAGCTGAGACATAGGCAGAGGGAGAAGTGGGCTCTTCACAGGGAGCCCCATGCAGGACTCGATACCCAGACCTGGGATCATGCCCTGAGCCGAAGGCAGAGACTCAACCAATGAGCCGCCCAGGTGTCCCTGGAAATATTTTTGGATGCTCATGGGAGCCCCATACATAATTATCCAGCCCAAAATGTCAGTAGCACTGAGGTTGAGAAATTCTGGAGTATATTACAATGCACAGAACTTGGTAGGTTCAAGGTGGTTTTATTTTGCTGTATACATCGGAGTTTACCTCTTTGGACTACGTAAATCATAATAATTAGGTAGAGAATCACAGTTTATATTTATTATGTTCTCACGTGAGTCAGGCATCACGAAGGCTTTCCACAAATACTATCCTATTCAATTCTCTCCAGAATACTATGAGTTAGGAACTATTTTCATCTTCATTTTTCAGGTGAGGAAAGGAAGGCGTAAAAGGTCAAAATCCTGCGGCTACTCTGTGTCAGAGGTGGGATGAGAACTTGGGGGCTGTGCTTTTGACTATTATACTGTACTACTTTCTCTACGAATAGAGTCTCCCACTTAAAGTCTGAAAGGATTACTGCTCTTAGGATGCAGTAGGAATTAGCACTGAAAAATATAGAGGAAATTTTAGTGTATTTAAATGAAAAAACAATGTTATTATTGCCTACGTGTTTGTAATTTTCCACTTGTACTAATTTCAACACAGATACTGTATATTGGCTGACATATTTAGGCTACCATTGATCCAAGGATTGCGACAGATTTGCTATTTGCTGTAATTTTGTGGGACTTTCAAGAAGCTCAAAACAAAACAAACAAACAAAAACAAAAAAAAAACAAAAAAAACAACAACAAGAGTTTGTTTCCAATTCAGAATTGAGCTTGTCATAGCTGATCAACACATTGTGATCTCGATGAGACTTTTCTTCTGTTAAGGTGGATAAACAGTGACAGTTTGCCCCATGTAATCCCATTAGAGGATTTCTTCAGGACAACATCCTCTTCTTACATAATTACAAAAGAAGCACTCATAAGTCGAGTACCTCGGCTAGAGAGCAAGGCCTGGGGCAAAGGACTGGCTGATGGGGCTTTCCCTCCTCCTAACAGAAGACACAGCACAGGCAAGTGGAAAATGTGCCATTGGGAAGCAATGATAGTCTCCAGGTCCCGAAACCTGAGTGCTGTGTTAGCTCCCAGTAATTATTGCTTTGAGATTTCTGGTTGATGAACTTTTTAAGCAACTTCTGTCATCCTCAAGTATTGGCTCATTGTTTCCAAGGCCTTAATACTTGGCTTGTAAACACAGTCAAGAAACATCTATTCTTTTTATTTAGGAACTTAGAGCCCTGGAGCAGCTGTTTTTCTCTCTTAGGAAAGTCTATTTATTGTGTGTTACTATTGCATGTGGAAGATTCCTGTGGAATACTCAAAACTGTGTTGGGTTCCATTCTTCCGGTCTCTCTTTCCTACCTCCTATGAAGAGTAAATGCTAATAGCACCAAACAAATGTTTGTTCTTAAGTAAATCCTGCTTCATAAAGTGGGATCTCATGATTACAAACAACTTTTGCACTCCTACTGAGCATTAGTGCTTGTCATTCAGACATAGATTTCCAAGGGTCTGTTGAGGCCAAGTGTATGTTATAGTCATTCCCCTACTCCACCTACAAGATGTCATTTATGTGTAAGATGTAATTTGAGACTGTCTTCTAGGGACAAAAGGGATCAGTATGCTTTTACTCTTACTTGAGTCCTTTGACATGCTCTCGAATTTGTTTTGTATTGAATAAATGAAAACGTTTGAATGATTAAATAAGATGTTACTGTGTTTAGGGCAATGACTCACAAATTTTAACAGGACATCCTAGGTTCTTGCTACTTTCCAACAACTTCCCAGCTCAAGCTCAGCTACTGGACCAGGATCACTCTTGAAAATCAAACTATTAGGGAACACTGAGATGGTCTAAAAATTTGAAATCTGCGCTAAGGATGACATCAGGCTGATGACACTAAACTCATTTTTCCTATTCTATCCCGGTTGTATTATAAATTATTCTTTAAGCAGATAGGAGGATTTTTGCTGGGGTGGGGGGAAGGCTTCTGTCTAGTGGTAAAACGTATATTTATAAGTTTTAACAAATTAGAAGTATCATATCTCAATCTGGTTTTGCCTGGAGAAAGATTCCCTATCTCTCCTCTCCCCTTTTTAAGGTCTCTGAACAATAAAACATGAGTTTTACTGTTTCAGGTCATCAGAGGCATTTTTTTTTTAGGAGGTTCACAATTTTTTTTTTTTAAGTCGTGGAACAAATTTACAATATCCTTGACACTTAAATAGCATTTACAATGCTTTGTTTTCTTTTTTTAATTATATTTCTAAGGATAGCTGAGGAAACAATTTCAAATACTTCCTCCGTGCTCTAGATATATAAGTTGTTTTAGTTTTTGTCTGTTGGTGAGAATTAAGAAATTCATAGCTTGCCATGTCCTGTCATGTTAGCTTATTTTGTAAGGAAATCAAATCTGGCACCTTTCAATTAACTGCTTTACCTCTCTGATCTAAAAACAGATGGAACATGTTGTAGAGCATGAAGGCATGATTACTATCTGTGGATTGCCTTTACTTCCTCAACTGGGTCCTCTGTCATTTCAAAGTCGGCTGAAGGTCCTTCTTTAAAAGCAGGAAAAAAAATCCTCACGGATGGGAGGAAGGTGGTGGTGTTGAAAAATAACTTATTCCCAATCATGAGCTTGGCAGTTCTCAAAGAGATCACAATGGTGATCTCATCTGTACCTGGAAGCCCGGAAAGAAAGAATCAATAGAAATGTATCATGGACTGGAGTTTCATCGTTCTTGGTAACTCGAGCGTAAGCGATTTTGGAGAAAGACAAAGATGTGAAGAGGGGAAAAGTGGGGAAGAAAAGAGAAATCGTCTCTCTGCCTTCATGCGTGCTTCTGTGCATTACAGTTATTCATCTCCTTTGCAGTATCAGATCAAAAGGACACGTTTTTTTTTTTAATTGAATTTATTTTTATTCGTTTCAGAGGTAGAATTTAGTGATTCATCAGTTGCATATCACACCCAGTGCTCATTCCATCACGTGCTCTCCTTAATGCCCATCACCCAGTTACCCTTTTCCCCCCCAACCCCTCCCCTCCAGCGACCCTTGGTTGGTTCCCTATAATTACGAGTTTCTTACAGTTTGCCTCTCTCTCAATTTTCCTCTTATTTTATTTTTCCTTCCCTTCTCCTATGTTCTTCTGTTTTGTTTCTTAAATTCCACATCTGAATGAAATCATAAGGTATTTGTCTTTCTCTCTCCCACTTATTTTCGCTTAGCATCATACCAAATGGACTTACCTTTTTAAATAACTTTATCAGCCCCTATCTTGCATTTGTTTATTTATAACTAGAAAGGACTTCCCATTTTTTTCTCCTCCGGTTGTATTAGTCAGTCAGTCATTTCAACTTGAAACAAGGTGTGGCCAGTCAGATTTGTAGGTGATCATCGTTATTGATTCAGTGGGTTCAACAGTGTGTCTGGTGGGCTTTTCTATTGGATACGCGAATAGATATTTAAGAGAATATACTGATTGGGATGTAAAATTCACAGTACACTCACTGATGGTGAGGGGGAACTGTCTGGTTTTCTTTTGAACGAATATAAGATAACCAAATCATGATCCTTTTTCAGTACCTTTTCAACTAAATTATTGTTCCTTAAAACATCACTTAATGCCAGCTCCCTTGTCTCTGGTGTTATTTGTCAGATAACATTGTTCTTGAAGGACATAGAGTCAGGTCAACACTTCATCCATTACTCTCCCCTTAACTGACTTTTTTCTCTTTACTTTCCTACAACAGATTGCAGATTGAGCTTAACCAAGAAGTTCAGAGTCTCATCAACGCTGACCTGATCTCCAACACGAGAAGGGAGTTCTAGTTCTGCCTGCCTCGTTGGGTCCCTGTTGACCGCTGATAACTTGGCTTCACTCATCGCCTGTGTGGAAAATTCTCCCTATTGAAATTATTATTATTATTATTGTTATTATTATTATTATTATTGTTATTTTTGCACATGGAGGACGGTAACAAAGAAGGCAACACAGGCTGATAAGACCAGAGACCACAGGAGAATTCTTTAACCGCAGGCCTTCGAGACTTTTCCTCCACTTGGAGTTCTGGACTTTAACAGAACCCCGTCTAGTCATTTTGGTTTTGCTATATATATATATATTTTTTTCTTCCTTTTTACTTTCCCCACCACCTTGTATTTTGTTTCTGTACTTCAGAAATGGGCCTGCAGACCACACAGTGGCCCAGCCATGGGGCTTTTTTCCTGAAATCTTGGCTTCTCATTTCCCTGGGGCTCTACTCACAAGTGTCAAAAATCTTGGCATGCCCTAGCGTGTGCCGCTGCGATAGGAACTTTGTCTACTGTAATGAGCGAAGCTTGACCTCAGTGCCTCTTGGGATCCCGGAGGGCGTAACCGTGCTCTACCTCCACAACAACCAAATTAATAATGCTGGATTTCCTGCGGAACTGCACAACGTACGGTCGGTGCACACGGTCTACCTTTATGGCAACCAGCTGGATGAATTCCCCATGAACCTTCCCAAGAACGTCAGAGTTCTCCATTTGCAGGAAAACAACATTCAGACCATTTCCCGGGCTGCTCTCGCCCAGCTCTTGAAGCTCGAGGAGCTTCACCTGGATGACAACTCGATATCCACAGTGGGGGTGGAAGACGGGGCCTTCCGGGAGGCGATCAGCCTCAAACTGTTGTTTCTGTCCAAGAATCACCTGAGCAGCGTGCCTGTGGGGCTCCCCGTGGATTTGCAAGAGCTGCGAGTGGACGAAAATCGAATTGCCATCATATCAGACATGGCCTTTCAGAACCTCACGAGCTTAGAGCGTCTGATCGTGGACGGCAACCTCCTGACCAACAAGGGCATCGCCGACGGCACCTTCAGCCATCTCACCAAGCTCAAGGAGTTCTCCATTGTTCGGAATTCCCTCTCCCACCCGCCCCCCGATCTCCCGGGTACACACCTGATCAGGCTCTACCTGCAGGACAACCAGATCAACCACATCCCTCTGACGGCCTTCTCAAACCTGCGCAAGCTGGAGCGGCTGGACATATCCAACAACCAGCTGCGCGTGTTGACCCAAGGGGTCTTCGATAACCTCTCCAACCTGAAGCAGCTCACGGCTCGGAATAACCCCTGGTTCTGCGACTGCAGCATTAAGTGGGTCACGGAGTGGCTCAAGTACATCCCCCCTTCTCTCAACGTGCGAGGCTTCATGTGCCAAGGGCCTGAGCAAGTCCGGGGCATGGCTGTCAGGGAGCTGAATATGAATCTGTTGTCGTGCCCCACCACGACCCCGGGGCTGCCCGCCTTTACCCCGGCCCCGAGTACGGCGCCCCCGACGACCCAGCCCCCCACGCTGTCTGTCCCGACCCCCGGCCGGAGCCACACACCGCAGACTCCCACCACAGCCAGGCTGCCCACCGTCCCGGCCTGGGATGGCAGGGAAAGAGCCACCCCGCCGGTTTCCGAACGGATCCAGCTGTCTGTGCATTTCGTGAATGACACGTCCATTCAAGTCAGCTGGCTGTCCCTCTTCACGGTGATGGCGTACAAACTCACGTGGGTGAAAATGGGCCACAGCTTAGTGGGGGGCATCGTTCAGGAACGCATCGTGAGCGGCGAGAAGCAGCACTTGAGCCTGGTGAACCTGGAGCCCAGATCCACCTACCGGATTTGCCTAGTGCCCCTGGATGCTTTTAACTACCGAGCGGTGGAAGATACCGTTTGTTCCGAGGCCACCACGCACGCCTCCTATTTGAACAATGGCAGCAACACGGCCTCCAGCCACGAGCAGACGACCTCGCACAGCATGGGCTCCCCTTTTCTGCTGGCGGGCCTGATCGGGGGCGCCGTGATATTTGTGCTCGTGGTCTTGCTGAGCGTCTTTTGCTGGCACATGCACAAAAAGGGGCGCTACACGTCCCAGAAGTGGAAGTACAACCGAGGCCGGCGGAAAGATGACTATTGTGAGGCCGGCACCAAGAAGGACAATTCCATCCTGGAGATGACAGAGACCAGCTTTCAGATCGTCTCCTTAAATAACGATCAGCTCCTTAAAGGAGATTTCAGACTGCAGCCCATTTACACCCCGAATGGGGGCATTAATTATACAGACTGTCATATCTCCAACAACATGCGATACTGCAACAGCAGTGTGCCAGACCTGGAGCACTGCCACACGTGACGGCCAGGGGCCCGGCGTCAGGAAGGCGGACACTAGGACTCCCGAGAACACACACGTGTGTGCACATAGAGACACGCGAATTACATTTGATAAATGTTACCCAGATGCATTTGTGCATTTGAATACTCTGTAATTTATACGGTGTACTATATAATGGGATTTAAAAGAAAAAAGTGCTATCTTTTCTATTTCAAGTTAATTACAAACAGTTTTGTAACTCTTTGCTTTTTAAATCTTAAAAAAAAAAATAGTTGCTGAAGTACTGTACAGGGTTGTACAACGAGAACCCAACGCCAAGGCAAAAGAAGGAGTGATTCTTCCTCATGATGCACACTACCCATTTTGCCGTAGAAGCTGTCAGAATAAATTCCCTTCTTACGGTCGGTGGTCAGATGAGAGGGCAGATTGCAGTGGCCTCATCAGGGCAGGCTAAATAATGTGGGTAAAACAAGAAATGGCCCAGATACCTTCGTGCTATTTCTGCACTTCCTGACCTGGAAGAGAAGTATGACATTTCGAAATACGAGAAAGGAGGTAGTTACCCCGATTTGACCCAGAGCAGGAAATGTATAGAAAGCATCACGAGGAAGCCCGTTCCCGTAAGATAAGTTAACCCAACTTGGCAAAACCCAGAAATCGACACGTTTGGAAAAGAACTTCAAACCCCAGGGGTGGGGGGGTTGGCTTTCTGATTGGGAGCTTAAAAAAATCACTCCTCATGCATCCCTGGCCCTATGCGATAACAGAGTTAGAGACTTGAGTGTGATTTCGGTCATCTGCAGGGACACGTAGGATGTTCCAGCGAGAAAACTCCCTTTACAAGTGTTACTATTCAAATTATATGTCAGGTTGAATCACATTCAACAGAGATATATTCTAGAATACTTTTGTAGAAGAGGCTAATAAAATAACGGGAAGAATTATATTGAATGGAATTATTTTTGATAATGAGACTTATTTGGGTAGATTCACTGAGGCTATGTCAACATGATATCTAGACCAACAAGAGATGAGTGTTTGGAATATACTAAAGTTGATATTTGAAAACCATTTAGACAAAAACAAGTGATCAGTGGTTCTGCTCTACTTTATCAAATGACTGTATTAGTATCATGTTGAAATAGCTTGAATTAATACCTTTATCCCCTTGCAAATTTGTCTTCCAATCACCTCACATATATTTTCGTAATTAGCTATTTATGCTACATTTGTTTGGTTTTTTTCCCCCACTCTGCTTAAAATTTGAAAGAAAATTTTAGATGCCAGTCTTGGTTGCACAAATATCCATATATACTTACACACTTTAAAATGTATACTGATTTTCAGTGCTAATAATTCTGTAAAGATACATCAAAACTGGCTGAAATAATGTTTGCTTTTTTTTTTTTTTTTAAAGCAATACGGAGTTTCCACCTTGGACTGAACTTGAATTCTATTCCATTTTTGAATTTTCATTTATTCCTTTTCAGTCTTGAGTGCCCCTCTTCTTTGGGAATTGTGGAGGGATAATCAATCTTTTATTAACCGGATAACACGAGAAATGAACAAGTCAGAGTGCGGGCTTGTTCCCCCAACCTTGGCAGAGTGGGACATAGAGCAGAGGGCTTAGAGAAGGGAGGGATGTCTGTGCTTACATATTTTCAAAGTAATGCCCATCTTCACAAAGTATGTATAACTTACTCCTTTTCATCCCTTAGATGTAGAAGGGCTATCGATCGCATACATTATCTAAAAAATACACACCCTTGGAAAAATTCCTTTTAAAGTCAATTTTTACCCTGTGTTGCATATTTCCTTTACCACGGGCCACTTCTTAGGGACCTATGAAGTTAATGTCACAATCATTTTGTTTCCCCCCCCCCCTCTCTTAACAAAATAGAACTGTGATGTGTCTTCTTTGTAAGAGTTTAGGTATAAAATGCTATGCAAGTTTTTCTTTATAGTAAGAGCTTTATTTTCTTTAATAATGTACCCCCAACTTATATGTTTTAATCTCCCTTGTCCCTCACAATAAGCAGCAAATATAACTCAAGTTATAATGTTGTAGAAGCAAGAATCGAAACTGCAGTCAGTTGAGCTGAAATTAGCTACGAATTAATTTGAATTAATCCTAAAGTGACTTAGGTTTCCATTTTAGTCTATTAGCTAGTAAATTTTGGCTGTTGCTTTTTTAAAGCTAATTCCACACAGCGAAGGGACAAGATAGTCTGTGAAGGTGATCAGTGTAATAGTAAGCCATGTAACATTCAGGACAATGACATGGGGTTTTGTGTATTTTACTGGATAATTCCCTTCCACTGTCCTCTTCCCCTTGGCTGTGTAGATAAAACTATATGTTCAAATGATGGTACTTTGACTTTTGAGGGTTTTTTTCTCTTCTATCCACAAAATAATCATTCTCATGTATTTCTATTGTGCGTATAACCCCCCAGCGCGATATTTGGCAGCTGAAACGTTTTTGCTTTGGGCCAAGAAGATCAATGTTGGAAGGGTTTCTATGACGTCTTATGGGATTGACAGAATTATGACGAGATAGAAGGTAGTTATAGGCTTCACTTTGATCTTGCGCACAGTGTGACAGAGACTACTAAAATTGAGATCAAACTCCCACTTGTCGTAGCATAGCTAGGGCTCTCGCCTACACCAGGACAGAAAGCACATCATGGGATTTGTAATGTTTTGTATGTCTTAAGAAGACTGCTGAATAGCCAACCATCGATGTTGGATTGGGCTTTCACTGGCATTTTCAGTCATGGGGGTGTGTTTTGCTGATACATCTGCTCTGTATTGAGCCTCCTTTGCTGTCATTGTTTCTTATTTTGAGATGAGTCAGGAGTCACAGTTGAATGTACAGGCCAAGTCCATAAACAAAGCCATACATACCATCTGGCTTATAAAGAACTTGATGCTGTTTGACCAAACAAGGTGATCAGATCATATAGAGCTACATTCAGAGCTAGGTAACTATCCCTGTGCAGAGGAAAGTCTAAAGGAAAAGGTACAACCATGATCACACAGATATTATTGATCGTTATTCACACCCATGGCTTTCATTAATACTTATTTGTTTGGGGAGATGTGTTTGAATAGGGAGAGGCTCTGTGTTTCCCTCAAAACTGTCAAATGCATTAACAGCTTGTCGCAATAGACACCACAGGCAGAGACCAAAAGTGCGTTTCCCTGCTTAGTTTCCTTGTGTGAGA
The DNA here is from genome assembly GCF_048164855.1 of Canis lupus baileyi. Classification (NCBI taxonomy): domain Eukaryota; kingdom Metazoa; phylum Chordata; class Mammalia; order Carnivora; family Canidae; genus Canis; species Canis lupus. The sequence continues at coordinate 58,780,316 of NC_132846.1, forward strand.
AGTGGAAAACATTCTATCCCATTAGAAATAATGCAATTTCTAAATATCTGGATGTCTGTTGAAAATGTGTTAGATACATTCCCTGAAGTAAAAACAAAAACAAAAAAAACCTGTAATGTGACCAATCTAGCAAAAGTATTGATGACGGAGCTCATTTTGAGGCTCCATTTCCTACCAATGCAAATCACTATGGTCTTCGTCATTTCACAAGATCACAGCTTACTTCCCCTCTGTGGAGAACCAGCTGTGTGTGCAGCCAGCCGGACATCCAATCCGAACATAAATTACTAGGGCTGCCCTAGTTCAGAGAACCTCAGCTGGAAGAACCCAGTGCAACTTTTGACAGTGAAGTGGTTAATTTCCACTGACATCTTTGTTTATAGCATTTTTTCTTTAAAACCCACCATGAGGAGACATTAGAACATGAGAAGAATGGTTTTGCCCGTGATTTACCTTTCCTGCTTAATGGGAAAGCAGAACAGTTTCCTTGTGCCCCAAAGGGAAACAGATACAAAAACAGAACAACATAAAAACTACTAGTTCTTATAGTTCTTAGTCTTTGTCAAAACTGGCCTGATGTCCTTTTTTTTTTTTTTTTTTTTTGCCAAAATACAAATGAAGAAAGCTATAGTTTACATCCTTCTCTGATTTCTTCAGCAAGGTCAAAAGACAAAAGACAATTGCTGGCAACAAGGGATGCTTGTCACAGATTGTGGGGAGAAAGATTTATACATGCATGATACTGCTGTTATAACAAACTAATCGGATTCTTGTGCTATAGTTTTCATTTTTTTCTTCTTCTAGTGCACATCTATCAGAAGAGCACAAAGCAAGGCCATCGCAACAGGAATTTTTAAACTAGTAAAAATTTACTACATGCTTGCACACACACACAAATACACACCGAGGTATTTATAAAGATAACCATGGGATGTAAAATTTATGACCTTTTTGAGGCAAGGTGAAGGTGTCTCCACTGTCTGTCCCTCATAGGACCAGTATATATTCACTGAAAGTTAATCCCGATGAGTTGTTATTGTTCGAACCATATGTTGATTTGCTTCTGGTTTATGTTTAGTGTGTCCTCACTACAAGGGACTGCGAGGGGCTGGAAGATTCTGCATTACACATCCTCTGAGACCTACCATGTCGCACACTTTGTTAACTACAAACTTCACTCTACACTATACAGTACCTTGTTGATATATTCAGTAAAGGCTTATTTTAAAAGAAAACCACACTGTGTTTAAGTTCATTGGGTTACAGCCAATACTTGCGTTGTTAATGTTAAAAAGAAATGTGGGATGATTCCTGATGATGTAAGAGGGTGGCAGGGGTGAAGGAAGTAGTAGGATTTTTCCTTTTCTCCTACTTTGAAGACAACTTGTATTTTTTTAAGGCCGTTGGACCCTTTTTGTGGGAGGGGTTTACATGACATCTTCTTGTTCTTTTCTATTTCTCCACTAGCTTGTGTGTTCCTATGAATATCTTTTTAGTATACACACACACATTAAGCATGTTGTTTTGTATTTGTGAAAGCTGTGTTATTTGGCATAGAGATAAATACCAATGTAGTTATCCAATCGGAATAGTCTTTGCCCCTATTTCATAACATGCGCTATTGGTTTTAAATGTCACTTTTCCTTTAGAATTTTTATGGTACGTTTCTACTTATGATTTGTTTATAGCTCATCCACCCATACTTCCAATGAGCACTCATGGAAAATGTTATCTATTCATATGCTCCAGTGCAACTCAGATTTATCTCAAGGTTTGCCAGAGCCCCTCTTTAACTCTCACTAATAATGTACTTGACATAGATTAAATCAGGAAATAAAATCACAACACTTCAGTTAACTAGTGTTAATTATTTATAGACTCTCTGTTGGAAAATTAAGATGCAAAGCAATGGTAACAGGTGATTCATATTACATTTGGGTGATTTTACGTCGAGAAATGTCTTGGCAACTCTTAGTTACTTTTACCAAGAATTACAGACCTTACTCTGTGAAGACCAGACCCTTATTCAAGGAATACAATTCATTAAAAGAAAAAAAAAAAAAGTTTATTGAAATCCTTCTACTTTGTTCCAGGCTCTTGGCTGAGTTCAGAAGTTTCAGAGAAGAATAAAATACAGTCTTAGGCAAATTAAGCATATCTTCTACTTCCCTATGTTCCTAAAGAAATCTATCCACCCAAAGTATTTTCTACATGTATTTTCTATAGAGTACTATGTTAGGTTCTTCTGGGAATTCGGAGAAAACTATGACTCTCCTGCTAAGGAGCTCAAAGTTTCGACAAACTCATTTTCTAACACATTCCAGAGTCTCAGAGACCATGTAATGACTTTACATTCTCTCAAACTCAGCGGAGTAACAAAAGAAAAAAGAAACATATGTACTTCATGGTAAATTTGATGATGCATTTGTTGTATATATTAGATGATCTTGATGTTTAATAGATGACACAAAGTGATAGTGCATTGATAAAATTAGGATTAAATTTGAATTAAAAGTTTCAAACATATACTACGTACTTGAACATTTAGGAATTGTGTTTGGTAATTAGACATGCAACCTTAAATTTCCATTTGGACTTGAATATAAATCAAAAACAATAATAAATAGCACCTGACAATTATTGAGCACCTATGTAAGACCATATTTAGGATGCTTTAATACACGTGGTCACATTTTGTCTTTAACCATATAAGGTACTTTATCTTTATTTTTCAGATTGTAAAACTCTGCTTCCCAAGAAGTATGGTGATTGGTCCATGGTCACAAAACCTGTAAATGACAAGAGTAATTACAGGGAATTAACCCTAAACATGACTCTTAAGACGCTTAACTATTTCTTGTCTCTTAATAAATTGACTAGCTTTAAGACTAACTAGCCTTCAGGACAACTTCTTTATCACTGGTTAAAATTTGTGATGATGGAGATATCACAACTTCGCTCAATGGATGTAATATACTGATTATTGTTCGCGATAAGGGAACATTCTAAAAATCCCCAAAATACTTTTAAATCTCTTGGTTACCCATCCTTATTTTTTTAATAGAAATTCTGTGTTTGTTATTATCGGGTGGCTGCACATTTATCTGATTTGAAAGCTTCAGATGGAATCAAGATATGTGTAAACCCACAGGGTGAGCTGAAAGGACTATTAAAAGGACTTGAGTCAGATTATTTTTAGTAATGAATTTGTTTCATACTTGAAAGGTTGCTCGAAGTATTTTGTAGATCCTGTTGAAGATGCTCATATGTCAGAATCTATTAGGGCCTTAGCAAACGGGCTTCTGAATTTATGCTTTTTATTTTTTTTTCATAGCACAAATAGAAAATGTGTGCTTTAGAGGATATTATAGGAGCTTTATTTTCAGCAGTTATACTGACAGTTACAGATAAAGAATTGGTACACTCTAAAACAGATGCCTTTTTAGTGCACACTCCAACTGATGAGCCCATTTGTCCATTTTCTTGGTATGAAGTCTAAACTAAATGAAAAATAAATTATTTCCTTGAGGAGATTCTTATCATCTCAGTGACATCATCAACTTCCATATTGGGCCAATGTATTCCTAATCAAATATAAAATCGTGCTGGTTGAGAGTCCGCTGATTTGGGCAGTAAGAACCTCTTTTAGTTTCATTTTGTTCTTATTCCACAAATATTTGCTGAGGCCTGCTAAGTTTTGGTACTGAATGAGGCTATTTTCCAGGATGGTAAACTTTGCATCATTGAAAATCTTTCCTGGAAGTTACTGGCATTTAACACATGGGCAAGGCTTTTCCTGCTTCTTTGCCTTCTTTGAGCTGGCTCACACTCCTACATTTACATAATCAGGTAGTGTTTCTACTTCCAAGACTTGTAAGATTTCTCAAATGTGTTTTCTTTTCTCAGTTTCTGAACTCTGACATGGTGAAAACCCTTCCTGTCGTCTCTAGTCCACTTCCACCTTTCCTACACACCGTGGGACAAAGGATAATAATCTATAAAGAAAGCCTGATTGTGACACTGTCTTGGTTTCAAATTTTCCATTACCATGACGTGAAGAGATAATTCAAACTCTTTGTACGACACATAGGTCATATATACGTTGCTCTCTGACATTCCTTCCCAGTATGTCTTCCTCATTCATTACCTGCTCTAGACTAGACAGACTGGCTAGGAACAGAGTCTATCTCTCCAAGAGACCTCAAGCTCCTTCAGACTGCTGTAATTTTGTTCATCTTTTATCCTATGTCATTCACTTTCTCTTTAGTTTAGTGACCTGTTCCTTCCTCAAGATACACCCAAGTGTCCCCACCTTTAGGAAGCCTCTCAAATCACATCTGTCAATTATCTGACCCCTCTGTGTGCAGTTAATAGAACTTTAAAATACTTGTATTTATGGCATCTGTATGTTGTGGTTTTTCATGGATCTGTTACATGCCTATGCTCGGAGCCCCTTGGAGACAGAGGACATACTCTGTCAATTGTTGTGTAATGTCCAGTGCTGAGTACAGCGCCCAGCCTTTGGCAGGTGTTCAGGACATGATTTTAGGTAAAATGTGAACAGAGCACATGGGACTCTGCCATGATATCAGGCTCCTTCTGGGGTCAGGCTTCCCTGAACAGCAGCAGCTCAAACAATAGCTGCTTAGTCAATCCTCTATGGCTGGATGATTTTTTTAAAAGCCTCAGAATGATTTGTAGAATTCTGGATATGTAGAATTAGCCTTGCTCAAATGCCACAATATGCACTTTATAAGAATAAATAAAACATACATTTTCTTAAAAAAAAAAAAAAATCTCTTGTTTACCCATGACAGTTTTTACGGACATTTTTGTTTTCATGATTATTTGATGACCATACATTTATCTGACTTGGAAGCTTTATTATGAAATTAGGATATGTCTATACCCACAAGGAGGGCTGAGAGAACTATGCAAATGATTTTAAGAACATACTTTTTTTAAATATATTTTACAGACAATCTCAAAGCTCTGAGCCAACTTGCAGAAAGACATACAAAGAGATATCTTGAAGACTCGTCTTACAACAAAATGTCATCATCATGAGACGTACCCAAAGTATGGATAGACATAAAGTCAAAGTAAAACATTTTGACAGTTTGCTAGTCAAGATGAATTTTTCACATGTAAAAACCAGAAGTACTTTTTTTTTTTTTTTTGGTTTCCATCAGCAGTATCAAACAGGACATTCATTATTCACTGTGCCATATCTTATATCTAAAATATGACACGTATCATTTAGAGGTTCACATTGTATTGTCTTGGTTATTTGCTACAGGAATAAGTAGTTCTCTTCTAGAAATGATATTCCCATAAAGAAGAAGGCAGTAGAGGTGGTAGTTATTAAGAACTCAGAATTGAAACAGACTGACTTACTTTGGAAACCTGTCTCTGCCAATTCTCTTTGTTAATAAGTTACACTTTATGGTCATTAGTTTCTTTTACCTGAAATAGAGATAGTGAAGCTTGACACATATGGAGATTGTCAGAAGTGCAGGCATGGAAAGCAGTTGGCAGTGTCTCAGATTCAAGGGAGCATTGAATAAATGGCATTGAGCACCACGTATATTTGAGACAAACCTCATTTGCAAGCACAGGGTGACACATTGCCAACTTTATATGAAGAAACCAGACTATGTGAGTATTAAGATCAGAATTATATGTACGAGTCATCTATTTAAAGGTAATTAGCATCCCAAATTCCACGTAACTCTGTGTACAACCATTATCAATACAAGCCTGACAAGGGTTTTTCCATTTCCCCCTATTCTTTTCTCTTTTTTTTCCTGGAAAAATTGGGGTAAGGGAGAGTGCCATAAGGTAGCACAGAACCATACCAGGTCCTCTGTCGCATGATGGATGGGACCACTGACCAGCGCTGCTGAGTGGAGAAACAATAAACTTCTTTGTAGTGTAGCTAGCATATTTCCTATTGGATCTTCTGAACATGTATATGTGTGATTATTGCCGAAAATTAATTCAAGAGTATCTAATGTGCCCTAGAATGGAGTATTCAGGAAATCATTAGAAAATTAAAACATTTTAAAAATCAAGATAATAACTTTCTATTAAAAAGTGTATAGTGTGAAATGGCATAGTTTTGTTTCATTTTACTATATGACCAACCATAGGATCTATGGATCTAGGATCTTCCAAATCGAAGAACGTATTAATGGTTTTGCAATGCAGATGTGATAGTCTACCAGCTGTCACACAGTTACTTTTTTACAGCCAATACCATTCTCAATTTTGTAATCTAGTTGTAATTAAGAGACATGCATCATCTTCAGATAGGTCATGTTGTTTCTTTCCTTCTGTACACTTTCTGCTGATGATAGTTAAAATAGTCTCAAAGCAGCTCACTCACTGGGAGTCCATATTAGCATTATTTTCCTTTTTATCCTGCCTTTCCTTGTTTAATAAATGCAGAAGTTGAGACATTCGGATGCTAGGGGAAACAAATACTTTCTCTTCTAGTTCTTGACTGAAGGGTTTAATTGGTTTCAGGGCAGTTGTTTGGCAGGTATAAATCAATACTGGCATTCCTGTGGTCTGTGGCCAGTTTCTTTTCTCTTTGGGCTGGTGTCTGTTTGATAGTTTGCCCCCCAGCTCTTTCTGTTGTTAACTGTTTTACATATTGGCTATCATTAGTTGGAATACAGTGCACTCCAAAAGTGTATGTGGAATAAGCAAGAACAAGTTGCTATGTAATGGAGGTCAATCACCTCTGATAGAGAACTGCAGTTTTTCTTTTTCTTTTTGTTTTTTAAAGATTTTATTTATTTATGAGACACAAACACAGAGAAGCGTAGAGACACAGGCAGAGGGAGAAGCAGGCTCCATGCAGGAAGCCCGATGTGGGACTCGATCTCAGGTCTCCAGGATCACACCCTGGGCTGAAGGCGGCGCAAAACCACTGAGCCACCTGGGCCGCCTGAGAACTACAGTTTCTATACAGACTATTGTATTGTATATGTCCAGAGCTTAAGTTACCCTTGCTCCAATCCATACTAACTTTGGGCCTTGAGCATATTTATGCTTCAGATTCCTTATTTGTCCCTGGGGTAATTACTTACTTTAACAGCAGCCATAGAGCACAGGATCATGTCAGGTACTTTCTGAAAATATATGGAATTAATGTCCAGAAATTGGATTACATGGCTTGGGTCTCCCTTGGCTCATGGGTACGACCATTATCTCTCAGTCTTGTTTCTTCTAGTCCAGAGCATAAGACTTTGGTTGATTTCTTAAGTTCTTTTGGACATTAAATTCCATCTGATTCTTGTAATTTTTCCATGAGGTTTAGCTGTAATTGAATTGGGCTGATTTTTGTCATATGTTTTTATAAATTCAGGAAGATGTATATGGGATGAAAAACAGGGAGCATGCAAACACTCAGTTTCATTGACTTTATTACAAAGACTTGCGTGTCCCCCATTAGTGACAGCAACAGTAAACTCAATATGTTTGGGAAGCAACATGCATAATTTTCAAAAGTGCTGTGGAATCACAGAGAACTCTCACTTTGTACCTGGGTGTTATTATTTAATGTTTCTAAGTCTCCCTTTCCTTATATGTGAAATGGGGTAACAGTACTTGTGAAGACTCAACAAGATAATTTATGTCAAGTGTTTGGTACAGTGACGGGTTCATTCAAACTCATTGTGGCTAAAAAAATTACAAGTGAATAGAAAGAGAAGCAAGTGGAAACAAAACTCATTCTTATTATCTCAATTATCTTTCTCTCAAAAGAGGGGAGTTCAAACTATGTTACCAAGTAGACATATTTATAAAATACTTTATTTCAATAAAAATTATTAAAGATAGATTTCCTTACAATAAAACTTGTATAAAGCAAGATTGTTTCTTAAAATATTGAGTGCATCTTTTATCTTTGTAAGCCTTTTATGTAATAGCTATTAAACTTTAAATATTCAACAAAAAAGAAATTATGAGAAGAATATCCAGGAAAATGCTGAATGATAAATGTGCTTTATTTTTGATGAAATAGAACAGATTTTAACACTGACTGTGCCACTTCTTATCTTTGAAACTTGAAAAAGTATACAATTATGATCTTAAAAATAAACTGAATTTTTAGAATAATCAGAAAATACTTCTTTCCAGGACATTCAATATGTTTATGAAATTGCTGCTTACCAGGTAGCAATGGATGTTAATATTTAGCTTTAAAGTGGTTGCCTAAGAATCCTACCAGTAAATAATAGCTTCAATTGATTACATGATACATCTGAATTTAATAATGAAACATTACTTTTTAAGGATATTTATGTAATTCAGACTTTGCCAGTCTAGGGATGGATACTTTAAATGAATGGCTTTTAGCTGTGTAGTTAGAAAATTATCCTTGGAACGCAGATTGAGGTATCATTATCTATCCAGTTTTACAAGCTCATTCCTTGTTATGTAATTTTAAAAGGACCTTGTTACGTAATTTTTAAAAGTTTGTTAATTCTATAAAGAGAATTTAATAAAATATAACCAAGTTAGTAAAATAATTACTTTCAAAAGTTAGTTAAGTATTATACTACCTCTATAAAGGACCAAAATGGCATTTAACAAGGAATTTATTAGACCAAATATTACTAAATTATTTAATAACTTTCTTCCCAAACATTAAGATTCTACCTGGCAATTTAAGAATTTACAAGTAAATCAAAGATGAAGCCATCTGGAGGAAAAATCACATTATTGTTCATTTTAATTTAATTTTGCATAGTGAAGGAAATTCAAAACTTCAGAGGTGTATTTTTGAAATAATTTATTGTGACAAAGATAGCTTTTCCTAATGAAAGATTTATTGTAAAGTGAGTCTGTATTAAAAAAGTCAGTGTAGGGATCCCCGGGTGGCGCAGTGGTTTAGCGCCTGCCTTTGGCCCAGGGCGCGATCCTGTAGACCTGGAATCGAATCCCACATCGGGCTCCCGGTGCATGGAGCCTGCTTCTCCCTCAGCCTGTGTCTCTGCCTCTCTCTCTCTGTGTGACTATCATAAATAAATAAAAATTTAAAAAAAAAAACACTTAAAAAGAAAAAAGTCAGAGTAACCTGATAAGTAAAAAAACAAACAAACCAGTATAAGGAAAAAAAATGTTTATGTAAAATTACCAATATTTTAAAAGTGACAACAAAAAAAAGCCAACCAAAACATATAAAAATATATTTTATGGAAGAGTGATTAAATATGGGCAAATACATTGTGGTGTGACATCCATTTTTAAGGAAAGATAAACAGCATGTTTCAGGGAATTCTGAATAAACACACCTAAACAGGCAAATCATTTGTGGCCTGAGTACAGGTTATTCAGGTTTAGTTTAGAAAATATCATCATCATCATCATCATCATCAACATCATCATCATCTAGAACATGAAGTAATCAAAAGGATTAACCCTTAGGTTAGAGTATTAACCATCCAAGTACTAGAATTGAACTCCTTTTATAAAAAGTTATTCCAGAATCCATGGCATAAGAGATGATGGAAATTGCACTGGCTTTGGAGTTCAAATAGTGGCTCATTGACTTACTAGCTGTATCCCTAGCCAAATAATGAACCTCTTTAATATTTGGTTTCGGATCTTGAAAGTGGAATAATAAAAACCCCTACCATAGTGATGGTGTGAGAATTCATTTAAAGTTACCAGCAAAGGGGCACCTGGGTGGCTCAGATGGTTAAGTGTCTGCCTTTGACTCTGAGATCAAGCCCCGCATCAAGCTCCCCACTCAGCGGGAAGTCTGCTTGTCCCTCTCCCTCTCCCTCTGCCCCTCCCTTCACTCATGCTGTCATTCTTTCTGTCAAATAAATAAATAAAATCATAAAAAATAAATAAAGTTACCAGCACAGCACCTAGTACATAGTGGTTGCTTAGTTGTGTTAACTCCATCCAACTCCTTCCTGTCATTTCCTGTCTCCTTCTTTTACTATGACCCTTGATAGAACAAAATTCATTCTTATGCTCTTGTAATAAGTACAGACATCGCACAGTCCATCGTTTCATGAGATCCTCAGATAGAGAGAGATGTTGTCTCATGTGACCAGGAGTGATATGCTTTGAGCATCAATCTACCATTCTTGCCATACTTGGGCATGCTCATGCACTGTTTGATTTCGATGAAATTTCAAAGCATAGCAGTTGCCTTTTGAGCTTCTGGGGGCATCTGTGGGAGAGCCAGTGAGGCACGCACTTTTGCAAACTTTTCATGATGCAATCACCCGACAGTAGTAACAATAGAGTTAACCATATGCACCCATGTAACTGCGCCATTTTTTAAAAAGTTTAAATTATCTGTAGATCTTCCCCTTTGCTCTGTCATCCTCCACCCTGCTTGAAATACCCACTAGTTTCCTCACTCCTTTGATTCCAAGCATCCTCATCAAAATGGATACATGTTACCTAGATTTTCAAGAAGTGGAATGTCTACTAGCCATTATGATGGGGGCTGGGAATATGCATCTTACCCAAATATAGCAACTAGCAGTAGAAGATGGGACAAAAGATGGATTGGAGGAAGGAGAAATGGAATGGTTTGGAGCACAGGCCACCAGGATGGACAGCCACTAAAAGGTGTCCCAAATTTGGGGCAGCTTTAAGGGAAGCAAACTGTGCCTGTGTGTTTGGTATTCCGTGCAGTGCTCTAATGCTATTGGTAGAAAGCTTGAGGATGCCGAGAGTATCCACTATGATTCTAGCCTCTTCTCCACCACCCTTAACTGATGACAGTCAGGCACCTTGGCTCACAAAAGGGCTGCCGGTTCAATTTCAGATTTACTTGAGATTTTATCTTGGGTTCACTTCTCCCTCTACCCTGTCCTTCCTCTCTATGCATCGCTTTCACAGCTGTCACCTGCAAGAGCCTTCTCTAATAATGCCTGCTAATCTCTGTATGAGTCTACTTCCCTGACAACCCAACCTGCCACAGCCTGCTTCACGCTTCTGCTCAAGACTCAGTTTCACCAGACATAGGACTATAATTATATGAAGGTGTAAGACTGAGCCCAAAGGTGTTCCTCACCTATTGAACAATATGAAATAAAATTAACTTCATGTCATAACCACTGACTGTTTAGTTCTACAAATTTGGATGAGACACATGAACATATACACGAGGCCCTAGTTTTGCCACATGCTAATTTGTGGCAAACCTAGTTTAGTTAATCAATATTTAACCTTTCCTCTTCTCTGATGATTGCCAAATCTCTGAGAAAACAACCCAAATATGCCCTAAAACTTAAAAATTAAAAAAATATATCAGCTACAAATACCCACAAAATATAGTAAGTATTAAATTCTTTTTAGATTTTACTTATTCATTTGAGAGAGAGAGGGAGAAAGAGAGACTGTAAATGGTGGGGGGAGGTAGAGGGAGAGGGAGACTCCTCACTGAGCAGGGAGCCGGATATGGGGCTCAATCCCAGGACTCCGGGATCTTTTTTTTTTTTTAAAAGATTTTATTTATTTATTCATGAGAAACACACACACACACACAGAGAGAGAGAGAGAGAGAGAGAGAGAGAGAGGCAGAGACACAGGTAGAGGGAGAAGCAGGCTCCATGCAGGGAGCCTGACATGGGACTCGATCCTGGGTCTCCAGGATCAGCCCTGGGCTGAAGGTGGCACTAACCCACTGAGCCACCCAGGCTGCCCGGACCCCAGGATCTTGCTGAGCTGACGGCAGAGGCTTAACCATCTGAGCCACCCAGGTGCCCCAACATTCAATTCTTTAAAGTGAAGTGAAACCAAAATTTCTCAATTCTATATGAAAACGAAAGGTGTAAGGAAAGAACCATCAAAATGATTGGTGCTTTAGTGTAACTAAATCCAAGTTTGTCTGCTGGATGCAGAGCAAAGATAATCACTGAGACATGGAATGCGGGAATGTGGATGGCAGCCAGCGGAGGAGCCAGGAGAGCAGACTTCATATCTGCTTCCCAGAAGGAGGAGAGGCAGGGAAATTTGAAGGTAAAGGAAAAAGATCTGGCTAAAAAGTTGCAGCTGCACTCATAATTCTGTAGCTGAGATTAGTCCCATGACCCTTTGGTTACCAGTTTCATTAGACCAAGTGTTTTCCATGGAGAGAGAAAAACTAAAGTGGCAAGAGAAGAATTTCTAGAGCGGTCAGTCTCCACTCTGTAACAACGTTCCCTCATAATCCAATCATTTCAACTCTACCTGCAAGATCCCAGAAATGTTCTTACTCGTTGGCCGACTGCTGCGAAACTGGGTGACTCTCACTTTTACTGTGGCTCAGTTTCCTTCTTCCAGCCATAAATGCAGTTAACAGACGGCAAGTTGTTTGTGAACATGCTTTCTTGTCATGTTGAACAAAATCTTGCCAGGAGTTTAAGAGAGACAAATTCTCTTTTTGGACCGGTGCATGATTTTACAATAAGCAGCTTTTCTTGAAAGCAGTTGCCCACATGGGCAAAGAGAGGGTGAATATTCAAGGCTATCGGGTATTCAGGGCACCAAATGTACTTTCTATAATGCGAGTAGACTTCTGGGACTGCATCAGAAATCTACTTTGTTCTGCTGAGTTTTCAATATGCCCAAAGAATGACAGCAGTAAATGAGTTGTGTCAACCATGTTGGAGAGCAGCTGAATTTTCCCTTATGATTTTGGCTAGGATTAGAGTGCTTGAGAATCAAATTTATATTTATAGACTCTGTTGCTATCATTAAATGTATCATCCATGGGATATGGATATATCTCAGACATGGGGTAATGGAAGCCCCCTGAAAGAATTGGTGAAGATCTGACCATAAGCGATAGGGTAAGCTCTGAAGCTTTGGAGCACAGGGCTTAGTATTTCAAACCAGGTGCTTCCCCTCACTGCTTTGTGCTACCTTGCTAGTAGGTTTTCTTGCCCTCATTGTCATCACCTAATGACCTAACTGTGCCAACTCTGCTATGAGCCTGCGGTGGGCCATCCTGTAGATGAAGCCAAAGAGATCTGGAAATGACCAGTCTGAGCACTGTATTCCTCACACTGTATATTTTATCAGACAGCAAGGTACTGAGTGGATTAATGACCCAACCAACCTTCTGACTCCATTTAGAATCATGCAATTACTAGATTTTAATGCAGATCATGACCCGGCTTTCCTTGGCAAGTAAAATGTAAAATTTGGTCACTGAAGTCTATAGAGCATATATACTATCTATCTATCTATCTATCTATCTATCTATCTATCTATCTAAGATATCCTTGAGAATTATTTCGTTACTTTCTTTCATCTTTGGGAAGATCATTGACAGCCTTCTCTAGAGGCAAATTAGAAGAGACAGAGTTAATTAATAATAATAATAATGATAATGATAATAATGACTGAGTTTTCTCATTAAGACCTCTGCCATTACACTACCATTTGCTGCCACAAATTTCCTGTTTTTTAATAAATGTGCCTTGGGAATATCACTGTACTTATATGCATGTGCTAGATTCTCACTGGTCTCACTCTGTCTCTTCTGTTGGAGTCTAGCATCTCTGCAAAGAGCTTCGATCCCCCTTGATTAGAACACAGCAAACGACGCGAACAACCTGGTAAATACATCATTAGAAGCCACTTCCTATTACCACTTCCTATTCTCTCTCCCAAAAAGGCTTGAGAGAATTAGTATGAATATTCCTAAAAGTATAGATCCTACATTGGACTTTTCTACAGCACAGCTGGCCTGGGTGGAAATCTTGACCTGGTTTTTTACTCATCAGGTGACATATGGCTTCAGCTGTAGCTATAATTTCCTCATAGACTTGGTGTAAGAACTAAATGAGTTTAAATGCATATAAAGCATGTCCTACATCCAGTGCTCTATAATGTGGGTAGCAATATTCTAATCCCTCGCATGGTGCACTTGGTCTATGACTTATTTGTTGTACCTTGTTATCCTGGTAAAATACATCTCTGCTAAAAGTAAATAAACCTAAGGTGAAAACTAATGATAGGGCTTTTCAAAGCATAACAATCTCCAAAGATAAAAGCAGGGAATGCAGCACTTAATGCTGGAGTGCAAGGTTTAAGAGTTAGATTTTTGACAAATCCCTAGGTATGGCTGATTGGTATTTGTCATTCCTAATTCCTTCCATATACTTTTTACCCCCTCTGGGAAGAAATCTATCACACGCATAGGACACCTTTGCAGGTAGGATTCTATATGTCAGTTGGGCTTTGCCAATTATATGTGCATGCACAATATTTTCAAGACAATCATGAAGTGGAGGCTGACTATTAATGTTTGGGCTTAGGTATAAAGGCAGCTAGACAATGTAGCTATAATCCTTGTCCCAATGGCTGGTCACTAACGTCTCTGGTGTCAAGAAGCAAAGCAAGAGATCCCTGATTTCTGGATAAAGGCTACAGTAAAATGTCATTGCATACAATAGTTTAAGGGGTAACTCCAGATTTCTCTCCTCTTAGCCATTTCGTACTCTTCTTCTGGGGCTAATGTCAGCCTCTATAGACAATAGATTATTTTTTTATAGATTATTTTTAATCGCCTTTTTAAAATCATTTTTAAATAGGCAATGGAAATAAAAATGTTTGCATGGGTGACATAGTAATAATTTAAAAATAGTGTTTGTTCTGATCGTTGGTAGACCATGGCTTTGTTACAATGAAAACTGGAAGTGAATATATTAAATAAAATAAATTTTAAGCAGTCCCAAAATTATGCACCTAATATGTTGTGCACATCTAATATTTGTATTGAATCTTCTCCTGTTTAAAATGACTGGAATCGGGCAGCCCGGGTGGCTCGTGGTTTAGCGCTGCCTTCAGCCCAGGGCGTGATCCTAGAGACCCGGGATTGAGTCGCACCTCAGGCTCCCTGCATGGAGCCAGTTTCTGCCTCTGCCTGTGTCTCTGCCTCTCTCTCTCTCTCTCTCTCTCTCTGTGTGTGTGTGTGTGTCTGTGTCGCTCATGAATAAATAAATAAAATCTTAAAAAAAAATAAAATAAAATGACTGGAATCATTTCCATCTCCAGCATTTTATTCTTGTTGGATGAAGTATTTGGTACCCAAATTGGCTGCAAGTCTATTTACACAAGGATATAAATTTGGTATTGGTCTCCTAACCTGGTTATAAAAGAGGAGACAATTCTATTAGTGAGTAATGGAACATTGGCAATTCTTGGCTTGTAGTGAAAAAAAAAAAAATCAGCTACTGAAATTATTACCTGAGGTCACTTGGACTGAAATACCCATTAAGCCAAAGTTTTGGTGAGCTATGTGATTTCAATAGAATTTTATAATAGGAATATAAATATAATAATTGTGGGATAGGCTAGCTCTTTCTGACTGGACTGAAATATGCAGAGAAAGAAAACAACAGCTCAGGGTTTTTTTATTTTTATTTTATTTTTTTAATTTTTTTACAGCTCAGGGTTTTAAATATTTTGCTCAAGGCAAGTCAGAGGCCCAGGGAGTGTCCATGACTACTTCCCACAGTCTTTTATATCTTGTAGCTGCAGGGCTGCTGTTGGAAAAAAAAAAAAAAAAAAAAAAAAAAAAAAAAGTACATGGTGTCTGATCCTGTTTATTGCTGAATTATAATGTGGGCTGAATCATAGGCTCACCAAGTCTCCTCTGTGGAAGTTATAGCATTGATTGGGAAAGTTTCAGAACCCAGGAAATTCAGATGGAAATATTAGGTGGATATAGATTAGTGTGACTGTACTGAATGTCCAAATCTAATGAAACTTCCTTGCCAGTAGCAGCCCCTTATCCCTGTTGTAGGAGGTTGGTTTTTCCTTTCTTGGGGAACTAACTTGGCTTAGGTAATTAATGTATAAAGAATGCCATTTATCCTCATGGCCCGTCCTTGCCACCTTACTGCCCTCAGACCTAGAGTTAGGATTAGTTCCCAGGGTGCTAGTAGAGGACAAAGAGTGAACCAAGAGGAACAGGCTGAAATATGAAAAAAAATTCTAAGTGTTTGTTGGTTTTTATCAGCAAAAATCTGGGGAATATGTGTGGCAATAGATTTAAAGGGAGCTTCACCGGGTAGGAAAAATCATAAACATCTTGGTCAAAATTCCCCAATATGGATGACACCACCAGAATCTGCATCTAATGTGCTTGCCCAAGCAGCCCAGAAAGATTATGATTGTTGACTGGGTTGGTTGCCTGAAACGTGGACTCAATGGCTCACACCAAATGAAGGTGCAAGGCAAGGAATTCTTTGATATGTGGTAGAATCTGAGACTTGGAAGGGTGTGAACACAGGAGTGATTTATCATCGGACTCATTTTAACTTCTAATTCTGTCTCCTAAGAGATTCCAAGTGTATTTCCTTCACTAAGGCATTTAACAGTACATTGATGAGGACGTCCTCTCTTGGAAAGAGATGAAGGTATGGATGCTGCCCTTGAAATGGGCTCCGTGTTTAAGGGGAAGGATGGAATCCTGGAATGGGAGAGGTCAAATGACAACATTTATTACCAGGTATAGGGTAGACATGATTATAATAGGCATCTGGAGTAGAGTAGTAGGTAAATTGTTTAACCCATTCTCTAGGAGTAGATAATTGTTCATCATAACTTTATGAATAAAATAGATGTCCAGCCAACTTAACTCAGATTAAACTGTACAACTGAAGAAATTACCCACGTGTGACAAATGGAAGCCCGGCTTTAATTATCACAATGGAGTGTCACAGCCATTTACCAATTCCAAGAGTTAAGTTGTGGGGGTAGTGATTCCTGTTATCCTCACTTCACTTGCTTCTTTCACCCATGAAGAAGTTGGCTATATTTTAGAGAAAAGCAGATCAATGTACATTTCATCAAGTGGCAACTTCAGTTGCTATGGTTGTAGAAGATGTAATATCTTGTATTCAACTATTAATCTAGAAGTGGTTATACATTTTTTTGTTTTATCTCAATAAATGAAGAGCACTAGAGTGGTTTGCTTTCACCTTAATTAACATTTCTCATGGTGATATCAAAAATTACTTCCAGGGACCTTGATGGTCTCACCATACCAGAGGATATTACACAGGTCTACTATTTAATGACATCAAATGACTGAAACTGGAGAGCTGGGGATACACGATATCTGAGCTAACTGTGTAATTTACACACATGCCAGAAAGTAGGAGAAAATCTCCCATGAAAATTTAGGACCTACTGTTTTTTTCATATTTCTGAAAGTTCAGTGGGACATGTCTGAAAATCCCTTCCAAAGGAATAGGCCTTCGCCAAGTTCTTGGCGAGCTTCCTGGATGTCTGAAAGCAACATATACCCTTTTGGGTGTGCTGTTTCAATACTTTTACCAAGTAATTGCTACATCTGTGAATTTTCTGTTTGTTTCAGAATAAGAGTAGACTCTCCTGCTTATCCAGTCTATAGTGCAAACTGTTTTCTCTGCCACTTGGTCATAACAGTTCAGCAAATTCAGTAGTTCCTATATTGTCTGAAGCATCTGGCCCTGTAGTTTGAAAAATCTTGCAAATCTGATAAGAGATTAATAATGTAGATATTTAGAGTACTCAAAGAAAACCAGGCCTTTTTCCTGAGATTGATGATTAATATCCTTTTGAGAAAAAGATCCTACTGTGCTAAGAGATGCCAAGAGAGGCCAAACACTCAACCATTGGACTCCCACGTGGCCATGCAACCATGATCATCATTTTTTTTTTTAATTACCTAACCATAAAGTTGAGCTTGGGCAACAAAAGACCTAAACAAAGTAGAAATAGTATATGTAAGATTGGCTCAATGGTAAAACTTGTTGCTTGAACAAATGTATACCCTACCAATGGATTTTATGTTCCTGCACTGCCACTTCTTTAATCTATGCCTAGTCCCTAGAAAAACTATAGAAAACAAATATCTTTCAAGTGTGCAAATCATTGAGTGGTGCATCTGTTTGCTCACTTTGCTTGAAAATGAAGGTTGCCAGAGCATGAATACAATTTATAAAGGATTGGTAATAAGGAGATATAGGGAAGAGAAATGTGGAAAGACCTTTCAGAACTGGTAGAATCTGTGGATATTAATGTCCCATCTGATTTCTCTTCAGAAGACATTCCTAGCTGAAAAACCTCTCAATAATTATGTGAATACAATGACCCATTTTACAAATATTAAGCAGTTACTTTTTTAAAGATTTTATTTATTTATTCATGAGACACACACACACACACACACACACACACACACAGAGGCGGAGACACACAGGCAGAGGGAGAAGCAGGCTCTAAGCAAGGAGCCTGAGGTGGGACTCAATCCCTGATCCCAGGATCACGCCCTGACCCTAAGGCAGACGCTCAACCGCTGAGCCCCCCAGGCATCCCAAGCAGTTACTTTCAATAGCCAGCCCCCTTGCTTGCTACATGAATTCGTAAATAAAGAATTTATAACAGCAAGAAGATAGGTTAAAACATAGACTCAACAACATGGATTATTTGAATCAGCCGGTACGGAGTACCCAAGCTGCCAACCTCAGAAACAAGCGGTGACACTCACAATTCACCATCCACTAGGGGGCCAGCCATCTATCTGATGACAGATAATGACACTGGATGCCTTCCATTATGGAAAGGGCACCTATTTATCCAAATTGGAATAGGCAATTATTCTGCATATGGATTTGCCTTTTTTTGTGACCATGCCTCTGCATCTGTTGACTTACTTAATGGGACAGCATCAGAGTGACCCACATAACATTGTTTTTGAACAAAGCATTCATTTATAAAACAAAGGTTGAAGAAATGGACTCAAGTCAATTGGATTCATTTGTGTTATCATGTGCCACAAGCTGCCTGAAGCAACTGGCCTTTTAAAACAGTATAATGTACTATTGAAGACTCAGTTATGGCACCGCTTGGGAGAAACACTGTTGGAAGATGAAGGCATTGTCTTTTCAGAATAAGAAATCTGATCTGAATCCCTGACCAATACATGGCACTTTTTGTTTATAGTTAAATTTCACGTGGGAATGATCTTAAGCTATCCTAGAGATCATTGAATACAGAGAGGCTCACAGTCCAAATTAAGATGCCCAGATCTCACATGGCTAACTCAATTTAAAACACATGATAGGAACTAAGGGGAAAGGGCTATCCTTAAAATAAGGTGCAAGTAGGCTTAAGGTTTAAGGAAAGGTCTCTAATAGATAGACCTTTTCTGGGGCCCTATATACCCTATCCAAGAAGCATAGGACCATATACATCTGGCCAAAGCTGTAGCCGGTGTATTACTGCACTAACATCCATGAATTTTATTTTCATTTATGGGACACAGGGCATATGAGTTCAGGAGGAGTTTCACGAATGTGTGGCTAATCCTTGACCTCATAAATTTTGAGTACTTCATATCCTATATATATTTAAAAATATACTGATATATATTTAAATATATAAATATAGTGTATGTGTGTCAAGAATATTTGGTGCCTCAGATACCTCATGGATATTTAGCATATTATGAATGTTTGGTGGCTCTTGGTCTTCCCATCCCTTTAGATTATCTATATTCAATATACACAAGACATACTTACTTTATACTTAACGTGGTTCATAAGTTACTAACTTAGGAAAGCATCTTATGAGTTTTGTTTTTGTGTTTTGTATAGCAGAACTGAATGCTGTCTAACAGTATACTAGGGTAACTCATACAAAGTATATGTCTGGAAACCAAGAGATAAACAGAGAGCAAACATTTATTTTTCATCTAAAGACTACTCACAATATTCAGCTTTCCATTCATTTGACCTTGGGCTGTGATGGTTTATAGGTCTTAGTACTCAAAAGAAGAATGTCTCTCTTCTAAGAAGACACCCAGTGATTCCTGTGAACTCTAGGAATACCGCTGAGTAATTTGATGTTTGCATGCCACTTACCCAATAAGCAAAGAGGTTGACCGCTTTGGCTGGCACAATTGATCCTGATTATTAAGGAAAAATAAAGATGTTGCTACACAAAAAAATGGAGCCTAGGCAATTCTATAAGATCACCTGTTAATGCTTCCATACTTTTTGGTCAATATATAAGTAGGAGTCTATAACAACCCAATACAGGCAGAACCACCAAGAATAAAGAACACTCAGGAATGAAGGTTTCATCCCCCTGCTGAGTAAAAAACTCTGACCAATTTCAGTGCTGGCAGAGGAACTCAAAAGAAAGGGAATGGGATGAGCATAAAAGCTGTCATCAACAACAGTTGTGATCTTGTGATCACTTGCAGAATAAGGAATCTATAATCAGTCCTCTTTCCTTCCTCACTTTGTTATGTATGTACTGACTTTCTTTTTCGCTACTTTCCTATTCCCCTATAATTTTATATAAATTGTAATGTTTGTAGTTTGCTCCTCTAATTACAGACTATCAAGTTAGGATTATGACTGGAGTTGAAGGATGATGATAAACTAGCGTTGGATACAGTGACAAAGAAATTTGGGGGGAAATACAAATATTTCTATTTGTATAAAGAATGTTATACAATATGTTATATTATATGTTAGGCAGGTGCATGCTGAAATTGCTTTTTTTCTTTAAGTAATCAGTCTTGAGTTGCCAAAGGGTGTACTCTACAGGATACAGTCAATTGGCACCCAACATCCATTCTCATATCCTTCTGGATGCCATCCTGTATTGAAGAAGCTGTGAGCCTAAAAATGCATTTCCAGACCCTCCTGTCACTAGTGGTCTAGATGGGATTTGGGTACCATCATGAGATGCACATTTTTGAAAGACAATATGAGGCAGTGACCATGCTTATGTTGCTGTTTCAATTAGCATGTTCATTGAGACATAAGTGCCAAGAGCAGCTGAAATGGATTAGTGGTGGTGCCCAAGCAGCAGTTCCCCTAATTCCCAGAGAACAATCACGGACAAGCTCTAGAATTTATGGCCATTACTTGCATTGGCAGTCCCCTTTCTCTGCTCCTGCAATTCTCCCTAAAATTTCCTATGTATCTAATTTCCTTTCTTGCCTAAATAGCTAGGTAGGTTTTATTTCTTAAACTGTACCTCTGACTAGGTATTGCTATTAAGTTCTGTGCACCTCCTTAACTATCCAAGGAACTACATCAAGGACACCAGCCTTAAGGGGTCATCTGTCTCTGTGATTGAGTGTTTAATGCCCATCTCCTATTTTGCTGCAAGATCCACAAAAGTAAGGACAACAGTTGTTTTGCTCAGAACTTAACATAATGCTTCACATTGTAAAAAGAGCCAGAAGCATCAGACAGCAGTGTGGTAAAAATAGATTTTATTTAGAAACTATTGCAGCAAGGGAAAAGAGAGCTTAGTGTAGGATTGACCTCAAGGGTGAATAACAAGGACAGGTGGGGATTTTTAGCCAAGGACTGAGGTGAGGTGTCCATAATAGACAGTTACTAGGAAGAAATATCAAGGGCAAGGGTACAGTTACCAAGAAGAAATGTCGAGGGTAAGGGTATTCTCTTTAAACAGATTTAGGATTCTTCCCTTAGGCAGACCAAGATCATCACATATCAGGTGTGGAAGATTCTTACTAACATGACTTAGCAGGATGCTTACTATAAGTGAGCTAGGTGGGCTCAAGCACAAGGCTCAAGGGTGGGGCTTTATTGAAACAAGGGCTCAGGGGAAACTCTCTAGAGCTGACTCAGGAGAGACACACACACAGGAGACCTAAAAAAATATTTTTTGAATGCATAGATTTTAAGCCATGTGTAGGAGGTACAAAATTTATATATTTTTCTTTTTTTTATTAAGTTTTTTCTTTAATTCCAGTCTAGTTAGCATACAGTGTTATATTAGTTTCAGGACCACAATATAGTGATTCAACAATTCTATATATTACCTATGCTCATCATGATGAGTGTGTTCTTTAATCCCTATCACTTAGTTCATCCATTCCCCACCCACCAGAATTTGTATTTCTGTTTTATAATTGACAAGTTTATTTGGGCTAATAGGACTTAAGTAGAGTATTTTGCCCAAAGACAGTGCTCCATAACTAATGTGGACAGAAATTCCACATCTCTGGGGGGGGGGAGGGGAGGGATTTTGGTACTGTCCCTGTCATTATGTGCAGTATCTCAATGGAAATTAAGATTGCCCTGAAGTCTGACTCCAGAATCATCGCTGTAAATTTGTTCATTTTAAGCATGATGTTAAGAATCTGAAAATATACTAATTATTAATTTTCTATTCTACAGTTTCCTCCAGAAAGCTCTGATGTATTTATTTTGGGTAACAATTTATTTGAGCAGAAATCACTTGACCCAAATTTTGATGATTTAATAGCTCATTGAAAGAACTAGCCTGAAGCTGATAACAAAATCTGTTGCAGATGCTGTAACTCCTATTTGCATCCATTGGTCTTTTGGTTTATGTGCTTTAATAATTTGAAAAACAAGAGGATAATCAGGAACCAAGATAGATATGTATGTCTCGAGGCAGAATTTAATTCAAAATTGTACAAAATGTTTTGTCAGATGAACTCCTTAACCACATTTGTTATCAGTGGCACAAAATACATTAGATTAAGTTTTTGAATAATGTGCAAGGATGGTGTCAGATTGATCCTAACAAACTGATGAAGACTGGCATCAAAATCAGAACTTTGTTTCTATCATACTAGTTTTAGGTAAAAGATTTTAAGATGAATTCTTCCAAAATGGAATTTCTGATAGTATCTACACTTTTCATAATTATAAAATTTAATGAACCTTCTATCATTGATATTTTTATGTCATCCTTGAATTCTTCAAATATTCATATATTATTTCACTTTTTATTGGGAAATTATTATTATTTAACCACACAGGAAGATAAAGAGTAATATTAACAACAATCATGTACACATCAACTATCTTTGTCTGATCTTAAAATTATTCCACATTTGCTTCAGATCTTTTATTTATTCTTTTAAAATTACAAGTATAGTTGAAAGCTTTGTGCCCCCTACCTACAACACTAGTCTCTTCCCTTTTCTCAAATATTTACTATATTCACATGAATCAATAAACAATATATAGCGCTATTTTACATTTTAAATTTATACATCAATGGTTTCAAACTCTATGAATTATTCTGCATCTGCCTTTTTTGTACTTAGTATGTTTGTGAAACGTGCCTATGTAGTTTTCATTCATCCATTCACAATACACTATAACATATTATTATATAAATCTCTCATTTTACAATTATATAAGAATTTGAATTTTACTTTCGCAGGTTGATGAACATTTAAGTCATTTTACATTTTGGGGGGATCATAAAATCTTCTTCATTAAACATTCTTTTAACATCATATATGAGATCATATATACCTAGGATTTGCATTGCTAGATTGAAGATTCAATTTTCATTTGTAGCTCTACCTAATATTACCAAATTGCTATCCAAAGTGTTTGTACAAATTTTAATTATCACCAGTTATACATGAGAGTTCTCATTTCCACATCCTTGTTATTTACTATTGTAAAACATTTAAATATTTGTCTTAGGAACAGAGACAGTGTCATTCTGGTTTGAATTTGCATTTCCCTGATTCCACTGTTGTTTAAGCTTCTTTTCATTATATTTTATTTTTATCTCTCTGGATATTTTGTTCATTTTTTTCTTTATTGGTTCAAGTCTTCTATATATGCTGAATAGTAATTGTTAGCTCTTTATATTCTCTGCAGTGATTTTACATTTTGTTTCTCTTAATATAGGACTATAAAATTATTTTTTTAAGATTTATTTATTTATTTAAGAGAGAGAGTATGTGTAAGGTGGGGAGGGGCAGAGGGAGAGAGAAACTCTAGCAGCATCTGTGCTCAGCACAGAACCCCATTCAGGGCTCAATCTCAGGACTCAGATTCTGACTCTGAAATATCATGACCCTGAGGTCAAGACCTGAGCCGAAGCTAAGAGTCAGACACAACTGTGCCACCCAGGAGCCCCAAGACTATAAATTTCCACATACTGTTAGCTACCTCTCTCAACTTTTAGTGTGTAAGTTTAATTTAATTATCAGCTCTAAATTTTTCTAATTCGATTGATAAATCTTCTTTTATCCATAAATTATTTGGAATGTCTCCATTTTTTTTGTTTGTTTTATAGGTAGGTACTTTTAATTACTTACTCCTATTTTCATTTAAGTCAGAGAACATGGCCTGAAAAAAAAATCCATTTGTTGCCAATTGTTGTGATATGTTTTATGGCTTAGTAAAATTCGGTCATTGCCTGAAACAAGTGTTTTTTCCCTAGTTGTTGTTTACAGAATTCTATGTAACTCCATTAGATTGAGTTAAGATAGCTCATTTTATTTTTTCAATTTTTTTTTTACCTGCTTCTATCAATTGTGGTGATGTGTTAAATGATTGTGCATGTGTCAGTTTCTGTCAATTGTATCATATTCTGACTGTTGTATCAATGGGTAGATTTTAGAATAGTTCTGTCTTTTTGGTAAGCTCTTCCTCTTATAAACGTGTATGATCCACTTAATTTTTCAGACAGACATTTTATTTTATTGCCTTAAACTCTATTTTGTTGTTAGTATAGTTATACCAGCTTTATTTTAGCTGATATTTTCTTCTTAGTAGTATGAATTTCTTTCTTATTTTTAGGCTTTTTATATCCTATGCTTAAATTGTCTCTTATGAGGAAGGTTGTTTTTTTTTTTTTTTCCTTCAACTGATTTGGATGATGCATGTTCTATTTTTATTTCTTTTAAGTGGTTTCCTGACTATCTCAGCATGCCTATTTGACTTAAAGTCCAAATTAATCAATACTTTCTTATTTCTCCTGAATAATAAGAGGAATTTCAAATATGTTACTCTCCTTCATCACTTGTCTACTTACATATGCTTTCCCACAAGGGCTGGGAGCACATGTATGCATACAACTGAAAAAGACTTCTATTTAAATAGGGGCTTCAAAACAATAGCAAGAAAATCATCTCGGTTAGCTAAATCTCCTTAAATGAACTGTTTATAAGTAAAGCAATGAACAAAGAATATCAAATATTTCTTAGGCCTGAAGCAGAATAAAGTATTATTAGAAGTATGTTTGATGTTGCTGAAGATTCTTTCACAAACATATTATTTAAAGTCAAGCAGAGTTGTTTTTAATGACCTTATTAGCTCAGATGATGTTTTCATGATTCGTGCTGATATCATTTGGAGAATCTTTAAATAACACACTGCTAGTTGCTCTGATAGACAAGAGCATCTACACTAAGGAGCAACTGTTTCTCTAACTGTGTGGGAAAGACTTTTATTTCCTGACATGCTTCCTTTTCATTGAAGAGTCCCCAAGATAGCAAGTTTTCTTTTAGAAGCAATGTGCATTTTCCATCTTGAAGTGGGTTTACATTTTGTTTGTTACTACAGAAGATGTTTTCTGAGAATTTTATTCTTGCCGTGCTTTTCATCTGATAAATCAACAAACAAAAAAGACATCTTGGTTTTTAGACTAAAAATCCCCTAAGAAAATTTAAAACTTTTACACAATTGAAAAAGAGATTGTGTCTTTTATTAGGCAACAACTTAAACATAACTCTCCTCTATTAGTGAGCCATTTGCAAAATCCAGACCTTTGGCTTTTTGTCTGTGTTAAGTTATACCAAGTTAAGTTGCTCAAAATGAGTATATAACTAAACCAATAAATTTAAAAATACTTTTAGTGATTTACAAAAACAGAAGTTATCAATGATTTGCTTTACTTGAACAGTTTGTTTTACAAATTTCCCCCACTCTTTTGAAAAAAGGAAAGAAAAGAGATCCAAATATTTTTTCAGCCATTAATCGACATAATAACACCCTAAGATCATTTAACTCTGCATGGGAAGCTTTTATCCCTTTGGCTTGGTCTGCTGGAGGAATGTCATATTCCATGCTGTGAATAGAGGTTGCCTTTAACCACATGAGAGCAATTAGGAGAAAGTCAAGGTTTGAACCTGAGTGAGCTCATACACAATGGCTGGGATAATGGTCATTACCTACAACAAGGAAGACAGCAAATGAATTCCAGACATTTGCAATGAGGCATCCGGACTCAAAACACATTTAAGCAAAAACAAATAAACAAAACTCCCCAAAATATTTTCCACTGGTGATCCAGTTGAGTATTTGCATAATTAGCAGAAGATATTTCCAGAGTCTCAAATGTATACAAATGCCACGTTTTAAGCAAAATTGAAGAAAAAAATTTAAAACGCCACCCTACACACAGCATAGTTTTTCTACAGAACAGATGTAACTTGGAAAGGTACCAACTTGGTCATCCTAGATGACAAATCTTCTGGTGGCATCAATAGAGTGCCATTTGGCTAGTCATGCCTGGGTGAAGAATATCCGGAGGTTCTATGTTGAGTCACTAAGAATACTCCATTAAGTCATTTAAACCAAACTTCCTAGCAAGTGATCTCCAGAATCTCAATTTAATGTATCTTTTTAGAGATTTAAGTGAAATCTCCAGCAAAGCTAAAACTGCCTCTGCTAGCAGACCCATTAGTATTCCTCAGAGTACTCCTCAAACTCACTGCCTTTCCCTAGGAGCACATGAAAGAAACTCAGATCCAAGTATACTGTATTCTCACCAAAGCCACCTTGTAAAGAAGCTGCCCTGAGATACAGAAATATGGACTTTGTTATGAGTTTAGTCACAGAGTTACTTTGATTGAGTCCCTTAAACTTTATTAAGTGCCACTCTTGGCCTGTGTTATAGGGACATTTAGAATAAGTCTATGTGTATGAACCCTTCTCTGTGTGATGCTATTAGAGAGACATCATCAGGACTAAGCTGAGTAGCAGGCTAATAAATGAATGAAGAAGCCAGAAAAATGATACCTGGTTTTCTTTTAATGCGAATTACAAAGAAAGGGTACCTTTGTTTTTCATGATACTAAGAATATGTGATTTAAAAATTTTACCTCTTATATCAATGCTATTTTACATGAACAGATTTAGTGTCATTTATCTTGTTTTCCAAAGTCATCTGATGACAATCAAGAGATATTAAAATAAAAACTGGTTGACAGAAGCACCTTGATATTCATGTTTGTGCCAGTTGAGCTTCTGGTGGAGCGATTAAAAGAAGACACCAAAAAAAAAAAAAAAAAAAAAAAAAAAAAGAGAGAGAGAGA
The DNA here is from genome assembly GCF_048164855.1 of Canis lupus baileyi. Taxonomy (NCBI): domain Eukaryota; kingdom Metazoa; phylum Chordata; class Mammalia; order Carnivora; family Canidae; genus Canis; species Canis lupus. The sequence continues at coordinate 58,807,422 of NC_132846.1, forward strand.
GAGAGACCAGCCTTTTTGTTTGTGATCTTTCTGTGAGTAATAGCATAGAACAGCTATGAAAATACCATATGTTAATTTGTAAATAACTTTCTCTATGTAATTGTAATATATACTAATTGTGGAAAATCTAAAAAACACATAAAATATAAAATAGAAATTACCCATATTCTTACCAGCCAGAGCTACCTACCCCTCACCATTTTCATATATGTGTGTAGTCTTCTTTACAAAAAAAAAAAAAAAATCCACTTTAGACAGATTTGAATCCCATTTGAGCAATTTATATTTAGAAAATTACTTTTTGAAAATAATATCCCGTATTGATATACTAACATTTATTTAATCAGTGGTCTAGTGAAGGATACTCTAATTTTTTTTTTTTTTTGGTATTATATTTGGGGTAACATGAACATCTTCAGGCTTGTACACTTTGAATAATTGAGAAAATTAGGCTATGGTGTGAATACTTCTAAGCTTTTATTTTCTTTCCACAAAATTACATTCTTTGAACTGTTTGTACCAATTTACAGATTTACCTGCAGTGTATAGAAATCTCTGTTTTACTCTAGCCTCACTAACACATTGTTAATGTAACAAGGTTGGCGATGTTGCTGATGTGTCTTCTTGGTAAAATCATAAAACAGACTTCAACCAGATGTTGAAATAACACCTGGCTATTAACAACAGTTAAACAAATTGAAGAAGCGTCTTTAAACTCAATCCTGAAAGCTCTTCCTCAACATTTGAAAAGCTTTAGGCAACACGAGAAGAAAGAATGCATTAAATTGAACCTAGGGGGCCATATGCTGTCTACAAATCAGACCCATTAGCTTTGCTTACCTTATGGTTTGGTTATCACGTGGAAACCATCTTTGCTGCCAAGAAGAGATAAAAGTGTACATTAAAAATACATTGCACCTTATCTCACGGAAGCAGGTGAAGAGGCTTTCATTCTTTAAGCAGACTGACTCTACCTTTTTGTTGCATGTGTTTAACGAGAACTCCACATAAATGCTAGCAACATGCAATCTGAGCATGCTGTTCCAGGAACAGTGTCTGCCATCTGCTTAGGCTAAATGGAACTGCTCAGCTTTGGCCTCCCTGGCCTTGAAACTTGACTATTGGAATTTAATTACATGATTATATGATTAAATCAAAGAGATTGAAAGGTTAAAGCTAATGTCCCTAGAGGTGAAGCAAGCCCCAGGCTTCTGAAACAGCTGGCACTGGGGAGAAAGGTCCCTCCTGGCATGTCAGAGAAGGAAAGGTAATGAGCTTTTCTGGGGGTGACACTGATTTTGTTTTATTAAGATGTGTTGCTGATTGGGAAAGAATTTTAAGTTCTCAAGTCCAGAAAATGAATTCAAAAGCTTTTTTTTTTTTTTTTTCTCCTTAAGTCAAAATGCTCTAGCATTTTTTCCCCTTGATTTAGCTCTTTGATCCTTTTTGCTCTTTTGAGGAATTTTGAGAGTCTGGAACATATCGTCTGAGAATTAAGGAATTAGGAAAGCAAAAGGGAATCTGGGACTTATTTTCAGTAGATGTGTTGTTTGGGTCTTAAATCTAACAACTCAATGCAGTGCTTGTGTCAGCTTCAAGATAGATATTTTCTGATGGACTCTGACCTTGATAGTGAAATTCAACATTCTTTTCAGAGAAGATCCATCAAAGATCAGCCAATGAGGAGAGCTACCAGTTGCAAACAGTCACCTGGGTGTTACAGTGAACTACGGCCCAGAGTCTACATGGCAAGAGGAGATAGAGCCCAGTCTCAGGAGACTAGGATGTGTACTAGGGAGCCGAACCTGATTCAATCACTTACTGGCATTGGCAAATTATTTAGCCTGTCCTTGACTCAATTTTCTCACCTGGAAAATGGACTAATAATAATACCTACCTCATGGACCTGTTAATCAGGATTAAACTGGCTAGTTACTGCCAGGTATCTAGAATGGGGTCATTGTAAAGATGAATTCTTTATCAGATCAAATGAGGGAGATTCCAAACTTCTTGGTTATTTGAATTTTCACATACTTGCAAAATACTCCTTTCAGAGAGGTCTATATATGATATTACTATGTTTCGTTGACAAACTCGTCTACACATGCAGAGTGTGCTATGAAAACTATCACATAGATTTAGGATAGTACCATTTGACCTGACGGCTGCAACTGTCGAATTTTCAGTATCATTCTGGTGATGAAAAATATTTTGGCTAGGAGAAGAATAATAGAAATGGAGGCTCTGTTACTCAGAGGGCTTTCAATTCCTCAGTAGCAAAACTCATCTCTCATCCCATCTTGTACCTCCCTAGGCTTAGCTTCTTTGCATTTGGTCACCCTGAAGCATTTGGCACTTGTTTATTTTGTTTGTGAAAAGCTTATTCATAAAGGATATGGCGATGTGCTGCTTGCACCTGGGAACCAGTGTTATTACGAAATCAACAGTTACTTGCAGAGATTTAGAAGGTAAAGTCTGACATGCAAATCAGCTCTTGCTAGTGACTGCAGAGATCAGAGGAAACATAGATTTTAAATGCAGAAAGACACAGTCATGGTAGGCATGGGTGAGAATTTTCTAGTAGTGAATATGGGGAAAATAGGAAACATTAACTTACTCTTTTGTTCTGTAGGTTTTGTTCCTATAATGATAATAAGACTTGCCTGAATTTCCACACCTGGAAAGGAATGACACCTGGTTTTTACTCATCTCTTTAATCTCAAAGCCTTCTTTCTCAACCCGGATGCCATACTGCACCGTGCAGAGTAATGCAGGTGTCATACTAACAATTACACCAACATTTATGGAATTTTTCTATGGACTGGACTCTTCTAAAGACGTTAAAGTGCATCCTCACATCAAAAACACATTGAGGTGAGTGTGAAAGTTAGCTCTACTCTATAGATGAATAAACTAGAGTGTCTCAGAATCAGGCCCTGTAATTCAAAACCCATCCTCTTCTTATTCGTATCCTCTTAAGTTCACCTTACGGCTTTGGAGAAAAAACAAATAAGTACATGTGTGAAGCATTAAGAAGCAATATGAAATGATAAAAAGAATTTGTATGTCAGGATCTGGAAAGCCAAGTTCAAGGCTCTGATCTGCCACAACTCTCTGTATCAAATTGGATAAACCAGGTGAACATTCTATACGATGATAGAATTAAATGAATTATTATTACATATAGTTCCCGATGACCATTCTGACTATAAATACCAAATTTTTGCTACAGATTATAAAAATAATCTCTTTTAATCAAAAAGAGGGAGACCTCATTCTGAAAGGTATGGACCACATCTGAAGTTTTTGTTTTATTCATTTTCTTTAACTTTTCTTTTCTTTTTTTTTTAATATTTTCTTTTTTTTTTAATTTTTATTTATTTATGATAGTCACAGAGAGAGAGAGAGAGAGAGGCAGAGACACAGGCAGAGGGAGAAGCAGGCTCCATGCACCGGGAGCCCGACGTGGGATTCGATCCCGGGTCTCCAGGATCGTGCCCTGGGCCAAAGGCAGGCGCCAAACCGCTGCGCCACCCAGGGATCCCCTTCTTTAACTTTTCAACTCATTTTGCAGTAGGTTTCTTTTATACCAAACACTTCATAGAACTACTTTAACAAAGGTCTCCAGTGAATTTCCAATTATTATTTTTAATTTTTGAAACTAGTATTGTATCAGTTAAAGGATCTTTTTGTGCCACAGAATTTGATTCATTGAGATTCTGAGAAAAGCTATGGGATCTTTCACTGGAGGAATACACTAATGCATGAAAACACATCTCTACATATGGTCTCAGGTGACCCACAGTTCCAAACACTGCATGATGCTGAAGAGGGGTAAGGGAACTCCTCTGGATTTGTTGAGAAGGACTTTGTAAATCTCCACTGTTAAAGTTTGGACAAAACTCAGATTATAAATGATTACAGAGCGAAGAGTTTGAGTCAATGAATGCATTGGAAGCTTGTGGGATTTCTTTTTGAAAATAGGAATATGGGGATCCCTGGATAGCTCAGCAGTTTAGCACCTGCCTTTGGCTCAGGGCGTGATCCTGAAGTCCCAGGATCAAGTCCCACATCAGGCTCCCTGCATGGAGCCTGCTTCTCCCTCTGCCTGTGTCTCTGCCTCTCTCTCTCTCTCTCTCTGTGTGTGTCTCTCATGAATAAATAAATAAAATCTTAAAAAAAAAAAAAGAAAATAGGAATATATAAACAAGCAGTGTTAATCCTGGAAACATTAGAAATGATCTTATTCAAAGCTTTATTTTACAAATCAGGCAAATTATCTATAAAAATAGAAAACAAACTTTGATATTGTAAAATTACTTGACTAGTTTTCTCTTTTCCCCCTCTCCCAAGCCTCAAAATAAAGCCATGGGCAAAGTAAGTTGTCAACATCTGTTTTGTGCTGTAAATTATTTCTTTTTAAGTATATATGTGGGATTTCCATTTCTTCCCATTTTCATTTCCCAAAGAGAAGAGTCTTACAATCTGTTTTGGCTTGCATTCCATGCTTCCGTGTCTATCTGTGAGTTGGTAGTGGTGAATGAAACCAGAGAGTTAAGTGGCATCTTGCTGTGCACATCAGAGGAAGAAATGATAAGATAAAGAGATAAGCAAAGTGATAAATAGCTTGGGTGATAAACACATGCTGACTACTGCTCTTTTCGCCCCGACTCCAATCAGAAGTGATATCCCCTGCTACTTCCTCATACCATTTTTCTACCAGTGCCAGAGATGGGCAGTTTCAAGTAGACCCATATGAATGTTGCTCTAACCACTGAATGAATGACTGTAAGCAAGTTGTTGAGTGACTCCAGACCTCATTCCTTCATCATTTGCAAGTTTGTGGACAGGCTTTAAAAAAAAAAAGTCTGGGGCAGCCCGGGTGGCTCAGCGGTTTAGTGCTGCCTTCAGCCCAGGACATGACCCTGGAGTCCCAGGATCAAGTCCCACATCGGGCTCCCTGCATGGAGCCTGCTTCTCCCTCTACCTGTGTCTCTGCCTCTCTCTCTCTCTCTCATGAATTTATAAATAAAATCTTTGAAAAGAAAAAAAAAAGTCTGTGTAGATCTCAGTATATTTCCTAGGATATAGTGAATATTCAACAGTGGTGATTTTCACTATGATCACGTATCAAAACATTTCCTTTTAGGAAAATCTCTGCTGGTGGTAGAGTACTTGTTCAAAGCAAAAACAAACAAAAAAAAAAAAAAGAAAAAGAAAAATTGTTACACAAATTCATAATGAGCATTCAGTTTTCTATTTTGAAAAAAAAAAGTATAAAAGGATATTCTCTAGGTGTCCTCTACCAGTGCTATGAGAAGTTCACATTTACATGATTATATGTGTGTGTGTGTGTGTGTATAAATATAAAAATATAAATATATAGTCTCTATCTACCTACCTACCTGTCTATGTATTGAGAGATATTTATTGCAAGGTATTGGCTTCCATGGTTATGGAGGCTAAGAAATTCCAAGATCTGCTGTCAGCAAGCTGGAGACCCAAGAGAGCCAATGGCGTAAATCCAGTCCAAGTCAAAAGAACTGAGAACCAGGAGAGCTGATGGTCTAAGTTCCAGTGCAAATGCCAGCAGACTTGAAACAAGCAAGAGTCAGTATTTTAGTTCAAGTGTGATGGCAGCAAACAGCCAATGTCCCAGCCCAGCAATTAGGCAGGAGGAATTCAGCCTTTTTTGTTTTATTCAGATCTTCAACTGGACTACTATTGGATGAGGTCCATCCACATTAAGGAGAATAATCTATTTTACTTGGTTAATCTCTTCCAGAAACATCTCACAGATATATTCTGAAAAATGTTTGGCCAAATGTCTGGGCACCCCATGTCTCAGTCAAGTTGACATATAAATTCATCATCACACCATAGAATTGCAGATGCCCAGAATTTGAGAAAGATGGAATTTGCCTGACTCTGCATGAATTGCGTGTTCCTTGTGACTTAGTTTTCAATACCAGAAGCCTTCTACAAGGAGAGACAGAGCAAAATGGCAGAGACTAGGTTCTCAAAATTCTAGACAAACCAAGGTAGGTAAGACTCATTCATGGCTAGAAGGTCAGACACAGTCTAGTGAGCCTTGCTGTTCCTAAACCTGATCACTATAATCAACAACTTGTCCACCCCACTGGAATTATGACAGTAAACATTCGTCCTGAAATGTTACGTTGCTTTTCTTGAATAGGAACATAAGATCAAATCCAAAGGAGAATTTGATCATGAGAGATGTAATGTCCCTGGTGGGGGGCGGGGGGGCAGTCTATCAGAATGACTCTAAGGTTTTACCTATATTCACCTGCAAATCCACCAATATCACCCCTAAGTATAACTTACATCCACATCCCCTTATCTCATTTATGCTCCATCATTGCCTCCAATAGCCCTTACAAGATCTGTGCCTGCCATTTTGAAATCTGGCCATTCTCATGAAAAAAAAAGGGGGGGGTACCTTGGTTTCCAGTCAATTCTAAACATACTTTATCAGCACAAAAGGAATCAGATGTCAACACCTAACACAAAGGCTGCTCTTGGTTTAGTTTGAAAAACTGGCCAATGGACAACCCATCTCACAGAATCTACTTAGAGTGCTTATCAAATTGTAATAAATTTGATTTAAAAGAAGAGCTTTGAATGCAGTTAAATGAACACCTTTAACATGGGAGGTTTTGTAGTCTATTTGCTGTCACCGGTAATATCCAGCAAACTCCTCGTCTCTCTTTTCCTTATAGAGCCTTTACTTCAACAAGTAGAGATTTGCTTTGTTTTCTTTCTTTTCTTGGCAGGCAGAAGAGTTGTGATATCCAGGGTACCAAGGCTTCAGCTCCGGTTTGTCATCTGGCGATGCTATCACATCTCATTTTTAAAAGAGAAAATTGCACTGGTGCCCACAGGCCATAGAAATGTCAAAACTACTAAAGAGTTTGATCCTCCCGATAGTTTGGGAAAGCTCTCCGAAAATCCCATGGATGTAACAAAAGAGCAGGAGAGAGAGAAGGGAGAAAGGGAAAGGGAAAAAGTAAAGCAGTATTCATTTCCCCTAAACCCATGCAGCAATCAACTTTGCAATTACCGAGATCCATTTCACTGGACTTTATAACTGGAAATGAAATGAGTGAGAAATGAGAATCTCTAATGAAGCCTCAGGTCCCCACCCATCACGTTATCATCACATTCCACCACTTCCAACATTCACTCGCCAGCTTTGTAATTTGCAGCTTATTTTCTCACAGCTCGCCAAGCGATTCGCATTCATTTACATTATTGCAGTTTAACACGCAGACAAGTAGAAATATGGTTTCAGATCTGATGGGCTCGGCATTTTTTTTAATTTTTATTTATTTATTTATTTATTTATTTATTTATTTATTTATTTATTTATTTATTTTTGTCTAGTTGAGTTTGTTTTGCTGCCTGAAACAAATGTCTCTGGAGCTCTGTTTAATTTAGCATGTCAAACTGCTTCCTTCAAAGGCGATTTGGAAATGCTTTATATATACGATAGACACAAAAAAAAAGCCAGAAAAAAAAAAAGCGGGGTGGGGAGTGGGGCATGATGTTTAAATGAGGAGCCATGAAAACACAAGCAGGGCTGCCTATCAACGTGGGTGAGATTTCCATTGTTGTTAGATGAGCACCTGCCTTCCCGAATTGAAACCAACAGAAGAGAGGGGCAGGAGGCATTTCAAAATTATGAGCTATGAAGATGTTTCTTGTGCATCATTTCTTTCTCCTCCTCTTCTTTTAATTTTTATTGTTTTAAACTATCACCTCATAGTGGCAACTCAGGATTTGACTAAGGACCCAAACAAACACTGTCCAGAGATCTTGAGCTCTTGGGGATTCCATCCTTTTTATATTTTATTCTTGATACTAGACCCCAGACATATGATTTGCACTGATTTCCTCCCATCCTGGGCACTGTCTTTTCACTCTCTTGATCATGATCATAGCCTTTGATGCACAAATGTTTTTAATTTTTATAAAATCCACATCACCTTTTCTTTTCTTTCTTTTTTTTTTTTTTTTTTTTTGCTTTCCTGTTGCTCATACAGCTTGATGAACAAGTCTCATCCAGTGCCCAGTGCATTAAGGTATTCTAAAAATATTCTTTAAAAATGGAATCTGCCTGGACTTTCCAGGAAGGAATGACATTTAATATTGAGGTCATGGGGATACAGGTGATTTCTCGTCACCAGGTGCAAAATCTGAAATGCTATTGGGATGAAAAGTTTTTGTAATTCAGTGGTGAACAAAAACTGTCCTAAACTGTCATGAAGCTAGAGATACTCTTCATTTATCCCACTTAGTGGGAATATTTGTCCATTTTGTTTCAGAAGTATTACTATGGTCAATAATGAGATGATATCTCAGACTCCACTGACTCTAATGATTGGCATATATACTGAACTACTCTTTTTTGCTCCAGATGCCAATAAGCTTCCTTTTAAGGTGTACAAATATTAATATATTTTAATTTAATATTTAATATGCAAATACATTGTGATAGGATTTAACTTAATATTTAATATACAAATAAATTGTAAAATGATTACTGCAATCAAGTTAACATATCCATCCCCTCACATAGTTTCCTTTGTGTGTATGTGTGTGTGTGAGAGAGAGAATATTTGAGGTCTATTTTCTTAGCAAATGTCAGCTGAATTACTTTTAAAAAAATCTAGAATATTCTTTTTAAAAAAGATGTTATTTATTTATTCATGAGAGACACACAGAGAAAGGCAGAGACATAGGCAGAGGGAGAAGCCGTCTCCCTGTGAGGAGTCCAATGCGGGACTCGATTTCAGGACCCTGGGATTATGACTTGAGCCAAAGGCAGACACTCAACCACTGAGCCACCCAGGTGTCCCCAGAATCTAAAATAGTCTGAATTTTGAAGACCTGCTGAAATCATTTATGAGCCTGCCATGGTAATAGCAACTAACAGGGGTGTAATGCCGGGGGGCCTGGTTTTCTTAGTTAAGTGTCTAACTTTGGTTCAGGGCTCAGGTCATGATCTCAGGGTCCTGACTGAGCCCCAGGCATGTGGGATCAGTTCCCTGCCCAGCACGGAGTCTGCTTGCCCCTCTGCCCTTCCCCTTTCTCCTCCCCTGCTCATGCTCTCTCTCTCAAATAAATAAACAAAATCTTAGTAAAAAAAAAAAAAAAAAAATAGAATGGAATCTTTTAGTTTCTAATGGGCTTTCTTGTATTATCTCACTTGAACCTCACCAAAGGTTTTTACGGAGGGTGTTAGACCTATTTTGCAAGTAAAAACACTGATGCTCAGAGAGATGAAGTGTGTTAAAGAAAACCAGAGCAGGACAGAAGTTAAAGCAGTGGAGATAAAATTTATTATTTTTTAAAGCTACTGTAATAAGGAAAAACAGACATCAGTATTAATGGGTTAAATTCCAAACACAGCATGAACCAGTGGGAATTATTGTCAAGGAGTTAAGGGGGGGGTCGTTTGGGGGGTGTCAGTGAGTTCAGAATTATTAGGAGGAAATCTTCAGGGTAAGGGAAGATTTTGGTGAAGCTGTTTTAAGATAATTGCTGAAGGTAGGTCAGTGTGAACAGATACCAAAGTGGGGAGATGAGGAATTTGGTGAGATATTGAGGGTGATCAGATATTGCTAGCTATGCAGGATTCTTGGCTAAAACTGAATCCTCAAGAAAGAACACAGAACCCCTAATTGAGGCCTAGCCAGAAGGAGAGCCTCAAAGAACCTGGCAAAAGTTTGGTCAAGGAGAGAGTCTTTGTCCAGTGATTTTCCCAAAACTGATGAAGTGTCAGAACTGAGAGGATAGATCTTATGTCCTCTAGGCTCCAAATTCCAGTGGGTAGTATAGTATCTATGTCTCAAGCATTCAGACCGAGATTTACTAAACAAGTTGACCTCTAAGCAAACTGTAGTCAACACTGTGTCTATGGGATGCTAGAATAAAGCAGGTAATTAATTGAGAGAAGGAGCAAGAGAGAGAGTGAGAGAGAGACACAGAGTCAGTAGTCTATGCCAGACATACTCTGGATGTGACAAGACACGTAATTTTCTATTACTGCATGCCCGGAAACCTGAAGTCAGGGAGTGCGGCTGATAGAACCAAGAAGAAAATCAGGACTGCCCACATAGCCTGCTCCGGATTTCTCTTCCATGAGATGCATCCTAATGAAAGCATAAGGACTCTGAATTTGAGATGGAGAAGAGGAGGGGGCATCAAAGAACCCTGAAATTGCTTTTAAAACCTTGAGAGTTCCAGCTTACATGACTTCTTATAGGATGTTACTTGTTAACTGTGTAGCCTTGGAAAAGCGTTGTTAACCTCTTTGAGGCTTCTTTTCTTTCTTCTTTTTTTTCTGATGTAGCTATAAGTTTGGCCAACCTCTTAATATTGTAAGGCTCCATCCTGCTGGCAAACACTTCAGAAGCTAAGAACTCACTTTGTATACCTGCCATATGGGAGGAGAGAAGAGAGTGCCATTGGAGGGTAGCCATATTGAGTAAATAGTTGTTTCAATAGTCCTGGCCTTGTTTCTAGTGGAAATTTCATTCAGAAGTTGTGAAAAGATTCTTTTTTATTTATTTATTTATTTATTTATTTATTTATTTATTTATTTATTTATTATTGTTTTTTACAGAGGGAGAGAAAGAGAGTGGGGTGAGGAGGGGCAGAAGGAGAGAAAGAATCTTAAGCAGGTTCTACACCCAGTGTGGAACCTGACATGGGGCTCCATCTAACAACTGTGAGATCATCACCTGAGCTAGAATCAGATGCTACACCAACTGAGCTAGCCAAGTGCCTCATGAAGAGATTGTTTAAGTCAGGCCACCCATCACTGCACTTGATTTCACTCAATCAAACCAAGGTAGGAATTTGGCAATAGGCACCATTCTGAATCATCCCCTGCTCCCTGTTCTTTCTACTTGTATACCTGCTTGCAGAAATGAGTTGGACAATTTACTACAATCCAGAATTTAAAAGAATTTTTTTTTGTGTTAAAAAAAAAGTTTATAATTCTTCCAAGTTACCAATTAGCTTAGATCTCAAATATATGGATAGGTTGGTAGGGCAACTAGGGTGGGGTATGGAATAAAACCTGAGTAGAACCTTTCTTATTTTGTTTGATTCAAGCAAAATAAGCAGTTCTCATAGGCACGTAACCAATCTTTCATATAAATCCCTTTCCTCTGGCATTCGATTGAGATACAGGAGCCTGAAGGTTCCTGTACATAAGAAGCGTACAATGCATGCATTGCAGTGACTCAAGTTAGCTATTCCCCCATACATCCTCATTTCCTTTTTTCTTTTTTTTAAAAAATGAAAACAAAAACAAAAATGTCTTTACTACCAAGGTTAGGAGTATCAATTACTAGCTAAAATCTTTTTTTTTTTTTCAGGAAATAATTCTGCTGAAACTAATCTTGTCATATTAAGGTAGGTAGGTAAAGTAATGTTTAAGAGATTTCCCAACTTTTATTACTTATAGAGTGTCAAGATAATAATTCTTACAAAAAAACCCACTTTTTTCCCCCTTCTGTGGCTCTTATGATTCTATTATTTTTAGTGGCCCCACCCCCTCCAGGGTGTAGACTCATTTCTTCTCTCCCTTGTGTTAAGCCAGGACAGGAAGCATTTTGTGATGGGCAGGATAGATTTCCAGAACTCCCTGGTGCTTCTAAATCTCCTATTTTGGCTGGGGGAAATTACCCAGCACAATTTGTAATATCAGACAGCAGTATAAGGAGAGGCTAAATGTCAGGGCTGGGGAAGCAGAATGATGAGGGATAAATGTAATGGCCTAAAGCAGGGCTGAAGACGATCCCATTAATCTTTCATTTTACAGGCACTGGTTTCTAAGGCAGACAACAGGGACACAAATAGAAGAGGTGTGATCTGAGCAACTTATGGGATAAAACCTTCCCATGACAACCCACTTGGAATGTTACATGGCCTTGCTAATGCCAGCATTTAAAGGATTCTGATGTTCCTGCTGTTGTCTTAAAGATCTCATTAGAAGAACATAGATGAACATTCCTTGAATCTCTGTGGAAAATATTCACAGTTTGTGGGCCATGAGAGAATTTGGGGGGTTTCATTTTTTAAATGAATCGAACTCGTTTTAGATCATGGCCATTAAGAACTCATGGGAGCATGGTATTTTCTGTTATTATTGTTGCTGATTAAAACTGGACTCCAATGGTTCAATGCCATAATAGCAATGTCGAAACCCATCTACAATTGAGTCAACAATATCCCATGAAATCAGGTTAGGTCACAGTCAAATTTTTACCATTTCACGTATCTCACGTGACTGGTTCTGAATAGCCTATCCTAATCTTGGATTTACAAGTGAAATTGTTTATTTGCATATTTATTGAAATAGTGTGGTAGACTAGATAGAGTGGTTACAGTGAGATCCTATCCCTCTGCCCCTTCCCCCACATGCTCACGTGTATGTGCATGCTCTCTTGCTCTCTCTTTCTCAAATAAATCTTTAAAAAACAAGGATGGAAAATATGTTTGAAAGACCACAACACTAACATTACATGGCATAATTTATATTTTTCCGAGTATGTCAGGAATCACTTCAGAATTTTATAATTTATCAGAATTATTGTTATGAAAAGAAATTTTCAGTGCATTATAAGGATGCAAAGGGGTCAATTATATACTTATTTAAATGTGGAATATGCAATACTCTCATATGATCTTCTAAGTGACTAATCATACAATTCTCACAGCAGAGAATCTGATCGTTGGGTAATTTATGCATTTGAATAAGCACAATGTGTGAAAGAACTTATGTATCTTCAACTATGACAGGGCATAAATATTTTTTTTATCATTTTCATGTCACTGGGCTATTAGAACACTAGTGCATTCCAGAATTAATTTTATTTTTTAAAGATTCATTTAATTATTTTACAGAGAGAGAGAGAGGGAAAGAGAGAATAAGTCGGAGAAGGGAAAGATGGAGAGAATCTTCAAGCAGACTCTGCTTGAGCCCAATGCTGGATTTCATCTCATGACCCTGAGATCATGGCCTGAACCGAAACCAAGAGTCAGATGCTCAACTGACTGAGCCTCTCAGGCACCCTATTTTCCATCTTTTTTTTTTTTTTTTTAAGAAATGCTTTAGGTTTTGATATTATTTGTGTACTACTAAAAGCAAAACTGTCTTCACAAATTTGACTTTTGCTGTGCATTGTGTAGAACAAGTGCATATGTAGAACAACTGAATATACACCTGTTGAATTATATTTAATGCTATAATCCTATTTACTAGAATATTTGATTAAACTACACAAATTATTTTCCAACTCGGCTATGGAATCTGGTTTCATGTGATCAAGTGTGACCGCTAATATTTTCATAAAGTTTTTTAACTTTCATTTTGAAATAATGTCAAATTTTAAAAAGTGGCAACAATAGTATAACTAATTCTCATATACCATCTCTCCAGCTTTCAAAAATGATGACATCTTTATATAACTACAGTTTTTAAAAATATTTTATTTATTTATATGAGAGAGAAAGAGAGCAAACGAGAGAGAGAAAGAGAGAGAGCACAAACAGTGGGGAGAGGATAGAGAGGGAGGGAGAAGCAGGAGCTTGATCCTGGACCCTACAGGACGCAAGGATCAGGATCAGGTTAAGTATCAAAGGCAGATACTTAACCGACTGAATCACCCAGGTGCCCCCTTATTGCAGTTTTATAATAATCAAAATTAGGAAATTCACGAAGGCATAGTACTATTAAGTAATCAACAGACCTGCACAAATTTTACCAATTGTCCAACTAATGTATTCTTTTCTGGTGCAAGATTCAATCCATAATCCCACATTGCAATCAACCATCATGTCTCCTTAATCCACTGCAGATTGATATGGTTCTTTGTCTTTCATGACCTCAAGCCTTTGAAGAAGACTGCACATTTACTTTGTAGACTGTCTCTTCTTTTGGGTTTGTCTGATGTTTCCTCACAATCAAATTAAGGTTCACATTTTTGGCAAGAGGACCAAAAAGGCATAATACCCTTTTCACTGCATCATATCAGGAAGTACATGTTGTTGCTAAGTCTCATTACTGGTCTTATTAATTTTGGTCACTTTAAGATTTGGCTACAAGAGACCAAACTTGAGATCATTCTGCTTTATTGTGACTAAACCAACTTCAGATCTTAACTTCACATTCAGACTTTAGTTTTGGAAACAGTTGTTGAGATAATGGTGTATGAGCTTTACTTGGAGACAAGATTGTTATTTTCTTTTGAATTTGTGGTTAGTTTCTAGAAACCAAGACATGGGTCTAAACCTTTTATGTAAGCTAAAGGAATCAGTACATGCAAGTTCAGTCTCTCTCATTGGTTTCTCTCTCTGTCTTGCCGCAGTTGCGGAAAACCCACCAAGATAACAGGAGTCTACTCTTCTTTATTAGAAATGAAGCAACATGGATCACAACCCTCCCCCCCCAAAAGAAATATCATATACTTGCAATTCTTCCATTTTCAATCCTTAAGTATAATACTCAACCAAATTACCTTTTCTTTCTTAGGGAATGATCTCTTGCTGACCTTAACTTCCCTTTTATTGTTAAAGGACATTATAAGGTCGGTTTACGTAAGGAGAAATAAGACCAACAGCCCAGTTCTTAATGACAGGAAAGTAGGAGAGACAAAACAAAAAAGTTTAAGAGCTGCAGGAAAAAATTACTGAGAGACTGTAACTGTATATGTCTCTGTGTGGGAAAGATTAGTGAAACGAGACTCATCCCTCTCTAAATCAGAAATTCAGTTGGAAATGAGAAGAAAGACCAACATAACACAAATGGTGAAGAGCCAAATATGGAAGCGCATGTGAAATTAAACTGTCCAGGTCCATCATCATATAAAAGCTGTGCTACCAAGAGTGCCAGCAGGTTGACATCCTGCTTATGTGAACCTAAACAGAGTTGATGAGATTGTTTTAGTGAGACTATCTGACCACTCTGGCTGCCTTATCATTAAAAGCAAAGAATGAGATTGCTAAATGATGAGCCAAGTCCTATGTATTATCACATCAGAAAGTATTAAAAAACGTGTGGTCTTCATTTATGGTTCAGTGTGTTCATATACTCAAGTAGGATTTATCCCTGATGAAACATGGTAAATATGCAATTTGGAACATCAAAGTACAACTATCTATAGTTTCTCTATTTGGGAAAAGCCTATGAAATCAGAGGGGAGAGATCTCTTTTTTAATAATTCTAGGATTCAGATAATTTAATGGGGAACATTTGCCTCACTACCATCGTAGAACAGAGTTGGTCACTGATACCCAACAGTTAGTCCTGGGTGGAGAAGCAATCACTATCACTGCATTCCTCAACATACAGATATCTGGGAGACAGAATGAAAGAGTTTGAGTCTAAATGCTCCAGATTATTAGGGATCCCGGCTGTTTTCACTGTTCTCTTTCAAGCTCAATCAGTCTTAGCTTTTTACATCAACAGTGAATGTTCACTTGACAAAATACATTCATAACTACTCTATATTCTATCTCTCTTGACAACACCATTCAATTATCAACCTGTCTTTTCTAAAAATGATGCCATAGAATTAAATTCATGAGCTGCTTTCCATGCTGCATTTTTTAAGTTTTTAAATAACAAAACAACCTCTGTATTTATTTAATACTTCCAAAAAGGAGCACATTTTTTAGCTACTTCATGATTAACTATTGAAATGTGTAAGCCTAGGAATTTAACAGGTCTGCAAAAACCAAACACCTTCTAAATCTGACTTCCATTTGAAAAATTAGAGAAACCATTGAACTCTTATTATAACTGCCTGTTGCTTAAAAGATCATACTGAATACCAAAGAGAAGTAAATAGATCCGATGAAAGGAATTTCTGTGGCTGGCTGCTTAGGTTTGTTTTGTGTAAAACACACCTTTTTTATTTAAATTAGATAAATGGCAGGGTTTCCTGCCTAATGAGACTGTTTGGACTCGTGGTTTGGAAGTGTCACCTCCATTCTTTATCAGATAATCATAATTAGGGCAAATGAACGAACCAGGGAAGTGGGAAGCAAGTCAAAAAGTATACTGAATGGAAACAAAAAAGACTTCCAACAAGCAGACCACCAGGGCGCAATCAGGGGGAAATATCTACAGTACAAACACACAGCCGGGGAAAGGGTGTTGGGCGACAATGACATGATGTGGAATTGTAGAGCTAATAGCAAGTTTGAATCCTGACTGTCCAGATTGCCTACCCTCTTGTTTTTAAATTACATCCGCTTTTTCAATACAGCCCCCAAAACTCCAGTGTTTCTTTCTTCCTCTCTCTTACTGTTCATCAAAACTGCCCGTGGTAGATTTAAATTGCATTAGCCCTTAAATTTGCTTGTGATATTTTTCTGCTTCAATTTGAGAAGTCTTTCAACAACATTGGCATTTCCCTGTCCTAGCACACATACACAAAAATTTTCTGAATACCTACATGTAGTCCTTTGGAAGCACTGTAGAATCCATATCAGATAATAATAATTGCTATCAGTCTCCTCTAAAATTCTGTTTTTGTTTTTTTTGTTTTTTTTTTATGAAGTTTCAATATTACTAAATGTCTTTCTCTTTAAGAAAGATTCCTGGGGGAAATTTCTAGGCCAAGCCAAGATCAAGACCTGAACTGCGATTAAATACAAAAGGGCACGGTAGTTGCTACAGGGATAGAAGAGGCCAAGGCCAGGTTATCATTCAAAATGGTGGAAAAACAAAAATAAGATAATCGTGTAATTAATTTGAAGGAAATGTGGAAGTAGATTTTTAAAACCTGATGCCTCAAGAACATGGGAAGTAAAGAACAGATTCCAGATTAGTGACTGGTTACACATTGGAATGATAGCACATATATATTACTAGGCACCATTTTTCCATTAATTCTGATTCAGTAAGTCAAAGGTGGTGCACAAAGATCTGCATGCTTTAGGTGTACAGATGATTCTGATTCACCTTGTTATCACATAGAACACTTTCGAGGAGCACTGTGCTAATATACGATTGAACTTGCTTTGTGGCAAGGGACATAAACTCATCTCAAATTTGTTTAAGCCAAAGCAGCAGGAATATATTGATTCAAGTGGTTGAAGTGTTCAAGAGAAGATCATTAAGGTCAAGATGAAGGTGGATCCAGGTGCTGAAAGGAAATCATCTGGAAACTTTTTCTGTCTTCTGGCTTTGCTTTTATACTTGCTGGCTTCATTCTCAGGTAGGCTTTGACTAGGAAAGGTATTAATATGGAACTAACAATTTTGGCTTAAGGTATACCAGCTTAGTAAACCTATTAAGAAGATGATTTCTATTTTAAATTAGTTCAACAAATTTACTTTGATTTGATTATATTGAAGTAATTTATTAAATTAATTAAATTAATCTATGGAATTAATTTGGTCTACTAAAATAACTGCAGTGGACAAAAGGATGGGGCATACTCATTAACTACCTTTGTCTTCCTCCCCAGAATTTTGGGATGAGATCTTCACACACAAACCAAATAGACTGAAGATGAATGAGGGTTAGAACGTGGGGTTGGATTTCCAAAAGGAAATCTGGATCCTACTCTCAGAAGAGGAAATGAATGCTGAGAAAGAATAAACAACCTATGTCCACTACACATGGATTCAGGTAAAGCAAACAAAGCCCTGGGCCTGAATACAATGAATCTAGCTAATGGTCAGCAACTCAGTAAGAAGAAAGTCAGCTTATGGAGAGGTAGTTTTTTATTCTAGAATAAGGATGTGTTTTCTTGTCACAGAATGTGTACTCTCTGCTTTGAAGAAGCACGAGTGTCTAGGAGTGTATTTAACAGGTTCTGGGAGAGTTAAATTCAATAGGTACTAGAAGGTATTTTCACAAGGGCAAAGTTCTTTGAGGGATTTTGATAGATGGGTGTAGAACTCTGAATGCAAAGACTTCAGCAACAGACTATTAAGTAATTTAGTCATACTCGGGCAACGGGGCATACTGGGTGTAGTCAGTTAAGCAGCCAACTCTTTGTTTCAGCTCAGGTTAAGATCTTCAGGGTCATAAGATCCAACCCCAGGTTGGACTCTGTGCTCAGAGGGGAATCTGCTTGGGATTCTATCTCTCTCTTTCTCTCTCTCTCTCCCTCCACCCCTCCCCTGTGCTCTCTCTGTAAAATAAATATTTCTAAAAGAAAAAGAATTTAGTTACAGATAATGTTTTCTACTGCTGATTTACCTCTAATCAGAAACTCTGAGAATGTTCAAAAGTTTTATACAGTGTGCTAATTCCAAAATAGATTTTACTTCAATAAATTTCTCGGGAAAGTTAGGAAAGGATATACCAATGATGTTTGATAAATGAAAAAGGCCATAATAATCTGTGATTAAAAGCTATAGGTTGATGTGAAAGGTAACATATTCATTGTTAGTTTATTACCTGTCAGTTTAAGGTCTTTGACACTCAGCACATGTAACATAGTATTAAGCTATATATGGATACACATATAAAATACATATATAAGAGCATATAAAGTATATATTATTTTACTTTTTTATTTTAGTAAAATAAATATAACTTAAAATTTACCATTTTACCTATTTTAAGTATATAGTTTAGTGGCATCAAGTACATTCACATTGTTGTACAACAATTATCACTATCTAAATGCAAAGCTTTTCATTAACACAAACTAAAACTCTGTATCCATTAAACAATAGCTCCCCATTCCTCCCTGGTAGCCATTGGTAACCACTGGTCAACTTTCTGTCTCTGTAAATTTGACTAGTTTAGATATTGCAGCTGAGTTGAGTCATATAGTGTTTGTCTTTTTGTGGCTGTGTTATTTCACTTAGCATAATGTCCTCAAGATTCACCATAAATAGCATGTAGCAGAATGTCTTTCCTTTTTTCTCTTTTCTTTTCTTTTTAGAGAGAGAAAGTGACAGTGGAGTGGGATGGGGAGGGACAAAGGGAGAGAGCAAGGGACAATCTTAAGCAGGCTCCATGCCCAGCTCAGAGCCCAATATGTGGCTCGATCTCAAAACCCTGAGATCATGACCTGTGCCAACACCAAGAGTCGGTTGCTTAACCAACTACCCAGGTGCCTCATGTCTTTCCGTTTTTAAGACTGAATAATATTCCATTGTGAGACTATACTACATTTTTTTAAGTCATTTATCCAGTGGCAGACATTTCAGGCTATTTACATCTTTTGGCTATTCTGATAATGCTATGAACATGGATGTACAGAACACTATATGTAATATATGTATTATATTATGTACTATATGTTATATATTTTAATTATTATATATATTATGTATTATATTACATATATGTGTATATTTTTAATGAAAAAAGAAAAGTCTGCAAATGCATATAAATGTATATTTTAGCTGGTAAATATCAAACTTTTATATTTTGGATTATAGCTGTCATTACCATAAAAAGAATCTTATAAAATAATTTTACTTTAGGGATCCCTGGGTGGCGCAACCGTTTGGCGCCTGCCTTTGACCCAAGGCACGATCCTGGAGACCCGGGATCAAATCCCACGTCGGGCTCCCGGTGCATGGAGCCTGCTTCTCCCTCTGCCTGTCTCTGCCTCTCTCTCTCTCTCTCTCTCTCTCTCTCTGTGTGACTATCATAAATAAAAAAAAAATAAAAAAAAATAATAATTTTACTTTAGAACAAGTGAGTGCTTGCTTTGGCAGCACATGTACCAAAACTGGAAAGCTACAGAGAAGATTAGTATGGCCCCTGCACAAAGATGACATGCAAAATCATGAAGCGTTCCATTATTTATAAAAAACAAACAACAAAGCTAAATTCTCTTTAGGTAGAAAGCCTAAAGAAATTAATTGTGGAAGTTTATAGACTTTAAATAAGCATGAATAGACTTCAGATGACTGTTGTGTAAATAAGACTATGCTGTGTTATCCATCGTTGCTCCCAGTGTGT
Source organism: Canis lupus baileyi (assembly GCF_048164855.1). Classification (NCBI taxonomy): domain Eukaryota; kingdom Metazoa; phylum Chordata; class Mammalia; order Carnivora; family Canidae; genus Canis; species Canis lupus. The sequence goes on from NC_132846.1 coordinate 58,827,397, forward strand.
GATACCACCTATGGTACTTAGAAGTGTAGGTGGCATCTGGACAAACATTTAATTCCGTGGTTATATATACATCTTTTTTTTTTATTGTGACAATATGTCGCCAGTGCATAAAACATGAGGCAACCTTAGAAAAATGCCTTTTTAAAACAGATGCACACACACACACACACACACACACCCCAGTAGGCTTGAAATATATGATTTTATTTAAAAAGTAGTAAGTGGATATGGCAAAAATTGTTAAGGTAATGACTGAAATTTTGGTAATTTATTATGTACTTAGGAAAAAATAATGGAAAACAAATCTATTACCAGGAAGAAAGATAAAAGTCATTTAAGTTTGCATTTGTATGCATGGAATTGACAGAATAATAGGTCATAACACATTAGGGAGAGAGAGCTAATGTAGTACTTATTCAATGCATTTGCATACAAGAGACATATAAAAAGGAAGAATTTGACTGGGGTTTGAACCAAGACTTGAAAGAGGTGATAGAAAGAAACTTTTGCCTCATTGTTCACAGTGCTGATGTCAGATTCTCTTTCTGCCAAAATTAGCTTAAATAGAATGAAGTGATTTTCACATTAAGTCCTTTTACAGATGCACCTGGTTTTCTTGTTCATTGTCAGTTGCAAACCCCAAATGTTACACTGAACACATTAACATTGCATTTGTCAGACCTATAGAACAGTTAAGTTCGTTCTTAGCAGAGAATGGTTATTGTTTTCTATTTCAAAACTGTTTCTACATGACATCTAAACGCTAGAGGTGAACTGTAAAACTCAGTTCAAGGTACTCGATCTTTTCTCTATCGAAGGTTAAATAGATAGGTTCTCATAGGTTATCTCCAAAGCAGTGAATGAATCAAAGTTTATTTTTGGATATTTTGATGTTTGGCCATTTCCTGAAATTTATCTGTGCTGAAACTTGTTAATTTCATATCTTTTTTTTTCTATTATAAAGCAAGAATCATTGTAAAGGATTGTAAAGGATGAAAAATTGGGTATTTTGATAGGATATAAAGTCATTTCGTTTTAGGAAAACACTTTAAAAATGTCAGTTCTTATTATCAGAAGGCCATATACTCCCGATGCTATTATAATCTTAAAGATTTGAGCTGAGAGCATCATATAGGAATATCTCAATGCGTTTCAAACGAGCGCTTCTTAATTATCTTCCCATGAAATATAGGAAACTGGCAAGATAGATACTAGACGGAAAAGGCCTTTACCTGACACTTTGGAAGCCCATGGCTCCACCACAGTTTTAGGTCCATAGAAAGTGCTAAATAAACTTAAATTTCTGTGGATGACTGATAGTATATGCTCATTTGAATAAAAGTCATCTAAAATTTCTAACTTGAGCTTTAAAAAATATCCAAAAACTGTTAAGGAAAAGCTAGCTGTCTTTGGAAAGTTAAAACTTATGTTTTGTAAGCACAAAATTAAAGGCAGAAAATTTTAAACATTTTTAGTTTATGTCAAAGATATAAAAGTATATGGAGTTTATGGGAAAATGTATTAAGTCTGAGAACACAACACCCTTTTTCTGGATTATTTGGTATTCTTTCTCTTTTTTTCTCTCTTGCCATAAGTATATCTATCAAAATATATCCTAGATCATTAAATTTCATTGCATTTCCTAGATTGTGGAGTACTTATGATTTTTGAATACATTAACTTCAAATTTAGATATTATAAGCTCAAAGCTGATTCTTCTTAAAGGAAAACAGGCTAATTATATCCATTTATTTAATCTCTATTAAAGCCATCACAAATGATTTATTGAATATTTTTAAAATACAAATACCTTTTCATATAGGTCTCCAAGAAAATGCTAGAATCACAGAGTATGCCCTCTGATGATTTTTATATTCAAAAAGATTATCTTTTCAAAGTTTCAATAATTAGAAAACTATTTTTGCAATTTAAAAATATATACATGTATACTATCAACATTCTTAGATTCTGGAGTCTATGAATTAATATTTTTCAAAAATTGGTACAAAGTACTTGAAAATGCAAGATAAAATACTGATAAAATTTTAAGAGTGAAAAATATGGAATTAATATTCTCTACTAATATCATCTATTAAAATGTGTTATTTAAGTGAATGCCTGGGTGGGTCAGCCATGGAGCATCTACCTTTGGCTCACATCATGATCCCGGTGTCCAGGGATAGAATCCCACATTGGGCTCCCCGCAGGGAGCCCGCTTCTCCCTCTGTCTATGTCTCTGCCTCTCTCTTTTATGAGTAAATAAAATAAAATCTTTTTAAAAATGTGTTAAGGACAGTATTGTACAGCATTTTTCAAGCGTGTCATGAAAATACTATTTTTTTTGCAAAAATGGTTTATGATAAAAGGAGTTAGTGTTCTAAGAAATTAGGGATGTGTGTCCCAGCAAGCCCTAATGCACATTATTGTATTAAGGTTTCTAAGACAGTAGGATTACTCTAAAATGGCTTTAACTTGAACTTATGTTTCATGCTGTTTTTTAGTGCACACATGGAATGGCTTTCAGAACTGATGTTCGCTAGAATAGTAGAAGGAGGCCAGAGAACATAATGTTTACGAGGATACCTTGGCACTAAGATGCTTGGATTCAAATCTTGCTACTTAAGTCTTTACCTTGGAGTTTCTCTATCTGTGAAATGGGAACACTGAAATAATAGTATCTGTCTTATAACATAAGTATTATATTAATTAACATATGTAAGGGCTTGGAATAATGCACAGAACAATGGGCACTTAAAAAATGCTGTTATCAAAATTTGGTAAACCGTTCTGGGGCTTTGAAGTAACCTATGATCAATTCATTTGTTCCCATTCTATCTCTTACTACATATGCATGATATGTATGTGTGTGTATATATATGCATACATGTGCATCTATCCATCTACTCTAATCTATTTTATTTTTTAAATATTTTATTTATTTATTCATGAGAGACAGAGAGAGAGAGAAAGGGAGAGAGAGAGAGAGAGGCAGAGGGAGAAGCAGACTCCATGCAGGGAACCCGACCTGGGACTTGATCCCGGGTCTCCAGAATCAGGCCTTGGGCTGAAGGCGGTGCTAAACCGCTGAGCCACCCGGGCTGACGCACCATCTAATCTATTTTAATAAGTTTTGCTTCTTGGGGCACCTGGTGGCTCAGTTGGTTAAGTGTCTGTCTTCAGCTAAGGTCATGATCCCAGCCTCCTGGAATTGAGTTCTGTCTTGGGCTCCCTACTCGGTGCAGAGCCTGCTTCTTCCTTCCCCTCTGCTGCTCCTCCCTGCCCCCTGCACCGCTAGTGTTTTCATTTTCTCTCAAATAAATGAATAACATTTATAAAAAAAATTAAAAATGAAAATATAAATTTCATTTATCTGCAAGTTACAAAATATTTTCAATACAAAATCATAGGGAAGCCTGAGTGGCTCAGCAGTTTAGCATTGGCCTTCAGGGAGTGATTACGAGTCATGGGATTGAGTCCCACTTTGGGCTCCCCTTGAGGAACCTGCTTCTCCCTCTGCGTATGTCTCTGCCTCTCTCTGTATCTCTCATAAATAAATAGATAAAATATTTTTTAAAAGAGAAAAAATACAAAATCATAAAATTAATGTCAGATATAAAATCTTAAGATTAGTTTGTTAAAAAGTATTTTACTATATTTTCCTAAAATACAAATAAAATCATGTCCTTTTTTCCAGGAATGCTGTCCAGTTAGCTATCTGAATTAAAGAAAGCATTTGCTAAAGACATACATACCTTTGACTCAGCCCTCTTATTTCCAGACTACTACACAGAGCTCCTTAAATCTTTTGCTGGGACTTTGAAAATGAATTTCTGCTCAAACATGTGTTCTCTTTTGTAACCAGAATATAAGTTTCTGAGAGTATTTTCCTCTTACTGTGTATCTGGTTGCTAGACACACATGGTCTGTTCAGATTTCCTCCTAGGTTAGACATACATAATATTTTTATTAAAATCCATACATTTTATAATGAGATTGAAAGAAATAATTCCACATTGCCCATATACTGCTCCTATTTTTCCCATATTCTCATAGAATGAGTAAAAATGCAAACTTATTTATGCTTTATTTTAATTAAATTGATATTTTTTAAAAATGAATCACCAGTCTAATGTACACTGCTAAAAAATAAGAGAGGAATTTATTGGCTTACATAATTATACCATTCAAGCTGTGAAATTTACTTTAGGTACTTCTGTATGCAAAGCCTTAAATCAATGGGTCTCAGTGGGGATAGTACCACCCTCCAGGGCACATTTTGAAAATTTATGGAGGTTATTTTTAGTTATCATAACATTTGGGGGGTAGTCACTACTAGAGTTTTGTGAATGGGGCCAGGAAGGTTAGACATCCTGCAATGATCAGGATTGTTCTGCAAAAAAATATTATCCATAGCCTGCAGAGTTCTAAATATCTTCCATGCATCCAAAGTGCGTATTTATACCTAAACCTAAAGACTAAAACTCCATTTTACATATAAATTCAAAACAGGTTTTTGGGATAGCTTTAAAGCAAACTGAATAGCCAAGAAATGCAAATATTATATAAATCAAAGAAAACTTGTTCTGTTTTAAACTTTACCAAGAATTGCATATCACTTTGAATTTTCCATTAAATGTGGCCATATTTCTCATGGAATTTCTGGATCTTTCTCAATTTGTAGGTTCTGAATGCAAATTTATAATAGAGGATATCTGAGGCTCTTTTTCATAGCCAGGTGAAAATACTATTAAAATTAGTGGAGACATAAAATATAGGCATCTCATTAAATTTTATTAATAAAGGTTGTCTAAAAATAACTCATGTTCTTAGCTTTCTATATTTGAGTATTTCGAAAACACAATGAAAAACTTAATTGTGAGAAAACATAAAAAAATTATTTTTCATTTTCTATATTTAGAATTGGACCATGAACCACGTGGGAGTTAGGAACACTAACCTTCTGGTGCAGTCAGAAATTCATGTGTAGCTTTTGACTCCCCCAAAAACTTAACTACTAATAGCCTACTGTTGACTGGAAGCCTTATCAATAATCTAAACAGTCGAGTCACACATATTTTGTATGTTATATGTATTATATACCGCATTCTTAAAATAAAGTAAACTAGAGAAAAGAAAATGTTAAGAAAATAATTAAGGTAAGGAATAGAAAATAAATTTACGGCACTATCCTATATTTATAAAAAGAAAAAAAATCCATATGTAAGTGGATCTACACAGTTCAAAGATGTTGTTCAAGAGCAACCTGTAGTTGTTTGTTTGTTTGTTTATTTATTTATTTATTTTCCAGAGAAAGAGAGAGATCAGTGAAAGAATACTAAGCAGGCTCCATGTCCAATGTGGAACCTGACGTGGGGCTCAACCTCATGACCCTGAGATCATGACCTGAGCCAAAACCAAGAGTTGGATGCTTAACCAGCTAAGCCACCCAGGCACCCTAAAATATTGTTATAAAAAAGGTTTCAATTAAGAAGTATTAGGAATATGAAGAAATATCAAAACATTTTTGAACACTAGTGTTTTAGAATCACACTTGTAGGTAATACTGAGAGCAATGACCTAACTCTTCTCAGTTATGTGACTGCCTTACAACCACACATCTAGTACTACTAAGAAAGAAGCAAGACACCAGATTTCTATACTTCTAGCAAACTCTATAAAGCTATAGTTGAAGATAATCATCGTGTGAACTTTCAATAATATACACTTACTGAATTAAAATACAGGATTAAAGGAAGATAATCAATCAACCAATATTTGTCTTAAATTAATTCTTATCCTCCTATGTTTTAAAGTAAAACAAAGTGCTTTTGCAACTTTTCTGATAACTCCTTTTGACTCTGTGAAAAATACCAGAGCACTTTGTCTTAGTTAAATCTACTGTCCACTTTGAGTCCTGCCTTAGAGACCTTAAGACTTTACACACCTTAAATAATAATTGGAATCATGAATCATCTTTATCTCCGAGTCAATAGAAGACCCATGTACGCACTATGTTGAGGGAAAAACAAAATCCCAACCCCAAATTCCAAATCACTTTGTTTTCAGGATTAAGCAGACTTAAATATTACTTCCTTTGCTACTTCAACTGAAAGAATGTGGGTCTAAAAGCAGTTTTAGTAAGACCTGAATGAAATTATAAAGCATTTTAAAAATGAATCCTATTCTCCTGAGTTTTAATAATAAAATGAACCTTGTTCCTGGAAAATATCAAAATTGTGGTCTAGAAATGATGTGCAGTGACTAGCCTACGTAATATTTGAGTCTGTGGAATATTAATTTACTGAATGATTGGTTGCTTATTGCAAATTTGGTCAGAAATTTGGCAGTGCTGACTCTGGTACAGTCATTCTCTCTGTTCATTATCTTGTAGGTGTGCTACCTCCTAAAAGGGTCATAAGAGCAATGTGCTATAACTTGGGCTTTCTTACAGCTGCAGTTCTACCTAATTTGTACTTTGGCACTCGAAAGATTATAATAAATGAAGTGCTGCTTTCAAAGTTTCAGACACACCAATTTTTCCCCGTTTGGCAAAGGTGGATTTAATTTGACTTTCACGAGTGCAAAATCTGTCTCCTTAGAAGTTGGTCAAACTATTAATTTTATGGCAGGGACAACTGAGTACAGTAAACCTTTTCACAAAGCCAGACAGCTTAACCTAATTAAAGGGTTGTTTTGACAGGTGGTTTAAAGTAGAATGAATACTATCAAGAACGTTTCAAGAAATGAGTTTGATGAATGTGTAGAGTGTGCATGCAGGTGAAAGGGTGATTTGGAAAGCTCTGATGACAGGTATGTGTCCAAAAAGTGGAAGGTAGACTTCAAGATTTGTCTGTGTATTTAATTGGCAATTTCTTTCTCTTATTTAGATATTTTAAGAGATGGAAAACATCAAGTTCATGTGAACACCAAAAGATACCGAGAATGGACATTGGCCATGAAAATAACTTGCAAAATAACTTGCTTGTTTTGGAGAAGAATAAAAGTCTCCCTTTAAGAAACTGGAGGTGTGTTAGGACAGAAATTTTAATTTTGAATTGAGATTTTTCTGAATATTAGTAAAAGCTTTCATGCTTTATTTCTATTGGAATTTTTGAATCCTAAGACTTGAGACAATATAGAGATATTATCAGTAGCCCATCTTATGATAATTTGATCAGTTAACATATAACTTTTGGGCAACTTTTTTTGTCCTTTTATATAGGTTTCAGAAATGAAAAAATGAAATAAAAAAAGATCAATTTTCCAGGCTATGTTTCAAGGATGTGCTCTCAAGAGAAGAATCTATAAAATTCGTTTGGAAATGGCAGCATGTGGTCTTCTACTTCATGTGCAAAAAGGATTGATTCTCAGAATGCAGATTCTTTATAAACCATTCTTATTTTTCACCCTCAGTTTCTTTTCCCCAACTCTTCACTAGAAAGTGCAATTAAGGTGATACAAGCTTCTGGATCCCAGAAAGCAAAATGAAACCAAATCAATACAGGTACCTATAGATATTCAGTAATCATATGTTATATTTCTCTAAAAAGGTGAAAATTTCTTTAAAATTTAACACATTGACAGTTTCAACATTTTCAGAAGGAATTGCCTTGGCATATGCCTCATCAAATTGCTTCCTTATCTCTCTGATGATGGATAATAACCTCTTAAAAAGAACCCATGAGAATTTCCATTTTCATTTATTTCTGTACTTATAAAATTTTAAAATCTGAAATTGCCAATAGTTAAAGTGACATTACTGCCGATGACAAGAATAATAACAAATTTTAAAGTAACTTGTTCAAAGTCACATACCATAAATTAATATGTAAATTAATTGATAAAAATGAAATTTAATCCAAGCCTTTAAAATTTGAAGCACATTCTCTTAACTATGATGAGTCTTCAAAAATATGCTTTGTAAAATTTTGTTATTCTAATTTAATTAAACAATTTAAGATAAAATCCACTCAAAATCTAATATTTGCACATTCAAAATGTGTTTGGATTAATACAGATCTAGCTTAAATTCTAAAACATGGCCTTGGGGATCCCTAGGTGGCTCAACAGTTTGGCGCCTGCCTTCAGCCCAGGGCGTGATGGATCCTGGGATCCAGTCCCACATCCAGCTTCCTGCATGGGGCCTGCTTCTGCCTCTGCCTGTGTCTCTTGCCTTTTTCTCTATCATGAATAAATAAATAAAATCTTTAAAAAATAAAAAAATAAATAAAAAATAAAAACGTGGCCTCTACATAGGACAAAGAAATAAGATGAAAATACCAACTATATTGAACTAACATATAGAAAAAACTATTGCCATAACTATGAAAACTTTTTGCTGATTTAAGGTAACTAGAAGTAGGAAAAAAAGGAAAATTGACCAAAATTATGACCTGGCTTCAACTGGGTTTTTGTGAGATAAATGCCGCCTCAGAAAAAAGAAAATTCACACTGCTGTCATCAAATCAACGTGAGCACTGACTCATGATCTAGACACTAATAACAGGACATTGATGTATTTTGTCTCATTGTACTTTGGATACTGGTCTTTCTTACATATACTGAATCTTCCCTGCAAGCTCTGCCAAATGTTATCAAAATGAAGGGAGCTTTATAAACAACATAAGCTAATGAGCAAGAGCAGCATGAAAAAGTTTTGTGTGCATTCTAAAAGTTATAGATCCAATGAGTAAAGGGAAATTGTTGAGATAAGATAATTAAAAGAAAAAATTCTTGATAGCAGATAACTCAGAAATTATATTTAAAAGTTGGATAGCTAGAAATATTAGAAAACTCGGTAGTAGAAGCAGGTGAAACAGACAACTTCAGGATAATAGAACTTTCTTGGATCCGAATTTTAGAAAGGTACTCGGTCTACTATCTTCTCTCTAAATATGTAAAGAGTACACATGCCTACTATTCAGAGGATGAGAACAAAGTCAGTATCTTCTTCAGTCCCTTGAAATTGTGTGGAAATAATTTTTTATCATGTAGTCAAAAGAAAGAGTAAAAGGTACACAAACTCACACATGCTCACTACACTCGTATTACATAAATCACTTGCAAATATTTTTCCCATTCTATGTCTTTTTACTCTCTTGATAGGAACTTTTTATACACAGCATTTTAAAGTTTTGATGAAATCCCATTATTTTTTTCTTTTTTGTTTCATGTTTATACAACACAGATATCTAGGCATTTCATAAATGTTCTTTAAAAAATGGAATCTGCCTGAACTTCCCCCCAAAACGGGATTTCATCATGGGATCACAGAAATACAGAACAAAATTTCTCAACCCCAATTCCAAAATCCAAAAACTATTGAAATGGAAAGTTTCTCTAACTCAGTTAAGAATGAAATTTGTACTAAATATAGTCACAAAACTAGATGTACTCTTTATTTATCTCACTTGGTAGGAATATTTGTCTATTTTGTTGCAGAAATATTAATGTATTTGATTATGCAGACCTCATTCAATCTAATGAGTGGCACATGTACTGAATCACTTTTCTGAAATATAAAATATTCTGAATTTTGAAGATATCTTGTCCCAGGAGATTCTGTAAGGGCTTGTGAATCTTCATTGACTTAGTAAATATCAATGGTGTAACACCAATTTAGTGTCTAAAAAGCTTTCCTGTATATTACCTCACTTGAACCTCATCAGACTTTTATAGTGGGTGTTATTCTTATTTTGCAAATAAGAACACTAAGTCTTAAAGAGGTTATATGACTTTCCCAAAGGTAATAAAGCATAAGAACTGAGAGGTTGGATCCCATGTTTTCTGGCTCCAAATCCCAGTGGATAGCATGGTTTCTATTTGCTCAGTACACAGAAGAGATCTGCTAAACAAGTTTATCCCCATATAGTGTCATTCCCTTCGAAAACAAAATATTAGTGTTGATTATAAAAAATGGTCTGAAAGTGAAGTATAAAAAAAGTGTAAAAGTAAGAAGACATTTTCAGGAAAATGTAAACAGAAAAGAATACTATTCCTTATACAGCGTTGCAAACCCTCAGAGACAATTTATAGGGAAGGTAATATTATCCCCATTTTATAACTAAAGAAACTTAGGTAAATAGTTATGTATAACTTGTCCACAATTTCCAGAGTTATTGCTGTTATCACTCTCCCTGTCACACTATCACAATGTCACACTACTGATACCATGAAATGGGTATTAAGGCAAAAACATTTAAACAGAATAAGTAGGCATTTTTAAAAATCAGTTAAGGATGCAATTCACAATGATAAGATAATTAAGTAACTTTGATGAACACAGAGTATTGAATATTGCCACAAGCCACAGTAGTTAGAAAAGTAAAGTGAAATTGATATTAAAGTCAATTATATAAGTTGACAATAACATATTAATATAATTTGTCTTCAGATAATGTAGGTGATAATTAATTGCATAGATTAACATATTCATATATAAAAAATCTGTTCTCTTTATACAAAGGCTGTAGCTCCTTTTCAAGTGCATAATGGAATATTTCAAAATTTGATCTGTATGATTCAGGGAAAATATCAGAGCCCAAACCAGATGTTTTAGAGGTTATATTATTTGACTGCAGTAGAATAGCACATTAAATTAATAACAGCTAACCACCATCCAATAAAAAAGAAAGAAAATCACCTTTATCCAAAGAAATCAATAAAAATTCCCAAATATCTATAAACTTAAAACAAATCTACCTAAAAGTTTTGCCAAAGTTTTAGGAAATAAAATCTGCAATTATAATGACAATCATACATATAAAAATTTACGGTATTTATCCCAAAACATATAAAGAGGAAAAAATGTTATTAAATGTTTTTATTAGTAAAGAAAAAAAATAGAATAAACTATGCAATCAAGGAAAGGCACATATAGTTACACACACACACACTCATATGCACATACCTTTAAGGAGAATAGGTACTGCTAGAAAATTAACAGAATTTACGAATTGAGATAAGATTAAATTTTTTGAAAGATAAACCACTGGCAAACCTATTCATAGAAAGAATAAAACTGCTTGCTATTATAAAATAGAGGATAAAACCATATTTAAAAAAACAGCTTTTAACCTGAATGGGACAGTAATCATCAAATATATTCAAAATGTAACAACAAACACACACACTTTTTATATTACCAAGCTTCTATAACTTTTCAGAAAATTCTAACAAATCATCTGAGAATAGATACTTCCATATAATTTGATCAGCTTTTTCTAAGTGTAAGCTTAGAAAACTGTAAAAAGCAAGGAAAGATGTTTAATCATAATTGTAAATAGAAAAGATATGAACTGCTAAAACAGTAAAATATTACCTTTAGCTATCATATTTAGATTTAAAAATAGTGATGTGATTCAGTAGTGCTGAGACAATTAAGGAAAAAATTCATAACTGGCTCATGAATGTAAAAATTGATTGTGTCTTCCTGGAGGCATTTGCTACAGAAATACTGTAGGACGTCTAAGCCAATAATTTATAGCTAAGAATTTGATTATTTGATTTCAGGATGTAGTAAAAGCAAAGTGTGTATTCAGACATATATGTATAAGGATCTTTATTACAGTGTTGCTCTTTTTTCCTGTATCTAATAATATCTGTATGGTCAAGTCAATTTTGGTGCATCCACGTGTCTATAAATGGATTATTATGAACTCATCAAGAGAGATGATACAGAGATCTGTTTATTGCCACAGAAATACCTTCATCATTTATGGGAAAATACAATAAAATATCTAAAAATTATTTCTCATGTGTTTTTGTTTATGCATATTGCCTTATGTATATTATAAAATATATTTATACTATATATAATGTGTATATAACTATATATTAGGTTATATATTTCATATAAATAATAGCTAAGTAGTTAATAAGTTAAACAAATGCCCCTATCATTTGTTAAACATGCACCAGAAATGAAATGTTGGGGAAGACTGGTTCATAGAACTGTTAAAACTATAACTGAGTGTGGAAAGATTGGCTTTACATAAGTAAAAGGAAAGGAATATAAACAAAATTTTAGAGGCAGAGAGTGTGGTGTTTAGTGGGTGACCTACACTGGACATGAAAGAAATCTAATTTATGGTCAATGTATACAAGACTTGTTCCTGTGGTTGACATAAGCAACCTTCATTTATCTGAAAACTTGATCTTCTAGAGTGAAAATCTTTTTTTTTTTTTTTTCTCTCTCTTCACTGGGACCCATTTGATGCTTTCTGAAACATGGCTTTTTTTGGTGATTTATCCAATAAGAATCTGATAGTTCCTATCAAAGCATTTGGCACCCATTTGACACTTGATAAATGCTTCTTTGCTATGAGCAGGACACAGCAAGCATGTGGGCTAGCTCATGGTAGTTTGTCTGAATCTCTGTATTATCGCTCTTCAGACTGTTTTCAGGGAGACTCACATTACAAAGGATTGTCATTTTCTGGCTTCTTATAGCCTTTTGAAAGTGCTAATGCAAGTGATCAATGAATAGAAACTGGGCCGGTAGCAATATTCTGTATGAGCCCAACATTTGGCCATTATAATATGGTTTCTATGAATATCTTGTACATATGATTTTGTTTTCCTTAAGATAGATTCCCAAAACTGGTCAAAAGTATGTGCTTGAAGGGCAATTTTGTTCCTTATTTGTGGTTCACCCATTGGTCATTTGTATGTCTTTTGAAAAATGTGTATTCAGATCCTTTTTCTGTTTTTTTTTCTTTTTTTTTCTATTAAATTATGTGAGTTCCTTGAATAATTTGGATATTAGTCTCTTATCAGATATTTGGTTTACAAATATGTTCTCCCAGTCTAGAGGTTGCTTATTCATCCTGTTGATTACTTCCTTTGTTGTGCAGGAGCTATTTAATTTAATGTAATTCCAGTTGCCTATTTTAGTATTTGTCGACTGTGCTTTTGTTGTCATGACCAAAAAAATTATTCCCAAGACCATTGTCAAGAAACTTTTCCCTTGTATTTTATTCTAGTGGTTTTATAGTTTCAGGTCTTAAATTTAACTTTTCAGTCATTTTGAGTTGATTTTGGTATATGGTACAAGAGGACACTTGAGGACACTTTCATTCTTCTGCACATGAATATTCAGTTTTTCCAACACCATGTATTAAAGAGACTATCGTTCCCCGATAGTGTGTTCTTGCCAAACTTGTCAAAGATCAGCTGACCCAAAATGTGTTCATTTATTTCTGGCCTCTCTTTTCTGTTCCTGTTCTTCTATTTCTAATGTCTGTACCATATTGTTTTGATTATCAAAGATTTATAATATATTTGGAAATCAAGGAGTATGAAATACAAACCAAAACCAAAATGAGCTATACCCTACCACCTGCCAGGATGGCTATTATCAAAAAGATAAAAGAAAACAAATGATGGTGAAGATATGGAGAAAAGGGAATTTTTAAATTAATTAACTAATTAATTAATTAATTTTAGAGGTAAAGAGAGAGAGAGAGAGTGAGGGAGCATAGAGCAGGAGCAGAGGGAGAGGGCTGAGCAAACTCAGCTCTGAGCGCAGAGCCCAACACCTGACTCCATCTCGTGACCCTGAGAAAATGGCCTGAGCTGAAATCAAGAGTATGAGGCTTAACTATCGGAGCCAACAAGGCACCCTGAAAAGGGACTCTTGGTGGTAATGTAAATTAGTAAAGCCATTACAGAAAACAATACAGAGGTTCTTAAAAAGATGAAAAATAAAACTATCATATGGTCTAACAATTTTATATCTAAATATATATTCAAAGGAAATAAACATTGGGACTGGAAGAGGTGTCTGTACTCACATGTTCATTGAAGCATTGTTCAAAATAGCCAAATATGGAAACAACCTAAATATCTGCCAGTGGATGAACTGGTAAAGAGTTAGTATACACAAGTGCACACGTCCACGTGTGCGTACACACGGCAATACTATTTAGCTTTAAAAAGGAAGGAAATCCTTCCATTTGCAACAATATAGATGAACCTGGAGTGCATTATGCTAAGTTAAATAAGCCAGGCACAGAAAGACAAATACTATATGATCATACTTTTATGTGGAATTTAAAACAAACTCACAAGAAGCTATATAGAATGGCGGTTGCTGGCAGAGGAGGAATGGAATGAGATGTTGTTGGTGGTCAAAGGGTACAAGGTTTAGTTATGCAAGATGAATGAATTCTAGAAATCTGACATACAGCATGTTAATAATAGTTAACAATATAGTATTGTATACTTGAAGTTGGCCAATAGAATAGATTTAAATTAAATCTTCTCACTGCACATACACACACACATAATAGCAATCATGTAGAAGTGATAAGTAAGCTATTGGGCTTGATCGTGATGATCATTTCACAGTATATACATAATTCAAAACAGCAAGTTGTACACCATGAATATATAAAATTTTTATATGTTAGAAACATCACAATAAAGTTTAAAAGAGAAGGGAAAAATATGTGCATGCTGTAAATCTCTTTCTCCTATTCCTTCTTTCTCCATTGTGTCTTTCTACCACATTTATTTGTTGTCTTCTTCATTCTGTGATAACTGTACTATTGTCCTTATAGATACCGCAGTGGTAATTTTGAAAAAAATTGAGAAAGCCTTATTTGCCATAATATTTCTACATCTTGGCAATATTAACTGCAAGTACAATGAATTGTAATAAAATGTGGTTGAGTCTCCATGGACTTTGTTAACTTTTCAAATTAAACTTTATTGATGTTTTATAGATTCACATTGAGATTTTACAATTCTGTCTTTAGTGAAATTGTTTTATGGAACTAATGCCATGAACTAAATTAATTATTTTAAAACTTAACCCCATATTAAAAATATTATCTGGTTCTTAGATGAAAAAAATGTGCAATGAACATTTAAGCAAGCTAAAGGTTGTTGAATAAAATACACTGAGTTGAATTATTTATTAAAATATTATTATGATTTATTAATACAAATTGCTATTAATGCAGAAGTTTCAAAGATCAAAGAATAATCAGATGATTGGAAATATACCACATTTTCCTAGGTTTTGCCATTTAGTTCATTTAGTTCAATGCTAAGCTGAGATAAATATAGGATTTTTTCCCCCAGTGAGATTACTTACTATGGAGGTTCCAGAGCTTACCATTCTTAAAGTGAATGGATCTAGCTATCCACAGACATGAATAAAAGAATGAAATGTGTTCTCTTTACCAAAGACTAAAAAGAGTTAGTTCTCTGTCTAGAGCTTTGTTTCCTTGATTGAGTTTTCATAAGAAGCATTAGAGGTTAGGGTGCTGGGAGTCTCCTAGATGACTGACAAGAAAATAACTCATGAGATGAATTTGTCTCCCACCATTGAAATCAACTTCAAGTGATGTATTAAGGAAAATCTGACTTATTACTGAGATTCAGACTTAAGGAAAGCTAATAAATATGTTTTACTCATTCACACACACACATAAGATGTATTAAGAAGTTATGTAATTATCAGTAAAGATAATATCCATAAGTTCCTTCAACATTATAGCTCCAGTCTTGAGAGATTTGTTCTAACAATTCTACTGACTACATTTTTCTCAAAGCTTTATTGAGATATGATTCAAATGTCATATAACTCATCAGTTTAAATTATACAGTTCAATGGTATTTAGTGTGTTCACCAAGATAAAACCATTACCACAATAAATTTTAGGGACATTTAATTTTTTTTTATTCTGTAGGGTGCATCAGTATTTTACTCCCTTTTATTTTTCATTTTTTAAAGATTTTATTTATTTATTCATAAGAGACACACACAGAGAGAGGCAGAGACACAGGCAGAAGGAGAAGCAGACTCCATGCAGGGAGCCCGATGTGGCTCTGGATCCTGATCCTGGGTCTCCAGGATTACAGCCTGGGCTGAAGGCGGCGCTAAACTGCTGAGCCACAGGGGCTGCCCTATTCCCTTTTATTTCCAAGTAATATTCAATTATGTGGATATACCATATTTTATCTCTTCATTGGTTGATCAATTATACATCCCCACCAGCAGTGTATGAGAGTTCAAATTTATCTGCATTGTCATTGTTATTTGCCTTTTTTTTTATTATAATCACCATGACTTGCATCTCTCTGATGGCTAATGATATTGAGTATTTTTTCATGTACATAGATCTTTTGTGTATCTTCTTTATAGAGACGTCTATTCTGATTATTTGTACATCTTCTAATGGAGTTGTTCAACTATTGAGATCTAAGAGTTCTTTATATATTCCAAAATACAGGTCTCTTATCAGATATATGATTTTAAAATACCTAAGCCCATTCTGTGGGTTGTCCTTACACTTTCATGATGATGTTCTTTGAAGCACTTTTAACATTTTTATAAAGCCCAGTTTTATTTTTTTTTTCGTTGTTTTAGGTGTTCTATCTAAGAATCCTTGCAGAAGTCAAGGTCATTCTTATATATTCTTCTAAGAGTTTTGTAGTTTTTTTCTTTATATTTCGATCTTTTTGATCCATTTTTATTTTATTTTTGTGTGTGGTGTGAGAATTTGCACGTGGCCATCCAGTTGTTCCAGTAACATTTGTTAGTGTTGAAGAGACTGTTCTTTGCCCTATATGGTTGTCTTGGCATTCAATGAATACTGACTAAGGTTGAAAATAACTTTATTATATTGGTTGCCCTAAAAATAATTTCAGATATGTCATTCCTATAACTATGCAAATCTCAACCTTTGGAAAGAGATGAATAGCAATCTGTTTATTACTGATAACTATACTTTCTACAATTTAGTGTTATTTTAACACCTTTGACATTGTAAATATTGCAGTATCAGTATAAAAGTCTTAGTAGCATATTGCTTACAACTTTAATCAAATTTAACAACATGAGAACTGTTCTGTGTGTGTGTATGCATGAATTTGTATTCACGAGTTTGTGCGTATGTCTGTATATGACATAGAGATTATACGTAATAGTATGTCTGAAGTAAGAATGTGCTGCATTATGTTATTGATATCTGGAGTTGTTATTGTAATCTAGGGTTGTACCTAATATGAATTAAATTCTAGAATCAGTTAATAAGTGGGAAAAATTAAAATTCACCTGTGAAATCTCTTAAATTGCCTAGAAGTAGATTATTAAAGTTTCAACATCCAAGACTATTTTTAGCTTGCATGTTAGAAGAAATAGGAGTAGAGGTTGAAAGCCAGTAAGTTGCTGTCATATTCATATTGTTTCATGACTGAGGAGTGTGGCTAAGAATTACCTTCCCTTTCACATCTTTATGAAAAAAAAAGCCCTATTCAAATTTTTTATTAAAAGAAATGATGAATAGGGGAAAAATCAAATATGCCTTATCTAGCCAAGAAATAAAGACCATTAAAATTACAAATCAATTGGTTCTACGTACTAAGAATATTCAGGATATTTACCTATAGAAGTCACACTAGTTCCTTATTATAAATTATTACCTTTTATCTTACCTGCAGTTCCTAATTATCTAGCAGTAGTATTATATGACTGAAAATAAGTAAAAGAAAAGGAAATATTTAAAAAATTATATAAAATTATAAAATATCAGAATCCCTGAGATTTTAATTGAACTATAGTACATTTCCAACCAATGAAAATGTAAATTTTCTTCACGGTACTCTGTTTGAGATCATAAGAATGAGTAATTGTTTTTGTTAAAGTAGAATAAATAAAGTTCTAAAAACTCTCAGTGTTTCAAGATTGCCAACAGAATAAAGGAAAAATAGGCAAAGTGTAGAGGTATGGCAATCCATTTCTTGGATATCAGCTTCTGTCTGAAATGGCTTATTGGATTGATAAATTGCATAAATAATTCTAAAATATATTCAACCACTGTCCTAGGGCTTATATTTGGCACAGAGTGTATGTGGTTTTAATCATTGTTTTAGTCCAAGTTCTGTGAGAAGTAGATGTCAAGATTGGATTAAGCCTCCATGGCATTTATCAGAGGAACAATTTGTGAACCAAAATTGGTAGGGGGGGAAACCAGGATGGGGGAGGAGGGGTGTTAGACCATGATGCAGGTATGATCTTGAATTCAGGAAAAAGGTTGGTGAAAGCACTTTCATTTGCAGTAAAGTTCTTGAGAAAATTAGATGAGACTGTCAAAGGAGTTCTCAAGCCAAGGTTGCTCCTGAGAAACATACTGTGTCTTCCAGGAATGGGTGTGCCGTGGCGTCTCTGCTGTGTTCAGTGACTGATTAAGCACACAGATCTTACAATTTTTGTCAGATTTATCCTTGAATATTTTATACTTTTTCATGCTGTTAAAATGTCATTTTTAACTTTGATTTCTGTATGTTCTTTGCTAGTTACTGTAGATTATCACATATTAGTTCTGTGTCCCTAATTTAAACTTACTAAATGATTAGTGTCTTTTTTTGGTCGATTTCTATTTTTGTATATTTTCTATGTAAAATATCATGCCATCTTTGAATAGAGACAGCTTTAATTTTTCCTATACAATCAGGACGACTTGTTTATTTTCTTGCCTGATTTCACTAGTTAGACCCCTGTAGTAGAATGGTGAATAAAAGGGTGAATGGTGAATAAAACATTTTATCTTATTCCTGACGGTAGAGGGAAAGTTTTCAGCCTTTCACTGTTAAGCATGATGCTATCTGTAGGTTTTATAGATACCGTTTATCAGGTTGAAAAAGTTCAATCCTATTGCTGAAAGTTATCAGGAAGGGCTTTGAAATTTGCCAAGTGCTTTACCTCGTCTATTGAGATAACCTTATGTTTTTCTTTTTCAGTTTGTTAAAAAAGTGGCATTCCTTGGTCATGATGTAGTTAAATATCCTTGGTCATGATGTATTACCTATCTTATATATTTTTGGATTGAATATTAACTATTAAATGATAATATCAATATTAAGTAAATTTATATAATAGGAAAATCACATTTATTTATCATGTCTTCTGGTCTTCATTCATATGTTGATCCTTATTTTCACTTGGTATTTTCCTTCTGCCTAAAGGGTTTGTTCAACATGTCTTATAGTACAGGTCTTAGGTGGTGTTATTTCTGCTTCTGCATGTCTAAAAAGTCTTCATTTTTACTATTTTTTAAAATATATTTTTACTGGAAATAAATCTTAGGTTGGCCTCTTTTTCCCTTCTTTACTTAAAACTGCTGCTTTACCATTTTTATCCCTTGCATTTTTTTCTGACAAGAAAGTGCTGTCATGTGTTTCCTTGTTCCTCTGAAAGTAGGGTTCTTCCCATTCCTCATTGGTTGCTTTAAAGGTTTTCTGTTTATTACTAGCTTTTGAGCAATTTGATTATTATTATATAATATTATAATATATTATAATATTATATAATAATAATAAGTATAATAATTATAATTATAATTACAAAACTTTTAAAACTTTAAAAATTTAAATTTAAAAAAATTTAACATTTTTAAACTTTTCAAACATAAGATCATGTTTCTTGCCCTTTGGGTTTGGTGAATCTCTCGGATCTGTGGATATATAGTTTTTATCACATTTGGAAAATTTGGGTCTATTATGTCTTCAAATATTTTCTGTCCCCTCTTTTGAGGATTTTGATTCCACATATATTAAAATTCTTGAAGATCTACAGCTCCATGATGCCCTTTTAACTTTTTATTTGATTATGCATGTGTTTAATTTTAAATAGTTTCTGTTACTATGTCGTAAATTTCAGAAATCTTTTCTTCTGCAAATCTAATTTGCTGTTTTTTTTTTTAACATTTTAAACATTAACATTTTCAGTTGTAGAAGTTTATTTAGTCTTTATATTTTTTTCCAAGTCATGATTTAACTCATGGAACATAAGAAATACAGTCATAATAATAGTTGGAATAGCCTTATCTTCTAATTTTAACATCTATGTCAATTTGAGTTTCCCAATTAATTAGTATGTTTTTTGAGTACATGTCACGTTTGCGATTCTGTGTATGTCTGGTAATTTTAGATTTGATGCTTAACATTTTGAATTTTACCTTGCTGGATACTGGATATTTTTGTATTCCCATAAATGCAAAAATCCCTGTAATTATTTCTGAGCTTTGACATTATATTTCTTAACTCTTAGACTAATTGGGAGTTTGGATAGGTAGAACTGGTAGGAAATAATGCATGAGAAATACCAAAGACTGCTTGATACTATATACACCTGCCTAGAAATATTCCAAATGAATTATGTCTATGATATTTATTTCCATCCTGCCAAAATGTAAGTTCACTTTATTAATGGGTCATTTAACAAACTGTAAGCAACAAATAACTATAATTGACTGAATATTTTCTTAGAAACATTAATCCAGATCTGATTATTTGACTCCATCACTTGAGAAGGTAGTTCACACATTTAATATCTCCCTATAACATTCTCTTCTCCCTTGTGTAAGATGATGCAATATGTTTGACTGTCTAGATAATTAAGAAAAATATAGAAAGATACAAGTATAAGACATCAAGTACTTTCAAATATCTAAGTAGGTCATAAAGCTGTCTTTTCCTAAATCTTAGTGTTTTGTTTATATTTTTTGTATTTACACTCCCATCAGTGCCAGACTTCTGCTTGGATACACTCCAAGGCATGTCAACATTTTACTGAGCCTCTGCCTATAGCAATTTGAATTATAGAAATTGAACAACTTCATGGTTAAGCCTTTTTCTATATACAGGACCTCCTCCTGATGCAAAAGTAGATCTGCTTTCCAATGGTTATTGAAATGCATTTCATTTGAAACTCAGGGGGAAAACCAAGAAAATTTATGCTCAGCACTTTGAAGATTCAGAATAATACCAGGGTTTACCTTCTGTTTTGCTTTTCACATTTGCACATACCCACGGTGCAGTGAATATTTATTATCTCACAATGAAAAGACTAATTCTTATCTAGCTAAATAATAGTCAATGGTTAGATTTACATGACCTCAGTCTAGTGAAGTAGATAACTTCAGGGGTCAGGGAGATATTTCACATAAGCCCATTGTAAATAGTGGGAAAAGGGGCTGCGGATGTATTGTGTGAGGTTTAAGTTCAATTCCTGTTGCAAACATCATAGAAAGGTAACATTAGTTTATATCCTATGGACACTTGGTTTTACTTGCTTCTAGGAACATCTATCTTTTTTCCCTTTCTTTGTACAAGAACACTGCTTTACTTAAAGGAAATAAAATCAGATTTTAATTATAAGACTTCAAAAATTTTAGTTATTGCCACATTTAAAAGCATTGAATGTTTGATATAGCTTTGTTTATGAGAAACCATTTTTCAGGTTTCTCACTTAATAACTGTAGAATCAATTTTTAAAAGAGGCAGTTTTACCAATAACATTTTGGTTGTTGGTATATTGGTGGTATATTTAGTATATTTGGTTGTTGGTATATTGGTGGTATATTTGGTATATTTGGTATTTGGTATATTGGTCGTTCCTTCTTATTTGGAGTACTTTTGGAATACTGGAATGAATCCTTTTGTAGTCAGTCTTCATCACTCAAGGGTCAAAAATTCATGCTAAGTTATGAAAATCTGCATCCGAAAGGTGAACAAGAGATCTTCCATACTTTTCTAAAAATGACATATTCTTTATATGTTAGAATATCAAGTGATGACAATACTCTGAGGCATTATTTACAATATTATTCTTAAGCTCAATAATCCCCATTTTTTGTCTTATTTATAGTAATCTTTATATATAATATATAATCATATATTTTTTGCTATTGTTCAGGAATGTCTGTTCTGATGGAACCCTTAATTCTTTAACTGCCAGATGGATCATATTTAAAGACTAGTATTGAAATACTTTAACTTTCCGTAAAGAATAATTTGTCAAAACATTGTATTGACTCTTAGATATAATGAGTTAATAAAATAGCTTTGCACTGCTTCATAAAATAATGCCACATTAAAGTGTTAACAGTGAAAAGAAGAAGTGTGGGCTTTGAGCATCAGGATCAAGCAATGAGACAAGATGATCATGGGTTTCAAACTTGGGAAATTTCAGATCAAGTGAGGATGCAGAATCCAAAGCAGATTGGAAAAAATGGCTCAGAGCAAGGTTTTGGAAGCCTCCATGAAAGTGATAATTGAATTGTGTTGCAGGGAATCGTTTCTTAGAACTATTCACTTTGCATCTCTTTCCAGTTGACTCCATGGTCCAGCTGCAATGAATTTTCTCTGATTTCAATTTTTTTAAAAGATTTTATTTATTTATTCATGAGACACACACACACACACACACACAGAGAGAGAGAGAGAGAGAGGCACAGACACAGGCAGATGGAGAAGCAGGCTCCATGCAGGTAGCCTGATATGGTACTCGATTTCGGGTCTCCAGGATCACACCCTGGGCTGAAGGCAGTGGTAAACCGCTGAGCCACTGGGTTGCCCAATTTTCTCTGATTTCAAAAAGACTTCAGTGAGATTTTTAAAGAGTAGTTGAGAATGTGATAAGGAATATAAGCCAAGAGCAATCAGTCCTATAGGAATTATTTGGAGGGTCACATGACTTGTTTGTTAGAGCGGATGGCAAGATTGTTTAGGGAAGCCTATATTTATGCAGTGCTCTCAAACTGTTCTTGCATATCTCCCCCTGTGGAAGTTTCTTAACATCCTCCACCAAGGAATCATGTGCAACTAATGCAGATAAAAAGGAAAGTAGGAATCTGATAACTGACAAAGAATACTTGATATTATAGTTCATTGAATACAAACAAGAATAATTATTTTGAAACTTATGACCATTTATCTTTTTTTTATAATCTTATTTCATTTCCTGCATCCTTTTGTGTTATTATCCTAGAGAGAGGTGAGGGCAAATTGAAAGAAAGACGATAGGGCCTAAAAAGAATTTGCCATAAGAAATAGAGAGACCTAATGGTGGAGGTGAAGCTCTGGTGCAAAAGAGGATAGAGTATAGCAGGCAGTAAAATGTGAATATTTTTACTTGTCTCCTTTGCACTGACCATCATAGGGCAAGAGAGGAGAGGGACACATAGAAACACTTAGATAGGTTTGGGAAGATACAAGAAGCTCATGTTTAGTGCCCTATGCTCCCTCTTGTGGTGTTATTGAGACTGGAAGCCTTCCAGAGAAATATCACACGTGGCATAGCACAGTGGACATTACGCTAAGAGTGGCCAAAGGAGCAGCATTACGGGAGGAGGTCTAGATAAAATCTGATATGTAGCACTACATGTTGCTCACAGCCTGAATGTACCATGTAGGAGGTCCAGAAATTAGAGTGGAAACCACAAAACACCAACATATCTGAACACATTTTTAAGAGGAGAAAAAATATGTTAAGATAAAGTCCAAATTTTAAATGTATAGCATTTATGAAAAAGTATCTATTCTAGAGCAGAGAAGATAGAGTTATTACCAAACAGCACTTCTCCAATGGACAAAAAAAAAAAAAAAAAAAAGGCATTTATATTTGCTTAAAATAAAAGCTCTTCCATAGTGCCTAATGACGTAGTACAGTTGACCCTTGAACAACATGAGTTTAAACTGCATGGGTCTACTTCTATGCAGATTACATTTGATAAGCATGGTACAGTGCTATAAGCATATTTTAACTTCCCTCTGATTTTCTTAATAACATTTTTTTCTCTAGCTTCCTTTGTTATAAGAATATAGTATATAGAACATACAACATACAAAATATGTGTTAATCAACTGTTTATGATATAAGTAAGGCTTCTAGTCAATGGTACGCTATATCGCTAAATTTTGGGAAAGTCAAAATGATATACATGATTTTCAACTGCACAAAGGTTCAAGGGCCAACTGTGTGTATAAGCAGTACAAAAGTAGAAATTTAAGGTCAAGTGTCAAAAGAAGCTTTTGTTTGTTTAACAGCTTTCTGAGTAAATAGCAGACAAAAAATTAAAAATAAAATTAAATAAATAAATAATTAATTAAAAATAAAATTTAAAAAATAGCATTTTTAACTTCTAGCTCAGATTTATTTTCAAGATAAATTTGTCACAAATTAGTCTATGTTTCTTCTCTTTTTTCTTTTCTGTTCTTCTTCTCATTTCTTCTTTTTTCTCACCCTACTCATCCCTTTCCTTTTCTTGGACAAAACAGGGATAATTTAACCTGTATTTTGCTTCCTTTGATGAACTTGGGAACAGCCCAAACATATTTCTTAAAGGTTGCCACTCTTTCATTCAAGCCTTCCTTTCTTTCTGGAACCCTAAATCATTCATATATCAGACTTTATTTTTAATGTCTTTAAAATTTTCTTTCAGATTTTCCAACTATTTGACTCCTGCTGGTGCATTATATATATTATTTAACCTGACATGCAATTTATTACTTTTCTCTTTAACTGGTTCTAATCTGTTCTAAACTTATTCACAGAATTTTACTTTTAATAATTAGATTTTAATTTTGAAAATGTGTATTTGGTAATTTAAAAACATGATATTTATTATTTTAATAACATTTTATCTTTTATTTTTCATTATCTCAATCACTATTTTATTCAATCTCTTATTTTTCAAACATATTGAGGGGTGTGTGTATATGTGTGTGTAATGTAAATCTCCACATATACTATTTTTGCATTTTTCATTCTGCTACAGTTTTTGTTGGCTTTTGATCATGGTACACTTTTCCCTTGTGACTTGGTGGTTTACTTTTAATTGTGACTCATATTGCTTGGATATTTAATTGCAAGGATTACTGAAGTGAGTTCCTACAGAGAAAATTTGAACATATTTCTGAACAATTCCTGGGGAGCAATATCTATGTTGAATCAAAGCTGAATAATTGAAGCCGAATTATTCACCAGAAATGGTTTTCCTCCCAAATAAGTTCTGTAGTCTGAACTTTATGAGAACTGCCTTCAGAAATGACATAATTTTCTCTATCTAGCACCTTATTCAAGACAGGTACCATGGTATGGAAAAATATGGTATTTTTCTTCTTCAACCTTACACTAAATATGTATCCTTTATAATAAAGCTGAAGTTTATGCAAGTTCAACAAGTGGCTATATATAAATACTTCTTCAGTTATCTGACAATCTTTCTGGACATGAACTTTCACATAGTCTATAGCATATGACGCTTGCTTTTCTTTCTTTCTTTCTTTCTTTCTTTCTTTCTTTCTTTCTTTCTTTCTTTTCTTTCTTTATTCTTTCTTCTTTTTTTTTTTTTTAAGGATTTTATTGATTTATTCGTGAAAGACACAAAGAGAGAGAAAGGCAGAGACACAGGCAGAAGGAGAAGCAGGCTCCATGCAGGGAGCCTGATGTGGGACTCGATCTTGGGACTCTGAGATCATGCCCTGAACCAAAGGCAGATGCTCAACTGCTGAGCCACCAGGCATCACTCTTTTTTCTTTTTATCTGCCAGCTCATTATGCAATTAAAAGATGATTTTTATATTAACTTGATGTTATTAGATACTATCAGTGAGTAGGTAACTCAGGGTATGAAGTGAACCAGATTACTGACAAGGGAAATGCAAGTCTTGACCCCACTAAAAAATAAATTTAAAAAAAAATTACAGAACATACCAGATAATTAAAATGCCCATACAAAGGCATATCTCACTGTTATAGGTTGAACTGTGCTCCTGCACCACCAAATATTATGTTTGAGTCTTTAACCCCAGTATGTAATTTCATTGAAGATAGACCCTTTACAGAGGTAAAAATGAGGTCATTAGGGTAGTCTCTAATCTTATATGACTAGTATTCTTATAAAACTCTTGGTCACAGATCTGGGATTATAAAAATCTTGGACACAGAGGTTAAGTGACCAATATGGTCTCTCATAGGCCTTTGAGTAGTCTAGAAGAGCCTAATGACCATCACATAAGCCAAGATCTAAACAAGGTAGTTTCATGCAGCCACAGGTGTTCTGTAAACCTTAAAGCAGTATTATAGTAGGGGTTTGTGGGAGTTCAGGGAACTTTAGTAAGATGATTGGGAAGGTCCCTTGAATGAGTTCATATGGTTTAAGATCTGAATGACAAAAAGGAAACCATGGGACATTCTTGGTAACAGATATAGAGAACGAAGGAGCAGCAAAGGGAAAGACCCAGAGAAAGGAAGTGGCTGCAGTTTTCAGGGAAAAGAAGAAAGATCACTGTGGTTATGTCTTGGTAAATGATGGCAACTGGCACTTAATTCCCAGCAAGACAGAAGAGACAGCTGTTATTACAATAAATCAACCAATGTCCACTCTAGGGACATTAAATGCTCAGGGCATTTTTCAAGGGAATTTCCTATATGGAGTTCAGCAGATTTATAATCAGGAAGCACTTAGTTGCCTTGAAAATGGCCTCACCTTTACAGCCTAGGGACAAAAATCCTAACCACTGAAGATGGCACAAATACGAAAGAAATTGATATTTCCATGTTACATCCTGGGGCTCCAATTCCATAGGCATTTTTTACCTCATTTCACATGCCATAAAAAAAAGGCTTAGAGAGGTTTTGCAGCCAGTCCTTGTATTCCAGAGCTTATAAATTGCTCTCTTTAAAAAAAATCCCGCTATATCTCACATTACTATACCCTTTATAACTAAACTCAAGCATCTCTGAGTACAAAATGAGTCCATTCTTCAGGACATCTGTTTTTACCAAGAAAAAGAGGCTACAGCGTGTTAATCAACATGGCTTCTCCAAGAGGTCAGAATGTGGCCTTGTGCACATCACTTCGTTTAGTTTACCCAAGAAATACTGATTAAGTTCCTATTGAGTGCTGAATACTCTCCTTGAAGTGAGGCACATAGCAACGAGTAGGACAAAGGCAGATCCTGATAGCTTATGTTGGAGCTAGAGAGTTAGCCAGTTAACAACAACATTGAAAAAGAAAAACACAGAGACACTCACAGTGGCAGAATGTCGCTTAAAGATAAGAGCTTTGCTACCACAGTGTAGTGAGCTAATAAACTAATTTTATTTATCATTTACTCTACACCAGAGACTTTTCTGTGTGCTTGGTGTGTATCAACTCATTTAGCTCATTTAGCATTCAACTGTCTATGGTGGGTACTGTTGTCATCCCTCTGTTAACAGATGGATTAACTGATGAATAGAGAAGTTTAATATTTGCCAAAAGACACACAGCTAGTAGATGCAGAACTGAGATGCCAATTCAAGGAGTCCAAAGTGTGCATATCCTCTACAAACCATCTTAATATTGATATCTTTAAATGCATACCTTCTAAAATGCGTTTGCCTGGATGCTTCTTGTTCCTTTGATATGGTCCAGCCACACATAATAGCCAAGAAATGGACAGAAAAAAGAAAAAAAAAAAAAAAACACTTCCCTAATATTCCCTCATTTACTTTCATGTTTATCTTTCTTTTCTTATTTTTAGTTTTTTGACTTCCATTTTCTGCTTCAGATTTAAAAAATTTTTTTTAATTCTTTTTTACTTATTTATGATAGTCACAGAGAGAGAGAGAGAGGCAGAGACATAGGCAGAGGGAGAAGCAGGCTCCATGCACCGGGAGCCCAACGTGGGATTCGATCCCGGGTCTCCAGGATCGTGCCCTGGGCCAAAGACAGGCGCTAAACCGCTGCGCCACCCAGGGATCCCCAGATTTAAAAAATTTTTATGAAGACATATACCTAACTTAGTTCATCATAGTCCATTCTGCACTCATACTCTTAATTTCCTATTTGTCTCTACATATTAACAGCTACAGGAAGAGGACACCCCTTTTTTTTTTTAGTGAAATCCATGACCAGTGAGGCATCTGTCCACAACAGGCTGTGCAGGGAGAGATTATCAAAATGTTAAAAAAAAAACAGCAAAAGCATTAGAATCAGATAAACCAACTCTTTAACAATATCTCCAACCACCTGGAAGTATGTGGTATGTGACCATTTCTAAGTCATTAAAACCTTCAGCCTCAATTTTCCCATCTGTAACATGGGGACAGGAAAACAATCTTCTCAAAAGACTCTACTTGAATAATTTCTGCATTACACTACTACTGGAAGTAACATCAGTTGCAGGCAATGGTTGGCTGGAAATTGAATTGCATAGAAACAAATAATGATTTATTTTTTATTTTTTTTAAGATTTTATTTATTCATTCATGAGAGACAGAGACACAGGCAGAGGGAGAAGCAGGCTCCATGCAGGTAGCTTTACATGGGACTCGATCCCAGATCTCCAGGATCAGGCCCTGGGCCAAAAGCAGGAGCTAGACTGCTGAGCCACCCAGGCTGCCCACGAATAATGATTTAAAGAGTAAAAACAAACTCTATCCTTAAAACATTTTCCCAACATGATCTTTGGTAATGATAGGCCATAAAATCTTATAATTTATTCAGTGAAAAATCTATGCTGATTTGTTGTATTTCCTCACAGAATTTGTGTAACTCTGTTCTTTTCCACAATGATTGTGTGGTTATATTATTTGTAATATTTAGCTAGAATTTATATTAGAAAGAATAATTTATAGAACATTTAAAGCTAAACTAGCTCAACAAAATGGACAACTCATTTCTACTGCCATAGTAGCCATGGGCACACTACAAAATGTTATAAATTAACATCCTAGAGTCAGTATTTTTTCAGTGTATTATCATATAGATAAAGACATTTTATAATATCTGTGGGAGGAAATTTGACAAATACATAGATAATTGTTGTCCTTAGCAAAAGAAAATCATCCCTTCAGGTTTTTGGTTTGCTAATTCAATGAAGATGACCAAGATCCCAAGGCACCTGGGTGGCTCAATCAGTTAAGCTACTGACCTGTATTGGGCTCAGATCCTGATTTCATGGTTGTGAGATTGAACCCTGTACTGGGCTCCGCACTCAGAGTGACATAAGCTTGAGTTTTTTCTCCCTTTGCCTCTGCCCCTCATGCCCCCTAAATAAATAAATAAATAAATAAATAAATAAATAAATAAATCTTTTAAAAACAAAAAAAAGATAACTGAGGTCCCAAGGCAGGATTAATAACACAGAGCACAGTCCATGAAACAGTTAGATAGATATACACAGCTAAATGAATAAAAATCCAAGCCCAGGATGACAGAAAATATTTGCAACATAGAGACACAAAAACTTTTAAAAGTCAGCAATAAGAAAATAAGCAACTTAATTAAAAAATGAAGGAAGAATCCTAACAAACACTTTAGAAATCAAGATTTTTAAAAAAAGTAAGAGATGGCAAATAAATGTCTGAAAAGATGCTCAACATTATTTGTCATTAAGGGATTGCAAATTAAAACAACAATGTGATACTAGTACTTACTGATGAAATGACTAACATTTTAGAAACTTATAACACCAATTACTGGCTGGGATGTGAAGCAACAGGAACTCTCATTTATTGTTAGTGGGAATGCAAAACAGTACAGCTGTTTTCATAGATAGTTCGACAGTTTCTTACAAAACCAAATATAGTCTTATTATATAATCCAATATTCATGATTATATATATTTGCTTATTTGAAAATATGTGTGCATTTTATCTGCACGTGAGTGTTACGGCAGCTTTATTTATAAACACCAAAAAGTGAATACAAGCAAGATATCCTTTGATGAGGGAGTGGATTAAAAAATAAATAAATAAACAATGATCCATCCATATAAATGGAATACTAGTCAACAACGAAAAGAGCTATAAAACCATGAAATGGATTAATCTTCAAGGCATATTGTTAAGTGAAAGAAGCCAGACTAAAAAACTACAAACTGAATGGTTCCAATTATACAACATTCTGAAAAAAAATAAATAAGTAAAACTATAGAAGCAGTGAAATGTTAACTAATGTTTTGACTGAAGCCTGGGAAGAAGTTTGAATATGTAAAGCACAGGGGATTTTTATGTTGGTGAAACTATTCTTTATGGTAGTATACTGGTGCATATAACACATTAAACACTTGCTGAAACTCATATAACTTTATAGTGCAAAGAGTAAATCTTAGGGTATGCGAGTTAGAAAAAAAATAGGAATTTGGGGGAATCTCCAAATAGGATGAAGAGTATGACACAAGAATCCAAACATATTAAATCCCAGGGACAATGAATACATCTAATGCCAAGACTTTGGTGATTAATACCATTACTCAGTAAAAGCAATAGAGCTCCTTGGAGAAATGAAAGATTCCAAGACTGGGGAAAGAAACATACATACAGATCCTGAAGCAGCTTGTGATGCCAGGAAATAAGTATTCAGACCAACAAAATACAAAAACCAATGGATCTACCAACCAAAACCCCCAGTATGATAAGGATATGTTAAAGGAATATAAGGACCACCTAAAAGAGCTCTTAGTGGCCAACCTGGAGCACTTTGAACAAGAAAATAAATAAATTAGTATTGAATTATAACCTAAATAATAAAATAAATAATAAGTCCATACTGACATAAATAAATTATTACATGAATAAATAATTATGGAAGAAGAGCCAAATCTCCTATATAGAGAATCCCAATTTTTAATGTAGATATCGAGCAACAAGATGGAGTGTAACACTTGCCTACTTGAGTGGGGGTTCTGCATAGTGACTTTCTTACAGATTATAATATAGAGAAGAGGAAAAAAGAAAGAGTAATTTTACAGTGTCTAAGTCTGACAAACACTGCCTCAAGTTAGCTGATGAAGGTTAACATCAACAGTGTGTCATATTAATAGCCTGTACTCTTGATATGATGTGATAAGAATGGATTTACCTCTATAATCTTCCTCTTCAAAACACTTTACCCTGTTCTTATCATGGGAAAATCATGAAATAGGTCCCAAATGAGGGACATTCTGCAAATTATCTGACTAGTATTTTTCAAAACTGTCAAGATCATAAAAACAGTCTGAAAAACCGTCACAACTAAGAGAAGCTTAGGGAGACCTGACTATGAAATGTAGTGTGGTGTCTTTGGAGGGATCCTGGAACAGAGAAAGGATATTAGAAGAAAACGGAGGAAATCTGAATAATATATGGACTATACTTCATAATATACCAACATCAATACTTTAATTATGACAAATATGTAATAGGTGAACCTGAATGTACAGTATACAGAAACTGTATTATCTTCATTTTTATTTTTTTTCAAGATATTATTTATTTATTTTTGTAAATAAAAGAGAGAACATGAGCAGAGGAAGGGACAGAGGGAGAGGGACAAGCTGACCCCTTGCTGAGTGCGGAGCCTGACATAAGGCTCAATCTCACAACCCTGAGATCATGACCTGAGCCAAAATCAAGAGTTGGTTGCTTATCTAACTGAGGAACCAGGCAGCTCTGTACTACCTTCATTTTTTTTTTTTTTTTGAATCTCAAATTTAACTTGAAAAAAAAAAAAGCATGTTTAAAAATTTTTTATTCTTACATTTTGTTTTTTGATGGTCTCTGGATCTTCACATACACAATCATTCTCAAAGAAAGCAACAATAATTTTATTTCTTTTTATACAACCTTGCTATCTTTCATTCTTTTTCTCTCTTATGTTCAAAAATGTCCAGTAACATATATTTTTTATATCCAGTAAAATATTAAATGAAGCTGGGCTTTTCAGCATCAGTAAGCTTCCCCAATATCACCCTTACATGTTTCCTGTTTGGTGTTTTTAAGATACACTTTCATTTGTTCAAATTTTCTCTGGGTGGATAAAAGTGAGAGTTGAAGAAGTTTCAGAGGTAGGGACCAATAATAATAGTTACCATTTATGACTCCCTGTTGTGTAGATATTATTCTAGACACTTTACCTAGATCTTTTTGAGTCTACAAGATCGCATGGCAAGTCACTTTATAGACTTTTAACTCATCAGCAGAGTAGATCCCAGAGAAGTTAATTAATTTGCTTAATGTCACAAAAAGGGTCTAGCAGAGATAGACAAAGCTCTTTTGTCCATCTAAAGTAGCATATACTTAAAACAAGTGATTTAAGGAGTTTAAAAAGGTACAGACATTTATACGTCAAAAAACATGATTTAAGAGTTTGAAATTGAAGGCTTTGTAGAGAAACGAGGCTGAGTATGGAAGAGGAGGAGTTGAAAAGGGGTCTGTGGCAAGGAGGTTATATTTGGGGTCTAGTTTGTGGATGTCACAAAGCACAGATCAGGGTAAGAGCTAGAGTGTACCAAGAGAAGTGACAAAAGTATTAGGGTCAAGATCAGAAATGATACTCTGCTTTTTGGTGTAACCCACATGCTTTCGCCCTCAGATGCACAGACACTGTAGCTGTAAATACAATAATTAAAGAAATACCAAATACCCACCTCATCAATCATATTTGGCTTCAATATCTGTCTCTACCCACTGAAACTGTGTGTTGTTACACAAACAATTTAATAGTTCTATTTCAATTATCTGATTTGCAAAAGGGAAAGAATAATGATAGAAACATCATAGGAGACACTGTGAAATTCACTGAGGCTTTAGAAAGACAGATCCTCTAACTTGCTAGATTTGAAGATGAGAACTGTCAAGCTACAGTACCGCCTTTCTATCCTGAATGAAAGACTAAGAGGTGGAGAGAAACTTAGCTCTGAGCACCTTAGTCCACCATGCCTGAAGCCACTGAAGACCAGTACCTCTAAGAGGATGGTGTTGGCATGTTCCCTTCTTTGTCTAACCTAGTTTGAGTCAGATTTTCTTTCGTTTTTGAAAGAGAGAGAGAGAGAGAGAGAGAGAGAGACTTAACTGATATTTTCTTTTTTTCCTCATACTCAAATTCTCAAGTTCTTTGTCTATAGGTGAGTGTGGTCATGATTTCTGGTAATAGCACTGCTCAAATGATTTACCAAGAGGGCCACTGTGGGTTAAGTATGACATTTAATTAACTAATTAAAATCTGAGAGATGTTCTCTCATGGCTGCTGGCCCCAGACAGAGCCCTGGGGAATGAGGCTCTTCCAATACCTCTCAGACTCTCACCTTCTGGGTTATATTGAAAGAACCAGGTTTCCAAATCTGAAGTGGGAAGTGTAGTGAAACTCACGTCTCACGCGAGAAAGGTCCCTTAAACAGCAGATGGCTGTCTGAGTGGTTCTGAAACATTTAGTTTCTATTTGATATTAACCACAAGTAGTCAGAAAATAGCTTGGCTCATGCTACTCAGCAAATTCTCTCAAGGGCAAGGATTCACGCCATGAGTTTTTTAAGGTCTGATGACTAAATCTCCTACTTCATTTATTACGGGGGCACTATCTGTTCTCTGGGGGCAGCACAGAATAGAAAAGAAACATTTTGTAGAAAGAGGTTGGATGATGAGTGTGCATCTCTTTCCTCAATGCTGCATTTTGTCACTTCAGCCCAGGATGAGAGCAGCCAACTAAAGAGCTTCTGGATGTTGCATTGTAAAAGATAAGAAAAGAATCCCATTGAATGGCTAGCAAGCAGAAGAATGCATGTCAGCTCCTTCTGTGAATACCTAAGGAATGGAATGGCAGCCCTGCCCCCCAACTTCACAGGTACTTTTGCATTTCGTGAAGACAGTTGTAGATTTTGTTGGAAAACTTAGCCACTAGAGGGTTCCTCTGTTCAGCCAGGGCATACAAGGTTGAAGAGTTGACACAGAGGAAGAGAGAGAGAGAGAGAGAGAAAGAGAGAGAGAGAAATGGGAGGGGAGACGGAGAGAGAGAGAGAGAGGGAAACAGTTACAGCTTTGAAAATATGAATAAAAGAGAAAAACAAAAATTGGAAGGTAGTAGGATTGCTTTAGTTCATGAATATCTGCCTGTATTCCACTAATACAGGCTGTTGGTTGAGCATCTTAAATGGGATTGCTCCTCTTTGAAGGAGAAATAAATGATTTTGCTCTAAAATACACAATGTCATATTGATAATTATTGATTCTAACTAGCTAGTATATTAACATCGGAACGGAGGATTAAGGTAGTTGGTTGCAGTCCTTCTCCCCCTCACCTGCACCATCATGGAAATCCTGATATCTAAACTGAAAAATGGATGAGATTATATGATTTATAAGAAATATCTATTTTGGTCATTCAGATAATGAAAAAATATTTTTCTCGGCTCACACTCTCCCAAACCCTTGGAATTTTCTAAGTAAGGAGAACTATAAAGGTGTCTTTGTTTGCTCTAGGGTGACTTTTGGACCCCACCCAAGCCCAGGGCCTGGTTGTCAGGAGAACCAACCCTGAGATTAAAGGTTGGGATTTTCAATTCCCACCCATGACCTCTGGAGAAGGGAGAGGGGCCAGAGGTTGAATCCGTCACCAAGGACCAATGGTTTGATAAATCATGCCTCTGTAATGAAGCACCTTGTAAAAACCCAAAAGGATGGGTCAGAGAGGCTCTGGGTTGATGAAAATGTGGAGATTTGTGAAGAGTGTCACAATTAGAGAGAGCATGGAAGCTCCTGGTCCTTTCTCCACAGTTCGCCCTCTGAACTTTTTCCATTTGACTATTCCTGAGTGACATCCTTTTATAATAAACCAGTGATCTAGTAAGTAAAATATTTCCCTGAGTTCTGTGAGCCACTCTAGGAAATGCACTGAACCTGAGGAGAGGGTCATGGGAATGAATCTCTGATGTACAGCTAGTCAGTCAGATAAACAAGTAGCAATACAGAAAAATGCTTTTGACTTGAGATGTTAGACTTAGATAACAATTAATTCAGAAAATTTATGGGTTTCTGCCATAGGATGAATTGTGCCCAAATAACATCCTTCCGAAGTGTTTGGGTATTTATAAATGTGATTCTAAAAGAAGGTTGTGTCTTCCTTGGTTTGGAAGTGGCCATGGATGGCCATAAAATGAGGTCAGATATTTATTAAACATTTTCTGCTTTCACTTAGAAACTTGAAAGGTCCAGATGGTTAGTAAAAATATATCCTGCAAGTGAAGTTTCTCAGCATTGGGTGTCCAAAGCATTTTGCCCCATTTTTAGTTTTGCTGACAGTGGGAATATATTTTCAGGCTGGCTGAGATAGTGAATCAGATTGTAATAATTGTTCCTGCATGGACACACTCATTAAGCTGGTGCAGATTTTATGACTGCTGTTTTTTTTACTTTTGTTCAAACAATATTGTTTTTATTCCCCCATCAGTAATGTCTTGAAGTCTTTTTCATGTATTTATATTCAATCAATCTTTTAAGACTGCTAAAATCCTAAAACATCTTCAAAGTCTTCAGGCCTCCCAGATGAATGATTCTTCTGAACTAAAAGACTCTTTAATAATCTATGCCTTCATCTGGCCCTTGGTCATATGAATATGATCTTAAAATTTATTATCTTCATTTATTATTATTATTATTATTATTAATTATTATATAAACTACTATGAACTATTATTTATGGAGATTTTTGCCGTCTATATAAAAAGTGGAGAGCTGAGACCATGTCTGCTTGACTTTAATACACTAAATCATCCATCTATTAATTCAGATGAATTCCTAAGCATGGAAGACTTTATACTTTTCAGAGAATCCTACATTGGCTATGATTGGTCCTGCATCTGACTCTATTAAACAATTCTCACATTGAATTATATATGTTTGCCTCTCTGGCACTCTTCTGGATAGAAAAGGAGGAATCCTTAAGGGAGAGACTTTTCTTTTTCATCTTTCTATCTCCTGTATCTAATGTAGTACAGGTGACATATTAGGCAATTATTCTTTCTTTCCTCCATTTATTCACCAAGTCAATCATCCATTATAATTCAAAACCATATTGAAGCCCTACTCTGTCCCAGGGTCTCTAATTTCTAGTGATGCAAAAATTAATCTGGCATTAATTTTACCTCTCAAAAAGTCCTTGGCTAGTGGTGGGTCATTTATATTTAAATGAACAGTACAAAATAACATTGTTATTATAGAATACACGGATACACTCAAAGAATATACTGATAGAAATGCCCAGGTTATTGGGTGCCTGGGTGGCTCAGTTGATTGGGTGGCTGACTCTTGATTTTGGCTCAGATCATGATCTCTGGGCCTGGGATTGTGGCCCAAGTAGAGGCCCACGTCTGGCTCCAAGCTCAACAGAGTCGGCTCCAGCACTCTCTCTCTCTCCCCCAACTTGTGTGCATATACTCTCTCTAAAATAAATAAATACATCTTTAGAAAAAAAAAAATGCCCATGCTTGGCTTCTCAGAGGTTGATGTTCAATCACCTATTACCTTTCCAAGGCTCAAAGTATAATATTTCCTTTAATGCCAAATCAAGAATTACAACAACCACGAGTTTGTTTTAAATGCTTTCACACAAAACATATAAAAATCCAATGAAATATAATTCTACTACTGGCAAATATTAAAAATATTTCTGAAGTATTCATAGGATACTACAAGTCTGGCCATATGTGTTCAGCTCACCTGTAGTAGTGTAGTAGACATGGGTAGAACTGTGTAGTAGCAATGGGTATCCATGTATGTCTGTAAGTGGAAGATGTATGAGAAAATCCAAAGATTAGCCAAGGGAATATATACAAAGGATTCTGAGTAACTGCTGTACAAGAGTTGTTCTGGGTATGGGACCATGTGGGAGTAAATAGTTTGAGAAAATAATATCTTCCCTTTGTAAAACTTTTAGTATTAATGAGAATGTGTGCTCTCCAACAAGAAGGAGCTTACAGAGCCACAAGACACAATAGGTATGCTGTGGGAGGGCTCAGTCTGGAGGAAAGAAAGGGATGTGAAACAGCTGAGAGAAGAGTCCTGATTTGGCTCATTCCTTCTAACATTTATTTATTCTCTCTGGGTCATCTTATTCTTGATTTAAGACTCATTTGAATCACAGTTGACCTAGATGACAGTGATGGGAGGAATAGGGAATGAGACCCCAGATGCTTTATTAAGTGTCAGTGAAGTATTTGACTCCCTAACTTACTTCTCTTACTTGGTGTGACAAAACATTCTGCTCTTATCCAAAACTGATATATGTATACTTATCTCTTGTATTTTAAAGACATAAAATTATAACATAAAGTGAATACTGAAGAAAGTATTGTTAACTGTTTGGTGTGTGGGATTATGGACACAGAGTGTCCTGCCTTTTGGGGTTAATGGCAAATTGCTAAAGGACATTTGAAGATCATTCAGAGCTTCAGGTGGGAGAGGTGATTATCAATCACGATTGTACCGAAGGCTGGCAAAGTAGTGCTTTGAACATAATTATATGATGGATTCAATGTCCCTCACCCCTTTTTAAATGCCACTTTGCTTTCAGAATCTGATGATGTTCTTTATATAATACAAAATGTCTTAGGGGTGAAAGTCACTATATTAAAAGTATCTCTATGTTCCAAATGTGTTGCAAAATATTGCAGCAAGAAATTCAACCAGAATGAAAGGAAGGAACTCTGAATTATGCTGTGTATGGATCACTGCAGATTTATAGAAAAGTTATAAACCAGATCCATATATGTGAAGGGTTTGCATAAAACTCCTTTCCTATAGAACAGAGACCAAGAATATTAACAAAGAAAGTATATAAAGAGTTAAATCCATGCTACTTCAATCTTTCCAATAAATTGATTTTATTTATAACAACATTGCCTGGCTAGCTTATTTCTTGACTTTTTTCTTTAAAAAAAAACTATGTGTCAAGGAGAGAATTACCTGATTCCACTCAGATCAAATTTATTTCATAGAAAATAATGCCTTTAGGAAGCAGGTGCAACAATGTTTTATTCTGTTTTATAACATTAAGAATTTCTCTCTTACTTCTCAAGAAAACATTCTGAGCTTTTGGGTTAACAGTGGTGCACACAGAAAACATGAATTGGGAATAACAAGGCCGAAATTAGTTATTTTTAAAGTGTATCTTTCCAAATTGGACTTGATATAAGCTTTATTAACTAGTATGATGGCTGGCTGAGGGTGGCAAATCAAGAAAAATGACAAGAGGCTAGGTAGCTGGTCTTGTTTTACATCTTCATTAATGATCGAGAAGGAGCAAACAGCGCATTAAGTTTGGATGATATTAATTCAATAGCTTTTGAAAGCCTAGTGAGGTCAGGGAAAGAATTTTTTAAAAAGCCTGTAAAACTTAAAATTGATGAAAAAAGATTGAAATAAGAGAAAGGGACTTCCCAGAGCTTGGGAATAGGTAATGTTCAGAACCAATACTTAATGAAAAGGGTATATTGCTAATGAGAACTACTGAATAAAACCTCAGATTTATAATGGGAAAAATTAATAGAATTTGCAATATGACCCAAGGGTGAAAAGATAAAGATAAATTAGCCTAATCATGTATTAGTCTAATACATGAATTTAAGAATGTGAGCGTTTATACAAAATGAAGATATCACCCACAAATATTCTTCATAGTTCAGTCACAACAAATGAAAGCCCCAAAAATCTTTGTATATGTCATTCATCCATAACACCTATGCTTAAATTTTCTCTTTACTTCCAGCAGCAACCAGAATCATATTCAGATTTTCCTTTGACTTATAGGCCAAGGACTCAAGTTGTCATTCTATCTATTAGTAATGTAGTTATGAATAAAACAGACCAAATCCTGCCCCTACTGAGCCTATATTCAAGTGGAGGGAGACAAACAATTTTGGGGGATCAATTGAAAGAGTTTTAAGAATAAAATTAATAACTTAATGGGATGGGCACTGGGTGTCATACTATATGTTGGCAAATTGAATTTAAATTAAAAAAGAGAGATGCTTGGATGGCTCAGTTGTTGAGCATCTGCCTTTGGCTCAAGTCATAATCCTAGGGTCCTGGGATCGATTCTCGCATTGGACTCCTCTCAGGGAGACGGCTTCTCCCTCTTCCTATGTCTCTGCCTCTCTCTGTGTGTCTCTCATGAATCAATAAATACAGTCTTTAAAAAGAAAGAAAGAAAGAAAGAAAGAAAGAAAGAAAGAAAGAAAGAAAGAAAGAAAGAAAGAAAGAAAGAAAGAAAGAAAGAAAGAAAGAAAGAAAGAAAGAAAGAAAAAAGAAAATTAAATGATAAAATAAACATTTTGGAAAGTGTTGAAAATGCCACATTAATTGCATCTGTGTTAAACCTTATTGATAGAAGTATTAAAATAATAACTTTAGTATCCATTTCAGTTGTCTGTGTAACAAATCACCCCAAATTTAGTGTTTTAAAACAATGTCAATCATCTTTTGTCATTATCCCGAATATTCTGGGGCATTGATGAGGCTCAGCTGGGCAATGTTTTCTTGGATTCTCTTCACTGTTTTAGTCAAATGGCTGCTGGGGCTGGAAGCATCTCTAAAGCTTCTGTGCTCTGCTGTCTGGTACCTGGTCTGGGAAGATTCAAACGGCTGGAGGCTTAAACAGTCACAGCTCCTTGAGCATCTCTGTCCTATGTGGTTTATCCTTGTGATTTATCAGCATGGTGGCTTCAGAATAGTTTTGAGCTCCAAATGCAAGTGGCCTGGGAGGAAGAGACAAAACCAGGTGAGAACTATATTTCCTTTATAACCTAGACTAGGATCACTCAGTGTCACTTTTACCACAATTTACTGATTGAGATATTTATAAAGGTGCAATCCAACACTTCCATAGGGCATCCTGTGCTCATCACAACAAATGCACTATTAATCCCTATCACCCATCCCCCTCTCCTGTGGTAACCATCAGTTTGTTCTCTTTAGTTAAGAGTGTATATCTTGGTTTGCTTCTTTCTCTCTCTCTCTCTCCCTCTTTTCCCCCTTTGATCGTTCTGTTTCTTAAATTCCACATATGAGTGAAATCATATGGTATTTGTCTTTCTCTGACTGACTGATTTTGCTTAGCATAATATACTCTAGTTCCACCCTTGCCATTACAAATGGCAAGATTTCATTTTTTTTTTTTTTAGAGATGTGCTCACTTATTTTTTTTTTAATTTTTATTTATTTATTTGTGATAGTCACAGAGAGAGAGAGAGGCAGAGACACAGGCAGAGGGAGAAGCAGGCTCCAGGCCCCAGGAGCCTGATGTGGGATTCGACCCCGGGTCTCCAGGATCGTGCCCTGGGCCAAAGGCAGGCGCTAAACCGCTGTGCCACCCAGGGATCACCTATTTCATTCTTTTTTAATGGCTCATTATATATATATATATATATATATATATATATATATATATATATTCAGCCTATGCTTACTTAGGCTGTTTCCATAATTTGTCTATTGTAAATAATGCTGCTATAAATGTAGTGGTGCATATATCCATTTGAGTTAGTATTTTTGTCTTCTTTGTTTTATTATTATTATT
Organism: Canis lupus baileyi; assembly: GCF_048164855.1. Lineage (NCBI taxonomy): Eukaryota > Metazoa > Chordata > Mammalia > Carnivora > Canidae > Canis > Canis lupus. The sequence goes on from NC_132846.1 coordinate 58,867,505, forward strand.
ATTTATTAATTTTTAAATTAAATTAAATTAAATTTTTTTCTACTTTGGGTAAATACCCAGTAGTATGATTGCTGGTTGTAGGGAGTCCTATTTTTATTTTTATTTATTTTTAAAATATTTTATTTATTTATTCATGAGAGACAGAAAAAGAGAGAGGCAGAGACACAGGCAGAGGGAGAAGCAGGCTCCGTGCAGGGAGCCTGACATGGGACTCGATCCCGGGTCTCCAGGATCACACCCTGGGCTGAAGGCGGCACTAAACCCCTGAGCCACCCAGGCTGCCCGGGAGTCCTATTTTTAACTTTTAACTTTTTCAACCCTATACTGTTTCCCAGAGTGGCTGCATTAGTTTGCAATTCCCACCAACAGTGCAAGAGGATTCTCTTTTCTCCACATCCTTGACAGCACCTGTTATTTCTTATGTTTTTGTTTTAGCCACTTTGACAGGTGAGTAGTGATATCTCATTGTAGTTTTGATCTGCAATTCCCTGATGATCAGTGATGTTGAACATCTTTACATATGCCTGTTGACCATGTGCATGTCTTCTTTGGAAAAATGTCTATGTATGTCTTCTGCCCATATTTTAATTGGATTATTCATTCTTTGGGTGTTGAATTTTATGTTTTTTTATATATTATTTTTAAAGATTTATACATTTATTTTAGAGCAAGAGCATGAGAAAGAATGCAAGTGGGGGGGTGGGGCAGAGGGAGAGAATCTTCAAGCAAATCCCCTGCTGAGCAAGGAGTCTGAATCGGTCTCCTTGCTCAGCAGGGGATGTGCTCACAACCCAGGAGATCATGACCTGAGCTGAAATCAAGTGTCAGATGCTCAACTGACTGAGCCACCTAGGTGCCCCATATAGGTTCTTTATGTATTTTAGATATTAACCCTTTATCGGGATCCCTGGGTGGCGCAGCGGTTTGGCGCCTGCCTTTGGCCCAGGGCGCTATCCTGGAGACCCGGAATCGAATCCCACATCGGGCTCCCGGTGCATGGAGCCTGCTTCTCCCTTTGCCTATGTCTCTGCCTCTCTCTCTCTCTCTCTCTCTCTCTCTCTGTGACTATCATAAATAAAAATAAAATAAATTTAAAAAATTAATATTAACCCTTTATCAAATATGTCAATATGTCATTTGCAAGCATCTTCCATTCCATAGGTTACCTTTTAGTTTTGTTATTTATTTCCTTCACTGTCCGGAAGCCTTTATTTGGATAAAGCTCCAATAGTTTATTTTCGCTTTTGTTCCCCTTGCCTTAGGAGACATATCTAGAAAGAAGTTGCTATGGCCAATGTCAAAGAAGTTATTGCCTCTGTTCTCTTCTAGGATTTTTATAGTTTCAGGTCTCACATTTAGGTCTTTAATCCATTTTGAATTTATTTTTGTGTATGGTGTAAGAAAATGGTCCAGTTTCATTCTTTCGCAAGTTGCTGTCCAATTTCCCCAACACCATTTGTTGGAAATACTTTTTCCCATTGGATATTCTTTCCTGATTTCTGAAGATTAATTGACCATGTAGTTTTTGATTCCTTTCTGGGTTTTCCATTCAGTCTCATTGATCTCTGTGTCTATTTTTGGATCAGTGACATATTGTTTTGATCACTATAGTTTTGTAATGTGACTTGAAGTCGAGAACGATGATGCCCCAGTTTTACTTTTCTGCTACAAAGTTGCTTTGGCTATTTTGAGGTTTTTTTTGTGACTCCCTACAAATTGTAGGATTGTTTGTTCTAGCTCTGTGAAAAATGCTGTTGGCATTTTGATAAAGATTGCAATAAATGCATAGATTGCTTTGTGTAATATATACATTTTAACAATATCTCTTCTTCCAATCCAAGAGCATGCCATTTTTTGTGTTATCTTCACTCTCTTTCATCAATATTACATAGTTTTCAGATTACAGGTCTTTCACTTTGGTTAGGTGTAATCCTAGATATCTAGGAATGCAGCAGATTTCTGTATATTGATTTTGTACCTTGCAACTTTATTCAATTCACATGGAGTTTTTCAGGTTCTCTATGTAGAGTATCATGGCATCTGGAAATAGTGAAAGTTTGACTTCTTCCTTGCCAGTTTGGATGCTTTTTATTTCTTTTTGTTTTCGAATTGCTGTGGCTAGGAATTTCAGTACAATGTTAAATAACAAGGTGAGAGTGGACATCCTTGTCTAGTTTCTGACCATAGAGGTAAAGCTCTCAGTTTTTTCCTATTGAGAATAGTATTAACTGTGGGTTTTTCATATATGGACTTTATTATATTGAGTTATGTTCCCTCTAACTTACTTTGTTGAGGATTTTTATCTTGAATGAATATTGTACTATATCAAACACTTTTTCAGGATATATTGACATGATTATACGGTTCTTAACAGATATATACAGAACATTCCATCCTAAAACAGTAGAACACATTATTTTCAAGTGCATATGGAATATTCTCCTAAATAGATTACATATTATGTCATAACACAGGCCTCAACAAATTCAAAAAGATTGAAATCAGACCATGCACCTTTTCTTTTTATTTTTTTTTTTAAAGATTTTACTTTTATTTATTCATGAGGGACACAGAGACAGAGAGGCAGAATCACAGGCAGAGGGAGAAGCAGGCTCACTGCGGGGAGCCGACGCGGGACTCAATCCTGGGACTCAGGATCACGACTTGAGCTGAAGGCAGATGCTCAACCACTGAGCCACCCAGATGCCCTCTCATGCACCTTTTCTGACTACAACATGATGAAACAAAAAGTCAATTACAATAAATAATGTGGGAAGACCATAAATATATGGAGCTTAAAGAAGATGCTACTCAACAATAATTGGATCAACCAAGAAATCAAAGAAGAAATTAAAAAAAAAATAATACATAGAAACAACTGAAAATGAAAACACATTAGTCCAAAATGTTTGGGTTGCAGCAAAAGCGTCCATAAGACAGAAATATGTAACAATATGGGCCTAATTCAAGAAGCAAGAAAAATCTCACATAACCTTATACATAAAGAAGCTAGAAAAAGAACAACAATTGAAGCCTAATGCCAGCAGAAGGGAGGAAATAATAGAGAAGGAAGAAATGATATAGAAACTAAAAACAAAATGAAATAGATCAATGAAACCAGGAGGTGATTGAAAAACTTAATAAAATTGATAAACCTCTAACCAGACTTCTCAAAAAGAGAAAAGAAATAAATATTTTTTATAAATAAATCACAAATGAAGAGAATTAACAATCAAAACCACAGAAATATAAGCAATTAGAAGAGAATATTATGAAAAGTACATACTAAAAATTAGACATCCTGGAAGAAATGGATAAATTCCTATAAACATATAAACTACCAAAACTGAAACAGGAAGAAATAGAAATTTGAAAATTTGAAAAGATTGATAACCAGCAAATAAATTGAATCAAAAAAAAAAAAAAAAACATCAAACAAACAAATATCCAGGGCCAGATGGCTTCACAGGTGAATTTTACCAAACATTTAAAGAAGAGTTAACACCTATTCTTTTCAAACTATTCCAAAAATTAGAAAAGGAAGGAAAACTTCAAAATTCATTCTGAGGCATGCATTATCCTGATACCAAAACCAGATACCATTATCCTGATACCAAACTATTCCAAAAATTAGAAAAGGAAGGAAAACTTCAAAATTCATTCTGAGGCATGCATTATCCTGATACCAAAACCAGATTTTTTTCTTCTCTAAAAAAAAAAAAAAAGAACAGGCCAATATCCCTGACGAACATAGATGCAAAAATTCTCAATACAATATTAGCAAACCAAATCCAGCAAAATATTTTAAAAAATCATTCACCACAATCAAGTGGGGTTTATTCCTGGGTTGCAAGTTTGGTTCAATATTTGCAAATCAGTCCGTGTGATACACTACATTAATAAAAGAAAGGATGAGAACCATATGATTTATGGTTTCTTAAATCAGGCCTAAAATCCCCATAATTGTCCACATATATGCCCGAATATGGACAACTCCATTGATCAGATTCTCCATCCACACTACAAATGATGTGTTTCATTCTGTAGTATCTGTTGATTAGTTTCATTAGATATGCATAGTTTTTTCCTTGAGCTTGTTATTTTGCATGCAGAGAAAGGAGTTAGAACTTTTTTGTGACATCTTGCAAAAACAAACTTTTTTTAGATTGGGAACAATGTGGGAAAGACTCCCCTACCTTAAATTCATGGCATCTGTGATTCTGTCTTCATAAAGCAGTTGATAATTCAATTCCTTATATTTTCATATTGTAGGCTGTTTTTTAATTGGACAATATTTCATATTCATGTCCTATTTTTGGATATTTTGTTTAAAGTGACCTGGGTCCAGTAGTTCTTAGCATCTCAATCAACTTTGCAGATTCTGCACAATTGGCCCAAATATTGACAATATATCTTATCGGAGCAAGAAGATAAACACAATACTGCAGGTCACTCTTATAAACCCACTCCACTCCTCCCACACACTCACCTCAGAACCACCACTGAGGGAGCACGACTCCTTCATTTCATTTTTGAATTTTGAATCCATAGCAGTGATTCACTTCGTAACAACACTATTTAGCTGTGGTAGAACTGCCATTCTTCCCTACAAATTCTACCAGGCCATAGTGTTTTACAGATAAACATAGAGTCTAGTGTATACTCTGGGAAGAATGAAGACTGGCTATAAAAAAGAAACACAACTGTCTGAAAACCCATTATTGATCATCCTCTTCCCTCTCCATAGGCAATGATTCCCTTGGAATAACCCGTATCACATAGTTCTGAAACCTAAAGCAAGCAGTAAACCTCATTTAAGTGCCACTGCTTCCAGGAAGTCTTCCCTGAAGTGATCTAACAAGCTCTTTAATGTTCCTGGAGATCTGTTTATATTTTTTCGTTTTTTTATTCATTCAATAAGTATTTATTAAGCACCTAATATATGGACACATAGTGCTAACTAACGGATGCATAAAAATCAGAAAGAAAACAGACACAGATTCTATCTTACTAATTGGATTGGTGATTTAAGGGAAGCAAATAGGGATCATGTAATAATAAAAACAATGTGTGTTTCTGTGTGTCTGTATGTGTGCATGTGGTGATGGGGGGATAGTGGTGGTTACAAAAAATACTCCAAAAAAATATCTTAAAAGAGGTGCTATTTATTTATTTATTTTTTTAAGATTTTACTTTTTTATTCGTGAGAGACACACAGAGAGAGGTAGAGACACAGGCAGAGGGAGAAGCAGGCTCCATGCAGGGAGCCCGATGTAGGACTCGATCCCAGGACTTCAGGATCACGCCCTAGGCCAAAGGCAGGCGCTAAACCGCTGAGCCACCCAGGGATCCCCTAAAAGAGGTGACATTTAAATTGAGACCTGAAGAAGTTAATGATGTAAAGGATATGACCAAGGTTGGAGGAGAGAGAATGGAGCTAAAGGAAGCTGAATGAGGCTGAAGGAAGAGCAACAACTAAAGCTCTAGAGAATAAAGAGCTTGGCATGTTCAAGACAGTGAACTCCAGAATGTTTGGAGAAGCAGCAGGTGAAGCTTAGGAGCCAGATGTGGCACAGAGTTTAATTTTAACTCAAAAATGCTATAGAAAGTCATTACAAAATCTTAAGGGGTTTCATGCAATTTCATAATGAATATCTTTCATATTCTGAAGTTTGCATGGTTTTCACTAGATTATTTACCATAGTTTCTTTTTCTAAGTGGTAAACTACTTTTGTCCGCAGGCTTGATGGTTACCTACCAGTATTTTTTCTATGATATCTGATAGAAAGTTGGTGTTTATTAAATAGCAGTTGAATCGAATTGAAAAAAAAAACTAATTTAACTCCTTATTTACTCTTCTCAGGCTCATCAGTTGTTTGATTATGTATTAGTTATCTAGTACTATACATCAAATCCCCCCAGAATTTTTTGACTAGGTAAACAATAATCATTTATTATCTCACACATGTCTCACCATATTTATAGGTCAGGATTTTGGGAGGAGCTTGGTTGGGAAGTTCTGGCACAGGGTCTTTCATGAGCACGCAGTTCACTGGGCTGCAGTCATTTGAAGGCTTGTTTGGGGTTGGAACATCCCACTTGTGAGATGGCTTATTCGCATGGCTGGAAAATTGGTGCTGGTTGTCTACAAAAGTCTCAGTTCTTAGCCACATGGACCTCAGGGCTGTTTAAGTGTTCTCATGTCATGGTGGTTAGCTTCCCTGAAGGAGTGATTCTAGGACCAAGGTAGAAGCTGCAATACTTTTTATGATGTAGCCCTAATTCAGTGTTAGTGGACAAGCACAAAAGCACAGATGCTAAGAAGCAAGGCTCATTGGGAGCCACCTTGGAGGCTGATTGCCACAGGTTGTAAGTACTAAATACCAAATGTGTTCTACCACAGATTGGTTAGGAGTCATCACACATTGTTTTCGCTTTGCTAAGTCTGGTATGCTCCAGCAGGGCTGCACGTGAAATTGATTTTTCTATCGAAAAGAAAATCTGGAGATTCTAATCCAGATGCTCTAGGCTGTGCAGAAACCCACCTCTGGCTGCTGAATACAATCCAATATCTCTTCTGCTCTCAGCTCCATTTCTTTTTTGCCACCATGGGAACCAGATGGTAAATCTCTCAGGAGTACTGGTGGCTTTTAAAGCCTATTTACAAGATTACATGAGACAGCATGTCTTTAATTTGCTATTTAGCTGAAGAGTAATATGTTTCTCTATTTGCAAAATGGTTTTATCAAGGTACCGGAACAAGAGATAGGAAATTAGGATTTCTAGGATCAATTTCCTAACTGACTTATAAGTTGCTGTGTAGCCTTCAGCAAAGCACCTGATGTGCTTATGTGTAAAACAGGGATATGAAGAATAAATCCCTACTTCAAGGGAATGCATCATAGTTGAGCTCATATTAATTTAATGGGCTTTGAAAAATCTCACAAGAAAAAATACTATGGAATGCAAATTATTATGGTGTAAAGCTTTTTGGGATAGAAGCGCTATGTGCCTCAGAAATATCACTCTATTTTATCTTCTTTTGGGTATCGCCTTTTAATTTCAAAAAGTATCTCATTTTCTTGAATTGTGACAGGACAAAGGGCAAGCTCAAATTACATTTTGTAAATGATACATTGTTTTCGTAGCTGTCTTTCTCGTAACCTTAAAAGTGTTCCATCATTCTCATTTGGAACTCACTCCTGTAATCAAATAACTCTGCTCAAAGATGACAATTGCTTTTTACTCTTATGCTAACAATAAAAGGTATACCACACTACGCACATTTTTTTTTACTGCTTAAAGTGTGGTTTTAATAATTATGGAAGTCTGAGGGAAGGTAAAGGAAGAAGGAAATTGAACTATAAACTTTGCCATGATTATTACACATAATAGTGCATATAACACAGTTGTGTATAATAGTGTATAGCATATCAATATATATATAATATATATTGTGTGGATATAGTGAGGGTCTAGTATCTATGTATATATCTAGTTTTTCATTTAGTATCTGGTATAATTAGGTTCTTGAAAATTATTTGGGGGTTGTCTTGTCTTAGGAAAGGAGAGGGGGAAAGGTAGGTATTGAATATTATAGAAATTTTAAGGACTCAGTCATAGGAAATGTTGACAATATGTGACATGCACATATGATCAAAGTCCAAAGTTCACAAAATGTAAAGTAGTTGGATTTATATTTTAGAGTTCTCTCCCTTCCCCATCATGTTTTCCTTTTTCTAATCAGTTATGCTGCCACTTTTTACCTTTAGGAATCCATTAGTCTCATGCTGTTTCTCTATCAAAATCTCTTCTTGAGAGTGAAGCTGAAATTGCTTCTCATGAGAAGCCAAAGTGACAGAGAGCAGTTTAAAATATGACCTCAGCCTCGGGAATTTGCAACTTGAAGAGGGGTGAAGGTCCCGTGGTAGAAGTTAATAAATGACCCTAAAATGTCTCTTAGTGACAAGAAGACTTCTTCACCCACAACAAGTATATGATTGGCTCTGCCCACAACAAATCCAATACCAATTTGGAATCTTGTGGCAAGAGTGAGAAAAGGTGACAAGGAGGTAAATCTGAGTAAGAAAAGGGGAAGAGTCAGATCTGTGGCACCCCAAGTAAATCTTCTTAGCATCATGTATTCTTCTATTCCTGTCGCTCCAAATATTTAGGCATTATTTCTTTTTATCCAGGAGGAAAAAAAAGAAAACTCTGTTAATAAAAAATTAAGTACATAACAAATCATTCCAAGAACTAGTACTTAAAATAATAAACATTGATTGTTTTTTATGGTTTTGTGGATTGGCTAGGTGTTTCTTCTGGTCTGGGGCAGGTTACTTGCGATAGAATAATTTAGAATTGCCTCAGGAACCTATCTGATGGCTGGCATTAGTTGGTCTAAGGTACCTCACCTATCTCTTTGTTGACTGGCTCGATGTTACATGGGACAAAGTCATGCATATCTCACCATACAGCAGGCTAGCCCAAGTTCGTTTTTATGGAGCTAGAAAGCTTCCTAACAGTAACAACAGGCTAGCCCCAAATTCACAAGCATTTGCTGACAGCATATTTTCTCATATACCCCATTGTACAAAGTGAGCCAAAACCTAGGCCTGGCATCAAAGGACTGAGAAATACACTTGACTTTTTGACGGGAAGAATCTGAAATAATACAAGGCCTTTTTTTTTTTCTGTCACATACCATATATTCTTTCATTACATCTGTAGTCTGTCATTTCTTACTGATGCCACAATATTAAATATATGCTCCTTCTTTGTTTCCCAATGGATAGGCACTATCAAAGTGCTATTCTTTGTTCCCTAACAAAATATTTTCTGGAGAAAGGGTATAAAAATTTTGTTTATATTGAGGTGCATTATTATCATCATCATCCTCTTCCTAGGAATCTATCATTTTAACATGGAAAAGTGTATTGAGCCTAATGTCATCATCATATGAATAGAGTCACAGATTTCTACAGACCTATTTGGAGATATTTAAGAGTAAAACTAGGAATTCCTTTTGATTCTGAAATATTACCAGATAGGCCAAGTGGTATCAAGTCCTCTTTCGAAAGAGTTACTGTTTATCTAGAGAAGCCAGCCTCAGTCTGACTTTTAAAAGTGGTGTTAACCATCTATTGGATGATACAGAAAGCCACCATCTATGGAAGTCAACTACCATAGTATCTATTTGTCATTTTCCCGTGTATTTTCCTTGTCTATTTCTTATTTTCCTGATATGTAGCTACATGTCTGCAATCTTAAATATGCCCACCTTTCTGTATACTCATTTATCTATTTTTTTGAAAGATTTTGTTTATTTGAGAGATAGAGGAAGAGAGTACGCGCACATGACTGGGGAGAAGAGGCAGAAGGGGAGGAATGAGGAGAAACAGACTTCTCGCTGAGCAGGGAGCCTGACTCAGGGCTCAATCCCAAGACCCAGGGATTATAACCTCAGCCGAAGGCAAATGCCCAACTGACTGAACCACCCAAGCACCCCACATTTATCCATCTACATAGCCGATATTTATGTAGCATGTACTATATGACTGTTAGTAAGTGTTAGGTAAACCTGAGGGAAGATAATGGACAGTGTCACTGCCACCGTGGATCTCACCTTTTAGTGAGCATACTGGTTCTTTTCCTTTGTCTTTCTAAACTCAATCTTCAACCTTCTCCACTTTGCTCTGTGCTCCAGACTGTATCAACGTGCTTCTTTGCCCCAGACTGTATTAATGTGCTTCTTTGCCCCTTTGGCTTTCAGAGGAGTTTGAATAATGAGAGGCATCAGCCACAGAACAAAAGGTATACAGAATGAAGTAATGGTAGTACTCCCAGGGCTGAGTTTTTGTTGGATTGCCATAGTTTGGCTGCCCCTTTCTACTGAAGTTTCGGAGACAGCATTTATCATTAGAGACAAGGTGGGTGCAATTATCACTATAGGCCATAGTTACCCATAAGAGCAGTAATCAGAGTGTTTGGAGCTGTTGTGATAGCTAATTGATCAGAGTCCTGAAGACTTAAATAGATGAATAGCCTTCTAAGATACTGCTTGACACGTATAGAAGCAGGCATTTTCTAACTATGATACAAAGAAAGTAAACTTGAGCCACTGTCATGGAGATCATGCTCTTTACTGAAGGACATAAGCTAGTTAATTGATCCAGACTGCTTGAGGGTTAAGACCTTATCCATTTGAGGAAGGCACAGTAGTGGCCACAGATATACACCATGCATGTTCCCCAAAGTGGTCAGGGGCCATTTCCAGAGTCACAGGGATTAAAAAAAAATAAAAAAAGATAAATGCTCAGACTTCCTTGTTGATATTACACAGTAGCTTTGCGCTTGTAGCAATCACGAGACCTAAAGTACCACTCTGGTCTACTGGCTTCAGAGGGTTTTGGAGGTCAGGTGATAATTGGGAAACTTAGATAAATCTATCTCATTGTCTCTCCAGTGGGATTGAGGGTCCATCTCTTGTTTTATTTTGTTTTCCGGATCCAGACTGTATTATAGGACTAAATACACTAAGTAATTAAAAGAATCCCCACAATGGTTCCCTGAGCTCTGGTCTTTTATAATAAGAATGGGTATGTGGAAGTCCCTAGAAATGCCCCTTCAGAAGCTATATGGGGCCCCCAAAGAATGGCAAATTACTACTTTTAATCAAAGCCCTGGGAGATGCAGAAATCTTGATTACCATATCATCCTTACTTAATTCACACATTTTGGTCAGTAAAAAAGCTAAATAGTTCATGGAAAATGACAGATTATTGTAGACATAACCAGGTCATGCTGTAATTCACAATTATAAATCCAAATGTGGTATCTTGACTGAAACGAATAAACCATTTGGCACCTGGTATACAATCATTGGCCTAAAAGGCTTTTTTTCTACTTGCCTTTCAAAGATATGCTTATCAAAGATAATCAGAAAATGTTTTCAACTAGCAAGGACTGTAGTATACCCCTCCTCTCTTGCCTCTGGATTGTGACAGCTCTCCTACTCTCTCATTATATAATCCAGAGGGAATTTGGTGATCTTTTTTTGTTTTGTTTTTCCTTTTCCCCCTCAGCTTTAGTGGGGAATGACTGATAAATAAAAATCGTATATAAGTTGAACAATATGATGTTTTGATATGTCTGTATACGTGGATAAATAATTTACACAATCAAGCTAATTAACCTATTTATCATCTTTTTATTTACTATTTGTGTGTGTGGAGGGGGGTGAGAATACTTAAGATCTACTTAGATAGCAGATTGCAAGTAAATAATAAATTATTATTAATTATAGTCACCATGCCATACATTAGGTTTCCAGAACATATTTATCTTATAACTAGAAGTACCTAGTTACAGGTACTAGTACTATAGTAACTAGTATTGGGTATAGACCAATGTGTCCCCATGTTCCCCACCCCTAGTCCCATATAACCACTCTTCTGCCATCTGTTTCTATGAGTTCAACTTTTTTTAGATTCTACATATAAAATCACTGTCATGCAGTATTTATCTTTCTGTGTTTGGTTTATTTCACATAGCATAATGCCCTCCAGGTTAATCCATGTAGTAACAAATGGTAGGACTTCATTCTTTTTAAAAACCAAATAATATTTCATTGTATATACCTTTTTTTTTTTTTATCCATTCATCTATTAACAGAAATTGAGGCTGTTTCCACATCTTGGTTATCGTAAATAGTGCTTCAGTGAACATGGTAGTTCAGATATCTCTCCGAGACAGCTATTTTATTTCCTTTATGTATATACCCAGATGTGATATTGCTGGTAGTCCTATTTTAAATTTTGTAAGGAACCTCCATACTGTTTTTCATAATAGCTGTATTGATTTATAGTCCTACAAACAATGTACAAAGGGGAACTTGGTATTCTTGATAGCACAAACACATGGTTCATTATATTAATGATATGAAGTTAATTGGACTGCGTGAACAAGACATAGAAAGCACCCTAGGTAACTTAGTAAGCTTTATGCATTTCAGAGAGGGACAATAATACTTGAGGGATTTCAGAGGCTTGGATTGGTGAAGTTTCTAGGCATCTAGGAATCTGATGCATGGCAGTATATCACCTTTAAGCTGAGAAACCAGTGTTGCATCTACCATGTCCATCACAGAGAAAGAAATATATTAGTGTTGGTCTGACCCACATAATGTATAATCTTTAAGGCTGCCAGTTCCAAGTGGAGTTCAGAGCAAAACAAACAAAAAAAGGCTTTGAAAAAGGTGTATAGACTGTGATACAAGTTTTCCTGCCACTTGGTTTTTAAAATTCAGCAGCATTCACGGTAAGGGAAGTGTCTGTGGCATATAGACATAGGGAATGGTGCCTCTGGGAAACCCTAATAAGAGTTGGTGGCTGTGCGTCTGGAGGTGGACAATACTTTTCACTGCCAGCAAAATTCCCCATTGTGAAAGCAAAGTTTGATTTTATGTCGGGCCAAATAGAAATCAATGTCTTCACAAAGGATAGTTGGAGGCTCAGTGACTTTAACTAGTTGTGTTACTCACTACCAAAACTTGGAAAAATGGAAGTGCTATGGAAGACCAAACCTTGGAAGGGCTTAAAGGCTAGTGCAAACACCATGAGCAGGTGGTTCAGGTTCTCGTGGTATCTGCTCTTACTGCTTTACTCTTACTCTTTTATCGCATGCTCTGGCTTCATCAGGAGTTCCCAATTATAAGTTAAGTGGGGGAGGAGAATATCAGACTTGCTATAAAATGGACCTTCCTCATATGCTGGCACTATCTAGAAGTAAATGCAACCCTACCTAAGGGTGACCTATAGTACAGCAGTGGAGGAAAATTCTTCCAGTGGCAGGAATTTGGGAATAATACCTGTTTTTCTGCTTCATGAAGACTTGGCCTAAGGTATGTATCTACACTACTTCAGAGGTGGTGACTATGAATTTTTCACATAGTTAACAACTTAGAATCAAATTGAAAGATTAGAGGTAAGGCGATCTGAGGAGGGGTAGCTGAACAAATCTCTCAAGATGGGCAGAGATTATGCAGGTATTTAGGTCCCAAATGTCAACTTATTTTTATGCCCTATAGGGAAGGCCCAGAAATAATTAGGTGGGTAGATCTTAGGAGTAAATAACAAAGACTGAACCCTGTGGCATTGTCAAATTCAGAAGTCCAGGAAATAAGAAGAGGCACAAAACATTAACTATCACTCTGGTCACCTGATACATTATTATTAAAGCGATGATTTGAAAACATATCTGATCAAACTACTTTCCTACTTAAATCTGTCTTTAGCTTCCTATTTTCCATAAGGTAAAGCCTGAGCTCCCTGTTATGTCATGCAAAGTTATATATTGCACTTATCTCCTGTCCGTATCTGTAAATCTGTGAACTAGATTCAATTCATAGTTCTCTGATGTATGGTGGGACCTCAGCAAATTCCTGGGCAGAGTTATCTATAAGACTGGGAGGGTGTTACTCAGTTGGTGAATTAATGTTGTGTTGGTGATATAAACTTTCAAAAGACTATTTCTTGTCTCTATAAGCAGACTGGAATGTCTAGAGTATGATGATTCATTTTATGTGTCAATTTGACTGGGTTACAAGGTACCCAGAGATTTTGTCAAACATTATTCTGGTTGTGGCTGTAAGGGTGTTTGTGGGTGAGATTAACATTTAAATCAATAAACAGAGTAAAATAAATTGCTGTTCCTACTGTAGATGGGCCTCATCTAATCAGTCGAAGGACTGACTAGAACAAAAGGCTGATGGAGGGTCCCCTGAGTAAGAGAGGATTCTTTCTGCCTGATTGCCTTCAAACTGGGACATTAGATTTTTTTTTCCCCTACTTTTGGACTCAAACCAAAACCATGGCTCTTCATGAGTCTTAAACCTGCTGACCTTTGAACAGGAACTACATGATTGGTTCTCCTGAATCTTCAACTTGTTGACTTGCTCTGCAGACATGGGATTTATCCATCTCCACAATTTCATGAGCCAATTCCTTATAAGAAACCTCTTTATATATTTCCCCTACTGGTTCTGTACTTATTTACTGAAGGAATGAACTATATAACAACAACAGCAAAAAGAGTTATAGATTCAGATTTTTCTTTTCTGTATATAAAAACCTAGTTTGAGTGATCCCCATGCTGATCTATCATTGCTCTAATGCCTATAATTTAATTCCCCACTATATAATTAATATTACTGAGGTCTTGGAACATTGATAAATAATAATAAATATAGCTAATAACATTTTTAAAAAGATTTTATTTATTTCTACATGAGAGACTCACACAGAGAGAAAGAGAGAAAGAGAGAGAGAGAGAGAGAGAGAGAGACAGGCAGAGAGAAAAGCAGACTCCCTGCAGGGAGCCTGATGCAGGACTCGATCCCAGGAATCCTGGATCACACCCTGAGCTGAAGGCAGACGCTCAACCACTGAGCCACCCAGGCATCTCAGCTATTAAAAATTTTAAGAGTACCAGTATGTACCACCGATTATTCTAAAAGCTATATCCATTGATTTATTTAGTCCTGGCAATAATTACACATAGTAAATATTAATGTTATCCTGGAAAAAAAGCATATATAATTTGTGAGACATCTCCTTTATGCCAGTCCCTTTGCTATGTGTCTTATATAAATTATTACATTAAACATTTACTATAAACTCACAAGTTATGGAGGTAACACTGTCACTCAGTAATTTTAATAATCTGTTCAAGTTCAACAATGTGGGAGATGTCAGTCTGAAACCCACGTGTCTATGTAAATCCCAGATTCTTTTCCTCTAGTATTCTAATTGGGTTGAGGCTAAATTCTGACCCAAGATAGAAAGATGCATCTTCTTTTCACCTAAGTAAGCACTATGGAGCTTGGTCTTTAGAGGCCATGGCAACACTTTTTAGGTCTATTTCAAGGTCTGTCCAGATAGAATATTGTAAGCTTATCTAAGGTTCCATGCACTAAAAGTACCAAGCGAGTACTTATCAGAAGGGATTGATAAATAACAAAGCCTGGGACATTGGAGATCTTAACAAGCAATAGTCTCAAAAAATTCAAAAGAAAATGGATTTTGAGCTACAATCAACATGAATCTAAAGCATGTGTGAAAAAGAAATGCATGTTCAGACCTGAAAACCTGTCATTTCATGAGCTCCTCCCTTAGCTTTTCGCTCTCTCTTGAGTATACTCTGGGTTTATTTATTGCTTCTGAACCACTACTGAAAGTCTCCCAGCTCTAAGTTGAGTCACCAACCTTAATAACATAGTGACATGTATATTGGATTATATTTCATCAACGTACAATTCCATCCATTGTGTACTTTGTCCAATCCTCCAATATATCCGATGATGTGTTTTTCTATCTAATTATGTTTCCAAATATTAGCAGAGATAGAATTGTCTACATCCCTAGGAAAAGACAAGCCCTCATACTATTCTGCAATACTTTTTAAAGGAACAGCCCTGCTGCGTTTTGCCCTGAGGTATTTTCATTGTGTGTTGCCTGCTTAAAGGCCGGGTGACCTTTGAGGATGGAAAATATGCACTGTCCATTATGGCCACACATTCACTAGTGGCTACCTGGATTCTAGTTTAAAGAACATATTCCTGTGCTGCTCCTTCTGTGTCAGAAGGTTTAGTAGCTGCGTCAGCAGCCAGCCACTGCACGTTTCTTCTCCTGTATATAGGCCCTCAAACTGGATTTAATGAGCCAACCATTTACATTAATTTTATTAGAAAATAATTTCTAACTAAACCTCAGTTCATTATTCTTTTAAAGTTCTTTGAAAGAATAGAGGTTTGCCTTGAATAATTTCACAGCGATTTAAATTTTCAATATGTAATATTGAGCTGCCACAGACTATGAGACATCAAAGCCTCTGTCTCTTAAAAATATTAAAATGTTGTGTATGAGGGTAATAATAATGGTTGGCATAAACCTATGTGAAGATCTCAAAACATTTTTACATTTCTTTTAGTAATACTGAATTTGCTGAATTACTGTCTTTTGCTAGTTGTTTTTGGTCCTACTTGATGCACATTAAAGTGATAACATTTCCATTATTAAAATCGAGGACAGCGGGCAGCCCAGGTGGCTCAGCGGTTTAGTGCCTGCCTTCAGCCCAGGGCCTGATCCTGGAGTCCCAGGATCTAGTCCCACATCAGGCTCCCTGCATGGAACCTGCTCCTCCCTCTGCCTGTGTCTCTGCCTCTCTTCTCTCTCTCTCTTTCTCTCTCTCTCTGTCTCTCAAGAATAAACAAATAAAATCTTTTTTAAAAAATGTAGAACAATCAAATTTGGCATAGTTCCTGGAGATCTGAAAAAGTTACTCATATTCCTATAAAGAAGCAAATCTGAGAATGCTTCCTTCTCTTTTCTGTGGACAAGTGTAGAAAAGTCTGGAGAAATCTTCCAGCTATAATAACCATTTCTCTCTGATGATCATACTATTTGATGACGATGAAAAATAATTCTGGGTTTTCACTTAGTTTCTTGGCATCTACACAAGCTTCGCATATTTATATGATGCATGATCATGGTTAGAAATGTTTTCAAAACTATTCCTGGAGAGAAAAATATCAATAGAACTCTAGCATCATGATATATGATGTAAGCTTAAGACTATGAATAAATTATTTCCAAATAATATACAACCCTGTGCCAACTTGCATTTGGTCATTTTTTAAAAACAAAATATTAGTTACAAAGTCAGGGGTGGGTTCCTGGTCTTTCTTTGAAACAACTGTTAATATGAATATTTAGAATCTGAAGTATAGAACAGAGTTTGAGGAGTAGAGAGGGCTTTTAGGAGAAAGCTTTAAGCTTGGGGCAAACTATCTCTTTCTTATCTATGGCTCTTTCTAATGACCATAAAATAGAGAATGATATGAGACTATTGTTTATAAACACAGGTAGTTATAGGAAAAATGAAAGGTGAAGTTGAATAAGAAAAAAAAATAGACATATATGCTGTATGTTCACCTCAGTAAACTAGGTGAGATGATGATGTGAAAGAGTTGTGTAGCTAAAAATATTAAGAGTAGGTTGAGCACAGATATTTCCCTAAGAAGAAGGGAATAGCTATACCAGTATAAAAATTATCTGTTGTCACGGAGGGCCAAGATTCTGTAGAAAAAATAGGTAGAACCATCCCACAAGCAGGGACATCAGCACCCGAACTACCTATGGGTCTAAGAGTTAAGTTTGCTCCAATAATTATATTATACATTGATGACAAGACAATCTCTACCAAGACACCAAAATGGGGATAATTCCAAACTTTTTTTTTTTTTACTCTAAGTTGAACTCTCATGGCCAACACCACAATTTGCCCACCCTCTTGTCTACGATTATTAGAGATCTGTTGGCATTTGCTATATTAGCCATGATCTGTGGGTGGGGGCAAAGTATGGAAAGCAGCATTTCATTTTCCTAAGACAAAGCCCAGGAACACAAAGTTTCCATGCCCCTTTCTTTCCTGTCTTTTTCATCTCTCTTTAAACTGTTGATTTCCTGGTAAATGGATATGAGACATATTAATTGGCGTCCTGGCAGGAAGCAGATGGCATATTCAAACCAGTGATTTGAAGAAATTTAAGTAAAGAGACTATTTAAAAAGGGCTTTGGCAGAATTCAGGAAAATCAGTATGGGAACGTGGAGTACACTGGAGCTAGTGACAGGCCTACAGCGCTAAAAGGTTGTAGAAGTTCAAGGGATTTGGAGAAAGGTCACTGTTGGGACAAGAGCCTGGTTGAGGGATGCAACCAGACATCCTTACCCAACAGATAGGAAGCTGACCTCGGGTTCTCTCACTCACTTGCCTCTTGTTGGCTAAAATCCACACAATGACAGAGGGCAAGGGATCCTTTGATATAATCCGCAAAGCTCATCTGTCGGGGGCCAGGGCAGAGTGGAAAAGGAAACACTGAAAATCTTCAGGGGTAAAAATGTTCTTTAAGACACTAGAAGAGAGGGACGCCTGGGTGACTAAGTGGTAAGTGAGCGCCTCTCTTCGGCCCAGGGCGTGATCCTAGAGTCCCTGGATCGAGTCCCACGTTGGGCTCCCTGCATGGAGCCTGCTTCTCCCCCTGCCTATGTCTCTGTCTCTCTCTTTGTCTCTCATGAATAAATAAATAAAATCTTGAAAAAAAAGACATAAAATCAGGATAAACAAACTTTTAAGGAACCTTCACATCTGCTTTGGAGCAAGCAGATAGTTATCAGATGCAAACAATAGGGTTAGGAACTTTTCCTTAGATTTTGGAAATTCTATTACAGTCATTCACAATATTCAAGACAGGGCCAATATACAGAACAATTTTATGGGACTGATCCACAACGTATAAGGAGTTCAGAGAAGTTGGGGTAAAATGAGGGGAAACATAGACTTAGAAGCAAATTGCACAGGTCTGCCGCAGCTGAGGAGGTACTTGTTTGCTCAGGGTAGAATTCTCTGGAATCTGGCCTAGGTTTGAGGCTTGACCTCTGTCTGACTTCACCAAGCTTTTCTTCTCTTATTACTCAATGTAAGAATTTATTGAATGTTTTCTGAAATTATAACACCTTGCCAGTTCATTTGAATTTTTTCTCTCCAATTAGCTTTGTTGGTGAAGAACCTGGCAGTGTCTGTGAATCGCTCCACACTCTTCATTCTGTCTTTCTCCCCTTCTCTGACTATTGCTTAGCAAACACTTCTGGTCTGAACTGCACAGAGGAGTGGCTTCTTCAGAGGAGGCACATTGAGCCCTGTAGTACTTGCTTTCTCTACCCAAGGGGATTTTTTGAGCCAATCGTATCATGTACTTACATTGCTCTAAGAGTGCCAGGGTGGGGACAGTAAGAGGGGTAGATATGCAAACGTTGCACAGTCATCTAATAAGGCCTAGAAGAGAGAGATGCCCAGTGAGCATCCAGCAAACATATGAAGGGTAATTTATGGAAAAGCAATTTGGGGACTTTTTGTAGATTGTATGACAATCATCATAAAAAAATTTCAATCCAACAATATATTTATATATGGTAGTATAAATTTGCACTCACTGAATTGTTAGGTGTTACAGAGGGAAAAATGTCTATAATATATGCTCTGTGTGTCAAGGAACTTACCACCTGGTTAAGATGACTGTGTTGCACTGTTGTTTAAGTGCCCAGTGAGTGGTACTGGCATTAAGTATTGAAAGAGAACTCTATATAATAAGAAAACTTAAAGAATATGAAGGTCAGACTATAAGCTGAAACACAGGCATTCGAAAGATTGCAAGGGGAGATGGTTTTCCAAAGGAAGTATAAGCATCTACCCCTTTCAAACTAGAGTGATAAAGAATTACAGCAGCAGCAGAGTTGGCAAGAATAACAAGATTCCTGACCTCCAAAATCTTCCCTATCTATAATTCTCATGGATTTCCATCTGTCTCAGCAAAGATAAGAATATGAATTCTTCTGCAGTGTGGTCTTATTTATCTGATATGTGTCATAATTTATAGCGTATAAGAAATATGAAACTATATCCATTTGGGGTTCATTTGGGGGTAAATCTAGAGTGCTTGTATTAAATCTGTTTCTGTATTTGTGTATGTGTATGTATAAAATATCGTATTTCTAAATATGAATGTCCACATACACAAATATGAATATATCTACAGTATTATCAAGTGTTTCTGAGCTTGCAGTATTATGAATAATGTACTGTTAGACATATAAATACCACCCAGGTTTTAAAAGCCTAATAAATGTTATATAATCATTCTAAACATTTTAGTAGAAACTTTCTGTTTCCTCTGCTTTGTTAGCTCTTCATCCATATTCAGTTCTCATAAAATACAGTATGTTTTTCCTGGTTGGACTTAAAATTTCTCTCCTTGTGCTTGATTATTTAACTCAGCGTCAGAATTGCTTGGTTTGGCAAGATCTTAAAGCATCCAGGAAGTTAAAATTATGCATAGAAAATTACATTTTGCTTTATTATGTGGGCAGGTCTTATTTTTACATGTTGTCTCTATTGCAACACATAGCAAGACAGTCTCTCATTTTGTGAAAGTACATGGAGATAAATTTCTTTATATTTGGGGGCTCCTTTGAAGATGTGCAACTACCAGACTTAGCAGTCAGATTCAAGATGCTCTTTGTTCATTAACACTCATTGCCTTTGTTCAGGTCCGCATCATTACCATTATCTCAATTATTAGAGGCTCTTCTATCTTCCTCCCTATAGAATGTTTGTAAAGAATAAAACCCCATTGTTTTGTACTTATGGTAAAGCAAATTTGCCCACCCAATTTGTCAAAAATGCTTAAGTGGCTCTGAATGCCTGTTGTTTTAATTCCTTAACGCAGCATTAGTCACTTTTCACAATGACATTTAACATCTCTTTTACATTTTTTTGTTGTTCTTGTTTGTTTCTCAGTACACCCAGGTCTCCACTGACCACACAGACTTGCCAATAAGACTCTGTAGTTGTTACGGAGCAAATTTTGTAATTTATATCTCCATGTGTTGGGTCATATTGTACTTCCTCCCTGCAATGACATCTCCCCTCTCTTGCTTTTGTAATATCTGTCCTTTTAGGCCAAAATTAAATCTTCTGGTCATGATCTTTTCCTTTTCCATTTATCCATGTTCCATTTATACTCCAATAAAACATGTGTCATTCTTGTCTCTGTTATGATAATTTATGTACATCTCTCTTCCTCTCTCTCTTATTGGCTAACATTTTACTAAAACAACAACAAC
Organism: Canis lupus baileyi; assembly: GCF_048164855.1. Classification (NCBI taxonomy): domain Eukaryota; kingdom Metazoa; phylum Chordata; class Mammalia; order Carnivora; family Canidae; genus Canis; species Canis lupus. The sequence goes on from NC_132846.1 coordinate 58,888,244, forward strand.
AACAACAAAGAACATTTAGTATGTCTCTACTGTGGGCCATGTTATTTTGCTAAGAGTTTGGAAAGAAAGTAGAATACAACAGAACCTTTGTGCTATGAAAGTAGTTACTTTCAATTTAGTGGATCCACAGTTAAACAAATTATTACAAAACAATCTGATGTAACTACTTATAAAAGAATATATAAAATGTTATATAAAAAGAGAAGAAATACTACCAAAGTCTACCTATGAGAGTAAGGGAAGTCTTCATTAATAACAGGTTAATAGTGAAAAAAAGTAACAGGTTAATAAAACTCAGTCTTTATAGATGAAGAGAAAATTCAGGCAAAAATGAAGCAAGACTCCTAGAAAATAAACAGATTAATTGGAAAAATTAGATTGCCAGATGCATACAAAGGATTAAGTAAAGTTAGATTCAGAGTGCTTATAGAGGAAATGCAGTAGAAGTCAGGTCATAAAAAGTCTTTTGTGTCCTACTAAGGCTGTAAAGGATAAGGAAGAGCTGAAAAAATTCTAAGTGGAGCAGATTTGTGTATCTGAAACACTGCCCAGGCTGTGGTGCAAAGAGAGTATGGCTTTGAGTAAATTAAACTTGAGAAAGGGAGTAAAATTATAGGATTGCTACTGTGGTTCAAGTGAGACATGATTAAATAATGGACCATGGCAGTGGCCTTGATCATGAAGAAGAGAGGAAGATTTGAGGACAAAGAGAAGTAACCAGAAGTAATAGCAATGTTTTTAGTGGCTAATTGACTACAGGAAAAGAGAGAGAGAGAGAGAGAGAGAGATAGGGAGTTGAAATCATTCTCTGGTTTGAGACAGGGCAACTAGAGAAGCAGGCAGTCCATTTGCCAACACAGGGAATGCAAGGAAAGGCTAGTAGAAGAGGCAAGAGAATGAAGTTGTGTTGGACAGGCTGAGTTTGAGGTGCATTTAGAATTTTCATCTTGAGTCATCAATTTGAAAGACAGAATAAAGTTGAAGAGCTTGAAAAAAAAAAAAGTTGAAGAGCTTGAGAGAGAGATGATAAGACAGCTCGAGAGAGTATGAAGGTGTTGTCAGGACTTGGAAGCAACACAGGTAATTAAAGTGGCAGCTTGCAATGGAATGTCCAGAGTAAGGTTATGGAGTGAAAACATTCAGAGAGCACTAAAAACTCTCAACATAAAAAGAGCCAAGGGAAGCTTATGATCAGTAAAAATGTAAGGTGAAGAAGATTTTAAAGGAATGTAGAGTAATGAAAGATGAAAAAGGAGAAAGTTTTCAATGCCATCACATACTAGCAAGCTAACAATGAAATATTATCCATTGAATTAGGGAATCAGGATCTTTGATATCTTCATCAAGTCATTTGCAATTGGAGGAAAAGTCAATTTTCAGCAACTTGGGAGTGGAAAGAAGGAGACACTACATATTGTATTCTGTTTTTGATATGGTGAGAAATGAAGAAATAGTATGTGGTAGAGCAATTACCAAAGAGAAACAGTATTGTTGAATATTCTATTTCTGTTCTTGTTTTATTGGTGAGAGATCTCAAGTAGAACTATAGTTTTATGGAAATGACCAAATGGAAAGCAGTAAAGTAACTCCCTTGAGACAGTGGGAATTTGATAGAAGTTGAATCAAGGTGAATTGTACGTATTAGAAAAAAAAGGTGATGGAATAGTCTTTGAACAGTATCTGGAAAAAAACCCAAGATTTTAAAAGAAAAAGTGAGATGCCTTTGTCCCCCTGCACAGCACTTGCCCCCCAAACTTGGATTAGGAAACTAGGTCATCCATCTACTGTGATGTAGAGAGGAGAAGGGGCCTTTGAAGAAATGGATACATATCTGAAATAACCACTGTGTGGATATGGACAAGGACTTGACCAACTGCATTTGGTAGGATGTCTGTGCAATTTTCAGGGCCCATATGAAGGTTGACACCATAAAGTTTCTATGGTACCTTTATTAAGAATTGGATGATTTTTATACCAGGTGCAGAAATAAAAGAGATAATGGGACAGGGACAGTTCAATGTAGATTTGAGGAATTTTAGATGGAATATAATTTAAGCATTGTGCAAGGAATGTTGAGGTGATCATATAAAAGATCAGAAGTAATGAACCATGAGGTTTTGAAGCCTTAGAAGTGGGTGGTAAGTTCAGGAAAAATAAGAATTTCCTTTTGGTTGACGCAGAAGCCTGTTGTTCTCAAACTTATGTGTATATAAGAATCATCAGGGATATCATGTTAAAAGTGTAAGCTTTCAGGCTGACTCCACAGACTTTAGGGTGAGTTTTGGGAAACTACATTTTTAAACCATCCCAGATGATGATGCGGGAGGTCCTCAATCAATTTAACTTTTTTTTTTTTTTTTTTAAAGAAAGAAAACACTGAGAAAGGATGTCAGTTGAAAATAAAGATTGGGAGTGAGGCTGGAAAGGTAAATGAAAGTTGTGTTGTCATGGGACTTAAGTGTTTGTGTTGAAGAATGTAAAATTCTTCTTTCAGATAATATATTAGCCTGAGAAGTTTACAAAAACAAAACAAAAACTCTAAGAACTAATAAGTAAGTTCAGCAAGGTTGTAGGGTACAAAATCAACAAGCAAAAATCAATCACATTTCTACATGCTAACAATGAACATGTGGAAATCAAAATTTAAAACATAATACCGGGATCCCTGGGTGGCGCAGCGGTTTGGCGCCTGCCTTTGGCCCAGGGCGTGATCCTGGAGACCCGGGATCGAATCCCACGTCAGGCTCCTGGCATGGAGCCTGCTTCTCCCTCTGCCTGTGTCTCTGCCTCTCTCTCTCTCTCTGTGTGTGACTATCATAAATAAATAAAAATTTATAAAAAAAAAATAAAACATAATACCATATATAATCATTCCAAAGAAATGACACACATACGTATAAACTTAACAAAATATATATGAAATCTGTATGCCCCAAATTATAAAATACTGAGGAAAGAAATCAAAGAAGAGCTAAATAAACAGAAAGACACGTTATATTCATGGATGGAAAGATTCTATATAGTAAAGATGTCAATTTTTTCCAAATGGATCTATAGGTTTAATGTGATTCCCATCAAAACCCTAGCAAGATTTTTTAAGACATCGTCAAACATTCTCAAACGTATAAGGAAAGGCACAGGTACTAGAGCAGCTAAAAACAATCATGCAACAGAAGAACATAGAAGGAATTGCTTTATGCATTATTAAGCCCTGCTGCATTTCTATAGTAACCAAGACACTGTGGTCATGGTGGAGGGATGAATGCTTACAGCAATCAAATTGAGAACTCATGAATAAACCCATGTACGAATGACCAGTTGATTTTTGACAAAGGTACAAGATCAAGTCAATGGAGTAGATAGCCTTTTCAAAAAATTGTGATGGAGCAATTGGGCAACCACAGAGGGGAAAAAAAAAAGGGTTGTGACTGAACCTCAAACCTTATACAATTGATATATCAGGTGGAAGTTTTTGCAAGAAAATGGGAATTGGTTGTCCTTGTCTGGAGCAGGGGGGGCAGGTTTGAAGTCTTTCTCTCCCTGCCCAGAGCTTCCTGACAGGACTCCTTCACCAATCAATGACCCTCTGGATTTTGTTCATGGTGTCTCAAAATACACGTGCATCAGTACGTCTTCATGTTAGAAGACAGATTGCTGGGCCTCACCTTCAGAGTTTCAGATTCTTAGTAGGTCTATGGTGAGAACCAGGAATTTACAGTTCCAAATGAATTTCCAGATGTCCCTAGGGAATGCTGATGCTGCAAGTAGGGAGTGACGCTCTGAGAACCTCTGTTTTCAGTGTCCACAGAGCACAAGTGAAAATTGATGTTCACACCATAAGCAACCGAAAGACATTTTTAAGGTAGTAATAAATGTAATAAAACTAATAATACCTTGTCAATATTTGGAAGATGATTCTGAGTGGGAAGATAGTGGAAGAACAGTGCAAAGAATGCTATGGTGGTCCCCAAAAAATGAAAGAGGCATATTTAAGGAGCCAGATGTATAATTGGAAGTGATTGGTGACAGCTTGGGAGTCAGGAAAAAGAAGGAGGCATGCCAGTGATGTGTACAACATTTTGGCTTGGAGAGATTAGTTTCTCTTCAATGATGTGACAGAGAAAATACGCTCAACTCTGCACATTAACATAGTCATCTTCTGTAAGTGATCTAACTTTACTTCTAAGCACCCACTCCAACAAGAATCAAGGGGTGACTGGAACTTAAATTGCCAACTAATGGAAATAGATTATTACAGAAGAAGAAGAAGACTATTTCAAGAAGCCCCACCCTTTTGCAGGTCAATGATCACTATCTTGTTTATTCTCCTCTGTGCTTCTGGGAAGATGTAATTTTGCTAATTGAGAAGGGATGAGGAGTATTGTGTCCTAGGAGACTGAGTATCAATGGCATCAATGCCGGAAGATGACTCATTGAATCTATTGAGGTGTGACAGGTGCCATCCAGCCTTGTGGTTTCAGGTCACTCCCTCTGTGGTTGCTACCTGCCATCAGCCATTGGTACCAATGTTTGCATTTGTGATGTTCTCCTTTATCTGATGCAGGCTTTGTTGGCCCAGCTGCCCTCTCAGCATTTCTTGGTTCCATCAACAAAACAGGTGGTAACTTCTGTTGTCCTGAGTGCCATGTGTTGACCACGGACCATCAATGGTGTCACGCAGCTCTCCATCCAAGCTTCTGCCATGCATGCTATACAGCTGCTCCTCAGCTACACTTCATCTGGATCTCAGCCAAACACTGAGCTCCTTTCTGAGGTTTTTCCCCAGGAAATCATGCTAGAATTCCTCAGGATTCATGTGCATAGCCCTGAGTGTTAGGGAAACAGAGGCCTTACCAGGTTCTTCTTTTACCATTCCCTTTCTTTTTTCTCATACTCCAAGGAAGCAAAGGAGGCTAAGCATTTTCTGCTAGTATTGGGGAGAGAACTCCCCTGTGTTATCTTCTCCATTCCCAAAGTAGTGTTCATCCACTCCTTTTCTAGAAGCTACAATCATGGATGAATACAGGTGGAAATGGATTTGTCATAATGTAAGATACACTGGAAGATAGGACATATGCAAAATATCCCAGGCACAGAGTGATAAAGAATATGAAAAAGGAGCTACTTTGTTAGGGAAGACAGCTTACTCTGCTTGAGCAGGATTAAATTTACGTCTTGCCATCAGTCTTCTAGTTGGAGATAATCCAACAGAATTTGGGAATATAGATCTAGAGTTCTGAAATAAGATTGTGCTGAAAATATAGATATAATAATTCTCCATGTAATTCTTCAGGTTGCCCCAGCCATTTAATTAAAAGTAAAACAATCAGTTAATTAAAAGCTGTCTCCTTAGCTGGAATATATTCAAGCTAATTGGAGTGGTTTTACGGTCATGGTTTTTTGGTTTTCAGTTTTGTTTGTTTGTTTGTGTTTTGTTTTGTTTTACAGAATGTCACACTAGTTAACTATTTTGACTATAGCCCTGGGATATGCTCTATGTTTAATAGTTAATTTTGACATTTGGAGTTTGGAGAATTAATTTCATATGGCTAAATTACAGATAGTGACATAGTATTGTAGAAATGGCCCTATTTATTTATTACAAAAATGATGTGGTTGCAGCTTAGTTCTGGGTTGAACTAAAAAAAAAAAAACATATTTGTAATTACTCCTCCTCACAGTTATAGCTCAAAATGTCTATTTGATGGGGGATTTGAGAAAGCAGTCTGATTGTGGTGAGAGCCTTTCTAGAGTCTTCTGTCTGCTAACTTCCTGTCCTCTCCCTTCCCTAGTTCCTCACTCTTCCCCACTCCCAACCCAAGCCAGGTTTCCGCTCTGCAATCCTATTATCCTTGTTTCTTACCAGCCACTTCTCAGATATTTTTTTCTCCTGGCTTTTGCATTTTTTTTCTCCAACCTCTGAATGTTGGAGCCCCCGGAGGTCCATGCTGGACAGTTTTCTTCTTTCCCTTACCCTTGGAGATCTCATTCTGTCTCCCAGATTAGTGTGTTCATCAGCACAATTACCATCTATCAGCAGAGAACTTGCATGTTATGTCTGGCTCTGACCTCTGTAAACTCCAGACGCTCCAATATCTGCCATTGTGGCTCAAGATAGAACCAATCTTGAATTTAAATATCCCAGATAGAATTCTTGATACATGTCCTCCGTGCTGCCATAACAAAATAGTACAGAGAGCATGGAGTAAACAGCAGAAATGTATTTTCTTATAGTTCTGGAGACTGAAAGTACAAGTTCAAGATGTTGGCTGGGTTGTGTCTCGTGAGATGCTTCACGTGGCGAATTAATGGCGGCTCTTTTGCTGTTTCCTCGCCTTACATTCCCTTAGTCCATTTGTGTGGGGAAGGAGAGGGCTCTCTCTCTCTTCATCTTCTCAAGGCGACCTATGATATCAGATTAGGATCCCACCCTCATGACATTATTTAACTCTAAATACCCCCTAAAAGCCTTATCCCCAATTATAGTTACACTGGGAGTTAAGGCTTTAACATACACATTTTAGAGGAACACAATTTAGCCCATCCCCTCCTTCTTCAGGATCCTGAAACTTTTGGTATGGAGGAAACAGAAAGCAGATGTTATTATAAGGGTAATTCTATTCTCTGGTGCCCCTTCTTGTAAGGACATGGATCCAATGAGTTCAGGGCCCTACTTTTATTTCCTCTTTCAACCTTAAGGTCTTCCTTTTAAATTTATCTACAAAGTAAGCCACATTGGGAGTTAGGACTTCAACCCATGCATTTTGGAAATCACAAGCATTCAGTCCATGTCATTCCCCGCAACTTGAATCTTCTCTTCCATAGTCCTCCTCCATATTGCAGTCAATGAGGTATCAGTGTGACCTCCAATCCATCAGTAATGCAACGGCCTCCATCCTCAAAATCCATGCCGAGTGTGATCATGTTTCACCTCCTGTCCACCTGCCTCTCTATAGAAGCCTATTTCAATAGACTCTAGATTTCCCTGCTTCTACTTAAGTTTGTCTACAATTTGTTTTCCACAAACGTAAATCAGATAATTTCACTCTCCTGCTCAAAGCCTCTCATACCTTTCATGTCCCTTGGGATGAACACCAGCCTTCTTGGCCCTGGCTGTGAGACCTCACGTGGTGCAAGAGGCTACCAACAGAAGCCAATTCCTCTACCCTGGTTTATTCTGTTACTATGCTACACTTCTATCAGCCCCTTTAGGAGTGTTCATGCTTCTGCCTTCCCACCTTTGCATTTGTTCTTTTCTGTCTAGGTTGTTCTTTCTTTCTCCTGCTCTGTGCATGGTTTGATGCCTTCACTTCAGGACTGTGTCAGTTGTGTCTACTGCTGCCTCCTTCCATTCACTTTTCAATCCCTTGTAGCCAGGTATCATATCAGAGAACCTACGTTCACTAGCCAAATTGCTAAATCTAACAGAAATGATTCAGCTTGTGTATAGCTCGTGCTTGCAGCAGCATTTGACACCCTCGAACACACTTTTTTTCTTTCTTGAACTATTCGTCTTTGCCTTTCGTTACACCTTTCTGATGTGTCACTCATGAAACATTCTTCTAAGGGCAAAAGTAATGAATAAACAACTGAATGTATAGCATGAGGTCACCTCGATAGGAGATGCTTTTTCGGACTAGCCTGTCTAAACCATAGTCCTTCTTTTACTTTCCACCCCAAGACTCTATTTATCACCACCTGATAGGCTATTATACAATAGAATGTACACTCTCTGAGGGCAGAAGGTCAAGAATGTTTTTGTAAATCCTTGCTATGATTCTGGTTTTCAAAACACCACCAATCATGTGGTCATAGCAGCTCAATAAATATTTTCTGAGTTACTGACTGAATCGTGGCATTATTAAGCCAAAAGGAATATCATTATTTGATGCCTTACATCTTGGTGTAATTTCAAGTAATTTTTTTCTTATTTTTGATGCAGACAATACAAGTACTCACAAGTTTCTAGAAAGTGTGTACAGCATCCACATAGTCCTGAGGGAAGTTGGGTGCAGTTTACACCATTACAATAAAATTGGAAAGAGAAGAGAGAAGTATGAGCTCACTCCACTGCCTGTCTCCAGGGAGAGGTTACAGTGCAAAAGGTAGAGATGAAAACTATAAACTGTTTTTTCTTGATTTGAACGAAAGTTTCAATGTGCCTGAAAAACTGTTGCATACGTCTGTGGTTCTCTGAGGAAGAAGTCAGCACGAGTTCACACTCAGTCAATAACCTCTTTAATAATTTCTAGAAGTAACTGCAATATCCATGGTTGTGCTATCGTTTTTACTGTTCCCCAAGTATGTTTTGATCAGTTGTAGGAAACAAAATTAATTCCTCAAGTTTCAAGATTAACTGGCAAACTCTCAGTGAAACTGACCAGATTATCAAGTACTAGAAAGCACCATGGCATAGACTGAATGTGATAGAAAATCCAAGTGAGAAAATGAATGCATTTTCTTGTTTTTATTGTCAGAAACGTATTAAATTGAATTAATTGTGATGTGTAAACATTCCCTTTTGAATCCGTAATGAAATCTCAGTTTCAGAATATGAGGAATCCAGAGCCAGCCAGACACAGACGACGAAGACACATACCCCTTCACATTCAGAAATGAAGTGTTTTGAGGATCAATCATTGAAAAGTGTCGTTCATGGTGGGATATTTGTCAATTATAAGAGAAACTGCTACGTGATGGCACATCCTCCCATTACATTTTCTTACTTAGAAGTAAGAAATAAAGCCAATTTTCGTTGCCTTAACGGAAGCAGCAAGCTCATTAGTTACAGATGCATCAAGTCTTCAGCAGGGTGATAAGGATGGGTGGTATCCCATCCAGCCCACCTCCCACATCTGGCATTAAATATGCCCCAGTGAGTAGCCATCCTTCCACACTAGGTTTGAGAAATTCTCTACTTCATACTCTATCTAATATCGCTGCCAACCAAAGAACACTCCTAGGTGTGTAACCCTTCAGCTGCAAGAACTTCAAAGACAAAACTTATTTTTTAAAAGATTTTTATTTATTCATTTATTCATTAGAGACAAAGAGAGAGAGGCAGAGATATAGGCAGAGAGAGAAACAGGTCCCTCGCAGGAAGCCTGATGGGGGACTCGATCCCAGGACTCCAGGATCATGCCCTGAGCCGAAGGCAGACGCTCAACTACTGAGCCACCAAGGCATCCCAAGACCTATTTGTAAACAGTTTGAATTATGCTTCCTTGTTTCAATCACCCCTGTACATGGGGAGGTGGCTGGTTGTGGTTAGAAGAATAGCAATCCTCAACTTGATAAGATACGATAGGCCGTATTTTGGGGTGATTTCCAAGATTCTTACTTCCTGGTATATATAAATTTGTACATCATTCCTTCCCCTTGGGGATGGGAGGAACCTGGAATTTGCTTCTAACCAGTGGAATATTACAAAGGTTAAGAGGATTTTTTTTATCTATGATTAAGGTCCTTAACCATTTGATTTTGATTTAGTCAAAGGGTGATTTTTCTGGGTGAGCCTTACTTAATCAGTCGAGACCTTCTCTGAACCTAGAGACTCTCTTTGTTTCTGACTTTGAAGAAGCAGCTTTGAAAGCTGCAATGAAATGAATTCTGCCAACAGACTGAGGGGGCTTGGAAACTGATCTTTTCCTAATCAAGTCTTCAGATGACAACACAGCTCAGCCAACATCTTGGTGTCAGTGTTGTGAGACCCCGAGTAGAGAACCCAAATAAGGTGTGCCCAGACTCCTGACCTATAGAACCTGTGTGATAATAAATGCACACTATTTTAAACTCATAAGTTTAAGTGATAATTTATTACACAGCATAGGAAACTGATACACAAGCGTTCAGGAAGTTAAAAATAATTGCTGAGCAAAGACAAGGATTTAGGGCATGAGATGTGTTCTCTGCTATCAGGACAGAGGAGAATTCGATGGAGAACATTGATAAAAATCTGAATTTACTGTATCTGATAATCTGAAGATCTAGACAGTGTTTTAGATGTGTCTACTTATTTGACTCATAAAATAATTTATGTAAATTTTATATTCCCATTCTCATCCTCTAAACCTATCTTATTATTTTCTTTTGTATATTCACTAAACTGTGTAATTTACTTGTTTCTTGAATATAAAATGCACCACCATCTGGATAAAAACAGAAAAGAAAAATCAATGATTTGGAGAGCCTCAAATATACAGATGTTTAGTGTTGAATAAACTAACATTCTGGATGGCTGACTGATTTGTATTTGCTTTTATTTGGATGTTTTGGGACTATGCAGATATACCACTTGAATCTGTAGTTAATGATAAGAACCCAGATTTGTTAGTGATGACAATATGTAGTATGATAACATGAATTAAAAACCTTCTATGACTGTGCCTATGTGTGTTTGATAAAATGTTTTCTATTTCTTCTCCTATCCAGAGTTTAATATATAATTGAAATGAATTATAACAAAATTTACAGACTTCAAGACATTTAAAATTACATTTCTATTTTGCTTCCCATAAATAGGGCTTCTTCTTTCTTTCTATTTTCCACTGGACCTCAGTTTCATTCATTCTTAAATGCCCAGTGTTGTCGGCAGTGGTATATTACATTAGAATACAATAAATAAATAGTCCAATTGGCAGAATAAAGAAATTCTCACTGTGCTTGTGGGAAGGGATGAGCTCAGAATTTTTCTACACCATCTCCTTGAACCCCACTCCCTGAATAGAGAAATTCTTGTTGTCTCTAGTCTGGAATATTCTGACTCAGCAGGATAAATTCCTGATATTCATAGATACAACTAAGTGTTTATGTGTGTGTTGATCTATGGAAGAAGTAACCCTAAGGATTTTTTGTAATACAACATTACCAGTCATTGAGAATAATTCACAGATAGTGGGACGCCTGAGTGGCCCCACAGTTGAGCATCTGCCTTTGGCTCAGGGCCTGATCCCGGGATCCAGATCGAGTCCCACATTGGGCTCCCTGTGAGGAGCCTGTTTCTCCCTCTGCCTATGTCTCTGCTTGTCTCTCTCTCTGTGTCTTTCATGAATAAATAAATAAATCTTTTTTAAAAATTCACAGATAGTAACACAAAGCCTATGCATTCACATTTTTTTCAATGAAATGAGTAAGACAATGCTCTTTTACAAATAATTATAAATTGAGTGAATGTGATAAAATCTCCCTTGTAGAGATACAGAGACTGTGGTAATTCAAAAGAAGAAGAAGAAGAAGAAGAAGAAGAAGAAGAAGAAGAAGAAGAAGAAGAAGAAGGAGAAGGAGGAGGAGGAGGAGGAGGAGGAGGAGGAGGAGGAGGAGGAGGAGGAGGAGGAGGAGAAAAGATGGGAAAGAGGGTTTCCATTTGGGGAGAATTGTTCTCAACCAACTTTATAATGTAACCTATGAATATTTGATCTTTGAATCTCTATGGCATATAGGAAAATTTCTTTTAATTATATTGAGCACTGGAGGTTGTATATACATAGTTTAACACTGAAAATTCTTAACCACTTAAATAAATTCTTAGGTTGCATGTTCATACTTTTATCTGATGAATAGAGTAAGGGATTAGTTGCAATGTTGGAAAATTGCATTTTGGGAGGACTGCCTACTGGACAACCAACCTAGGCATGTCCTATGATTATAGGACAATTTCTTCAAAGAATCTGGTGGTGAAAAGAAACATGGGTGATATATCCTGAATTTGGAATTTTTATGTTAATCTCTAAATGCATTACCTTTTCTCAGGCATTTCTCATTGCAAATAAATGCCATCGTCTCACTATCATGAGTAATATTTTTCAATACAAAAAGTACTTGAGTTTTCAAGTGCTTCCATATATGTTATTTCAAGAAGGCATGATCTCCTTTAGGAAGAGAGAAACATTTTTGTTTTTGTTTCTGCTTGCAGGTCACCTTGGGCGATTGAAAAGGAAAGCATTCTTATGCATCCAGATTCATTTATTTTTTGGCTTGAATTTGTAGCAGAGAAAAAGCACCAATTCCCCACTGTTTCCTGTTCGTAGCAGGTCCAGCTGCCTGCGGGTGGTCTGTACGGCTATGAGAGCAGAGCTTCATGTAAGAAAGAGGTTGCCCATGGTCTTCCAACCTCAGATTCATCAGTTAGGATTGCTAAGATCTGGCACAAACTCTAGGGAGAGATTATAATTTGAAAAACTCTTCCCTTTAATTAATGATTGTGTTTCAATCTTAGTATAACTCTCCCTTGTTTAAAGCTACCCTTGCATTTACGTACTGATTTTTAACATTGATTTTGTTATGACATTGTCTTAAGATAACATTTCTACAAAGAAAAGGCAATGATATTTATTGATGTTTGCTTCAAGTAAAGCACAATGGCTTTGTTTGAATGGATAGTTTGGTATCTTTATAAATTTTTTAAAATTTATTTATTCATGAGAGACACAGAGAGACATAAGCAGGGGGAGAAGCAGGGTCCCTATGGGGAACCCAATGCAGGACTCGGTCCCAGGACCCCGGCATCATGACCTGAGCCAAAGGCAAACAGTCAACCACTGAGCCACCCAGGTGCCCGATAGTTTGGTATCTTAAAGTTTATTAAAAATGGAAATGAAAGGGTCATCATTGCAACTTAAAACAAAAACAAAAAATTTCAAATCAAAGGTATAATTTAGAGAACATAAAGTTGAATTATGTTAAATTAGTCATATAAAAATGTGAACTTTATACCTTTCTGTTTAGGTTACATATTTGAAATATCAATTTTGTTTCAGGAGATAAATTTATACATTCTTATCTTTCAGCTATGTTTTCTTTTCTTTTCTTTTTTTTTTTTTTTGAGCTATGTTTTCAAATGAAATTTCTGTCTCCAGTACCATTTTACTTAACAATTGTTTGAGCTATTTTGTGTTCCAGAAATGGTGCTATGTCCTGGGCATTCAGAGATAAATATCACCCACTTGATACACATCAGCCTATGGAGGAAAATAGTGGACTCCAACAGGAACTAAATGAAGGAAGTAGAATGATCTTTTAAGACACATTCCTTTAATCTACTTTTTATGCTGACTTAGAAATGAGAAAGAATGGTTCACTTACTGGCAGTTAATCATGTTCAGTCAACTTGTATTAGTTGGTAGCCCTTTGGTGTTTGGCTGACCATGCATGAGTTATTATTACTGATGGGAGAGCAGGACATTGCAGGCTACTCAGTCACATAGGATGGGTGTGAGCCCCTGTCTCATCCTTACTTAAATCTGTGACTTCAGGCAAGAGATGAGGACCCCAGTGCTGCACAGCTCCATCACAACAGCAGGATAATTACCATATGTCCCTACTGAAATGTGAAGATGAACAAAACAACATGTATAAATCACTTAGGAAACTGCCTGAAGTATTATTACTGAACATGTGCTATGGGTTTGCAATTACAAATTCCATGTAATGTTATAAGTAGAAAAAAAAAATAAGTTCCTGGATCATAGGTAAGCAGAATATTTTGATAAAGCTAGGACAACCCATTTGAAATACCAAATTAGGTATAAGAATCCAGCATCTGGTGACATTGTACTAACCCATAGGAAGACTACCAGGTTATCAGCAATGAGAAAAATGAGCAGACTGTGGCAATGTCTTAATTATAAACTTTCAACTCATGGGAATATTTTTCCTACACTTGAAATCATGCCCATTGGTAAGGTCCTTTAAATAATCTTGTTCAATATGCACAGGGATCTTGTATAATTTAAATGACTTCCCCATTTTTCAGATAAATGTACTAAGGTCCTAATATAGTTTAAGTGAATTTCTCATAGTTGTACAGCTAGAATTTTATGAATTTGAATGCATGACTTTTGACTCTGAAGCCTGGCAGTTAACCACTTATCTCCTGTGGGGAGGTTGAGCATGGTTCATATGAATTTCCATAAGTCAAGACAGAAGGAGCAGCCATCTCATCACTGGAGCAAAGGTACATGGATGAGCCAGCTGTGGTTGGGGACAGTGAGGGATCCACTTTGACTGATAGTGTTGGATTAAACATGGGACTTGTATAGTTGTGGATTAAATCAAAACTGAAAAATAAGAAACTCAAAGTGACTTAAACAAATAGGTTTCTTGTTCACATAACCAGAAGTTTAGGGGTAAGTGGTTACTAAGGTAAAAGAGATAGTTTAAGGATGCCATCAGGGCTCCCATATTATTTTTGTTTGCTTCTCTTCTTCATTTATAATAGGGTCAATTTTTTCCTTATGTTCATCACTTTACGGTCATGTTTCAGTTCCACATAGGGAAATGGAAGAAGCTTGAGGAAGAAGCCTTAAAAATCTATGTCAGCCACATATGTCCTTTCTTTAAGAAAGTCATAGGTTTCCAAAAATTCCTCTTACCTCCACCTCCAACCAGGCAGACTCTTACCTTGCTCTCTCTGGCTGGAACTAGTTCACAAAGTCAGCCTAAGCTATAAGGGGACCAGACAACTTTCAGTATAATAGTTAGTTTGGGGGTACCTTATGTTGCAGTTACAAACAACTCTCTGAACATCTCTCTGAACATCTTGATGACTTTAAGGACAAGGGATAGGAGAACACGGTTTCCTAGAGAAATGTACTATTACAAAATGGCAAAGGAACAAGTAAGTGCTTTTCTTTCATCAGATTCTAGAGCTTGAAATGTCTCATAAGTCTCTACGTGAATCTACAAAAGAAAAAAATATATCCTACATGGATCTCAAATATAAGGACAATATTAAGATTTCTCTTGTGACATTTTCTGCTCTTGATAATTTGCTTTCAGGACTAAAGAGCACTGCTTCTTCCTTCCCACTTTCGGTGCCTGCTACGCAGAACAGCTGGGCCTGTACTATAGATTGAAAGTTTGTTATACTATATGTTGGCAAATTGAACTTCAATTAAAAAAAAAAAAAAAAAGAAAGATGATTACCATAAAAAAAAAAAAGAAAAGGAAAGGAAAAAGAAAGTTTGCTTCCCTATAACCTCATATGTTGAAACCTATTCTGAATGTGATGGTGTTTGGAGGCAGGACCTTTGGAAGGTTATTTGATCATTCAGGGGGAAGGAACCCTCACAAATGGCTTTCATACCTTTTAAGAAGGGACAAGAAAGGGTTTCCTTCTCTTTATCTCCCCCTGTCATGTGAGAATGCAGCAAAAAAGAACTCTTCCACAAGGCAGGACACAGAGTCTCACCAAACACAAATCTGTTGGCTTCTTGATCTTGGACTTTTCAGCCTCCAGAACTGTGAGGAAAAAACATCTCATTCTTTTTTATTCGAGGAGATGTCTTGTACCAAATGCTATTCTCCTCATTCCTCCTCTAGTAATAGCACTAGTGGTAATGGTAGTAGTAGTAATCAGGAAGGGAGTAGGGACTAAAAATAGGTTGCTTTAGGCCCGGACAAGAGAAGACCCTTCTCAGGGTCCTGCAATTTATAGGACCTTGTACTCTGGCCCTTTTTAGTTTTGTCCATAGAACAAAAAGTACATGGCTACAAGGGACTCTTAGATCTTATTAGATTGCTTGAGGCCTGGCCCGATGCCCCTGAACCTATCTTTAATCCTGCAGTTTTCTTCCCTAGTTGGCCTCCTGAAGGCCCCAATGAGAGGCTGTTGTCATTATTTGGGAGAGGCAGGTGCATGAGCCCAGCTGAGCAGATGGGCGTTCATGTATATATGCAGAGGCCCTTCATGCTGAGTAACAGAACCTGGAGTGGGAAGGGAAGACCTAAGGTCCAGGATTTCTCATTGTCCTCTTGCCTGGGGCATGACAAATTTTAAGGGCAGGCCTTACAGGAGAGGGAGATAAAAGGGGGTGAAGGTGACAGGGAGGGAAATGCAGTGAAGTGTAATTGTAATTTCAGGTCCCAGAAATTGCAGTCCTGTGTCTTAGGGAAAAGAGAGTTGAATCCTTTGTAAAGAACTTGATAGGGTCATCTCAGGGAGCTTTCTTCGGCTTAATTGTGTTCTGATAAGAAGAAAGCACACATAGGCACAGTGAAAGAAAAGAGAGAGAAGCTGACTGTTAAGATGATTATAATTGCTAGGGAAACCAAAGCTGCAGTGGTATCTTAAAAAACAAAACTGTTCAGTTCCATGAACCTGAAGATGTAGCTACCAGGGCAGCTCTATGTTTCCATTTTCCTCAGTGTATCCTTATAATTAACTCCAATTCCCTGAGGCTCCATTCTGTTTCTTGCAGCCTCCAAGAGCTGGGCTATGGGAATAATTATCCCAACACCACTGCCACCTTCCTCATGCCTTCAGAGACTCACAGCTAAAATGCTATGAGAGATCGATCCCTTTGTTTGAGTTTGAAGTTTGCAGCATCAAAGCACTTTAACAAACTACACATCTGTCCTCCTGTTGTCTTCAGCTGATTGAAGGTAAATGCCATGGAAGCCTGTGACAACTTTGCAGAAGGGGGAAACTGACCCTGGGGGGGGGGGGGGTGTTTCACTGGTTGCAAGCAATGGCGGAGTCTACATCTAGTCCAAGAGAGCCATTTGTCCCTACTTCCTTCCTTCACATCTGCACATTCGTGCTTTCTGGCTGAACGTGTTTCACAAACAACCAACCCAAGCCTTGGTCTATGTTGGAAGTTTGGTAGAAAATATAGTTTCTAGTTCAAATCTCTTTTTCCTATCTTCTTCATCTGTGTTTTCTTTTTCTTTTTTTAGGTTTTTTTCAAAGTGCTGAGAGATTCAGCTCATTGACCTTGCTGCACAGATGCATCCTTCCCCTTGCAGTTCTAATTTCTAACTCCTGTTGAGAGCTATTGTGCGAGGGCATTGTTAGGCTCCCATGCCCCGCTCAATCCTCAGCCTTTCTTCTTAAACTTCCAACAGCGCCAATTAGTACCACATGTGGTGTGAGTTTGCACAGTGGCTGTTGTAGCCAAATCCTGAAAATGTGGCCAAAATGCTAATTGGCCTATAGACAAGTTCTTGGGTGTGAGTTTCGAGGAAAACGTTTAAGCATCACAGCATAAATATAAGTCCTTTTATTTTCTGTAGGTCCTGGCATGCTTTATGCTTTTAAAGTGAAGTGTGCAACAAGACCTGGGGTGCTCTAAAAGAGGAAATATGAAGAAATACCAAAATGAAATAAAATTGGAAGAGTAGATCATTGAAAGCTTGGCTGAAGAGCTTTAAAGGAAGAGACAATGTGTGCCTAGAGTTTTGAGCTTGTAACTGCCCGCCATCACGACAGAGGTCCCTAAAATCTGTCCATCAACAGCAAAGCAAGTGCCTCTTGCCCTCCCAACCCCTTGAATCTTTTAGCAGTTACAAGAATTTTGTGTCGGGAACCTTTTTGTGACTAGGTACATCTATTCTGATTTCCCTGAGTGCTTCGTCTCCAAGGATGTGTTCTATCATCCCAAATCATAACAAATCACCCTGAATTCATTGCCGCATTTTCTTCCTCCGTTGTTCTAGTTTAGTGCAGAGCTCAGGTCTGGGTGTGCAGTCTTTAGAGAGTGAGCAGAGACCCTTGCCAGGTCTCCTTCTTCATCTCTGCCCTAATCTGGGGAAATTATATAAATTTGGGGGAGAGTAATGACATAGTAAGTGGACACTATTAAATGCTAGAGACTCTCTTAGGCATTTCATTATATCATTGGTTTAATGATCAAATGAACCTACAAGTAATTATCGTCTCTCCCACTACAGAAGTAAAGAAAGTAAAGTTCAATGAGGAAAGACATTTTTTCTAATTCATATAGCTACAAAGAGGTAAATCTGGTATTGAGACCTGGTTCTGTCTCATTCGCTAAATGATACTGTCACATAAAACTTGAGTGATCAGGGATCCCTGGGTGGCGCAGCGGTTTAGCGCCTGCCTTTGGCCCAGGGCGCGATCCTGGAGACCCAGGATCAAATCCCACGTCAGGCTCCCGGTGCATGGAGCCTGCTTCTCCCTCTGCCTGTGTCTCTGCCTCTCTCTCTCTCTCTGTGACTATCCTAAATAAATAAATAAAATATTTAAAAAAAATAAAAAAAAAAATAAAACTTGAGTGATCATAGAGATAACCATTTATAAAGCACTATCAAGTACCAGGCATAATGTAAAGAGCTTGACACACATTTTCACTAAGCCTTACTGTAAAACCAAGGTAGGCACAGGCAAACTAAATGACTTGCCCAAGGCCACGCAGCTGAAATGTGCAGAAATGAGGTCGAATACTGATCTGTATCATCTCTGCTCCTTTCATTGCACTAAACCTTCTACACCAGTAAGAGGCCCCAGTTTTCTGTGAGACAAAATGGTCACTGAGTCTCTTCACCTCTCAAGAAGAACACCCTGGAGTATGGTTTTCCCTGGCATCTGGGGAATCACAGCTACAAGTCATCTTCTCAAGAGGCTATCTTCAAGTCATTGTTTCTGTGTACTCCCTCATAAACCGAGTTCTCGTGTTTGTCTTGTCGGGAATCATCTAAGGCACCCTTCAGGACCCTGATATGTAGTTTCTTAAAATAAGCAGAGTGTACTCAGCCCCAGAACATTTGCTTCCATATTGCTATGAGATCCTGTTTCCCCAGGTTTCTCATTTGTATACAACTGAGTAATTGGTGGGTAACTGGCACCTTAAGTAGTGGGGGGGGTCCCCATGCCCTCTTTCTACTTAGTGGTAGATCATGCCCATTATATAACCATATATGGGCTCACCTTCTTATATCATCAGTATCACTCAGTGGACATATCTGTAGTTGTGCTGTCCAGTTGGGATCTTGGCCAAATCAGATTTGAGTTATTTCTCTGTATGTCTTCTACTCACCATGCCAAGTGGTTGTCCAGATCATAATTTGGGTTTGAGCAAGAAAAGAAAAAAAAAAATAATCTTGCTGACCAGATCAACTAATTTCCCTAAAGTATCAAGCTTTCATCCCAAGATTAAAACCCATCATTCCTGATTCAGCTGGGTTTAGTCAGTGACCTGGGCTCTGTGTATATCCTATTTCCAAGGCCAAGCGGCACAAACCACAGCCTGTCTAAGTATTTGCATAGAAAACAACCCGAACCAGAGATTACGCAGTTTGGGTTGGGAAAAGCAATCCATTCCATTTACAAACATCTGTTGAAAAGGTCAGACATAGGTTGGCCAGTCCTTGGACTCTGATTCTGGAGACTACTTTGGTTGCAAGTAGTGTGTCCAAGGGAAACTAAAATTCAAAGAGAACCCAACGTCAGGCAGAAATCCCTGACAGTTAACTCAAATTCAGTCCAAACTAAGATTTCACAGTCTCTTTCCAGAGGTGTTGAGCCAGAGAGACAAGTGAGAGAATTTATTACTTTTATTCAAGTATATAGACAAAGAGTAGAAATTGTGTGTGTGTATATTTCCGAGAGAAAGAGCGAGAGCGAGAGAGAGAAACATTTCTGTTAGCTCATCTTAAATTCAAGATTTTGTTTCCTTTTCTATACATGCATAAAGAAATTATTTTCAGGTAACCAATGTGCTGCTAGCAAAATATGGATCATCGATTTCATTTGATTTATTTCTTTTTTTCATGGAAAGCCACGCTACCACTCAAGGTAATTTAAAATAAAGTCCCTGGTAATAATGTGCAGTTTAAGCAATGAAAACAACAGAGACTATCAGTTTCCATTTCAGAGTATTGGAATGAAACATTCTTTCAACTTGGGGTCAGTGAACACATACTGCTATAATTCCTACAAGCCTGTGCCCCAAAGAGCTCATTTCCCTGATCTGATCTGACCAGGGATGTATCTGTCAGGGAAATTCATTACCAGTCTCCCAGCAATGCCAAATGAAGTGAACTGCGCAGCAGGGCACACTGCACATGTAGGAGAACCAAAACCTACTACTATTTATTGGCTACTAAAAGAAATTTCCTTTTAGGATCCACAAATATGGCTTTAATTTAGTGGGGTTTTGAGATGGTGGGGAGGGATGGGGGATGAAGGAGGGGGGGAAGTTTAGGAATATTCTTTCTCATGTAAATGGAACAGTATGTTTCTAAGCTTGGTCTACTAAGAAAAACACCAATGTCACAATCACTCTTACTCGCGTCAAATACCCTGCCTCTGTGTTTGGGCTTGAGCGTGGTGAGGGCTAATTCCAGAGGGTGCCTTATCTTCAGATTGGCTGGGTAATAGCCATCTATCATCTACCTCTTTATTTTTCCTGTCTTTGTCATTATGCTAATTACAATCTGTACCAATTGCCTGATCAGTCAAAGTAAAGAGATAGGATCTGTTTCACTTATGTTCCAGGCCGTGTCTGGCTTTCTTGGGTGTTTGTCAGGATGGTGGTGAGTCTTTTGCCTTAATCAGAATTTTAGCACAGGGAACATTAGTTGGGCTTATATCCATGCTGTGATTTGAAGTTCAGTGTGCTACAAGAGTGTGGTAGATTAAAGATAGTTGCAAGCTCTTTGAGGAATGGAGTCTAATTCTACACTCCTTGGACTGGCTTACATAACTTTTTCCACTAATAAAATGTGAAAGAAGTGGCTTGGATAATCCAACTTTGGGCTGTACAAAGCCTGGCCATTTTGTCTCTTGAAATGCTTACTCTGTTAGCCCAGAACTGCCATGTAAGGAGTTCGACAAACTCCCACATCAAAACAAGATACCATCAATCTGTAGGCTTACAATCGACAGTCTCAACTGAGTCTAGCATTTGGGTCATCCAGAGATGGGTCTCTTAAGATGGGGTTCTGAAAATGCTGGAGATAGTTCGTATCCACTGAACCAGCCTATCCACCTGCTGAATATCATCCAGGTGACACCTGGAACAAGAAAAGGTTTCCAACTACCTGTCAACTGGACAAGTATGAGAGCTAGTAGCAAATCATTGTTTTAAGCTATCAATTTGCGGGAATGTTTGTTAATCAGAAAAAAAAAATCCCACCTAAACAAAGCTTGATTCAAAAATAGAAGCATACCACTTTATATGCTAGGATGGTCATCTCATTTTTGTCATTTTTGGTGCATGCTTTTATCCTTTGGATCTCAGATCAATTGTCATTCCCTCTTAAAGCCTCTGTCTCCGGCTTTGCTCAAGACAGATTAGATCTTCATTCTCCTTATTAAGTCCTCCTGCCTCAAATTCAGTTCCCTGAGGAGATGTAATTTTTAAACTGATTGATCATTTATTCATGTAGGAAACACCTACCAAGTGCAAGTCATGATGTTCATGGCTGGGAAAATTGGGGAGCCTCTCATTTTGTTTGTGGCATTCCTCAAACCTAGCATGCATGTACTTGGAGCTTGACACACATCAGTTTTTGCCAAATTCAAACTTTAGACATACTCTCTTTTTGTGCAGTTAACTGGTCGCTCTGAGTTGCCTCATTTGTTGCTATAAGATAGAGATCATGAATATGGATAGCAATTAGAATTGACGTCAGGGACACCTGGGTGGCTCAGAGGTTGAGCGTCTGCCTTTAGCTCAGGGCATGATCTTGGTCCAGGGATCGAGTCCCACATCAGGCTCCCTGCGAGGAGCCTACTTCTCCCTTTGTCTATGCCTCTACTTCTCTCTGTGTGTCTCTCATGAATAAATAAATAAAATCTTTAAAAAAAAAAAAAGAACTGAGTTCAAATTCAAATAAAAGACATATGACTGCATTGATACCTGTTTGTGCTTCTTTCATGATAGAAGTTATTTTGGGTGGCTCAGTTGATTAAGAAACTGCCTTGGGCTCAGGTTCTGATCTCAGGATCCTAGGATGGAGCCCACCTCTGCTCTGCGCTCAGGGGAGTGTCTGTCTATGCCTCTGCCCCTCCCCCTGCTCATGCGCACTCTCAAATAAAAAACTAAAAACTAACTAACTAACTAACTAACTAACTAAATAAATAAATAAATAAATAAATAAATAAAATATTTTTAAAGAAGTTACCCCAAAGGCTAAGGGGTTAAATTACAGTCCCATCACATCACAGCAGCTCTTTGTTTCCCAAGCACTAGAGTGGGAGCCATATTATTCAACTCCTACAGTTATGAGTATTAATACATTACTATGTATAAAGTGGCTTGGAACAGTGCCCTGTACATAGTAAGTGCTAAAGAAATATTTGTTAAACAAAATAATTTAAAAATATTTCTTAAAAAAATATTGCTTAGAATAGTATCTAGTATAGAAGGACAATGATGAAACTATTTTTCTCATGCCGTGCCATTCCTTTTTACTTTTTTTTTCTTTTTGCTCCTTTTAGCTTGTTGACACCTAAAAAGAAGTGACAAGTTTATACATTGTTTATCTTTTTAACCTAAGTAATGGGTAAGTTTGAAAATAATTTAGTTTCATACTACAGGGCAAATGTTATGTGGGTAAACCAAGCTCTTTGTTAATTAAAGCACATACCTGCTAAGGCTCTCAGATGGGCAAAAGCCCAATGATTTTGGCTTTCTCTCTTTTTTTTTTAATCACTTGATTTATTATTGGTTTGCAAATATAGTACTGTTGAATTGCAGTGAAGTGATACTCGGTCAAATTTTAACCAATGCATGTACTGTGCACTTCTTTCTTTGAGTATTAATATTCTACTTTATAGTTGAATCTCTAGGGGAGAAAGAAAGGAACGAGGAAACAAACAAGGAAGATAGGAAAACAGAAAAGGCAGACATGTTATATGTCAATATGATTCAGTATCATTGGATCCAACTCATTTCTGTTTCATTAGAATCTTTATAATTAAAGTCATAGAAGTTTAATTATATTAATCTGAAAATATATTCTTCAACCTGAATAAACACAGCAATAGGAAGATCTAGGGACACTTGGGTGGTTCAGCGGCTGAGCGTCTGCCTTCGGCTCAGGGCAGGATCCTAGAATTCTGCTTCTCCCTCTCCCTGTGTCTCTCATGAATAAATAAATAAAATTTTAAAAGAAAAGGAATAGGAAGGTCTAGTTTTTATAATTACTGGTGGGCAGTACATATCCTTAGAACTTTCAATTATACTGGCAAATTAGAGTCATTGTATACAGTCATATAAATACATATATATACATAAATATATGCATATAATACTGATATTGTTTAATTTATGTCAATCATGTCCAAGTAAAATTCAGCAATCTATAGGTAGAGAAAAATAAAGGTTTTCAAAAAACTATATGTGTATCTAATTTCTAGAGAGAGATCAAACAGTGATTGCCTTAAAAAATAGAATCAGAAAACAGATAATAAGCAGTTGCAAATGCATGAAATTAAATAAAGCAACTAGTGAACATTATATAAAACAAATATTAAAAGGAATAAGGATGGATATAATGAGTCAGGAGTTACCAACTCCTCCTCTGCTTCTACTCTGTAAATTCCTCCCAACCAGCTGCTTCTTTCACAAAGAACCTCCCACTCTGTTTTCTAAATGTTTATAATCTTGAACTATTTTCTGATCAGATGTGGGTTCCTCAAAATATGAATCTCTATGTGACTATCCTTGGTCTTAACTACATTATATTGAAATGATTTGTTTACCTGACTGCATTTTCCACAGGTCTATGATCTCCTCGAAGGCAGTGCAACTGCCTTCTACTCGGCTTATTATCTCAAGTCCAGTATGTGTCACAGAATGTCAAGTGGAAATTGTCTTCACATCTCAATGTGTCTAATGACCCAAAGCTGCATATAACAGGTGACAAGAAATCCTGTACTATAATGACAGCTGCTACACACATCACTGTAAGATTTAGTAACAGTTTGGCAAACTGATCCTGACTACCAACACCCTTACCCACTTTCTCTATGCATAAAAAAGGCTGGACATTTTAAAAAGTGCGTTTTTCTTTCTTTTTTTAAACGAAAATACAGAGAAGAAAGTGCTTCACCTTCACCTAAAGGTGAGAGAAAGAACCAGATATTTCTCCCTCCACTTTCTCCTGTTCCCACCATGCAAAATGAGGGGGAAAACCAGAAGAACCACTCATGAACACTTGATTTTTTTTTTTTCCAAAATGGCAAGCAATCTCTTCATTCTTACATAGACTCTGGCTGAGATGTTGGCTGATTCCAGCAGACAAAGCATAGGAGTGTTCTCAGAATCTGACATTTATCTATGAAAAGATTTGTGCTTGCTTTTTTTTTTTTTTTTTTTTTTTTTCCTTGAAAAAGCCAAAGGAAGGAGGATACCTGGCCCTGGAAAGCTAGGCAAGAAAATAGACCTGCAATAGATACAACCACTATTTTCACTATTTTTAAGAGCAAAATACTTTGTCACTGGTGACTAAAGATACCTCTGAAAGGGACCTGAGCTTTGATTCCCCAGTGAGCCAAAAGGACTTTAGCAGAAAGAGGCTCTGGGTGCATTGTCTGGGTCAGGATTTGAGGGAGTTGCACAACATTGACCACAGGCAATTGCTTTGACACAGAAAAAGTGGAATTTAGTCATTGGAGTGGCATTGGAATAAGCAATGCCAAGAAAAAAATTCCCTGCATAAACTCTATGATCAAGGGTTTGTATTTTTAGGAATGCTATAGCAGAGGGTACCAATTACCCAAGGCTTTACATCCAGGATTTTACTCCCTTGTCTGTAATTCTACTCTGAATCTAGAAGAGCCTGGGCATTGGAAGACAAACTCACAGGAATGGGACAAGAGCAATGGAAAAATTAGATAGTTGTAAACATTTTACTCAAAAGCATTTAGTTTTAAGTCCACATTTTGATGAATTTTGACAAATGTATGCACTTGTACAACTACCACCGAACCAAAATACAGACCATTAAAATCACCCAGAAAAGTTTCTTGGTGCCTCTGCAGACTTTGACTTTCCAGCCCTACTCTTGGCCATATGAGATCACTGATTTACTTTGTCGCTATAGATAAGTCTTTTTTTTTTTTTTCAAATTTCAAATAAACAGGATATTAGAGTGTCTGCTTTTGTGTTTTGTTTCATTAAGCTTGTCTTTTTTTCTGAGATTTATGCACACTGTTGATGTATCAGTTGTTTGTTCCTTTTTAATTCTGGAATTAAGTGCAATTTTATTATATGGATATGCCACAATTTGTCCATTCACCTGTTGATGAATCTCTGGGTTGTTTCGAGTTTTGGGCTACTATGAATAAAGCTGTTATAAACAGTAGAGTCTTTGTGCAAACTTATGTTTTTATTTTCCTGTTTAATACTTAGGATTATAATTTCTGAATATATGGTAAGTATATGCATTTAACTTATAAGAAAATGTAGGACTATTTTTCATGTTGTATCATTTTACATTACCTCCAGCAAATATATGAGAGTTCCATTTGTGCCACATCCTTATCAAAACTTGATATTGTGGGTGTTTTTAACATTACCTAAAAAGTATAGTATCAAAAATATATACAGAACTAATACAACTCAACACCCAAAAAACAAATAATCCAATTAAAAAGTGAGAAGGGACGCCTGGGTGGTTCAGTGGTTGAGTTTCTGCCTTTGGCTGAGGTCCTGGTCCTGGGGTCCTGGGATCAAGTTCTGTATCAGGCTTCCTGCGGGGATCCTGCTTCTTCCTCTCTCTGTCTCTGCCTCTCTCTGTGTCTCTCATGAATAAATAAATAAAATCTTTTAAAAAAGTAAGCAGAAGACATGACCAGATATTTCTCTAACGAAGACATATAGATGGTCAACAGACACATAAGAAGATGCTCAACATCACCCATCTTCAGGGAAATACAAATGAAAGCTACAATGAGCTATCACTTCACACCTGTCAGAATGGCTAAAACCGAAAACAAGAAAAAACAAGTGTTGGCAAGGATGTGGAGAAAAAGGAGCTGTCATGTGGTTTTGGTGTGAATGCAAACTGGTGCAGCCACTGTAGAAGATGGTGTGGGGCAGCCCCCGTGGGTCAGCGGTTTAGTGCCGCCTTCAGTCCAGGGCATGATCCCAGAGACCCAGGATCGAGTCCCACATCTGGCTCTCTGCATGGAGCCTGCTTCTCCCTTTGCCTGTGTCTCTGCTTCTCTCTCTCTCTCTGTGTCTCTCATGAATTAATAAATTTAAAAAAAAATCTTTAAAAAAAGAAGAGGTTTCTTTAAATCTTAAAAAAAAGAAGAAGAAGAAGAAGATGGTGTGAAGATTCCTCAAAATATTAAAAATAGAACTCCCGGGATCCCTGGGTGGCGCAGTGGTTTAGCGCCTGCCTTTGGCCCAGGGCGCGATCCTGGAGACCCAGGATCGAATCCCACATCGGGCTCCCGGTGCATGGAGCCTGCTTCTCCCTCTGCCTGTGTCTCTGCCTCTCTCTCTCTCTCTGTGTGATTATCATAAATAAATAATAAAAAAAAAATAAAAAAAAATAGAACTCCCTATGATCCAGTAATTGTACTACCGGGTCTTTATCACCAAAATACAAAGACACTCATTCAAAGGGATACATGCACCCCTATGTTTATAGCAACATTACTTATAATAGACAAATTATGGATGTCCATCGAGATATATATAATATATGTATATATATGTATATAAAATGGAATGTTATTCAGCCATAGAAAAGAATGAAATCTTGCCATTTGCAACAACATGATGGAGCTAGAGAGTATGGGAAGCAAAATAAGTCAGAGAAAGACAAATACCGTAACATTTCACTCATATATGGAATTTAAGAAACAAAACAAATGAGCAAAGGAAAAAGAAAAATAATGAGAAGCAGACTCAACTATAGAAAACAAACTGATAGTTACCAGAGAGGAGGTTGGTGGGGTGTGTGTGAAATAGGTGATGGGGAATCAAGAGTACACTTGTAATAAGCACTGGGTGATATATGGAATTGTGGAATTACTATATTGTATACCTGAAACTGGTATAACACTGCTAACTATACTGGAATTAAAAAAAAAAATACCTAACTTAGTAAGTAGTGTTATTTCATTGTTGGTTTACTTCACGTTATCCTGTTGACTATGGATTTTGAATATTTTTATGTGTTTACTACCATTAATGCATTTCCTTCTGAGAAATGTTGAAAGCTTTCTCTTTATTTTCTTATTGAGTTGTAAGAAGTTCTTATATATACTCAATACAAATCCTTTGTGAGACAAATATATAACAAATACTTTTTTTTCCCCCCGTCCTGTTGAATGACCATCTTTTCCTCACCTGGGCACCTATGTCAAATATAAATTAATTATATATGAATGACTTCATTTCTGAACTATCTATATATACATTTATCCTTATACAGATAACAAAAGGTTGTGGTTCCTGTAGTAACATATAAGTTTTGGAATCAGGTACTCTAAGTCCTATAGCTTTGCTCTACTTTTTCAAAATGACTTTGACTATTTGACTATGTTTTGTCTTCTGCACTTCCACGCACATCTTAAACCAAGTTTAATTTCTACAAAAAAAATTGCTGACTTTTTCTTGGCTTTTGTTGAGTGTTAAATTAATTTGGGGAGAATTGACACCCATTGAATCTTCTAATCTATTGACATACAATGTTTCTTTGCTTATTTGTGCTCTTTTAAACATTTCTCTCACCAATATTTTATAGTCTTAGTCCATAGTTCTTACAAATATTAAATTAAACTTTACCCAAAGTATTTCATATTTCAAAGCTATTGTCAATGGTAATAATTTGTGAAGATTAATGTCTAATATTTATTTGCTAGTAGATAGAGATGCAGTTGAATTTTGTAAACTGAACATATGTCCTATGACCTTACCAGTTGTTATTTTCAGAGATTCTTTAGAATTTTCTGTATAAAACATCTAGTCACAAGTGCATAGAAGCAGTATTACTCCTTACTTTGTAATCTCTTGTCTAATTTTTTTTTTTCTTAACTCATTTCACTAGCAGGACCCTACATCTAGCTGAGTAGAAGTAGTAAAAATACTTGTTTCCCATCTACAATATTAACTTGTAAGTCTTATACAGATTTCCTTTAAAGGTTGAGGAGCTTTCTATTCCTAATTGTTGAGAATTATTATCATAAATCGTTACTGAGTTTTGTCAAGTGTCCTTTATATCCATTGATTGATCACAGTGGATTTTATTTTCCATCAGCTATTGTGTATTAAATTGATTTTTAAATATAAAATAATCCTTGTATTTCTCAGATAAATCCGATTTGTGCATGGTATAAGATTCTTTTTATATAAAATTGGATTTAATTAGCTAATATTTTGCTAAGAATTTTGTTTATGAAGGATATTATTTTCTAGTTTTCTTGAAATATCTTTATGGTTTGATAACTGTGTAATACTGTTTTATAAAATGAGTTAGGAAATGATAACTCCTTTATATCATAAAAGAGTTGAGGTACAAATAGCAATTTTTGCTTCCTTAAATGTTTGAGACAATTGACAAGAGAAATTATACAAGACTACAGCTTATTAATATGACTGCCAAATTCTAGGAATTGCTCAGGGAAGTATCCAGACTTAGGCAGTGGCAATGGGAAAGGATGGTGGAAATATTGGCATTTCTCTGACCAGGCAGGAGGAAGGGAAAATGAAACATCACCATACACCCAGCCCTTGGGCAATATCTGCATGGAGCTCAGAGGTTCAAGGTGTTTTCTCCCTTATAGATTGGATTATGCAAGCCTGCAAGGAGTCTTGTCTTAATCTCCCTGGGCACGTGGGATCCTGGAAATCCATAGAGGAAGCACAACAAATCCTAGGGAGTTAAGAAGAAGACAGGCTATCTATGTCCCTTGAAGAGGCTGATCAGGGCATATTCATTACAGGATGAAAGCCAAGATACTCTAATCCACTTTAAGTACCTGTATAAGACACCAAGTGGGACACAATATTTATGATGCCAATATCAATTCATTGCTGCTATGAAAGAAACTGACAAATCCTGGGAATGGGTATAGGCTGTGGGATTTGAGACAGTTAAGGAGCTCAGAAGCCAAAAGCCTACCCCAAGTGGCTGTCAAGGGCCCAGTAAAAGTAACCCAGAGGCAAATGTGGTTTGACCTCATTGTTACTGGGATCTCACTGAAGAGACCCTACTGCAATTTGACACTCTTTGTCAGCCTGTGGAAAGCCTTAAAACCTCAACAGTTCAGACCTGCTCCTCCTACCTCTCCTGCCCCACTGTCCCTGATGCCCCACCTGCTCCAGCAAGAGGCCTCAGGATATAGTCCTATTCAGAATGAGTGCCTGTCATCCCCAGGTATAGGATGAAGGCTATGATTACCTCCAGATAAGGGCCACTGAAGGTGATTGGAGACCCACATTGAGCTCACTAGTCACTGATCCCCCAGAAATAAACAAAGGTGACAACTCTGGTAGATACTGGATTTGAATGTATTCTAATACATAGTAACTCAGAAATTTTTTGGGGCCAATCAGCATTATTGAATACAGAAGGCAAATGGTTACCATCAGAAAGGTCCTTTTGACATTGCAAGTTAGGTGTTTTCCCTTGTGCCTAAGAAAACAAAATTCTCTCTCCAATACCAGGGAACACACTGGACGCTGATATCCTTACAAGAGCAAACTCTGCAAACTTCTATCAGTGAATTTCACCTCTGGGTTAGAGTAATCAAACCAGTGCTGAAGGGAAACACCGACGGGGACCAAGTAAGGTTTCTGCCCATAGGAAAAATGGTGCCTGGGAGGCATAGAAAAGCAGAAGACACCATCCAAGAACTGCACCAAGCAGATATTTTATGTTCTGCCCAGAGTGCTTTCAATAGCCTGTAAGAAATGGCCTGTAAAAGTAACACATCCTTTGTATTTTAAAAAAATTAACAAGGCAATTGCCAAATGAGTCTGGGCCCGGCCACTAGCAGTCCTAACCAATGAGGAATTAGCAAATTAATCATATTGGCTTGCTCCCTCTGAGCAAAGGTTCTAAATATGTGGATACTATATCTGGCCTAACTCAAGCTCTGCCTTGTAATCATGCAACCAGGCTGCCACCATCAGGGGATTGGAGAAGCTAAGTACCATCTACAGATGTCCTCATTGACTAGACAATTACTAGAGGTTATGTTTCAGAGGTCATGATGTGCAAAACTGAGCAAAGGAACATGGTATTGAAATACAGGTTCCATCACCCTTATAACCCTAAAGCAGGAGATTAAATTATTAACTGGTAAAACCGTTTTGGCCAGGTAGACTAAAGTACGATCCCAGGTTTTAACACATTTGAATGATCAACAGTAGAGTCTGGTACCCCATACCTGAGACTGGGGACCCCTACCAAAACACCTAAACCCTTAAAAGTATGAAATTACAGGAGACAGCCATTGCCCTGGCTCCCCCCATGGGTCATGTATGCTGCCGAACAAACCAAGTCCCTTCATTCATGGGAAAGGAGTTATCTACTGGAATTTGCAATGGGATGTTCCACCAAACTAGGTAAGTAACTATGCACCCCTGGGTAAAGGGAAAGTACTCCATCTCCATTAGGATCCCATTGGAGCAGGACCTGTTCAAATGCATTAAATGTGAAATGGAGCATTTAATGGAAAGAAGGGAGAAGATGGGGGTCCTGGTCTGGGATATACAGTCCCCAGCCCATCTCTTCACATCTGACAGCACTACTTCCCTCAGGCAATATGTGTGTATGAACAACTAGGTCAGATTCTTAAAGTTATAGTCTCATTAACATCTAAAGATCAGGCCACAAGAACAATTCTTCTAAAAGGAGAACTTACCAAGCAAGTTCCTACTAAATAGCTGTCTTATCAGTCTTAAACTCCTGCTACTCTTGTGATGTCTAGTCACGTGACAAGCTTTCTGTAGTGGGCCCACTTTTACACCTGACAAAGAAATCACTCCAGATGTTGGCAGCTGCCCCCTCTAGCTTGTTAGGATTGCCATGGTGGGTATGGTCCCATCAGGATAGAGATTGGAAGGCCATAAAGCACTACATGAAGGAAGAACAAGCTAAGATTAGTATTCTTAATTAATCTGCTTTTACCAACGCTGATCCAGAAACCTGGCCTGTGGCATACACTATCAATAATACTGGGTATGGGTATTCTTTTCCTGTCAGTCAAACTACACAAGCCATCCATCAAATTGCTGTCAAGAAGAGGGGGGTAAAATGTTAGAGGAGGTCATTCAGAAGACATGACCTCCAGTTGACCTGTGAGCTGAACCCCAGTGAACCTGAGAGAATCAGAAGTTCCTCCCCTGGCCCCCAGCCCCCTGAAAGGAAGGCTTTGCCCGTACTTCCATGGTGGGAACTTTTTCCAAGGATGCAATCTTGAGAAAACAATGTGTGGTTGAGACCATCCAAACAGTTTACGTGGGGACGAAACCCAGATAAGGCCTTCATACAAGCTTCTAAGATTCAGGGGGGAGTGTGGAGATCTCCACTTGCAGGCACCAGGACAAGCCACCCACGTATGCCCCCTTGCTTATGGAATCTGGAGTGAGAATGGGGCCAATTTCAGATTTTACTGGGGAGAGCTCCGAGTTTGCAAACCAACAGGGAAGGCTTTTAATTATGATTTTCATTTATCTGATAGACATAAAGGCACTTCTGTTTTCTGTTTCTTCTTTCACTTGTTTTGGTAATTGGGGATCTCTCGAGGGGTTTGTCCATGTGAACTAAAATTTTGAAATTGATGGCTTACTGCTATTTGTAATATTTCTTCTTAAACTTTCACTGTTTGATCTCTGGTAAGTTTTCCTCTTTCATTCTTGGTATATGTGGCTTGTTTCTTGATCCATCTAGCCGAAGTTTCCTCCTTTATTTTTGTTTTTGGTTTCTTTACTTTTATCTAGGCTTCAATTTCATCAATTTATGCTTTTATTTCTTTTTTAATATATTCATATTAAAAAAGAAATAAATAAAATAAAATAAAATAAAATTCATATTATCTATTCAATATATTAATATGAATAGATATATTCATATCTATCTATATATATTTTAAGGGGGAAACTTATGTCATTGGTTTTAAGTGTTGCTTCTTTTCTGATATAAATCTTTAAAGATAATAAGTCTTTCTTTAAGCTAGTTACAGTTACAGTCCATATTTTTGATATGTTGTGATTTTCATTTTATGTGATTTAAAATATTTTCTAATTTTGCTTGGGATTTTTTTTAATTCATATTTATGACTTCGACATGCATTGTTTGAGTTTCCAAATAT
Source organism: Canis lupus baileyi (assembly GCF_048164855.1). NCBI lineage: Eukaryota > Metazoa > Chordata > Mammalia > Carnivora > Canidae > Canis > Canis lupus. Next base: position 58,920,264 of record NC_132846.1, read on the forward strand.
TTGGGGGATTTCCAAATGCTTTTTTGTTATTGGCTTCTCATTTAATTGTTTTTGTGGTTACAGAATATTCTATGGTCCCAATACTTTTCTATCTTGTTGGAAATTTCATGTGCACCTGTAAATGTGTAGCTTGCAGAGGGTATGGGAATGTCAGTTGGGTCACGTTGATTGATATCATTTCAATCTATTGCCTCTTAATGCCTCTTCTATCTACTAGTTATACTCATTATTAAGAGAGGAATGGGGAAATATTCAATTTTATATTATTGTATTCCTTTTCAGTCTATTAATTTTCCTTTCTGTAATTTGAAGTTCTATTTTAAGATACATACACATTTATTATTGTTGTCTTCTTTATGAATTGACATTATTACAAAATGTCTATCTTTATTTTGAATAATATGACCTCTTTTGAGCCTTAGTCCAATTCTAATACAAGAAATCCATATCTCCTATGCTTAGAATTTGCATGCATATTTTTTCCTGTTCTGTAATTTTAATCATTCTGTGTCTTCACAGGTAAAATGAATTTCATATGGGCAGCATTTTGCATTTTTATGTATCCTGAAAATCTTTGTATTTTAATTGAGAGTGTACAACATTTGGATTTAGTATATAATTATTGAGAAGGTTGTACTTAACTCTATCACACTGCTAGCTGTTTTCCATTTATAGCACCAATTTTTTATTCCTTTTTTCCATTTTCCTGATTTCTTTTGGATTCATGAAGTACATTTTACCAATCAGTGTTATTACCACATTTAATTCTTTGTGTTTTCCCATGGTTGTCCTAAGGTTTATAGTATTACAGTGAACTTAGTGCACTCTATTTCAATTTAAATTTTACCATTTCATATGACTTTATAGATCTTAACTAAGTGCTTCCATTTCCCTTCCTTTCTCCTATCTTTGACATAATTATACAGATATGCATGTGTGATAACCTTTCAATGCATTACTATTATTTTTGTTTTAAAAATTAAACTATCTTTAGGAAAGATTTAAAATGAGCAAAATTTTTAAATTTAGCTACATATTTACTAATTAAGAATTTTCATACCACTGTGTGTACAAATTTCCATTTCAAATTATTTTTCACCTGAAGAACCTCTTTAACATCTTTTTGTACTGTCAAACTGTTGGTGATAAATTATCTCGATGTTTGTTTTTCTAAAAAATTCATTAATTTGACCATGCTAGTGAATGATATTTCACTTAATTAAAAAAAAAAATTCTATTTTTATAGTCTTTGTCTTTCATCACCTAAAAGATGTCATGAAAATTATTTTGGTTTGCATAGTTTCTGATGGGAAGCTTGTAATTACCCTTATCTTGGTTTTTCTATATAGTCCTTATTTCCTGGTAGCCTTTATGATTTTTTTCTTTATCAACAATTTTCAGTAACTTGATTTTGATATACTTTGGAGTGTATGTATCTATGTCTGTATTTATTATGCTTTGGGTTCTTTGAGCTTCTTTGTCTCATGTATGTGTGTATTTTAAATCAAATTTGAAAAATGTATATTATTTTGTAACCTATGTGGAATATATTGTCGTTGTTTCATATTGCTACTATTGTAGTTGCTTTTGGCTTTTTTTTTTTTTGCTTCGTTTTCTTTTTTGGAACCCTAAATGCACATATTTTAGGCTACTCGTGATTTTTCTACTACTCTTTCAGGGTCTGTTTATTTTCTTTCAGTTTTTAATTTTTCTTACTATGCTCATTATTCACAGATTCTGTTGTTGTTTTCAATACCTGGAGTTAAAATCTTTTAAATCTTTTTATAGTGTTTTTTGTTTGTTTGTTTGTTTGTTTGTTTTCTAAGTAGACTCCATGCCCAGCATGGAGCCCAATACAGAGCTTGCACTCATGACCCTGAGATCAAGACCTGAGCTAAGATTAAGAGTCAGATCTTTAACCAACTGAGTCACCCAGGGCCCCCTTTTCTAGTGTTTAATCTGTAGTTAATATCATTCAATGACATTTTTATTTCAGATATTTTATTTTTTATACATAGGAGTTCCATCTGATATTTTTTATATTTTCCACTTACATTTTCAGTATGTTCGTATTTTTCTTTGAATACGTGAATGTAGTTATAATAGCTGTTTTCATGGTCCTCTTGGCTAATTCCATCATCCCTATCATTTCTGTTACCACAGTCAGTTACCAACAGTAACTATTGTGATATCTAGAGGTAAAATAGGCAAGTGCAGTGAATACTTTTGCTGTGGTGGTTTTAGGGGAAGAAATTCTAAAAATTTTGTAACTAAAAGCAAACTGCAATGTTGAATATGAATACTGGCTTTATTCTACCTTTTGATTTTTAACATTAATCAACTTCCATATTAATTAAAGTTGACTATAGTTATTCTCAAATAATATAAGCCAACTAAAAAAAACCTCAAACATTCATATTTCTTCTACTTATGGACAAGATTTTCCTTTTTTTGGATGTCTATTAATTTTTGGATATTTGTTAGACATTTTGACATTATGTTGTTGAGTGTCTGGATTTTGTTTTCTTTCTTTAAGGATCATTGAGGTTTGTTTTGGCAGCCAGTCCTGTTACTGATAGATCCATTTAATCCCTTTAATCCTATTTTGGAACTTTTCTAGGGCATGGCAAGAGTAGTCTTTTATCTGGAGATAGACTCTGGCTTCTCAGCTCTGGCTTGTGGGAACTCAAATATTTCCCTTTCTAATGTGAATATAGAGCATTGCCGAGCTTATGACTTTCTGCTCCTTCTTTGAAGTTTTGCTTTTCACATCTGTGATCACTTTGTGATGTGCCAAGTTTTCTAGACTAAACAAGACTCCTCAGAATCCTTTGTGTTTTCAGTTAAATGGGAAACAAGAGAGGCAGTAGCCATCTTGTAGCGTGCACAAATCTTCTCCCAGTTTATCAATGAGACAGTAAGCCAGGTGTTGCTGTAAAGAAATTTCCGAGATGGAATTAAAATCATAGTCAGTTAACTTTGAGGTAATAAAAAAAACAATTATCTTGGGTGGGACTAATTTAATCAGATATAAACCTTTAAAAGAAGGTATAGGTTCTCTCTGAGGAGAGGGACTCAGAGCAGCAGCTAGGCCTGATAGGGCTTTCCCTTTCTACTGAATCTGCTCTTCCTAACTGCCTGTTTTGTTGCATCAGGCTAACTTCACCAGTCCCCTAAATTTCATAAATCAAATTCCTTGTAATAATTATATATTATTAATCATACTTACATACATATAATTATATTAATTATACATACATACATATTGGAAATATATCCATTTCTATGCTTTGCTATAGCCTCATTTCACCAGCTCCAAAATTGCATAAGGCAATTTATTTTAATAATTATATATACACATATATAAATACATATAAACACATATATAAAACACACATACACACACAAAACACATGTATACCTACTGGGGATCCTGGGTGGCTCAGTTGGTTAAGTTTCTGACTTCCACTCAGGTCATGATGGGATAGAACCCTGCATCAGGCTCCCTGCTCAGCAAGGAGTCTGCATGTTCCTCCCCCTCTGCCCCTTCCCCTGCTGGTGCTCTATCTCTCTCTCAAATAAATTAAATCTTTAAAAAAATAAAAAAAAATAAACATATATATGCCTATACATTATATATACTAAACTAAACTATTATAACGTAGTATGTAGATATACATCCTATTCATTCTTCTCTAGTTTAACCCTTGCTGAATTGTAATACTTACCAAATCCTACAAGGGATGTCTTTGTAAATTTCTTGAGCTCATTTCCTATGTAACTCCCTCTTTTTTATGGAATTCTCTCATACAAACTTCACCTGCTTTAGCATCCTCAAACTCTGACCTTGTTCTCCTGAACTCAGCAGGACTCATAGTTTCGGTTTGGATTTCCCCTTCCTGCTAATAATTGCTTCCAGTCAGAACACTAAGATTGTTGTAGATTTGCCTCATTTTTTTTTTTCCTTTTATGAAGCATCATGTCCTGCGTGGGTTTTTATTAAATATCTGAAAACCACCTTTTAAAAATATTTTGCTGAGTTTTCCAGTTGTTTAAGGTTGAGAGTTGAAGTTCTAGATAATTACTACAACATGCCTAAAAACAGAAACTTTGGTTTTGATTTTTTTTTTAATTTTTAAAACTTTTGTTTAAGGATTTAAGTTTTAGAGCAATTTTAGGTTTGCAGCAAAATTGAGAGAAATGTACAAAGATTTCCCATATATTTCCTGCCCCTATATATGCACAGCCTCCTCCATTATAAGTATTTTCTGCCAGAATGATATATTTGTTACAGTTGATGAATTATACTGGCACACCAAGATCTCCTCTAAGTTTATAGTTTACCTTAGAGTTCATTCTTGGAGTTGTACATTCTATGAGGTTGGATCGTCTAGATTTTTATATGTGAGAGTTGATTTTCTAGAGTTAAAATTTACCATAATCTTCCCACTGTAACCCAGTCACAAAGAATGGAAATATTTCAGACTGCACTTGAAGGCATTGGTGAGGGGGAGAATATCCTGATTGTATCCTTCCAAGTTCATCTGATTTAATTATTTAATTGTATATCTTACCTGGTACATAACATCCTTTCAAATTTTTTTTGTTGTACCATACTGAGTTGTGCTTCCAGCACCTACCTAACACAGCACCTGTTACCTAATTAATTTAAAGCAGCAGAGTGTAATGGTTAAGAACTTAAGAGCTAGATAAAATTATATTTGGATTCTAGTTACTAATTGACTAATTATATGACTTAAATGCAAATTTATTAATTTCTGGTAGCCTAATTTTCTTCATCTTAAATAAATGGTAGTTATAATTTCAACCTCATTGGGTTGCTATTAGATTAAATAAAAGCGTATTCACAAATTTCTTAGCACTGTTATTGTCCCATTGTGAACGCTCGAATGATCTTTAGAATCTTACTATATTTTTATTTAAAAAAATAATAAATATTTAAATAAAATGTGCCTATTAGCAAAAACTTGTCTCCATTTTTGAAGAAAAAGAAGCCCCAATTTGTTTGGAGCTTTAGATGTGATATTGTAAGTTGTCTAGATGATCCTCTCATCAGATGCTTGAAACTTGAGTCAATAGGGAATTAAATTCAAACAAACTTATGCAATCTAGACAACTATAGATTCATATAACTGAGATGTCCAGTGGTAGAGAAGGTCTCAAGTGATTGATGAGCTCCACTTCTCAAGAATCTTTTAAGTCCTCCTTAAGTTGCTTTCATCCTCAAGCTGATTTCACTCAAGGTAACAAAATGGCTTTAGTAAATCCTGGGCTTACAACTATATATTTCACCATCTGAAGTATGAGAATTTTTTCATACATAAATATAAAACAAATGCCCTCTCCTTTTCTTGGATAGCACCACCTGGGATCACAAGCCCATCCTTTCTAGTCAAAGTAATGGCTTATCCCGAGAGATAATCTGGGACTAAATGTCCATATGGTCGAATAAACCAGTGGTACAATTGATACGTATAGGTAGTGTACTTACTTGTGTTCTCCTGATCTATCTTTGAGTTGGAGCCAGACTTATTCAGTCAATACTTGCTGTTCAGTGGGAAAAATTGCAATGTTTTCTACAAAGACCATGTGTAATATCCACATTTTTTGTGTATGACCAGAGTGTGTTTTAATATTTTCAGTCATCAGAAACTTACTACAATCTACCCAAGTCACATGTATTGATTGTTGACAGATTTTGATCGGTATGTCTCAGATTTTGTGTTTGACAATGAGCTTGGACAAAAACAATGTCCTCTTCTGGACTGACAAGGCAATCTGAGAAACATTTATTTAATGGTCCTTATATATAAGGAAGGATACTAAAAGTTTTACATATATGTAATAATTTATCACTTTTCTCAAGCTTATGAAGCTAGATCTAGTATTATCTGCATTTTACAACTGAGGTAACTTGCATAGGGTGAGGGTCACAAAGAAATTGTCAGAGCAAGGGATTGGAATCCAACTGTTCTGGCTCCTAAATCCATGTTCTTAACCAAATACAATAATACAGTATCTATTAGTTGAAAATCCTTAATATAGAGAGAAATCAAAGACTGTAAAGTCTGATTAGTTGGGAAAACTTGCTCTAGCTCACTCTATCATCTATGTATCTATATTCATTTATCTATTATCTATCAATCATCTGTCTACCTATTCATCTTCCCATCTATCAAATCTACCTATTTTCTAGCAATAGTAGGGATACACTATAAGATATATTGTATTAACTACTCCCAAAATTTTCACTCTTTTACTTTTAATATGATGCATATATTAATTTATTTATTTATTCATTCATTCTATAACTCATTAAATGTACTGACCCATTCATCCAACCCGACACACTGAACTAACTCCTTGGAGTAAAGAGATTTAAGACAAGCTTCCTGCTCTTAAAGATGTCATAGTCTTGTCCCCTAGACCAATCTTTTTGAAATTGTAGGCTATAGGCCATCATTTAACAAAAAAAAAAAAAAAAAAAAAGACACAGGAATGAATAAGGAGGTTGTGAGATACACACACACACACACGCACACACACAATGGGATATTGTTCAGCCATCAGGAAAGATGAAAACTTGTCATTTGCATTGATGTGAATGGAAGTAGATGGTATCATGCTGAGTTAAATAAGTCAATCAGAGAAAGACAATTATCATATGGTTTCATTCATATATTGACTATAGGAAACAGCACAAAGGTCATAGGGTAAGGGAGGGAGAACTGAATGAGAAGTCATCAGAGAAGGAGAAAAACCATTAGAGACTCTCAGCTATAGAAATCAAACTGAGAGTTGCTGGAAGGGGGAGGAATGGGGGTTAGAGTAATTGGATGATGGACATTAAGGAGGGCATGTGATATGATGAGCACTGGGTATTATATGCAACTGATGAATTATTGAATACTATATCTGAGACTAATGATGTACTATATGTTGGCTAATAGAATTTAAATTTAAGAAAAGACTGGAAAATATCAGAATTGTTTATATGTAATAGTTGTAACTGTTATCTGTTTTGCATGTTTTATGTGTCTGTGTGAGTGTTCTATGCATATGAGTTTATGGTATAAAGAGTGTTTCTTAATGTAGGAAATGACCCAGAATAATTTAGAATGACTACCTTAGGACCTAGTCAACCAAATCTTTAGACTTTTTTTTAAACATCTTACTTCCTATCATTATATTACAGGGACTTAAGGAACAGGACTGTATCTTATATTTTACTTTATCCCTCCTGGCACACATCCTAGTAATTTGCTCGGAGTTACTGCTTAATGCAATGGTTGTCTTACTGATTAATGAAGAAGAAATGTTTTATTTGGAATTATTGTTGTCCATTTTTGATTGATAACTAGTTTCTTTGGATTTATTTTAGAGGTCATTTAAACAATACGCTTGACTTTGTGGTAAGGAAAACAAGTGGTTGGCTGACCAAAATTTGGAGTTTTTCAACCAATTTATGTTCTTTTTAGAGACAGAGCCCAAGTCTAGCTTATGAGCAGCTATCACAAGGCAATAACTCTTGCTCTCTAACCTTATTAAAGTAGATTTGTTTTGTCAATGTTGAGGTAAAATAGTTTTAAATAGTATTATTAAACCCTAAGCTAAGCAATAGCTTTACCATCAGACTTTATGTCTTGTGGTTGCAACATTTTATGGATTTATTCTCCTTGCTGTCAGCAAAAAAAAAAAAAAAAAAAAAAAAAAAAAAAAAAAAAAAAAAAGAGAGAGAAAAAAAGAAAAAAAAAAAAAGAAAGAAAAAGAAAAGAAAAAAGACCAGCTGGAAAAGGCTACATTAAATGAAGACCACAAGATTTTGGACATGCAAATGACCAACAGTAGGGAATCTGCGATGGAAATCTCATGTGTGTTGAACAATTTCATTAGTATATCATGCTTCTCACCATCCCTTTCTCTTTGCCTCTGAAACTTGTACAAGTACATAAAGATATAGAATAGTTTCTCTGACTAACAGCGTCGTCTGTCATCTCACCTCTACAGAAAACATGGGAAGAAGTAACCAAACCAAACAATTAGTTCTTTATGGATTTAGGAAAATGCAATAGAACAACCTTTGCTGGAGGTTCAGGACTTCTCTACAAAGAATGCCTGTGTAGTTAACATTCACGTGCTCATTTTTAACCTAATTTTTTTCCTTTCTAAACTTATTGATAGTCATCTGGGAAAGTGATTATTTAACATAGGTATTCATGTTGCAGAGCACTTTTTTTTTTGTAAAATATTTTACTTATTTATTCATGAGGGACACACAGGGAGAGGCAGAGACACAGGCAAAGGGAGAAGCAGGCTACCTGCAGGGAATCTGATGCGAGACTGGATCTCAGCACCCCAAGATCACAGTCTGAGCCAAAGTCTGATGATACTCAACCACCACTACCCAGGGGCCCCTACAGAGCACTTCTTAACTCATTTTCACTGTAGTTTAGAGTGGGCCTTTAAAACCTATTTATCTTCCATCCACTTATGTCATTCATTCATTCATTCATTCATTCGTTCGTTTGTTCGTTCATTCACTGTTTTAAAGACACCTAACAGAAAAAGAAAACCTCGGGGAGCTTAAAAGATAGTAATAACACTCCTTTATGCCTAATTAAGTCTTTTATGTAGTTCTCTAAGAAGTAACTTATATAAACATTTTTTCTGGTAATAATATTGCATAAATATAAATTGATACAAAAGCCTCAAACATGTTCTAAAAGCAAACTAAACATAATGAAAACATTAAAAGGTAGCTCATAGTGGTGTGATGTTTTATTGTTATTTTTTGAAATTGCTTATTAGTAAAGTGAATTAAGTTAATACAAGAAGAAGAGATGGAAATTAATTTAGTATAACAACTAATTCTGGGGACTTGGGGAATCACTTCTGATCACTCTCCTTTGTCTGTGAAGTATAAATATTTGAATTTAGCATCTAAAGCTATCTATAAGTATGACTTTAAGTTAGAAGGGGGTTTTCTACTGATCTTTATAGAATTAGACTTTTGGAGGAATGAGTCCCACTTACATTGACATATAATACATTGGCAGCTAAGTTATACCCAGTGATATTTAAGATAAAGGGATTTTGGAGCCCCACCTATACAAATAATGGACAAATAAATACTTTTTAATTTTGGAAAATCTATAATGCTGTAACGCTTTGTCTCCATGTAACCCAGACTGAGTCAATGCAACACCCTTGTGAATATTTCTATCACATATGAGTTGGAGTGGCGTAGTGGTATCAATTTTGGGGTGTTTGACTAAACAGATATAGTTTTAATCTTCAGAGATTCATTTCTCTTTAAAATGACTATACAATAGTCTAAACCCCATCTTGCTTGACCACAAAATTTTCAGTCTTTTGTAAGATTCCACTCTCCTGGGTGATCTGGGTGATTCTGAATAACATTTATGTGTTTTACAAATTATTCCTGGTTGTTGCTTGTCCAAGCTCTTATGTCTTTAGGTTATGATACCGAAAGTAACTCTAACTAACCATCTGTCTTCTTATGTCCTGAACTTCCAACCCAGATGTTGTAGGGGCCATCTTTCATCAGTGGAGTACCTTTGATCTTTTCTTTACTGCTCCAAATCTGTCTCTGCATTCTCAGTCCTCTCTGAAACAGAGCAAGAGGAAGGAAAAGAACAAAACAGCTTACCTCTCTCTCACTCCCAATTGTCAGCCCATTTCCCAGGCCACATAATTATAATTTACAGAGTTATGAACGTATTTTACATTTTCATGCTTTTGTAGCATCTTATGTTATAAAATTAACTCACGATGTTTCGGGTTGTCAGATTTAGCAACAAAAGTGTTACATATACTTTATGCTTGTATAATAATTACTTATTCTTTACCTGAAATTACAGTGTAACCAGGCATCCTATATTTTCTCTGGCAACCTTAACTAACTGAGTCTTCCTCCTAGAACTGGTTACTTTAAGAGAGAGAGAGAGAAGAAGAAGAAGAAGAAGAAGAAGAAGAAGAAGAAGAAGAAGGAAAAAAGAAAAGAAAGAAAGAAAGAAAGAAGAAAGAAAGAAAGAAAGAAAGAAAGAAAGAAAGAAAGAAAGAAAAGAAAGAAAGAAAAGAAAGAAAGAAAGAAAGAAAGAAAGAAAGAAAGAAAGAAAGAAAGAAAGAAAGAAAGAAAGAAAGAGAAAAAATATTTTGCTAGGCAAAAATGAATTAAGAATAAGTCTAGCCTAAGGAATCTAAACCTTCCCCGGAAGACACACAAATTTTTTGATTCTTAAAAATAGCAAGTTTCCATCATCCTTATCTATCAATGACTCAAGGAGTTGGATTTAACTTTCAGCCCATCTTGTAAATGGCTATTTCCCTCCCTAAAAGGTTGTTTCAGTGCTTAGGGAGAAACTTCTTTTCAAGGTATTGCCCTGATCTTGGAGATACTTCTTTTGTCTCAAGGTTTGGTTGATAGGATGCTTTCCTCAGATTCTCCTTTCTAGAAATCTGAAGGATAATCCCCTCCCCATAGTCAATTTTTTTGCCATTGCAGTCCAATTATAAGGAATATAGAAAGCAGTGTGTTCAGGACTGCCCATATAAGAGTAGAATGGAATGGGAAAAGTCAGGTTGCCCAAATACAAAAATGTCTTCATCTCTAATCTAAATTAAGGGGCTTCCCCAATTCTGAAGCTCTGAGCTGTTTTGGAATTCTTTGCATTTAATGACATTGCAGGGGCACTTTCTGAAGTTTAGCTGTAAAATGTTCTACCAGAGTGATATTTGGTGCATTTGGGTGAATTCTGCATTGACAAAACGGGCACTCTGCTCTGACACGGATCACAAAAATCTGCAAACTCAGTTTTCATAACCTATTTACAGTCAGATTTATATCAGTGTTGAAATGCTTTAGCAATCAAATTAATTCAAGTCTGCCTTAGCATCTCTTTACCTTATGATTAAAAATATTCACAATATTGTGTTATAGAATGTTTTTGCATGTTTTCCTTGCACTCAGCTTACTTAGTACAGACTTTGCTAATGCAACCTTCTGATCAGTTAACTACTGAAGCATTAGCTCTATTATCTGTTGCCTCAAAAATTTGTAACAGAATCTGAACCTTTGACCCCATCCTAGGAAAGTAGTAATTAATGTCAGATACATTTTGATAACACTGTTAAAATTATTTTAAATGCTTGAGCAGCTAATTAGAGAGAGTAGTTTCCTGTATTACTTTATCAAGCATCATCCCAGGGTGAATATTATCTTTCTGATTAAACACAACAGAATACCTAACACTTCAGGAAAATAATCAAATAAAGCATATTTCTATATAGAGTGTGTTTATCTAGGGAGCATATTTAACGAAGTAGCAATTCTTTCTCCTCTATGATTCAGAAAGTGAAATGGCACTCTGACCCAGAACATTCTTTACATGATGATGGCACCGTTTGTGTTTTGAGAAGTTATGAAACTCAGCTAAGGTCATCTGTGGGTCCTGCAATCTTGTACAAGATTAATTTTTCCAATATATTTTGTGGGTGTAGAAAGGATCAGAGGAGGCATGTAGGTCATGCTAGTGTCTGATGAAATTTTTCTTTGACACCTGCTGCCTGTCCATATTTAGTTTATGAGGAAATGTTGCTTAAGCTTGATGAGCCAAAAATATTTTGACTATTATGCTATTTACTTACGAATAAATAAATCCTAGAAACTTCTTTATTATTTCCAGATTTGGTAAATATTGGAATGAGGCTGGGAAATTAAGACATATTTTGATCCCAAACTTTTTTTTCAGCATTTCACATTAATTAAAGTCTAAGATGCATTTGGCTAAGCTATTAAAGTAATTTTAAATCCAAGACTTTAGACTGTCAACACTTGGTCAAAGTAATCTCCAGTCTTTAATAAATCTCATGATTACTTCACACAGTATTATTGGATTTCTTTTTTCTCTTTAAAGTGGATGTGGTATGAAGGTTTTTTTTTTTTTTTTCTTTTCTTTCCTTCTTCTAACTGCAAGCAATCAATAAATGTATGAGAAAATAGGTTAACTTTTTGAAACTCCCAAACTACTATTTTGAATACTTTGAAAGGATATCATGAAAACATGACTAAGTAGGCTGAGTTTTAAATTTTATGTATCACTAAAAAAATTTGTGATTTTTATGTTAGAAAAGGAATTGGTGATACCTGGCCTCAATTTAACCACCATATTGATTTACCCACATTTTCAAAGTGTATTCACTTCCATTAGCATGGGTAGAAACTGGCAAACACTCTAGCCATTTTGTCTTTGAATATGTGACTTATCTCACCTAACAATCATTCATATTTATTTTCTAATTCTCCAAACTCCATGCCACTTTCAAGGAAAGGCATCTGCCATGAGAACATTTCTGAGCATTCAAGCATACATCAGCCTCTCATTTCTCACCATCCTCATCCTCATCAGTAACACCAGGGCCTTACTAGGCATAATTAATCTAAGTTGATTGCTTAACTCTGTGCCTGGAATGCATTAATTTACTTAGTTCTAGGAAGTAAGTAGTGCCATTTTCTCTACTCTTCAGGAGAAGAATCTTTAGAGAGGTTGACTAATTTCCTAAGGGGATCTGGCTGCTTTACACTAAATCAAAGATCTTCATACTATGTTATATGGCTTCACAACAGTGATCTAGTCAATAGTCCAAAAGCAACTATGAGTATGGCTTGAAGATAAGGGAGAAATGGGCTCAGAAAATAGTGTGCTCCTGTCTTCTGAAACCCACTCACTTAAGCTGGTCAAGGTGAAAACTTTTGGAACACACACACATGTGCAAACACAGAAGTCTTTATATTGGATACAGCAGGCAAAGAAGTATATTTAATTTTTTTTTTTATTTATTTATGATAGTCACAGAGAGAGAAAGAGAGAGAGGCAGAGACACAGGCAGAGGGAGAAGCAGGCTCCATGCACCGGGAGCCTGATGTGGGATTCGATCCCAGGTCTCCAGGATCGCGCCCTGGGCCAAAGGCAGGCGCCAAACCGCTGCGCCACCCAGGGATCCCAAAGAAGTATATTTAATCAACACTTTATATGTATTTTGGGTCTAATACTGGGAAAGAATCAGTATATTTCTGATGGCTTTCTGTTTTACACTGCAGATAGGTAGGCTTCTCTCTCCTCTCCATATCTCCTTTAGGTCAAAATGCTATTAACCATTTCATTTCCCCCACATTTGCTGTTGGACTTTCTTATCATTAGCTTATTTATCCTAACATATGTTAAATGTGGGAATTTGTATGGGTTGCTAAAAGAGGTTTTGTTTTTACTATAAGATCTTATGTTGGTAGGAATAGCAAGATTGGGTTTGTTGCTTTTACTATCTTAGTATGTACAGTATATAATGAATCACACTTGCTCTTACTGCACATATTCTAAGGACAGATTGGCACAAAGACATCTTCAAAACACTCTTATATTGAGTTATAAACACGAAGATTGTGATGACTACCCAGTGATAAAGGTGAGGTTATTACTTGAATCCTGAATCCTACTCTGGGACTTCATAGAGCCATGGAGAGGATGATGCCAGGAGGCCCAAGAAACTAGGGTGGACACAAAGGATTCCAGATCTATTTTGGAAATAGCTCTTAGGTTGGCTAAATTCTAAGCCCTTTACTAAGATCTCAGTGGCAGCAAGGGTCACTGAATACTAAATTAGCTGTTATCGCTCTCTGAATTTTGAAAACCGATGGGGATAGCTACCTTTCTAGAATAGCTATGTTTCCCCCACCCCCCAAATTAGATCAATGAAGAAATTTACAAGAGTATGATAATACTCTTGCTTTCTACTGTCATGTTCAGCACTCTATGCATTAGATATGGTTGCCTTCTGTAGACATTGCCACAAGGAGACTAGGTACTATCTGTGGCTCCCACAGTTCTGAGGTGGTCTTCTAATAAGTCTCATGTATAATATTACTAATCAACTCAGTCTTCACATGCTGGATTTGTCAGGATTCTCCAGAGAAATATAATCAACAGGATATGTGTATGGAGAGAAATAATTGTATGGAATTGGCTTACACAGTTGTGAGGCTGGCAAGCCCAAAATCTAGAGAGAAGACTGGCAGGTTGAGCATTTATGTCAGTGCTGAAGTTGAGTCTTGACTTTGAAATAACAGGCTGAAAACTCAAACAGGATTTCTCCTTTGCAGTCTCAAGGCCACATTGGCCACTGCTTCTCACCCAGGAAGCATTAATCTTTGCTGTTAGGGCCTTCAGCTGATTGCATGAGGCCCCAACTTTGTAGAGGGGAATCTTCTTTACTCAAAGTTGACTGATTTAATTATATATATATATATATATATATATATATATATATATATATATAATATGTAATATATATATATATATGTAAAAAAGTCTTCATGACAACATTTAGACTGGCATCTAAACAACTGGGTAGGGATCCCTGGGTGGCGCAGTGGTTTGGCTCCTGCCTTTGGCCCAGGGCATGATCCTGGAGACCCGGGATCGAATCCCACGTCGGGCTCCCGGTGCATGGAGCCTGCTTCTCCCTCTGCCTATGTCTCTGCCTCTCTCTCTCTCTCTCTCTCTGTGGGACTATCATAAATAAAAAATAAAAAATAAAAAATAAACAACTGGGTACCATAGCCTAGCCAAGCTACATAAAAGTAATGATAAAACATGCTCTTCAAGCAAATTAGAATGACACAGAAAGATCAGTGTAAAGGGAGGAAATATAAGCTGTTTAGAAACTGGGGTTTGGATTTTTTCCCCTTAATTTTTAATATTTTCATGAATCAAGAATGTGTGAGCAATAACTCACTCCCCTCCCCTACATGCAATAACAGATATAATGAAAATGAATTGATTAGTGACTGCCATACTGCAGTCATATGAGCTGGAAATAAAACATAAACTAGAGATAGATAGTGGTTCTCAGTGTTCCTTTATCATGGAATCAATTTAATTAGATCAACATATTTTAGCCTTGCAAACTTACTTATTCAACAAAATTTATTGACCATCTTCTATATGCCAGCACTGATTTAAGCTCTGGATACACGACAAAAAGCAAAACCAAAAAATCTGTTTCCATGGACTTTATATCTCAGCAAGAGTTGGCTGATAATAAAGAAGTAAGGGGGAGCACTGATGGGAGAGGGAACAATTTTAAGAAGCTTGTCATGTGAAGTGTCTCTAAGGAACTTGTGTTTGAATGGAGATCCGAATGAAGAATGTGAGTTCTGTGGATATCTGTGGAAAGAAGAAATGGAATGTCTAGGATATTCCAGAAGCAGCTGGAGACAAGTGTGGCTACAGTGAAGAGGAACGTGATAGAAGATGATGTCAGAGGGAGAGAGGGAGGAAGGACTAGGGTCTTGAGGCCTTAGTTGGTCAGAAATGTTGAACTTACCTTTTAGAAGAAAGCTCTTAGAGAACTATGAGTGCAAGAGTCATCCGACTTAGATTCTGAAAGGATTCTTACAGCAGCTCTGTGGAGAACAATTTCTACTTGAGATCAGGTTGTGGTGTTTGAAAAGCTGCTTGAACCAGGGAGTTGAGAGTGGAGAGAGTGAGAAGTGGCTGGATTCATGTATCTATCCTGCTTGAATGGTACAATGCTAGGATTTGTATTAAGGTATCTTCCAAAAGGCAAAAGCATAGATGCCCTCATTGAAGGGCACCTGGGGATTCAGTCAGTTAAGTGTCTGCCTTCAGCTCAGGTCATGATCTTGGGGACCTGGGATCAAGTCCTGCATTGGACTCCCTGCTCAGGGAGGACCCTGCTTCTCCCTCTGCCTCTGCCTACTGCTGCCCCTGTTTGTGCTCTCTCTCTTTCTCTCTCTGTCTCTTTCTGTGTGATAATTAATTAATTAATAAAAAAAAAAGAAGCTCTCTTTGGCATAGAGCATCCCCTTTAGATAAAAACATGAAACATCTGTTGGGGTTAGGAGGAAATACAGGAAAGACCTTGAGGCCTAGAGATGAGGTGGAGTTGTGTTGTGTCTCCTCCCAAGCAGAGACAATGAGTGAGTCATCTTCCTGCCTTGCCCTTCCTCTGAAGGCACAAAGACATCTTCTTCCTCTGAAGAGAAGAGGGAGAGAGACAGCAGAGAGAGAAGGAGACCGAGTAGACCTGGAATGTTTGTCTGCTCACCAAGCAATAAGCTCTCATCTTTTCCAGATGCTTTCATTTTCATAGGTGTGGTTCACATCCTTCCTCTAATCCCTTTGCCTACCCTTTCATTGGATTCCCTTCCCGACATTTTCCAGAAAAGGACAGGAGTTGCAAAAGCTATGCAGACTGACTTGTAAAAGCAACCAAAGCTCAAAGAGCAACTTGCTCCACACACGGAAGTGCTGTGGCAAAGAGGATAGGGCTTGTGAAGCTAAGTCAGGAATGTGGCATCACCTCCCACAGCTTGTCGTGAGGTGAGTTGAGAGAGAACGAATAATCCAACACTTGAGCATAGAACCCTGTGTATCAGTGAGTGCGTTGGGGAGAACATGTTAGATCATGGTTTGTTATCAACAAAACTAGAAGTTAAGGGGGATACCTGGCTGGTTCAGTTGGTAGAGGGTGTAACTCATGACCCTGAGATCAGGGGTATTCCAGTCCCATGTTGGCTATAGAGATTACTTAAAAACAAAACAAAAACAATACAGAAAAACTGGAAGGTAGGAGTTTTAATAAGAGTTTTTGTAAATCAGATTCAAAATACTAACCCTACTATGTATCTTGATGTAAATGTATGAGGGAGAAAAGAATATTATTTAAATATCCTGTCTTGATAATTGGATGATACATTTGGACCACCTGGTCCATAACTTCTATAAATGAAACATAGTTGATTCATATTATTCACAGTACTTATATTCTACAAAGTTGCTGTGAACACCAAGTTAGGAAATAATAGAATCATTGCCCCTAGTTACCTGTAAGTCTCAAGTCAGAATATTTTCATAAACCAATCAATACATAATCTTCTCTTATATGTGTTTATCTTTAAAGACACCTAATTTAATATGTGTTGTTGATTCTTTAACATTGAAATCATGGCCAACACACCCTATCTCATATCTGAAGGAAGCCTCTCTAATACATGTATTTTCTCTGGAAGGCACTTTACATCTCTCTTGCTCTGAGGAGCACTAGATAGCACTAGGCACTTTACTTGAGAGCCACTTTTTAATTTATTTTATTTTATTTTATTTTATTATTTTATTTTATTTTATTTTATTTTATTTTATTTTATTTTATTATTTTTTGAGAGCCACTTTAAACAGCAAAATCCCCAACAAAAAGCACAAAAATTAAAAACAAACAAACAAGCCCCAAGAAACATAGCTCCAAATAAATAAATCATGAAAAGGACACTTGTTTACAAAATGAAAGCTGAAACAAGAAATCAGGGCATTGCCTTATTTCACCTCATATAAGAATATATACTTCAGACTATGGAGATTTCAGTTTTTCACAGCTCTGCTTATGTTCATAAATAATCATGAAAATACTGTACATATTGATTTGGGGTTACAAATAAATTTTAGCAAGTGGGCATTTACAGCTATGAATGTGCAAAAAATCTGGGTCACTTTTACTTCTCTGGGAAGGGACTATAGTGAGTCACAATTATTAGCAACACACACACACTACTTATATCCTCCTTTCTGTAATTTGTATTTGGACAGAAATCCAGGGCCTATGTAATCCTACTGTAATTATTTTACCACTACCTTTGAAACACTAAGAAGTGAATTCAGGCAGTTTTGAGTGTGAATCTTGTGTCTGCCATTTAGTTTCTCTGTAGCCATGACCACCAGTTATCTATCTGTAAAATGGGTACAATAACACATATTTCAAAAAGTTGCTATGAGAATTGATTGAAGTATCTAGCATTTTTGAGTACCTGGTATGTTTTCATCAATGCCATTTATTTTAACTAAGCCCATTACATACTCAGCTTTCTTGTAGCTTCACAATCCCTCTTGATTCCTCTTTCCCTCTACTTCTAGGAAAAACCAAACAAAATAAAGGGTTATTTTTCAGTAATCACTACCCTCAGATTGTGATATGATGATCTTGTTTCTACTTTATGCATGATTATTTATCTATCTATCAAGTTCTTTTGGAACATGTTAAAGAATAAATCATAAATTTAAAAAAAGCAAGCAAATAAATGTAGTAATAAAGAAGTCATATTTACTTTTTCAGGCCTCAGTAGAACTGGCTTCACTGTGAGATGTTTGAAGTCTAGCATTTCTCTTCTAAATACTTATATGTCGGGCAGCCTGGGTGGCTCAGTGGTTTAGCGCTGTCTTCAGCCCAGAGTGTGATCCTAGAGAACCGGAATCGAGTCGCATGTTGGGCTCCCTGGATGGAGCCCGCTTATCCTTCTGCTGTGTCTCTGCCTCTCTCTCTCTCTCTCTGTGTCTCTCATAGATAAAAAAAATAAAATGAATGAATAAATAAATAAATAGTTATATGTAAGAAATATTATAAAAAGTGAACTTGTGGATAAGTGCTATGCTTAGGAGGGGGTATGTGTTTTAGTAATAAGCAATACAACAATAAAAGAATTGGAACTCTAAAACAGAGGTTTGCCTATTTTTATGACAATATATGAAGAAGCATTTAGAGTTTACGAAGAAGAGTTCTAATCTGACCAAACTCAAGTATTTTTCTACATTTGTAATGTCTCAATGATGTGAGGAGATTAGCACTGAATATAATTTTAAGGGTGTAATAATAATAATAATAATAATAATAATTGAATCATTGATTTATTTTGAGCATTCATTATTAAGCATTTTTTTCTGAAAATGCACATTGTTACTTTTTTATCATAACAATCTGCAGTGGAAGCAATTTCTATTTCTATATTTAGATGAGAAAGTAAACTTAGAAAAGTTATGGAAATAATCGAAGGTCACACAGCTCGTAAATGGTGGGACTGTAATTGGAACTCAGGTTTCATCTCTCAAATTTCATTTACCTTTTCTAAACATTTACTTATCTTCAGTGACTATTTGGATTGGTGGTGAATGCTACGAAACATTTTTATCAAATTACTAGGTTTGTATACAGCCTGAAAAAGAGCAGGATCCCAAACTTTCTAAAGAGGATTTTCAAAGCCTTATTTAAGAATCTTTGCTAGAAAAACAAATCGACTTCATATATGGGGCTTTCTCATCTGGGAAAAGCAAAGGAAAAAGGGACTGCCCAAACCATGCACAGGATGATTGCTATTGCTAGATTGATCGTCAGCACAGGGGTTTTGTTAGAAGAACAACATATAATTGAGAAGATAAAACTACATTCAGATATGAAAGAATGAAAATTATCAAAACCAGAAAACATATATTATATAAATAGAGTAAAACACTTTTTCTCTTTCAGATTTTCCATCCTGACCTACAAAATATGGTTTATGTTGGAAAAAGTTTTTTTTCTTAGTCATTTTGGTTTCAGGGATAGGTAGAGCACATTAAAAGTCATCTCTATCCTGCATTGTTTCCTTTTCAATCAACCTCAACTTTCAGTGAGTAAAAAATAAAAGAGTGCCTATGTGAGAACACAAAAAAACAAGGAGATAAAGCTCTAAGATTCCTTTTCCTCTATAAAGAGGCTTATACAATGATTGGAGCAGACATCAGGAAATTAGACAAAATGGTAGTGTTAAATCCATTAGGCAACCTACATTCTCCAGTGAAAAATGACATAACTTTTAACAGTTTGGGTGAAAAAATTAAATATGTGGCTAGGATATTTAATTCCTTTGTGGGTTACTCCCTCAGTAAGTATTTGCTAAAGTTTCACCATATGTACTTCCTTGGCTCACACTTCAGATCACGTGTAAAATTTATTTAACAGGCATATTCTCAAAACCATTTAAGCCATGAGAGGTCCTTTTCCATTTCCTTGGTAGGTTTTTATTCCTTGTTATTTATTTAGGATTTAAGGGAATATGTGAACACGTGTGTGTGTGTGTGTGCACGTGTGTGTGTGTGTGCAAATGAGTTTTGTAGGAGATTTTAGGATTAGTTAGACAATGTAAACATTTAGTTACCAGGTTTTTGATTCCTTGGATTGAAATACTATCTTAAAGTTAAAAGAACCCCATTTATCAAAATGAAAGGAAAACATGCAGAAAATAAATATTTCTTGTTGTTAACCAACTGAAGTGAGATTTGAAAGTTTACCTCTACATAAGGAATGAAAATCAATATCATCTATAACAACACATGCAAAGGCAAAAATTAGGTGCTTTTTTTTTTCAGAAAGTAAAACACTTCTATTTATTTACGTATTTATGTATTTATTTATTCATGAGAGACGCAGACTGAGAGAGAGAGGCAGAGACAAAGGCAGAGGGAGAAGCAGGCTCCACTCAGGGAGCCTGCTATGGGACTCAATCCCAGGACCCCAGAGCCACGAGCCGAGCCAAAGGCAGACCCTCAACCACTGAGCCAACCAGGTACCCTCTACAGGTTTTTAAACATGATGGTTAGAACAAAATGTCAGCCTTAGATGCTATGAAATTGCTTATGATGCAAAGTAGAAAAACCCCATGGGTTTACATGCATCCTGGGTCCTCTTTCTAAGGGGAATCCTCCATCCTCCGATATTGGCAGACTTCAGGGAGGACAGTAGAGGAAGCTCCTCACAGGATGCAATTTAAATGATACTCAGTGGTCCCTACCTGTTCAGATTCTTGCTTGCACAGCCTGTCATGAGACCTGACTATCATGATGAGAGAGAGATTCTTCAGCAAGTAGGACAGTATGAATTGATAACCAGCTGAGAGCAAGTCCCTTTGAGAATATGCCTTAGCCACACGCAGCTGAGGAAAGTCACTCAAAGGGCAACCTTAGGCAAAAGATTGAGGCTGGACAGAAAACACAAAAGGTATTTTGGGCTGTTTGGTCATGTGACTCAGGGAAAACATTGAGTCTGATGTAGTTCTCCTAAGGCAGATTCTTAGTGGAATCCATAACTGACACAGAGGAGAATCCTAGGCAGAACCCACACACTTAACTGAAGGAAAATAATCACGGGTCCAAATCTTTGGAGCAATTCTGCTGAAAGTCTTTGTGATTTCAACACCACGTCCATATCGCATGTCGATCGGCATCTGAAAGAGGCCTAGTTGGCCAGGAGATAGAGATAAGCCAAGTCTAGCTCATAAGCATATAATCACTCTAGTTTATTCGAGAGGAAAATGGGAATTTTATGTGATAGAAAGTCAGTCCATATACATTTAAACAATAACAGTGAATTTATGGGCTCATATAGTTGGGAGGTCTAAAGAGCTGACTGTAGGTATGTCTCAATCTCAGTGTCCAAATAAAGTCACCAGGTTCGGTGTGTCGGTCTCTTTAGTTTCTTTTCTTTCCTTCAATCTAATTTCTTTGGTGGTTAGTTCCAGAAATCACCATCTAAAGCTCAAGTTTGTAGCATCCTGATATCTAGGATTTTAGAAACCAAGACAAAGTTTTCTGTCTCTGGGTCCTTAGTGTCCTGGCCCAGGAGGATTTACATTGACACTTGTTGGTTAAACTTAATCCAACTTTAAGCTTTTGTCCCCACAGGAAATATCAACAATGTTTTAGTTTATTTTGATATTCAGAAAAGCATGGGCTGAGGAGACACTACAGAAAATTATTTTTGGCAAATGCTCAGGTCTTCAATCATGGTGACAAAAATAGCTACATGCTCATAAGAGCCATATTATCAGTGTTTCACCTGACTTGACAAGTTCTGACTGATAGACACGTGATCTGGAGAATTTCCCATCTGCCTACTATGCATAAATTCCCTCTCTTTCAATCTCTAGGGGTTTCTGCTTTTAAAACAAATTTTCTTTCAAAATTAAGAGGATTTTAAAGCAAAAACAGTGGTAAGGAGCACAACTGCTCCTTTTTTTCTTCCCAATGGCTATGACAAGAGATCTAAACCTTATAAATATTTGAGAAATTTGAGTAAGTTTACTGTTCTCTTTGACTTTCCAAACTCTTTAGACAAACAAGAAAGCATGACCGAGAGAAGGAAAGAGGTGGTGAAAACTGAGTTCAGAGAAAAAAAAAAAAAAGCTTGACCAAAGTGCTTGTCAGTACAGGAGTACTTGAGGAAAATACATATTAAGTGACAAAGCACATAAATCAGTAAAATAACTATTGTGAAATATTTACTACCAGACTTTTATTTTTTTATTTTTATTTTTTTATTTTTTTTTTAATTTTTTTTATTTATTTATGATAGTCACACAGAGAGAGAGAGAGAGAGGCAGAGACATAGGCCGAGGGAGAAGCAGGCTCCATGCACCGGGAGCCTGATGTGGGATTCGATCCCGGGTCTCCAGGATCGCGCCCTGGGCCAAAGGCAGGCGCCAAACCGCTGCGCCACCCAGGGATCCCCCAGACTTTTAAAAAATATAGTTTTTGGAATGCATTTAATCATTTGACCATGGATTAAACTTTAAAAAAAAAAAAGTTGAAGGCAGGGCAGAAAAATATAACATTTGGAATTAAGAGTCTCCTGAAGGGGTGAAGAGGCATTAAAAATCTGAAATATAAATCTACTGTGAGTCAATGGAAGAAAAGAGATTAATTCTCAATAAAATGTACAAAACACACATATACACACAACTTTTTGGGAACAAACCAATCACATAATGGAAGCATCCTGTCTGTGATGTGCTTGCTCTGAAATATGGAGGGAGAGCAGTAGATTACCCAGACATCCAATAAGATGCAGCCCTTGTGAATGGTCCTATTTTACCATTCATTCTTCAGCTCTATAGAACTTCACTGAATGTGCATCAACAATACTTTAGAGGAGCTTGTGTCACTAGAATTATGTTTTATTTATAATAATTGATTCTCTTTGGCTTGTGTTCCACTTTTTAAGAGCCCACAGTATAAGGATCTTGATACATGTGATCGCTATAGTCCATAATACATCTAATCATGCTGTATTTTGCAATGGTGAGTGACTTTTAATATGAACCTGTGATCTTTGTTGATATATAATGTTAGTTAATAGTATAGTGAAGCTTTGAAACAACTGAACACAAATGCCAGGTGACTTATTCACAGTCACACAAGGAGAGAATACATAGTGATTTCTTAAAATTTACTCTATCTTTACAAAACTGCTAGAGGGAAATTATGGAAGCATCAATCAATTAGTATTTATAAAGGACTTATACTGGGCTCACAGTACTCTGACAATTACTTTTCCCAAAACAAGGGAAACATAAGATACGATACTTTCGAGTATGTGAAGTTTTATCATACTGTCCGTAAATGCAATTTCTTTTCACCAAAGTCACTGTCTATGAGAGGCTGGAAGAGAGGGAAACTAAGCTGGACCTTCAAGGATTTGTTGAATGTAGAGAAGCAAAACACATGGATTTCATAGAAATGAAGGCAAAATGTACGAAAATGAAGTAATAGAAGTGGGAATGTGTGTATAAGGAAGAGGCCCAGGGTGAGAAGGAAGAGGCAGTACATGTTTTGTTTGGATGCAGCAAGCTTTCCTAGGTAACAAAGGATTAGTTTAAAGCAGGCTTTCAAATTCATCCAAGGAATTTAAAGTTCGATTTTGTATAAGAGAAAGAAAACCTTTATCTTTCTGGATAGGAGAACGATGTTTGGGCAATCATAATTGGCAATGATATTTGTTCCACGGATGGAGCAAAGTATAAAATGTCTATTAGAAGGAAGACAGAAAGTCTAAATGTAGAAGGAAGTTGAAAGATTATTATCTGCGCTATTGGGGATTTGGGTCGGATGGCAGTCAGATTTAAACTGAGCATTAAACTGAACCCATACTCTTAAGAATTTAGTTTAGTAGTATCACCTACCAAAAGGTATTTTTAAGTAAGTCTGATATGAAGAATATTCCTATGAAAGCCTTGTTTTTTGATTAACTTTACTGCAATTATCGGAGCTGTGATTAAAAAGAAAAAAAAATAAAATCTTCCATGAATGTGTCTGAAATATGGGAGAGAAAAAAAAGGTGAATCTCTCTCTTTAAGTTCATCAGTGTGAAGCTCTTTGTATTGATTCTACTCACACCAGGGGTTTAGTCATATGCTAAATTAAGCCAAGGATTGAGATTTAGATCCTGCATTTACATTGTAGTTTATTTCCTAATTAACAAACCAGAAATTTGTTTTTAGGTGAAAATCACTGGTTTGGGGGATCTGTTTTATTTTACCCTTTGGGCTATTAACTACTGTGCTTTCTGGAGGCTTTCAATTGACCTCTCTAGACAGCTGCAACTTTTAATGCAGCTTTTTCAACCTTATTTATTTCCAAGTAGGTTTTTGTGTCCTAGAATCTTTAACGTGGGAGACAACTTGATATTTCAACACTGACTTCTGGTGGTTAAATTTAAGCAGTATGCCACACGGGAGCAAACAAGAAACCAGAATTGTAAAGGACTTTAAACATGTAACACTTGTGGAAATAAAGATGATAATTTGGTGGTGAAACCAAAGGCAAACTACATTTCTGTCTTCATTTCCCTACTTCAAGCACACTGATTAGAACAACAACAACAAAGCCTGAATGAGATTTGCAAGATTTTAAGACTTGAGTTGGTTTGGTCCCTTTGGCATACTGCATGCAGATAATTTAGTGTTATGTGATTGCATATGTACAGCCAAATGGAAAGAAAAAACAAACTCTTTTGGGTTGTTTTGGTGAGACATTTGCAGTAATTATCCCAACAAGTTACTGACTTGACTCTTCTTGATAGGTTGTGAGAATATCATCAGATGATTATGCAATAATGAGAGTTTAAAAAAGAAATAGTCTCAAGTACTCTATATCGATTTGTAAAGAATGCTAAAACAAATTTTTAATATTGATGTTCCTTTAGGGTATTAGAGTCTTGAGTAATGCTAGGAGTCACTAAAGGTATCCAAATTAAATTCACAAATAGAATGTATTCATGGAGATTTCCAGTTTTAGTCATTATTGGCAAGGATGCTTATGATACTTCAACACAATGCTATTATAAACAACCAACTTGGAAAAATACAGAAAGCCAAAACAAAACAAAATCCAAGCAAATGTAATTTTCTCTACAACATGGACTCTATCTTACTACTCCCCAGTATTTCTATTCTGTTCTATTTCTGTTACTATTCCCACACAATTCAACTCCATCAACTAATAAGGGTGATATATCAAATGACCTTTGAATTGGGCCCAAGATTTTAGGTCTTGGACTTTTGCTGTTAGCCTTTGTCTTACCGAGAAAATTTTATTCCCTCAAACAGCCTCTCAATTCTTTTTGTTTGTTTGTTTGTTTTTAGTTCTCAATTAAAATATCATCTCTTCTAGGAATATTTTTAATGCTCCCATTAGAATATTATGTTCATCTGGCTAGTACTAAAATTATTTTGGTGCCTGTCTTGCATTTGCTATTAAATTATTAATAGCGATGACAGGAAACTATTGTGTTGTCGTCATCTTCATTTTTTAAAAATCTTTTGTGTTTCTGATACCTGAAAAAGAGTTCTTTGGAAATATAGGTGTTAAATAAATATTTGACAACTGGAAGTCAGCTTGACTGTAAATTGTTGATAAAACCAAGAGCGGTTCTGAACTGTTACTTAACCTAACATCATATACCCGTGTTCTTTTCTTGTGTACTGTAGTTATGAGCTAGAAATGGAGCATCTGCCAGATGTAGCGTTTGTTGTTACTTTGAAAGGCACAGCTCCAAGGCTCCCATGGTTTCTCAGTCATAGCATGCTAGTAAGAGGATATGAGGATGGACTTGTGGGTCAAACTGTCCTATACCTCTGTGCCAACTTCACTGGTTGCTAAATAAAATGACTTAACCATCTTAAGATAATTATTTTTCATATGTAAAATGGAGATTGAAAGAGTTCCTGTTTCCCAGGCTGCTCTGAAATTAAATACACACGTGTAGGCAAGTGGCTTTACACACCACTCGTCTATATCAAATGCTCCACAAGAATTCAGTTGCCTCTAAAGTTTTTGAGGGATAGCTGAATATTCAAATTCTTCCCAGCCTTACCCCTTTTTTCAACCTTGCACACCTCTTAATTTTAGATGCATTTTGCCTTAAGACCTCAGCAATGATTTTCAAACATCAACTTTTTTTTTTTTTTTTCCACGTGGGCCTAAGAAGAGGAACTCTTGTTAAATGTCATTAATTTCTTCTTTCCCTCCATAGACATTTTTAGCCCAGATCTGGGAGGTGATGACTGTGATTGAAGGAATGGCAGGTTAGGAAAACAAGATGGGGGTGGGTGATATGTTGGAAACCTACATTGATTCAAGATAAGTTGACCTTAGTTTAAATCTAATATTTTCCTTCCTAAATGATTACATATTTTCCTACTTAATAATGACCAGTGCAGAAAGGCTGAGAGACCTTTGAAGTTCAATTGATAAATTATCTCCAGACCTTGTAAAACTATCATCATCCAGCTGGCTTACTGTATATTCAAATTCAATTTGGGACAATAAGAAAATTGTAGCCATGTGTCGACTTTAGGGCTATGTGTGTGTGTGTGTGTGTGTGTACGTGTGTGCACATGGGATGCATATGCATGTATGATTGTTAGTAGCATGTGTGTGTATCTGATTGGAAATATGTCCAGTTGAAACAAAACAAAACAAAACAAAACACTGAGCCTAAAAGATGAATGCTCAACAGGAGGTTTCTATGATCCAGGAACCTATCTGACTTGAAGCTGTTAATTTTCTCTGGTATGTTCCAACACATTGCCAGGGACATATAGGATTTCTCCCTAGTTGCTGCTATTATACTCTTTCTTACTCTGTTGCAAAGAGTGGAGGCAAAGACCACAGGATCTTTGAGCATAATTATTTCTTAGTTATTTCAGAAAAGAGACTGCATTTTTCTGTATACAGATGAGGTTTTCTTTCATCCCAGTGGCCTTCTGTCAAAGCTCTGAGAATTTCAGCAAGTGGTGGATCCAGCCGTCCAGCTCGAGCACACAGGCATGATGCTGTGTGTTTTTTTTAAATGATCTTTTATGATCTTTCTAGTCACCTTTCCCTCTCTATATACACACACTCACACACATACACACACATACATATGTATATATCATATACAATGAAATTACTGTCTACTTTTCATAGTAAAATCTACAGTTTGTGTTTCGCTTTTCAGTTAAAGACATTTCTTTTTCTCCCTCTTCCTAACCTCACTCTTCTGGAAATTGAAAATTTACTTCTCTGCAAAACTGCAAGTTGTGCCAAACCCCAAATAGCTCAGGGATCATAATTCAGAAGCCACTGGTTTAGTCTCTCATATGCAAAGTCTGTAGAAGTAACTATGGGCCCTGGGATAATTTTCTTAAGAACAGCCAGGAAACCTAACAGGAAGATACTGAAGTTGCCTGAAAGAACTTTCCAGAAGAGTTGTTGGGATAACTGCTTTATATTTTAAACCATATAGTAACACAGTCTGAGTCTTTTTCAGGTAGGCAAATCCTCCTTTTTCAAGAAGATAAGTGATTCCTTGGGAAATAACACTTGTTTCCCACCTTTTCTGAGGATTTAAGAGGACTGGACTGGGATTTAAAAGATTCAAATTCTAGTCCCTGCTGAAAAGTTAACTAGCTGTGACCTTGGGAAAATGGCACACCCCTTAGTCTGTTTCCTCATCTGTAATTTGAGGGCTTTGGAAGGAATGATCTCTGTGGCCTCATTTAGCTCAAAACTTTTGCGATTCTCTGTGATTACTTTCCTGCACCCATTCCCTCCAAACAAAAGAGGTCAGAAGGTGTTTTGTGTGTGTGTGTGTGTGTGTGTGTGTGTGTGTTTTGCTTTGTTTGTGAGTATGAGATGAATCCTTCATTTTATTATTTCCCCACTTATAAAAATAAAAGGGAATTCCCCTGTAGTCTATAAGAAGGTCTTCTGTTGAGTACTGTGTATTACAGCCCTTTTTCCATTGTAATCCTCTAAAAATACCTGCTAATACAAAACAAGTGCAGATGGTTACATAACTTCTCCCTGACGTACAATATTCTGAGTGGTCTGCCCTCCATCCATACAATTTTCAATTGTTGGAAGAGCCAGAGTTTCAATTTGGCAGACAACCAGGGTCCGATATTGTAATGACGGTTGGTAACCTCTAGATTGTTCGTCCTGGGATGCCCATTAATCAAGTGAGAAGAAACTGTGATGAGTAACTCAATCTCCCATTCTATGTTCATAGTCTTTCCTCTCAATAGTTTCTCCTTGTGGGATAAAAGTAGCTCATGCATTGTGAATATATAAATAAGGACACTCCAACAAGTAAATCCATAACAGGTAAAAGATTGGCCAATGAGACAGGAAACAATGCAAAAGCAAGTGCATTGGTGGAAAGAGCAGAAAGGAAAGTATAACTAAAGGGAAAAAATAGTGATTAAGCATAAAAGGTAAGAAGAAGTGTGGGGACTTGGCAAATGATGGAGCATGAGACAGGAAGGAAGTAGAAGTCATGGTTGCTTCAGGTGTTTTGAAGCTGGATACCTAGGGACAGGGGATGGCATTAGCAGAGATAAGTTATGTTGGAAGAAGAGTTCGGGGGCGCCCAGGTGGCTCAGTGGTTGAGGGTCTGCTTTTGGCTTAGGTCGTGATCCCGAGGTCCTGGAATCAGGTCCCACATTGGGCTCCCCGCAGGGAGCCTGCTTCTCCCTCTGCCTGTGTGTCTCCTCTCTCGCTGTGTGTCTCATGGATAAATAACTAAAATCTTTAAAGAAAAAAAAAAGAAGAAGGGTTTAAATAGGGATATGAGGAGCCTGAGATCTTGGGAGGGTGTCTAAAGGGAGGTGTTCAGCAAACCACGAGGGATTTAAGACCTCTGTTTCACCTGATATGCTTTAATGGTTTAATACGTGGGAGGAAAATAATTAGAAAGGAAGTTAACTTGGCATTAAGATATTGTAAATCATTTTTATCTTAAAGGCATATAGGTCTTATACTCTATTTTCAGGGAAAGTAGCTGACTCCATTAGAACTGACACTAAAGACCTCTAAACTCAAGAGGGCATTTATTGGTAACTGGTCTCCTTTATTTTATATATAATTTTAGCAGATCGACTAACAGCCTAACAAGAGAGTTTCCTGCTCAAGAACTAGTTTCTATTCTACAAAATTAAATTTTGTTTTACTAGTTTTTTATTATATGGCCCGTTTGATATTGAGCAATTTAAATCTAGTTGGAGAAATTAGATACGCTGATTGGGGAAATAAATAGGAGCACAAAGACCAGTAGGGTCCACTTGGTTTAGCAGTTGCTGGGGCCAACACTTCAATCCTATCTCAACAGACAAAATCCTAGTTTTCCTTTAGGACCAGGGTCAAGAGCCACCTCCTTAGCAAAACCTCCCCGGAATCTCTCTGGCCCTGTTCTCCATCTCTTGAGCTCCAGTAGGCACCACACTTGCCCCTGACAGGGTGCATACTGTTTGCTGAAGTGGTGGCTGGTTTTCTTACCTGTCCCTGCACTGGACTGTGATCTCCTGCAGGCAAGTAGCATCTCATCTCATTATCGTGATTATTACAAATGTTTGTTCAAATCCAGTGTCACGTTTAGTACCTATTATGCTGTAGGCACTGAAAGATGGAATTGAATTGAAAAGATTCAAAATGGAGGGCTTGTTTTTCCTCATGAACATGTTTCTCTTTGCTGCCTTTCTTGTCTCACTGTCTTTCATCCTGGGTGCAGGATTGCTTTTTCTCTCCACGTTTTGTCCTGTTTTTAATCTATCCTTTCCTTTTTTCCTTCCACCTCCATCCCCCCATCTCTCGTGATAGATCTTTGCAGAGCCAAACTAAAAACTTTCCTTTTCTGTCTGGCTAAGATTCTGAGTATCTACTGTGTACCGGTCATAGAACTGGACATATTCATTAATTATATTTTAAACTCCATAACAATTTTACACAGTGTTTTGTTACATTTTACAGATAAGGAAAGTGAGGCCTTGAGAAGTTATCTGTGCAAGGTCGCACAGCAAGTCAGCGATAAAAGCCGGCAAAGTGGGTTCAGGACCAGTCTTAACAACTGCGCTTTGTGATATTGAAGAGAATTATGCCTCTTAACTTTGTTTAAAATGATTTATTCTCTCTACCAAATCATAAAAGAATAATGTTGTGGGCAAGTCCCAAAAGGAAATGGAAAAATAATACAGAAAGGAAAAGTGGATGAAATTTGAGGAGATTCTGAGAAAGCAATTTGAATCTTAGTTCTGATCTAGAAACCAAGGAAATCTAAACCAAGTGCTTCTGACTTCAGCATTGTTTTGCTGCGTTAACCTGCACGCAACTGTGCTCTGTGGCATGAAATTCTGCTATAAACATTCCTCATTGTAGGGCTTCTTACATGCCTGAGGTACACCTCTCCTGTGGTTAGGCTTACATACAAACACCACAAGCAACAATCATAAAATACCACACACACAAAGACCGCGTGCTTGCACAAAACATATAGCCCTCTCGTGTTATCAGAGCTGGTTGAGTGACCAACTCAACATCGCAAGGTGCTGGATTTCTCCATCATCCGACCGAGCTGCTTCAAGCATCATATAGCATTTTGTTCAAGACCATATGAAACACTCCAGCGCTGAATCTTTCTTGTGTCAGCCACAAGTGATTCAAATGAAATATATTCAAAGATTTCATATTGGATTTTTGCTGGCAAGTTGACATCCCAGATATGTGAGTGCTGCATTAAAAATAAAATTTGCATATTGTTGTGTGGAATTTGCAGAATGTACTGCTGAAAGGAAGAACCTCATGTTGAGATCCCAAACCAAAGTCAAGCCTAAGTCACCAAGATATGTTCCATGAGTGAGTTCCTTAGAGTTAAGAAGAAAAAAAAATGAAGTTACTGTGCTTTGTTGAGTCTCCTCACACTGTGATTGATGGAGGATTTAAGCATGAAGATACTCCTCTTCATATCCAAATCTCCAGGTTACCTTATTGCAAATAGGAAGTCAATGCTTGGGAAGCCTAGAGAAACATTGTTTCCTTCCAAATACCAGGCAAATCCTGTTCAATGTCAATGGGAACAAATTGAATTGTAGTTAACCCTCTGTCCTAAAACATATTCTTTCAATAGAAAAATGTTAATTTTTATTCAATCTGGCTGCAGTCAGATAGAGTGGCTTTGGTGTGCGTCTATGTGTCTGATGATCTAAATGTCACAACACAGAAGCTTGAGGCCTGGTCTCACTTTTCAGTCTTCTGATTTTACCTTATAAATACAAAATTAGGGTGATCAGAATGAGCAGAGGGATGAAGCTTCATATGTTAAAAATGGCACAACAAAGCTGGTGTTGATGGTCTTAAAGAGTGGACAAGGATCGCTATCACATATTGCCATAAATATTTTAATAGGAATTTCAAACCTACCAAAGGAAAAGAGTATAACGAATGCTAATATTCTCACCAACACCATCTTTAACCATCAATAATGCGGGGATATGCTCATTTCATCTATAATCCTACCACCTCCCTCAGCCCCACAGCATTACCTTGAGATGTGTTTCCCAGACATCATCTCATTTCATTGGTAAATATTGCAGTATGTGTCTCTAAAAGATACAATATTATAAAATTAGAAGCAATAACAGCCATTCTGTAATTTTAAATATGCAATTTTCAAATATCCCTTATTTATCTCATAGCGTTTTTGCAGCTAGTCTTCTCAAATCAGGAAGAATGCGACTTATCTCATATGTCTTTTCAGTTTTTTAGTGTATAAATTGTTTCTCTGGACTTAGCTGAAGAAATCAGGTCACTTGTGATATAGAATTTCCACAATCTGGATTTTGCCAAGAATGACCAGAATACTACTTTTGACTTCCTTTGTTTTATTGCAAAAAAAAAAAAAACTAAAGGGTAAAAGTTGCTTCCTTTTATAAGATACATTATTTTACATGTCAAAAAGTAAGGAGATTAATGCCCTCAAACCAGGTATATGTCTTATTTTTCTCCACCGTTTTCATCATTTTCCTTTACATTGATGTCTTACAACAAAAGAACATTATGGAAAAGGAGCGATGCTTTATCATATGTATGAGGCCAAGGGAATCTTGTTCACACTGTTGCAGTTGGGAAGGAGCTTTGGGAGCCATCTGTTCGGTTGCATTTGACTGTTGTTAAAAACTGAGGCTCATGGAACTCAAACAGCAATGCTTATTTTCAGACTTTGCTTTTCTGGAGGCCTAGATGTCCTTAGAGATGGTTAGGTTCCTCCAATGCTCTCCTTCGTAGAATCAAAGGTGGAGATGGGACTGTGGGCAGCATATAGAACACATGCAGAATCTGCCTTTTGCTTCTCCATCAGCCAGGCTGACCTCAGTTCGGGCATATTCAGGGATCTTGCTCACTTTTTACGCAGTGTAGCTTTGTATAGTAGCAGGAACTCCAGGGCTTGGATCATGGCTTTGAGCTAAATTCTACCCCCTGGCCAATTCCTGCCGACTCTCTCTCTGAATTCCAGTTTCCTTGTCTGAGTAATCTAGGTTGTGCAGTAGATTGTGTTATATCTTAAGTATAATCCCTAAGGAATTATTGCAATTTCCAGGGTCACTGACATTAGGCTTGGCCTTGGGACTTTGTGGCACCCCTTCTTGTGGAATGTAAAAACATTTCGTCAGAACTCAGGAGTTTGACCAATCCAATATCAGGACAGAGTTGAGTTGTGCCATGTCTGAGATGTAGTGGTTCGCCATATCTCACCTTTCTCTGTTCTTAGAAACTGCAGTATCCCAAATGGAGCCTGCATAGCCACGACTGCTCTTCAAGGACATGTGGCATGAGTGAGAAATCAGTGTTGGTGTGGAAAGTCACTAGGATTTGAGGGTTGTCACCAAAGCATAACTGTCTATTCTGCTTGATAAATATGTTCAGGGATGCTCTATTACCCTTATATTACCCTTATAGGGTTGTAGTGAAAATCAAGTACAGACATGTAAGGGGGATGTTTTTCCTTTCTCTCTCTCTCTCTCTCTCTCTCTCTCTGTGTGTGTGTGTGTGTGTGTGTGTGTGTGTTTGATGGGAGGCTTTTAAGTCAATGTGAAATG
The DNA here is from genome assembly GCF_048164855.1 of Canis lupus baileyi. Classification (NCBI taxonomy): domain Eukaryota; kingdom Metazoa; phylum Chordata; class Mammalia; order Carnivora; family Canidae; genus Canis; species Canis lupus. The sequence goes on from NC_132846.1 coordinate 58,953,373, forward strand.
TCTACTTACTCTGTACTTTATTTCTTGCACATGCATTTTATATCCTCAACCACAGTATAAGAACCTCAAGAAAACTTCAAATTATACCACATTTTGATAGTTTAGGATTTATGGCCTGAACAATATTTTGTTTGCCTAGTGTTTAAAGTTAGAATTGTGTTAAGGGTGTGACTCTGACAAGTATAAGCTCTGTGAAATTAGGTAAATCACTTAATTTCTCTGAGCCTCAGTAAAATCTCTGCCTTGCCCTGCTTTTGGCAGCAAGGGCTATAACTATGTAAAAGCATTTGTTAACCCCTTAGCATCATATCAGTGTTTTTGTTTGTTTGTTTTAGTAGAGGTTTTATTTCATGTTTTAATGTCTCATAGGGTTAGGTAGTCCATCATGTTTTTCTTTTCCTTTCCTTTTCTTTTCTTTCTTTTTTTTTTTTTTAACATGTAAGGACTTTAATTTTTATTTAATGTTTTAAGTTTTTATTTAAATTCTAGTTGGTTAGCCTACTGTATAATATTAGTTTCAGGAATAGAATCTCATGACTTTAATTTTATATCAGTGATATTTTTGATGTTAAAATATTCTTAAGAGCAAGGTGGCAAGAAAGGTAAAACATTTAAAAATTGAGGGTAGAGAGCAGGTAAATTTTAAAAAGAGAAAGAGAAGGAATGTGTATCCATGCTTATAAAGAAATATATAGAGAAATGTAATTTTGGGGTGAGACAAGAATTAAAATATACAGAAAATTAAATACTTTCATAGTGCTAAAATATATATATTATAGAAATAGCTCCATTCCTACCAATGAAATCATATCTAACTTGCATCCCCTGCAGCTACTATGACATTTGGACAAATATCTTCCCAATAAAGTACTGTTTAAAGGTCCCAAATATCAGAAGTTGGACCTAGTGCTCACTTACAGGAAAAAAAATAAATAAAGGAAAGGAAAAAAAGGAAAAAAAGAAAAAAAAAAAGAATATGATGTTTGGCCGATTTTATTTCCTATTGTCGGGATCAATATAATGTGAATTTTGAGGGGGATATTTCAAACTGAGTTTACCTCTGGAATCAGTATAAATCCAGTCTTCAGTGCAGGTCACTATTATAGACGTTGGGGAAGCCACATCAAATCCCCTACTGCCATGGAGCTTACTCTGTTGTGAGGCTGGAGATGGGCGTGGGGAAGCTGAAAATAAACATTTAATAAAAAACTTCCAGTTATAAAATAAATATGTCTACGGGTATAGTATATAGCATTACTATAGTCAATATTGTATTGCATATTTGGAAGCTGCGAAGACGGTTAATCTTAAAAGTCCTCATTACTCGCCAAAACATTGTAACTTTTTATGTGACAGATAGCAATTAGACTTATTGTGATGATTATTTTACAAAGTATACAAATATTGAATCAATATGTTGAGCACCTGAAACTAATGTAATGTCTAGGAAGTTCAGGATATAGATAAGAGAGAGCTAAGGGAGGAGTGGGGGACAGGCTATGGTGGATCTGCTCTAGGAAGGTAAGATTTGATCAGAGACATGCAGCAGTGAACGAGCCCTGAAGGTACCTGGGGAAGATCATTCCACACAGAGAGAATAGCAAGTAAAACATGAGATGATACTTGCTGTGTCTGAAGAGTATCAGGGAGACCAGATGGCCGGAGCTGAGTGAACAACGGTGGAGAGTGTTGGGGCCAGAGTTCGAAGAGGTAGCAAGAGGTGAGATAACCAAATGTTCCAGTTGATTGTATGCATCTGGGGTTTTAATCTGAGTGACCCGGGAAGCTACCATAGGATTTTGAGCAAAGAAATGACATGATCCAACGACTTTCTGAGATAAAATTGACATATAACATTAGTTTCAGGTGTACAACATAATTATTTGATAGTTGTATACTTTGCAAAATGACCCATAAGTGTAGATAAGTCTAATAGCTAGATAATAAGTCTAATTTCCCTCTCACCATATACAAATGCATAATATGCAATACAGTATTATTGCATAAATTCACCATATGCACATTATATCCCCCATGACTTATTTATTTTATGGCTGGAAATTTATACCTCTCACCCTCCTTCTCCCATTTCATCCAACCCCTAATACCCCTGCCCTCTGGCAATCACCAATTTGTTCTCTGTGTCTATGAGTTTTGTTTGTTTGTTTAGATTCCACAAATAAGTTCAATCTGTATGTTGATTGGAAAATGTCTGTTCTGATCCTCTTTTTTTAAAACCCAGTTGTTTGTTTGTTTATTTATTTATTAATTTTTGGTGTCGAGTTGCATGAGTTCTTATATATTTTGGATACTAACCCTATATGAGATTTACGTTTGAAGATATTTATCTCCTCTTATCTTCAGTATGTGGCCTTTATGTTTTGTTGGTTTCCCTTGCCATGCGGAAACTTTTTTTTTTTTTTTTTTTTTTTGTGCGGAAACTTTTTAATTTGATGTGACCCACTTGTTTAGTTTTGCTTTTGTTGCCATTGCATTGTGTCAACTTAAGCCTTTGAAGAGATATTTCCGGCTGCTTTGTTGAGAATTGATTCCTGAGGAGCATGTGTGGAAGGAGAGAAATGAGTGATTTGGCTTTTGCGCTAATTTGAGTGAGAAACCTTAACACTTGGACAGAAATGGTTATGGTGGAAGTTTGGGGAAATAGATTCTGGGTATATTTTGAAAGCAGAACAAATAAAATAAGCTAATGAGTTAGATGTGTGATTTAATAACAGGATGACAATTCCAAGGTTTTTTTTAGCATCTGGAAGAATGGAGTTGTCACTTACTGAGCTGGGGCAGGAGGCAGGTAGAGAGTTTGGGGACATGTCTACTGTGTATCTCTAGGAGTTGGAATTTTAAAGTCATGTTCTGTGGGCACTGCCAACTACCATGGTGTGAAGTTTCAATGGCACTTTTGCTCCATGTGAAGTCTTTTGCTTCTAATCACTCTGAGCCCTCATTTCTGAGTGACTTTTTTTTATGACCTTTATAACAAAATTTAACAACTGGTATATCCCTTCACCCAACAAATGGCTGTTGGATTTACAAAGCTATGTCAAGTCGTAAATTTCTACTTACTAATGAGCACATATTTTGTTTCCTAAGCTACATTGGGAATATCTCAAAATATGAATTCAAGACCTATAACTCTATCTCTAATTATATGTGGAATATTTCTGACCACCTAGGCTTGGCATACACATGCTATGCCTCTTTGACTTAAGCTTGTTTATGTCTGGAAAGGGTCGCCTGTCTTAAAGTTATAGAAGCACAATATGGCTGTGCATCCTTCTAATATAAACTGAAGGGTCTCTGGTTCAGGATAATGTTGGTTGATGAGTATTTTAAGCTATGAAACTTCCTTTTATGTTTCCCTTTTGTGATCTAATTGGGGGTTAGTGCTGGTCTATAATTAGTAATAACAATGATAGTGGTCATGATCTGATCATTATTATAATGCACCATAGTGGGACCAAAGGGAGTGTTAGCACGATTACAGTATCTGTATCCTAGAGGTGCCTGCAAATTCTGAATTTTGCAGGAAAGGTCCTTTTACTTAGGGAAAAACATATCAAAAGTACATTTTGGATATGGGAGGATAAGCACCCGAATCATGCTCCAGGCCCAGGTCCTTAACAATTGTTTTTTTTGTTTTTTTTCTATTTACTTAGAGCACTAATCCCCCAGTTATAGGTATTTCTACTGATCACTATTCAAGTGACACCTCCTTGGAGAGGCTTTCTTGATTGCCTTGTACAAAATAATGTCCAATGTTGCTTTCCTAATCCCTTCTGTCCCATGTCCCCGACATTATTATTCTCGTAATGGCTATAAATAATGTTATTATATACTTGTTATTTGATTTTAACTGTCTCCTTTCCTACAATATCAGTGCTATGATGATAGGGATTTTCTCTGGTTTCTGTATTGCTGTATGCTCAGTTACCAGAAAACATTTTGATATTAACTAAATATTTGTCAAATGAAGAGCTAAATGAAAGGCAAAGTTCAAGATAGCAAAAGTTGAACAGAGAGTCTGTTAACTGCTTTGGAAAAAAATCAGGTGATTCACAGGAAACTTCACACCATGTGTTGTGCAGTGTCTGGGATGAACAAGGTCTCTGGAAGTGATTTGAATGTAACTGACCAGTTTCCTCTCTGGGAGCAGCCTAGAAGCTTGAGTTCAATTGTCTTTGGGAATGGAGGGAGTAAGAAAGGTTTCCTTTCTGGTAGTGCTGACTTCCCTAAGACAGGTAAGGAACTACGCTTCCAGTAAATATTTGGTTCATCTCTTACAGTGACTGCCTCTAGGGTCAGCTGATTTTAGTGGCTGTCTGGTAGCCAAGATTCTCTTAAATTTAAAATCTCCCTACTCACACAAGTGTATTTCCTCTGAGGCATCATATTGCTTCCTATGTTAAACCTTGGCAAAATTCCTTGTAGGCTTTCCCCAAGGTAAAGCTGGATGGTCATGTGTATCTATACCTTAAGTCCATGTATTAGCCGGAGTACAGGATCAGTGGAGAGCCACACATATTCAGTTCAGCTTGGGTGTGGCTTGAGCTGTGTGTGCCCTTGGCTCATCTCACTCTAGCTTAGCAAGATTGCAGTCTGCTTTTTCATATTCTTTCAGTTCTGGGCACTCATCAATGTTTTCTTGCATTCTGATTTTGCACATTCTTATTTCTATGAATCCTTATATATTTATCTTCTCCACTTAAGTTGGTTAATGCTAATACCCCTTCATAAGAGTGGATGTAAGCAACAGGGAGCTAAGGTAGGAGATTAGGAACCCAGTGCATGGATACGCCATAAATAAATGTGGTTTTCCATGTGATTCTATATAATAAACCATTGTTCACTGCAATGTTTCTTGACTCCTACTGGTCTGTTTTGGACAGGAAATGAGAGGAGATACCATGGTTTCATGTTTTGGACCACATTAGATGAGCAAGAGAAGTAGCTGCATGAAGAGTGGTGGCAGGTCAGACTGGAGTGAGATGTGTAGAAAATTAGAAAATTAGATAACACCCAAAGAAAAGTGTCAAGTGAAAACAAGGTATGCAGTGATAAGGGTCCTCAGATATGTTTAGGGGAAGGTCCTGAACTCCCAGAGACTGAGTTAGGACAGATAGGAAAACTAAGAGAAACTCGAGTTATAGTAACAATAACAAAGACTAGTTATTACTCTATTTATTATCTGTGGCAGGTACTGTACTGAATACACTTCATGAATTCTTGTATTTAATCTTCATAGTAATACTGTGGAATAAAACCCTCCTCAGTGCCTCTATTTCCATGTTAAGTAGAACTGGCTTAGTGGAAACTTGGGGATTTTTATCTACTTATTTGGTTGGCATTTCCTTGCAAGAGCTCCCTGAAGACTTACCTGGTCTTAAAAAGTGAGGAAACATCCTTATCAACTTGCCCCATAGCCACAAAAAGGTTACCTCCCAATGAGAAAATATCATTACCTTGGGCACGAGCCAAAGGCTACTGCGTCCCTGTTTGGCCACAAGGGATCCCCTTTATGCTTATTTTTTTGTATATGAAAACAATTCCATTGAAGTAAAAGCTGTAAGTACATTTGCATGTAGTTTGTAGTGCATTTTTTTAGACAATTAAGGACATGTAAAGGATCTGACAAAATTTTTGTTGTTGTTTTACTACTTAGATACACTCTCAGATTTTCACAATGGATGTTGTACACAATCCAAGAAAGCATTTAAAACAATGAATATTCAAGTACATTAGCTTGATTGGACAGAAGACCAATACAAATTGAATAAAACTGAGACATTTGGGTCTAGAATGTGATCTCTGCTCTCATTTATATTTACATGATTTGGCCCATTTCCTTGGTCTTCTCCTCACCATTCCTCCACTTTTATTTTTCCATTTTAGGATGTTTTTGTACTCTAGTATCAGTTATTCACCATTGGTCCTATACTGTTTACTTATTTTTTCCTCAATTAAGCATAGTACCCTGAATCATTCAAGGCCATGTGGGTGATTGAGGAGCCTAGAAATAAAATTCTTCTTCATTCATTAGTCTTTGCCCCTGGTCAATCAGGAGAAAAGTGGCTTTTCTTTCCCCTAACTTTATTCCATATTTCTTTAGTTTAGAGCCTAGTATAAATTTTAAGGGTCTATGAAATCAGCTGGGTAAGTGGAGAAAAGGTAAATGAACTTACCAGAGTTGATAGGTCAGCTTTGGAAGATACATTACTTAGTTAAGTTCTCTCTTTCCTCAATCCTAAATATAACCCTGGAGGGATTAATCTTGGATCATGTTTGGGTGGGAGTATATTAAATGACTTCTAAAGTTTCTTTTAACATTAACTTTATAGAAGTTCAGATTCTATGCTGTTAGTGATTATCATAGGTAACATCACATGTTGTATAGGTAGACAAAATACATTAATCTTTCTCTTATACAAAAACTCTGTATGGGCATTCAGCGATCAGCCTTCTGTGCGGTGGTGGAAGGTACCAGACTCCTTCTATCTTATGACTCTCTTATTCTTTAGGGTGTCCTACTACTCTGCATTTAGGTAGAAGATAGGGGAGTGGCATAGAGATAGTACACACCCTTCCTGCTCAAAACTTATTATCAATAACTAGTCACATGGCACATGGAGATTCCACCATTACTGGAGAACATGGTCCCTGCTAAGACAATTGCTTTCTGTCAACAATTCTACACCATACAAAGGGAATGAAAATCTTTGGACAGTTTCTTTCTATGCCACATATGAATTATGATTCGGGAATATAAAATACCAAAATTGATTTTTCATTGGCCTAGAAATAAAATTAAAGTTCAAGGAAAATTATACCTAACCCCATTTTTAATGACATGAATACATATTAAAATCTTCCTTTAAGAAACAAAGGGAAGGGATCAAGGATTAATATTCACAATTTTCTATTGCAGAAGAGAGAAATAAACCAGGGAATTATCTCTTAAACTTTGTCACCAATTTGTAGGGTAACTTAGGTTTGACTATTTATATTCTTTGACAGCTCTTTTTAAAATTAAATATATAAACCCTATAGCTTTTCATTTGAATGTTAGAAGAGTTAAGAAATCACTTGAAGAAAGGGTGCACTAAAAAAATAAACATATTTAAAATTTTATGTATCAGGACCAATGTAGATGTATTTCTTGTGCCACTACAACCAGACATTAAAGCAGCCCCTAGGATGAGCCTCAGCAAAACAAAGAGGATGGAAGGTTTGTACCATCAATGGAAAAGACTTTAAGGTCTGTTTATCCAGCAATTAAGAACTAGAACCTGCTAATCTTAGTGATGGCCATCAGTTATAACAATCGAAAACCATTTCTATTTGTTTGTTTCCTTAACTGTGGTTGCTGTTGGGGATACTGTGGGGGCATCTCTCAAACTCTAAAGGAGGACAGTAAGATTACTTTTAAATGTTAAACTTTTAAATCATGAATAATGTTGATGTAAAAAAACATTTTAAAGACATGGTATCCTTAAAAAAAAAAAAAGAAAAAAAAAGAAAGAAATGGTATCCTTTCTGGCCCTTTGAAGTTTACCGATAATGCAAACAAATATATTAAGATGTCTAAGGAAACATACACTCACCAAAAATGAAATTGGACCGCCATGGAAGCATAGAAAAGGTAATAATACAGGCAATGTATGCAGGTCCCAACAAAGCTTTACAAGAAGGGAGGTATTTCGTGGTTCTGATGGGCAATATTTTGCCTCCAGCTGACACACTTTAATCAAACCCTTCTAGGCAGGCCAACTGAAGACTCTAGATATGACTTCACCCTCAAACAAGAAGTATCTAAGTTAGATTTTGCTTTCTGAGTAATTTATGAGGATGCAATACACTGATCTGCTGATGTGCATATTCTAGACTTGGAGATAGTTGTATTTCTCATTATAAAATAATAGATTTTTTTCAGAGTTATAGATTAACCTTGGTTGATGAATGCATTCTTGGTGTGCTGAGCAAAGAGAATTCATAGCCTACAAGTTTGAGGGCCAAATACTGGTCTGAGATAAATTGACCAAGTTAAGGAATTACAAAACCCCATGTAGGTTTCCTAGGAGATGGATTATTTGCTTTTCTCAATTTTATTAAAATCTCCTCTATATCACTGCAATGGCTTAAACATTTGTAATTTTAAATTTAAAAGAATCTTAATTATCACATAATACTAAGGTCACTTTATGCAAATGAAAAAAATAAAAGAAAAAGAAAATTTACTAATTTCAATTGGATAGATCAAGAATGCCAATACCATATGTGCAAACTTTATTCTCTATTCAGTTTTAGTCCTTAGAGAAATGTTAATTATCTCTAGTAATTATTCCGTGAATATATTTTGTAGATTATGTAAAAGGAGATAGTAGCAATAACTGTAACATTTTATCTATGTTAGTTCATAAAGAAATGTTTCCTTTCTTGCCAGTTACCTTGTTTGGTTCAAGTAGACCAAATATATTAAGTAAAGTTGCTAATTTTTAGCAAAACCATTACTGTGTCAGTGAAAGTAAACATTCTTGTAGTGGTCCTCGCTGTGTTGAAATAGAAGTGTCCCTTCTGAGTTATAATAGGATTTGATTACAGACACCTCTAGCTGTCAGGGACCTCATGTGGTTTAGGGACTATATACTGGATTCTGCAGCCTGTGTGCATGTCACTGAAGAGGGTGAAAGTCTGAGCAACCACTGTGTACATTATAAAATGCCTGCACTGAGCTGAGAGCTCTCATGTCAGTGGTGTGTGCCCCAGACAGAGCATAGACCTGTGCCCCCAATCCAATTATCCTTATCATTAATGGGAATCCAATTCCCTCTAACTTTTCATCACTCCTAGTCACCTGGGAGACCCACACAGGTTCATTTGCCAAGAATGTCAGAGTTTTTATTTTCACGCTGATGGAAATCAAACACAGTCACTATCCGTTCCATCAAAAACACTAGTGAGGCCAATATCAGAACTCAGGGGGTCAAGATACCTCATGGCTCTAATTTCCATGACCTACTTTTCAAAATTCCATTTAATATAGGGAATTCACACATGCTCTTACTATACATAGTGATGCAGCCTTCAGCTGGGTGTGAAGAGTCCCGAGTTCTAGTCCTGTTGTGCCTTTCTTGGATTGCCTATAAAATTAGCTGAAAATTGATTTTTGTTTTCAAAATTTTCACTATTATGAATCCCTGGTAGTTCCCTTGCTTCACAGTCTGAATGAGTTTCTTTACCAGAATTTTTAATAGGAAGCTACGTGGGAGGGGAGGGTTGGGGAAATCATATTTATTATGTGCCATACCAAACACAGTACATACCTATTGGCCATTTATATTCTCATGGCAACCCAATGATGTAGGTAAGCTTATATCCAGTTATGGAAAGCAAAACTGAGTTTTATAGGGTTCTTAAAAGCTAATAAGTAGTCCTAAGGCTTTGCAACTGCATTTATATTCTTTCCATGCTACAAATTTAAAAATAAACTTTTAAAGATTTGTCATAATAATTCTATATTTAATGATATAATATAGGGATTACTATGATTTAGATTCTGATCAGTGTGTGATAATAAATATCATGATGAGAAGAAGGCCTGAATGATTGTGCATGCTATAAAACAGCCTTGGTAGGTCTAGAGTTATCGGAGAAGGTGCAGATAAATGGCCTAAGGAAAGGAAGATGTTGTCATGAGTGAGGCTGGCCAAGGGTATGTCCTATTTCAAATGGAGGCATTTTACATTTTGAGTGTAAAGGAAATCAATAACGTGATCTGATCTGTGATTTAGAGGAAGTGCTGGAAACCAGAAGGCCAATAATTAGCCTTCCAAAACCCAGGCAAAAGGTAATGAGATTCTCAATAAATTCCCATCCTCTACAAACTTATCTGAAAGAAAACATACTCATTTAGTTAGGTATCTGAAACACTAGTGTAGCTCACAGTTGTGGCAATTGGCTAATACTTCCTTTAAAAATCCTTTATTTTGAGATAGTTAGAGATTCATAGGAAGTGGTAAAGAAATATACACAAGGTACTGTAAACCCTTCATCCAACCTCTCTATAGGTTGTAAAACTATTGGGAATCCCCTTTTGAAAGGAAAAAAAAATTATCCAGGCTTTGCACTATATACCAGGTTGCTCATAATGCTGAAGTGTTTATGATATTAAAATAAGCAACAATATCACAAAACAACCAGGAGAAAAAAATATATATAGTTATAGCCTTTTGAATGACATTGTGAATGTTACACAAAAAACAAACACCATGAAGGAAAAAATAAATTATGATACATATGTTTTTGAAATGTTCCCTGTTAAAATACAAACAATTAAGCAGCTCAAAACCTACGTGTGGTACTTCAGTCTCAACTATCAGCAATCCTAAAGGCTTTGCCTGGCAGGACTCACAGGGGAAAGTGACACTGCACTCACCAGGCTTGTTGCACAGGCTGTGCACTCAGTCTCTGAAAGGAGTTGCCCTCCAGGACTTAGCCCCACCCACACACACTCTGGGTGACCCTGTTTCTCCTAGACTTTACATTTCAGAGGCTACAAGTCAATTATTGTCCAAAACACAATCTAAACATGACAAAGATGCTATGGAGGGGAGTTTCTTCAAGTTTCTGGTGGATATTTCCAAGACAGGCAGGTCAAGGGCCACTTCGCTAAAGGAATTCTAAAGACCTGCCAGGATGAAAGGCCGTAAGATACGCCAGGCAACAGGAGAACATGTGCAATGGCCCAATGATGGCAGGGATCATGGAGGAAGCCAGTGGAGGACCAGTGAATATTCTGGAGCACAGAAAAGGAGGGTCAGTGAATTTCAGCAAGTACAAGTTAGTCCTTGGGATGTAGGTAGTGGCCGAATCATGTAGCTGAAGGGGGAGCAATTATACATATTTAGAGAGGGTAGATAATAAAAACCCTAATATTTTCCAGCAGGTAAGAAATTAGCATCTATTTTGAATGACGATTGCCTCTAGTCCAAAGACTATTAAAGAATAAAGCAGTCAGATCCATGTGCATCATCCATAATATGTTTCAGACTCTGGTTGCTCTGGATCCCAAGTCTGAATGATAGATTTGGTTAATTTACTGTATAATCAAGTTTGAGATGTAACTTGTTATACAAAGACAGATCAGTTTTTGTCATTTCCTTGAAGAGAATCAATTATTGATTCTCTAGCAATCTTAGAGTAAAACAATCTCTCTCTCTCTCTCTCTCTTTCTCTCTCTCTCTCTCTCTCTCTCGGCTTGCCATGTGTGGCCCTAATAATCTGATCCCTGTTTACTGCTCTTGAATCCTAAGAACTGAATGTTTTCTGAGTGTGCCAGCCTTCCTTTTAGATAGAGCACTGAGCTTTTGTGCATGTCTTTCATCTCCCTCTGCCTTGTCCTCCTAAGAAATACTTAGCTACTCTTCAGCTTAAGTAAATCTACTCTCAGAAACTTTTCAATAATCCCCTTTCACCTTGACAGCAAAGCTATGGTCTTATTTTCTTTCTTTAGACATTGCATATTAATCGTTAAAGAAATTCTCTCTCCAAGTCTGCAATAGCATAGGAAGCATGTAGTTTATATTTATTTCTGTATCTGTGCGTAGCATGATGGCTGCCACATATTTTGAATGAATGAATCATCTGTGCATTTACTTAAAAAATTGTTTTCACTATTACCAATTCAACTGACTCCGGTTTTTGTACTATAGGAAATAGAGAAGTTCTGATCAAACTACTATGGATCATTTTTGAATGACTGACTACATGTAAGCCTATCTTAATCACTTTATTCTTAAACTATTTGTATGGGCACTGTGTTTGATTCACATGGTCAGATTTAAACTTTTGAAGGAAAAAAAAAACATATTTGCCTCCTCTCTGAACTCCCAGGTAGCACCAACCATATATTATCACATATAGTTTTTATTCTGCAAATTATTTATTTGTTTTGAAACACACACACACACACACACACACACAAGGACAGAGATTTAAGAGTGGGGTTTTTACATTCAATATTTAACCAAATTCTTCTTATATCTCTCACTCATGGGTTTGAGTCTCCACATGAGCATTTTCTTCTATTCCCCTTTTCTTCTATTTCCATGAAATGGAAATTTAACTCAGATTTTGTTCTTGACATCCCTATGTAGGCTGTTCTTAATAAATGCAGTTGTTATTTCTAAGCCGGTTGTTGTAATTATATTTTTGTTGGCCTTCCTCATTATATTTCTTCTCCAGATGGTCCACAATTTAGGTTTTTGGCTTCCCTCCTAATATCAACCTATAGGAATATTACGCCATCTTCTTTTAAAAACAAATCTCAATAGGTTTCTTATTTGCCAATGGCTAGACCTTTGAAAGTCCTCCTCCTGGGGCCTTTCGTATCTCAATGATTTCATTATGGAAGAGAGCCCCGTGGGAGATCCTGTTTTTCATTTCAGTCTGAAGAACGTTCTGGCAAAACTCTGATACCATGGATTAGATTTTGACATCCTTACTTTTATATATAACATCATAAAAGCATTCTCTTCTAAAATTCTGCGGAATTGAAACTCATGAACTACCTGACTCATGACCACATTAACTGGAAAACAAGGCCATTTTTTATAAAACATAAAAGAATAGTGTTATGCAAGTTTACAGCTCAAATGCAAAGGCATTTTGAATATGCATCTAAATTGTAAAGGGGATCATATCGACACTTATTTGTTTAATTCAAGAAAGGGCCAAATTGGTATATAAATTCTTGGACCTTCAGTTTCCTTTAAAAACAAGTAGAAAAAATAATAATTTTCCCATGAAGATGAAATAAGTCAATTTATGTAAAGTGCTTAGAAAAGTGCCTAACTATAATAATAACAATAATAATAATAATAATATCAATAAATGTTAACTACTATTAGTCGTAGTAGCAGTTTGTATTGATATACTCTACTAGCTAGCTTTGAAGATTAGTCATGGACACAAAACTATTAATTGTTTTAGCTATAATTATTGGGATTTGCCTATTTTTCTTTCCCTGTTTTATTTTTTTCTGCCCCCTTTTTAAAAGGTAAATGAATAGTAAGAACTGAAATCATATGCAGTTGTTTTTAATAGGGTCAACTAATTTAACTTAATTCATAGACAGAACTGGTTCAGATTTAAGTTCCACTCTGGAAAAGCGTTTCAAATACTAAGAATGTAAAAGTGAGAGAATAACCAGGACTTAACTGAAGATTCCTGACAGGAGAAAGAATTGACAGAGTGAAATAAGGAAAGTTCCTGTGGCTTTTTATGGGGAAGGCGCATGAAAAATTCTGGGACAGGGATTTCTTGTCGTTGTTAATAACATCTTGACTCTTTGTGATTTCACTGTAGAAGCAGCTGGTCTTCATGGCTAAAGGCAATTTCCAGTCACTCAAAGAGATGATTCTGTTTGAATTGTCACACAGGTAGATGGCAGTGTCATTTTGTGTAACAGAATCTACTTGTAGGTAAGTATAATGGTGAATATGGCAGGCCCACACCAGTCCTATTTACCAGTGTATATCCAGACACTAGCATGGTGCCTGGCCCATGTATTGAGCTGGTACTCAATACTTGTGGAATGAAAAGGTAAAAGCATGAGTATAAAAAAGGACCAAATGTCATATAATTCTAAATATTTACACATTTCATAAATTAAAAATGGTAAATATGTAGATAAATATGTAGATTCCAAAACTTAACTAACTTACCTGGGAACTTAAACAATCCTGGTGCTCGGGACACCTGGGTAGCTCAGTGCTTGGGCGTCTGCCTTTGGCTCAGGTCATGATCCTGGGGTCCTGGGATGGAGTCCCGCATTCGGCTTCCCCAGGGAGCTTGCTTCTCCTTCTGCCTATGTCTCTGCCTCTCTCTTTGTGCCTCTCACGAATAAAAAAATAAAATCTTTAAAAAATAAAATCTTAGTACTCAAGCTACACTCTAGACAAATTAAATCAGAATCTCTAATAGTGGGATCCAGGCATCAACACTATTTTTTTTTAATAATCTTTCCAGGTGCTTCTACCAGGGAGCTTATGTTGATAAGCACTGACCTAGACCCAAAACAATGGAACACAATAAATGTGATGCAAAAGAATTACTGATAAAAAGGAAAAAAAATGCCTCATGGATTAATACAATTTTTACATTTATTTAACAAACATGCAGTGATAGCTATGGTATATAAAGATTTATAAGATAGATATTCTATGCTCAAGTAGCTTACAGTCTTACAAAATAGACACTCATATTCCAGGGCACAAAGTCTTATAAAGAGTCACAGATGAAGTACATTGGAAGTTATTAGGACAAGGACATTACTTTCAATTAGAGATCCTGAAAAAGGTTTCCCAAAAAAGGGGCAACTGAATAACTTATGAGTACAAATAGAACATACAGGAAATGTGTTTATTCTTTTTAAAAATTTTTGTTTAAATATCAATAACTGTTATAAAGTAGTGCAGTATGGATGCCATTTTAGATATATCATTATCCAATGAGATTTTCACGTAAAGATATAAAAATAGTAACAGCATTAGAAGTAAGACTATTCAGAAATAGTTGAAGATGGATTTGGTTTCAAGTTACTTCACCAAGTACTTGAATGTCTAAATTCTTAACCTCCATTTTTTAGGAAGGATAGCGATTGCTTAAAAAGCCATATATTGAAACCTAACTCACTCCAGTAGTTCAAATTATCAAACTTACAGTACTGAAGTTAGTTTGCTGTTAGCACCAATGCAATAGGACCTGCTTTGTGCTATCTGTGTATTTAGGAGCAGCCTAACTTATGACCTTCAATGTCTATTAGAATAATGCACCCTGCTTTGCTTTCTCTGGCATTTTCTATTCTAACAGATTTAGCAATAATAATAAGTCAAACACACATGTATAAGTTTTGAATAGAGGTTAATCTATTTTCACCCACTTACCCTTTCCACACAAGTACATTCACATACCTCTCACCCTTAATGCCCTTGTCTTAGCCATACCTTCTAATTTCTACTTTAAGAAAAGAAACACAGGATATTACTATTTTGGCTCAATAAGGCTTCAGGACTTAGGTCACATTCCTGCTTCTTTCATTCACTCAAGAAATAGTTACTGAGCCGTATTATTCTACACAGCTTCTCAGACACTGAAAATAGAATAGGATATAAAACAGAAAGAAAAAAAATATCTACTCAATGTATTGTATATTATAGTGAGAGATAAAGACAATAAACAAAGTGAATTATTACAATATGAAATATTTGTGATGTTAAATGTGCTAAAAAGAAAAATAAGACAGGAGATAAAAAGTATTAGTGGGGTTGATGTTACCAAGACAGCGGCATAAGGAAACCCAGCCTCTGTCCCTCCACAAAGATCAATGATTAGACAACTATTCATAACAAAAACAGCTCTTGGAGAGCTCTGGAGTCTACTTAGGAAACTTCAGCAACACAGTGGGAAAAAAACAAAAAAACAAACAAACAAAAAAAACAACAGAGACTAAATGTACAAAAAGAGAAGTAAGACAGCTTCATTTTACCTGCATTATTCCATCCTCCGAGCTGGCATTGTTCAATGCCAAAAGGGATCCACCAAGCTAGAAAGAGTTCCCCTTGCTGGGAAAGAAAGTTTAGGGAGAGTAACCAGCTTACTCAGTTTTGGGGGGAGATTGTATCAAGGTCCCACTTTAATTTCATTCCACTCAGACCATCAAATCTGAGACATACAGAGACAGAAAAAAGGACTGTCCTTTCTCTGTCCTTCCTAGAGATAGGAAAAAGGAAGGAAAGCAAAGACTACCAGGAGCAGCCACACAGCAGGAGTGATTGCAATTTCCAGAGACCTGCATGGCAAACAAACCCAACTGCTTTCTTTACTGAAGGCCAGTACATTGCTGGGTACCCCCTCCAGAATTCATCAGCTTTCTGTTTGATACCAGGTGCCTGAGCCCCTTCTCCTCAACACCCTGATCTGAGCCCATGAGCCCTGCAGCAGCAGCCAGCCCAGGCCTCTGTGGCTGCATGAGAGCAAGACGTCAGTATAGACTCCTGGAGCTGACCCCCACTGCTATACACCTGTTTGTGGCTAGCCCTTCCAGATGTGAATTTGCATGCTGCTGGCCTGACACCTGTTACCAGCTTCCATCATGTAAGCACACCTGAGGGGAGACCACACAGCCACAAGAGAGCATACCTGACAATCAGGGCCCCACAGGTCTTTGCGGGCATGAATGAGGCCCTATCTACTAGCACTGTCCTGCATCACTGTGCTAACCTGCAGTTAGTCCCTCTAGTTGAACACCTGCATGTCTACAGCCCAAACCCTGTCACATATTTCCACTGTCATGTGCCAAAGATGAGACTTAACCACCATGGTAGTATGTGTTGATAGCCAGAGCCCCTGCAGCTACCAGTATGCCTGCAGTTGGCTATGGCTCTTGTTTTCTGCCCTGATCCTTGTTTACAGCTGGCCCCCACATTACACAGGCTCCTGTAGTTGGCTCCCAGTTGAGCGTAAAAATACAAAACTCTACTTACCACTGCTTTCTGCCCTGGTTTCTAGCTACTGGACCTGGAGGTACTGTTAAGGATACCACCAGCCCTTGCAGACTCCTTTGTAAATCCCCTACAAGCATTCAATAAGGATTGTAGAGTTGTTGATGCTGTGGACACAAATGGCAAAAACCAAAGAGGCATCGCACCTCAAGGGACCACCCCATACCTTCACATTGGTGTCCTGCATTGTTAGACCAGAGATCATGACACACTTTATTGTGCCCCTACCTACAGGTGAAAGTCTTCCCTTACCAAAACTAGTCCATCAATTCTGGAAGAAGTGAATCCTTCATCCAATGTGTTGACTCCTATGAAAACCTATAAGGGTAACAAAGAATCAGGAAAATCTGACTCTACTGAAGAGGTCAGTAAACCTTAGATAAGTGGCCCCAAAGAAAAGTAGAATTAGGAATTACCTAAGAGATAATTTAAAATAATTGTTCTAAAGAATGTCATAGAACTACAAGAGGACACAAATAAATGATTTAAAGATTTCAGGAGAATACTATAAAAACAAAAGAAGTTCAATAAACAAGGAAACATAAATCATAGAAAACAAACAAACAAATTCTGGAGCTAAAAACAAAAACAGTGGCTAGGGGCACCTGGGTGGCTCAGTTAGGTAGATGTCTGCCTTTGGCTCAGGTTTGATTCCAAGGTCCTGGGGTGAACTCCACATTGGGCTCCTTGCTCCACAGGGAGCCTGATTCTCCCTCTCTATCTGCTGTTCTCCCTGCTTGTGTTCTCTCTCTCAAATAAATAAATAAAATCTTAAAAAAAAGAAAACAATGACTGAAGAATTCAATAGAGACTTAACAGTAGACTTAAACAAGCAGAAAAAAGAATAAGTCAATTGAAAGAGAGATCAAATGAATTCCAATTGGAGAAACAAAAAGAAAAAAAAGATTGGAAAACAGTGGGGGGAAAAAACTCAACCTGATCTTTGGGATACCATCAAAAGAACCAATTTGCAAATTATAGGAGTCCCCAAAGAAATGGGGAAGGGGCAAAAGGCTTATTTAAAGAAATACCGAGGGGATCTCTGGTTGGCTCAGTAGTTTAGCGCCTGTCTTCAGCCCAGGGCATGATCCAGGGTCCAGGAATCAAGTCTTACATTTGGCTCCCTGCATGGAGCCTGCTTCCCCCTATGTCTGTGTCTCTGTCTCTCTCTCTCTTTCTCTGTGTGTATGTGTGTGTGTGTCTCATGAATAAATAAAAATAAAATCTTAAAAAATAAAAAAAAGAAATACTGATATAGAATTTCCCAAAGCAGGATAAGATTTGGATATCCAAATTTATAAAACTCATAGGTCACTAAGCAAAATCAACTTAAACAGATTTCCTCCAAGATATATTATAGTAAAACTATCAAAAATCAAAGATGAAGAGAGAATCCTAAAAACAATAATAGAATACAGCTTGTAAGTCCTAAGGGAACCTCTGTAAGGCTATGAACAGATTTATCAGAAGAAACCTTACAGGAAGGAGCAAATGGGATGATATATTGAAAGTGTAGAAAACAAAAACAAAAGAAAACTGCCAACCAAGAATACTTTACACAGCAAAGCTGTCCTTCAGAAATGAAGGAGAGATAAAGACTTTCCCACACAAATAAAAGCTAAAGGAATTTATCATCAGTAGACTTGCCTTATAAGAAATACTGAAAGGAATTTTTCAAGCTGAAATAAAAGATGCTGATCTGTAACATGAAAGCATATGAAAAGTATTCAACACATTGGTAAAAGTAAGTATATAGTCAGACTCAGAATAGTTTAATAATGCAATATAGTGGAGTGCTAACCACTTAATTCTAGTATAAAGGTTAAAGGTCAAGCATATAAAAAACTATAGCTACTATAATTTGTTAATAAATACACAATATAAAAAGAAATAAGGCCATCTGAGTGGTTCAGTCAGTTAAACATCTGCCTTTGCTTGGGTCATAATCCCAGAGTCCTGGGATCAAGCCCTCCATTGGACTCCCTGCTCAGTGGACAGCCTGCTTCTCCCTCTCCCTCTGATGCTCTCTCTGCTTGTGCTCTTTCTCTCTGTGTGTGTGTCAAATAAATAAAATCTTTAAAAAATAAAATAAAAATAAAAAGATAAATTATGACATCAAAAACATAACAGTGAAGGAGTAAAGGGTAATGTTTTCATATGTGATTAGAGTTAAGT
The DNA here is from genome assembly GCF_048164855.1 of Canis lupus baileyi. Lineage (NCBI taxonomy): Eukaryota > Metazoa > Chordata > Mammalia > Carnivora > Canidae > Canis > Canis lupus. Next base: position 58,972,122 of record NC_132846.1, read on the forward strand.
GTTATCAGCATAAAATGGACTATTATATTTACAAGATGTTTTACGTATGCTTCAGGGTAACTACAGAACACAAAGCTACTACAGTCACAAAAAATAGAGAAGAGAATCAAAGCATACCACTGTAAAACGTTTTCAATTCACAAAGGTGGGGAGCAAAAGAGGAAAAAAAAAAAGGAACAAAAGAACAATAAAGCATCCAGAAGACAATAGTGTGTCATTATTAAGTTCTTACCTATCAACAATTATTCTAAATATGAATGAATTGAGTTTTCCAATAATCAAAAGACATTGAGTGGCATCAAACTAAAAAGCTTTTGAACAGTCAAAGAAACCATCAATAAAACAAGAAGGCAACTTACTGATTGGGTGAAGATACTTGCAAATTATATATCCAGTAAGGGGCTAATATCCAAAATATATAAAGAACTTATACAACTCAATAACAACAACAACAAAAAACAAATAATTCAATTAAAAATGTGAAGAGGATCTGAATAGATGTTTTTCCAAAGAAGACATCCAAAGAAAACCTATGAGAATGACTAAAATCTAAAATACAAGAAAAAAGTGTCAAAAAGGATATGGTGAAAGATGAACCCTTGTACCCTATTGGTGGGAATGCAAACCAGTGGAGCCACTGTGGAAAGCAGTATGGAGGTTCCTAAAAAAATTAAAAATAGAATTTCCAGTCACTCCACTACCAAGTATTTACCAAAGAATATGAAAACACTAAAGTGAAAAGATATATGTACTCTTGTGCTTATTGCAGTATTATTGCAGTATTATTTCCAGTAACCCAATTAAGGAAGCAGCCCAAGTGTCCATGAATGGATAAAGAAGATGTGGCATATATATATATATATATATATATATATATATATATATATGGCTCAGCTATAGAAAAAATAAAATGGAATACTACTCAGCTATAGAAAAAAATGGAATCTTGCCATTTGCAGCACTGTGGATTGGTATAGAGAGTATAGGGGATTAGACAGCCAGAGAGCCAAATACAATATGAATTCACTCGTATATGGAATTTCTTTGTTCATTTAACAAATGAACAAAGAAAAAGAAACAACATAAAAAAAACAGACTCTTAATTTTTTTTTTAAATATTTTTTTTCAATTTTTATTTATTTATGATAGTCACAGAGAGAGAGAGAGGCAGAGACACAGGCCGAGGGAGAAGCAGGCTCCATGCACCGGGAGCCCGATGTGGGATTCGATCCCGGGTCTCCAGGATCGCGCCCTGGGCCAAAGGCAGGCGCCAAACCGCTGCGCCACCCAGGGATCCCCAGACTCTTAATTATAGAGAACAAACTGATGGTTCCCAGAGGGCAGGTGGTGGGAGAATGAATACACTTACGATAATCACTGAGAAATGCACAGAATTGTTGAATCACAATATTGTACATTTGAAACTAATATAACACTATATGTTAACTATACTGGAATTAAAATTAAAATTAAAAACAAAACAAACAAAACAAAAGGCTAAAACCAGAAAAACCATATGAATTCCACTTCTGAGTATTCACCCAAAGAAAATAAGATACACTAATTTAAAAAGATATACACACCCTACGTTTATTGTAGCATTACTTATGATAGCCAAGTTATGGAAGCAACAAAAGTATCCATCAATAGATGAATGAATAAAGAAAATGTTATATATATATATATATATATATATATATATATATAATGAGTTTTATATATATATATATATAACATAGCCATAAAAAAAGAATGAAATCTTGCCATTTATGACAACATGGATGGACTTAGAAGGAATCATGCTAAGTGAAATAAATCAGACAGAAAAAGACAAATACCATATGATTTTATAATGTGTGGATTCTAAAAAATAAAACAAACAAAAACTAGAAATAGAGTCATAAAATACAGAGAACAAACTGGTAGTTGCCAAAGGGGAGGGGAGTGGAGACTGGGAAGAATAGGTGAAAGAAATTAGGAGGTAGAGATTCCCACTTATAAAATGAATGAGTTCTAGCGATGAAAATTACACAATAGGGAATATAGTCTATAATATTGTAATAACTTTCTAACATGCCATAAGGTAACTATACTTATCTTGCTGATTCTTTTAAAGTGTATCTAATTGTCAAATCACTATGTTATACACCTTAAACAAATATACTATTGTATAACTATATTTCAATAAGAAAAAAGGCAGAGTGACAGGATAGCTTAAAACAAAACAAAGCAAATGACCCAAGTATATGCTATGTACAAGAGACTATAGCTTTACAGGCACATAGTGGCTCAAAGTGAGGGAATAGAAAAAGGTATTCCATGTAAGTGAAAACCAAGATAGCAAGGGCAGCTATACTTATATCAGCAGAAATAGACTTGAAGCCAAAATGGTAAGACAAAGAACATTGTTATAGGATGATAAGAAGACACAATTATCATAAATATATATGCACTCAGCATTGGAGCTCTAAATGTAGTAAGTAAATACTAAAAAAGCTAAAGAAATAAGCAAAAATCCAATAACAGTAGAGGTCTTGAGTACCCTACTTCTAAGAATGGATAGATCTAAACATAAAATTGGCAAGGAAGGGCACCTGGGTGGCTAAGTCGGGTTCAACAGCTGCTTTAGGTTCAAGTCGTAATCCCAGGGTCTTGAGATCAAGTGCCCCATTGGGCTCCCTGCTCAGCAGGGAATCTGCTTGTCCCTCTGCCCCACCCCTGCTCATGCTCTTTCTCAAATAAATAAATAAAATCTTTAAAAAATATATTTTATTTATTTAGTCATGAGAGAGAGAGAGAGAGCGAGACAGAGGCAGAGGGAGAAGCAGGCTCTGTGCAGGGAGCTTGATGCGGGACTTGTTCCCAGGATCCCAGCATCACAACCTGAGTTGAAGGCCAATGCTCAACCACTGAGCTGCCCAGGTACCCAAATAAAAGAAATCTTTTAAAAAAAGAAAATTCACAAGGAAATGTTGGAATGGATCCATTTTTTAGACCAACTGGACCTAACAGACATATACAGAGCATTCCATCCAACAATAACACCATACACATTCTTCTCAAGCACAAATGGATACTTCTCCAGTATAGATCATATGATAGTTCACAGAACAAATCTTAGGAAATTAAAAAAAAAAAAAAACAACTTAAAATCACAATAAATATTTTTTACCATAGTGGCATGAAATTAGAAACCAATAATGAGGAAAGCTGGAAGATTTACAAATATGTGGAAATTAACACATTCCTGGAGAACCAATAGGTCAAAGAATAAACTTAAAGTAAAATTAAAAAAAAAAATCTTAAAATAAAGGAAAAAGGAAACACATCATATCAAAACCTATGGGATGCTGCAAAATCAGTCCTAAGAGTAAAGCTTAAAGACTTCAAGTAAACAACCTAACTTTATATCTCATAGAACTAGAAAAAGAACAAGGCAGCCTGGGTGGTTCAGTGGTTTAGTGCCACCTTCAGCCCAGGGCCTGATCCTGGAGACCCAGGATTGAGTCCCACATAAGGCTCCCTGCAGACCAGGAAAATAACAGAAAATATCAATGAAACTGAGGGCTGTTTTTTTTTTTTTAATATAAACAAAATTGATAAACTTTTAACTAGACTAATAAGTAAAAAAGAAAGAGGACTCAAATAAATAAATTTGGAAATTAAAGAGGAGACATTATAACTGATACCATAGAAATACAAAAGATCTTAAAAGCCTACATGAGAAAGTATATACTAACAAATTGGATAACCTAGATACTTAAATGTTCTAAATTCCTATAAGCAATATAACCTACCAAAACTGATTCAGGAAGAAACAATATCTGAACAAACCAATTACTGGTAAAGAGATTATATCAGTAATCAAAAGCCTCCCCATAAAGAAAAGCCCAGGACCAGATAATTTCACTGGTTGAATTCTACCAAATATTTAAATAATTACCACCAATATTTCTCAAATGCTTCTAAAAAATTAAGGAGGAAAGAACATTCACAAACTCATTTTATGAAGTCAGTATTACCCTGATATGCAAGCCAAATATGGACACTACAAAAAACAAACAAAAACAAAAACAAATTCCACAGTATGTTAAAGGGTCATACAACATGATCGAGTGTTTTGCCCCCTGCAATGTAAGGATGTTTGAACATACAGAAATTAATAAATGTGATATACTCGATTAATATAATGAAAGATAAAAAAATATGATCATTTCAATAGACACAAAAAATGATGAAATACATTATTTCATGATGAAAACGCTTAGCAAATTGGGTAAAGAAGGAATGCACCTCGACATAATAGAGGCCATAAATGACAAGCTCACAGCTAACAATATACTAAATGATGAAATGTTGAAAGCTTCTCCTAAGAGATTACCAGCAAGATAAGGGTGTCAACTCTCACCAGTCCTATTCAACATAGTGCTGGCAATCCTAGCCAGAGCAATCAGGCAAGAAAATGAAAAGGCATCAAAATCAGAAAGGAAGTAGAAAAGTTTTCTTTGTTGTAGATGATAGGTTCTTTTACGTAGAAAATCCGAAAGGTTCCACCAATAAGCTGTTAGAACTAATTGATGAATTCTGTAAATTTTCAGCATATAAAATCAACATACAGAAACAATTACATTTGTATGCACTAACAATGAAATATTTGAAAAAAGAATATTATTGAGCCTCAATAAAGAAGGAGATTCTGACTTTTCATCAACATGGATAGACATTGAGAGCATTATGTTAAGTAAGATAAGTCAATCAGACAGAGACAAATACTGTATGAAATTGCTTATTTGTGGAGTCTAAAAAGAGCCAAACTCATAGAAATAGAGAGTAGAATGATGGTTACTAGAGAATGGGGAGTGGGAGAAATAGGGATGTGTTGAAAGGATACAAACATCCAATTTTAAAATGAATGAGTTCTGGGGATCTGATGTATAGCATTGCAATAATAGTTAATAAAACTGTATTATATACTTGAAAGCTGAGAGAAGAAATCTTAAAAGTTCTAGCTACAAAAAAGAAAATGTTATCATGAAAAGGAAATGTGACATGTTGGAGATATTAGCTAATGTGATGATAGTCATTTTGTGATATATAAGCATATTATTAAAGTGTTTTACAGCTTAAAATTATAAAATATTGTTTGTCAATTATATCTCAGTAAAGCTAGGGTAGAGTATTTGAGGGGAAATGTGAGTGGTCATCGCAAAAGAAGCTAAAGAAGACTTCACTGGGGAAAAATGATATGGTAGTAAAAACATGAATAAAACTAAGGAATAAGGAATATAGATATTTGAGGAATGAGAATTCCTGACAGAGATAATAACAAGTGCAAACGTCCTAAGGCAGGGGTGTGCTAGAGTTTTTAAAGACCAGGGGGGAACAAAGTCAGTGTTGCCAGGGCATTGAGTAAGGAAAAGAATAGTAGGAGTTGTGTCAGAGAACTAGAAGTGAGAAGTTGCCTCATCATGTAAACTCTACAAACCATTGTAAAGAATTGTGGTTTCTACGCTGTGGAAGTGATAAACCTTGGGAACTTTTGGTTTGTCTTTATCTTTCCTCCTTGGAAAATCATTATTATAATTATTAGCACCATAGTTAAGTCTTGCTTGTATTTATACTCCATATAACTGGAATTATGTAGGGTGTGCTCTTTTGTTTCTTGCTTCTTTTTTTTTTTTTGTTTTTGTTTTTGTTTTTTGCTTTTTTTGTTTTATTTTTTTATTTTTGTTTCTTGCTTCTTTTGCTCATTATTATATTTGTTACATCTCTCCATAATACTGTATGCAGTTGTAGTTCATGCATTTGCATTACCCTATAGTATTACACTAAATTGATATCAGTTTTGTATCCATTATATGGATGTTTGAGGAGGTTGCACTTTGGGAATATTGTGAATATGTGCTATTATGAACATTATTTTGGAGAACACTTTTTTTGTGTACTTTATAGATAGCAAGAGTTGACTTTCCGCTTCAGGTGTTCTGTGCATAGTTAGCATTCATAGCACATGCAGTTCAGTGGTGCCAAAGCAATACTTGGGAAGTCCAAACTTTGAGATGAGCCTGGGCAGGTTGACAGTGTACAGAGATGGAGACAGTGACTATGACATTAGGAACAAGGTAGTCTGATTTCCTACATAATGGATGAACTAAGAAAGGTTTTACAAAGTGAATGACATAAACAGATTACGTTTAAATAGATAAATCTGGCAGTTACGTGAAGGGAATTTAAAAGGAAGAAGCAGGACACAACTCTAGCTGTCTAGAGAAGAAAGGTAGTAGAGACAGGGAAGAGAGAAGAGCTTCATGAAAAAACTTAGGGGTCTTGGCAATTGATGGATGATGCAAAAGGGTGAGTAAGGAGAGAGTGGCCAAAGACCCCCTGCACAGCAGCTGGAGCAACTATGTAGCTTCAGAGGTTTAAAATAGGAGACTAGGGATGCCTGGGTGGCTCAGCGGTTGAGTGTCTGCCTTTGGCTCAGGGCATGATCCTGGAGACCCAGGATTGAGTCCTACATTGGGCTCCCTGCATGGAGCCTGTTTCTCACTCTGCCTGTGTGTCTCTGCCTCTCCCTCTGTGTCTCTCATTAATAAATAAGTAAAATCTTAAAAAAAAAAATAAAAAAAATAAAAAAATAAAACAGGAGACTAGAATGGAAGTATAATTTCAGGGAGAAATTAATGAGTGTAGTATTAGACATGTTGAGTTCAAGATGTTAGATGAACATCACAGAAGTCTGGCAGGTATTTCGATATCAAAGGTTGAAGTTGAATCCCTGGTCTGGCTGGGGGTAGATATTTTAGAATCATTAGTATAGGTTTGTTTCAGAAACCATGACGGTACAGAAGTGACTTGAAAGAGCCTACAGAATCCGAAGAGCAACAGGGTGAGGGTAGAAATCTAAGATACCAAAGCATTTACTGGAGTCAATGGTGGTTGGCAGTCAGGCATCCACAAAGGCAGAGAGACAGCTGTAGGGAGGAGGCAAGGGGAGAAGCCCAAAGTTTAAAAGGAATGAACCTGTTGACAAATGAAGCAGAGAATGGATCCGTGAAAGATAGGGACTGCGAAATAGCCATTGGTTTTGACAGCTAGGGAGTTATTGCTGCCTTTAGTGACAGCAATTTTGCTTGTGTTGTGGGGGCAGAAGCCAGCTTCAAGATCGAAAGCGTGGAAGTGGTTAAGTTGGAAAGTAGAATTGAATAAAGTCTGTCCTTTATAAGAAAGGATGGCCAGGGCGGTGGAGGGATGCAAGTAGGAGAAATGGGATCTAGAAATAATTGTTTTGTTATACATTATTTTTTTCTTTTAGTCTTAGGGTGAAGGACATGAGGGACATATTTTAAAATATGAACAGAAGGAGTGAACCAGTATCATATAAGAAACTAAAAATACAGGGAAAATAGTGGGAAGGTTTGGAGAAATAGTCCTCAAAAATCCAGGGTTGCCTGGGTGCCTCAGTCAATTAAGTGTCTGACTTTTGATCTCAGCTCAGGTGTTGATCTCAGGATTTTGAGTTCAAGCCCTGCACTGGCCTCCACACTGTCGGTATTTAGCTTTTTCCTTTTACTACGGTCTCCATCAACCTCATTTTCATATGAGGCCAACTTCACTTGTGTGTGTGTATGTATATATATTACCTGTCCTGGCCCACATTATGCTACATAATGGTAACAATTTTAGCCGTAAAAAAAAAACAAAATGAGTATGCCTTATGGTCTAGGCACTGTTACATGTTTTATACATCATCTATGATTGAGAAACAACCGTTCAAGTCAAAAGTATTAACTCAACGTAGAGAGGGGAAACTGAGTCTGAGAGTGCTATAAATAAATTGCCTAGGGCAATATTGGATGAACAGCTACAGGATTTAAACCCAGCTCTGTCTAGATCCAAAGTCTATGCACTTCCTGCTGAATTAGGCTGACTTGACTCCCGTAATATTTGTATATAAATTTACGGGTCATCTTGATAAGGATCTGGCAGTGACCAGCCCCTTCCTGAGCTGTTGAAGGAGGTAAAGCTTGCTGTACCCAATGCATCTGCTTTTACATCCTGAGGGTAAAGAGTGAGTTATCTGTAATGCTAATTGTCCCTTATTTCACTAAAGCAGATACAACTTTAAAAAAATCAAAGGATAGTTCCTCTGTCCCTTCCAACCATCCATAGCAAACTATTTGATGCATGACTTTTCCGAGCCTTCCTTATTACTAGTTATTAAAGAGAAAGGCATTAAGATTGGCTATTTGGGGTGGCTTTCTAAACAAAGGACGCTACCAGCCTTAAGATATAATAAAGTATTGTATTACTTTTATGGCCTTAGTTTATTTGAGTTTGGCTTGGCTGGATTTTAGCTAATATACTTTGCAAACAATCTGTATTTTAAGTAAGTACCTTTTAAATTTCACTGCCGCTTCTTTATAGAGACATTTGGAAGAGCAAAAGGAGGACTCTCTACGTGTGAATCATGTCTTTGGAGAGGTTGGTCTTGGACACAGGCAAATTGTACATACTGCAATGAATGGCCCTCCCTTGGGGGTACAGCCATATTTTACCAAAGATGCTCCTGTGAAAATTCATGGGCCAAATGCACTCTCTTTGGGAAAGGAAGTAATGTTTGGGAGATCCAAGCTTTAATTATTGATTATTCTTCTTGAGTAGCAGATACAGAAACCCTCATAACATAAGGCATGACCGGGTATGTGGGTGGACATAGGTGGCCTTCATGACTCTAACAACAGCTTGATGGAATCTAATCCAGTTTCAACCTTTCTAATTCACTTTTAGAGCGTACTTATTGATTTTAAAAGAATGAAGCTTGCTGAGTAAAATTTTGTTCACCTGTGCCTATGATGTTTTCTTAAAAAAAAGCATAGCCCTACATCACACCTTGATATTTTCAGTGAAGGAATGCATTAAGAACATTTGCTTGCTCCTATCCTTAACTGACATTTGAGTTGTCAGATTGAATTGTATAAATATTTTGTATAATTGTTGACTGAATTGTACTAATACAATTGCTTTGAATTGCATTATTATTATAATTATTTTAATTTTCTCTTAATTGACTCATTTAAAAAATATTTGGTGCCAGCGATCCCTGGGTGGCTCAGAGGTTTAGCGCTACCTTCAGCCCAGGACGTGGTCCTGGAGACCAGGGATCGAGTCCCACGTCCTGCTCCCTGCATGGAGCCTGCTTCTCCCTCTGCCTCTCTCTCTCTCTCTCTCTCTCTCTCTCTCTGTGTCTCATGAATAAATAAATAAAACCTTTAAAAAGTATTTAGTGCCTATTCTTTGCTAGGCCTTAATATGCAGTTTTGAATTGAATACATTGAAATCCTTATTTTGTGAATTCAGCATTATTGTTGGGAATAAGCTTGAAGAAAAGAATTATAAAAAATATATGATATCAAAATTATAAACAGTGTGCGGAGGCACAAAGGGCCAGGAGAAGGTGTAGTGGGGGAAGATGTAATTTTTATTTGTAAAGGCGTCCTTGGGGAAGTTGGTGTTTAGTAGAAGGAAACTAGAAGTAGGAGGTAATGAGCTCAAGAGTAACCATGAGAATTTTCTGGGTCATGCCATTGAACATAAAACTCAGGTGGGTCACAGTTTATTGAAATGAAGCTGTGTGTTTTGAGTTATTTTAGTCTATGGTTGAAGGAGGTTGATGTAAGACCATCAGCGTTATTTGAAGATATGATTATGTGCCAGAGACTTTCCACATACTGTCCTGTTTACTACTCACTATAGGCCACTAATACTGATGTTATTATCCTCATTTTGAATGCAAAACAAACAAACAAAAACTGAGGTTCAGGCTGAATAAATAGATTATTTAAGGCAATGTCTTTAGAAAGTGATTGTTTGGGAATGCCAACAAATTGGTTGGCAAAATGGTTCAAAGTGTATTCTGGTAAGACTTAACTCCAAGAGAGTACTATTATGCATAGATACACACACACACATGCACACACAAGACACACACACACACACATGCACACACAAGACACACACAAGACACACACACATGCACACACACACACACAAGACACACACACACAAGACACACACAAGACACACACACACATGCACACACATGCACACACAAGACACACACAAGACACACACACACACATGCACACACAAGACAAGGTCATACACACACATGCATACACAAAAACATCTCAGATTTCTTGGTTAAATACATTTGGAAATTTTAAGGTAAGGAATGCTACCCCAGCTTATAGTACAGACAGTGGGCACTGTGATTGTCCAAGAAGGGTACTGAGACCTTAGAGGGTCGATAAATAGCACCTCACTTTCCAATTCCAGTGCAAAATGAATTAAAAGATAAACATAAGGGTCAGACAGATGGCAAACAAAATACCGGCTTTGCTAACTAAAAAGCTAAATTGGAGGACTTGGCTTTAGATGTGTCCCCCTGCTGCCCTTGTTAAACTTCATGTCAGAATTAGCTTAATCCACTCAGTCCCTGGCAAGGTTGGATGGCAAGTAGGCCACACCTACAGCACCTGGCTTATATAGAGACCAAGACCCAAATGGACCCTTCCTGCAAAGATGCACGTATGAAAATAAGAGAGACAGAGTGGTTAACTTGGGCATCATCAGCTCCTTTTCCAAAAAACATTAATCAGAAAAGTAATTCTTTCCCAGGAGACTAAGCTGGCAGAGAGAGGGTAGGAGAATTTTTCCAATGGAAGTTTCTCCGTGTGGAAGTAGGAAGGCCAAGGGGAATGAATTCCTCTACTTACAAAAAAATTGACAGTGTTCCCTTGATTTTTAAAATATATTTTATTTTTTAGAGCAGTTTTAGTTTCACAGCAAAATTGAGTGGAAACTACAAAGAGTTCCCACACACCCTTAGGGGACAGATATTTTTCCTCATATTTCATGGTAAAACAACATCTGAGCACTTAACTCTGTGCTATGAACTTTCTATGCATTAATGTTCACAACAACCTTATGATGGAGACACTGTTATTATTTTTTAAATATTTTATTTATTTATTTATTTATTTATTTATTTATTTATTTATTTATTTATGAAAGACAGAGAATGAACATGAGTGGAAGGCAGTGGTGGAGGGAGAGGGAGCCTGACACGAGACTCGATACCAGGACTCTGACTTGAACCGAAGGCAGACACTTAATTGACTGAGCCACCCAGGTGCCTCGATAGAGCTACTATGATTAATCCTACTGTTCAGATAAGAAATCTGAGGCATAGGGAAGGTAGCATTCAGGGGAAGACAGGAAAAAGGGCAGAATCAGGAATTCATCCACAGTAGATCCAATCTCCAGAGGCTACACTCTTGTCAATGCTCTATTTTGCCTTTTATCTGTATTTTAACACATTATAATCTCTAGTTTTGATGAAATTTTTTTGTCATTAATGTTCTATGGTTTAAAGAATCTATAACTGTAAAGAGACACCTGCTACCCAGGCAACATTAACCTGAACCCAGATAGACATTCACCAGGAAGGGTCTCAATGGATATCACCCCAGATTTTGTATGATGTTATCCTCTTTTGAAGACTATGTCTGTCACCCTTGTTAAAGCACTTTAGGATGCATTCTAGAGGTCTAAGCAGAGCAAATGCTGGCCCTGACTTCTCCATTGCTCATCTCCTGTGCTTTTTCAGTGGTTTCTCATATTTTTAACCTGATCCTTTTGAAATTGGTGATGGCAGCCTTGCCCAAAATAAGGAAAAAAAAAAAAAGAGATCATTTTGTAGCACAGGTTGTTAAATTATTGCCCATCCATTTTCTCTAGGAAACTTAATTAATTATTGAGTAAACATGGCTTCCTATTGATTCTGTGTTGATTACTTTCTGATATGAAAAATGGAACTATGCCATAATGTCATTTGAGCACAGCAGATTGAAGGCTCTATTGTGGAACAAATGGAATAAAGGATATTGGCATTTCTGCAGAAGGCAGAGAGGGCATCTGTATCCAGGTGAAGGAGACTATTTTTCTACAATCTTAAAAATAAATGTAGTATGATAGGAAAAGTCATATTAGCGACAAGGTTTGGATTACACAGAAGACTTCATTAGTCACTGATCTTCCCGGAGAGAGCACTGGGCCCCTCAAACATTAATAAAGTCTACTTAAAATAAAATGACGACTTCGAATCAGCTCTAAATGCTCCATGCACCCTCTGGTTTTCAAATTAAAGGAAGGAAAGAGTAATAACAAATGTTTATCCTTATGCAGATTAAACAAACTCTCAGAAATTCATCTAGTACAGCATCTCCCCACCTAGAATCGGTGCTTGTGTATTTGTGCAAAGAAGCTTTGTACCACAATCACTATAATGAAAGGAGGCTTTATACCACAATCATTCTAAGGAGTACCAGAAAGAAAACGTGGTTATTTGGATTATCAATAATCCAAAATCCGTGAGTTCATTTTAATACACTTTTAGGATATTTTCTTAAATTTTTACACAGAACACTGCATTTACCTCTAAAAAGACAATGTCCCCTAAACTTATTTTTGAGGCCAAGCCTGAAAATGGAAGAAAAAGAGCCTCAGATGGCTCTTATGGAAATACATGTTGGGTATTTAGTTATAAATCCTGTGAAAATGCTTGGATTCATTTTCCCAAGAGAGAATGGATTGGCAGTTTTATTTTATGCTTTATTGAAATTAAAATGTCAGGAAAAAGTTTGAAATGTTCTTGCTGAAACTTTATTTCTTTTAAGAACTCTACAGCAGACTTGTTTCCAAAGGCTTATTGCTGAAACTTCATGGTTCATATAAAGTGAAGGGGATTTAAGAATTAAAGAAATTCTTCTCCAGCTAAAATGTGCTTTATACCAAATTCCAGACACACATACATGTGTTTTTCTATACATTTTCCACAATCATAAGATTTTCAGGTTGAATATTGAAGAGTTGTTATTAAATTCAAAGCTTGACTTAGGATGAATAACCAGTGAACTCTAGATTGTAGAATCTTAAAAAGGCACTATTATTTGGAATGGAAACTAAGCAAGTTTCCTTCTCTGAAAGTATAATTGTTTTGTAGATGTAGCAGTAAAACCTCGATATGTATGTAAAGTAATTTCATGGAAACTACATAGACACAAAAGCCAACAAACTGTATATCAAGCATAATAATGATATTAAAATAGAGAGTACTAGTCTTAATAATTTAAGATGTGTAAATTCACATTGATATGATGATTCTTTTTTAATGGGCTTATATTCACTCTTTTTCCAACTTTTTATTTACTGTTAATTTTGCTCCCCTTTTTTAAAAGCAGTGAATGGAACATGCCGTAGTATTTTTAATATGGACCAGAGTTCCCAGCTTCACTTTTCCTTCAAACCCATTATTTCTGTACTATGTAATTTTATAATGCATTTGGTGAGTGTGAACTTTTGACAGTTCAAAAGCCAAAATGTCCTTTCTTTTTATTTAGATCCTGTCTCTCCCTTCCTTTGCTTTGAAAAAATAAAGTGGTTGAGATATCTCCAGCTTACTTGTGAGATAATAATTCCTTCTTTTCCTTTTTCCTTTTTGAACCTTATTCTATTGGATCTGTGAGAAATGGTTTCTGCAGACAACCCTCTTAAAAGACGATCCATAGTAAGTTGTTGTTGAACAGTTACTCATGTGACCTAAGTCCTTTGAGTTTCTCAGGGGCACTAGCATTGGTTCTATGAACATGCTAACAGGTGCCTTTACTCACTAATCTATAACGGCACTATTATTTAGCATGAAACAGACACTCTTGAATAATTGAAGTCAATAAAGATGATATATTTCTGATTTTTTAAAAAAAGATTTTATTTATTTATTCAAGAAAGACACACACACACACGCACAGAGAGGCAGAGACACAGGCAGAGAGAGAAGCGGTCTCCATGCAGGGAGCCTGACGTGGGACTCGATCCCGGGTCTCCAGGATCAGGCCCTGGGCCGAAGGCGGCACTAAACCACAAGCCACCTGGGCTGCCCTATATTTCTGATTTTTAAAAAATATTGATTTGGTATATATCTGGAGAGAGAAATTTGAAACAATTATTCAGATGAGTAGAATAATTAGAGGCCATAAATAAAAATGATCGTTATTTTAAGAGTAAAATATCATTTAACGATTGGAGAAATTTAACCTTGACCAAATTTGCTCACAGACTCATGAATGAATTACCTGAAATGTACCCAAATGCAATGAAATGTGAATAAGTACCATTTAAAAACTGACAGTGTTAGCAATAGAGGATGAAGTCTACAGATCTGTTCTTTTGTGGTTCCTGGTAAAGGATGGAACAAGGTAAACTAACCCTGTTTCCCCTAACAGCCCTCAAATGTTTCAAGAAAAACTGAAGCAATGACTCCATGCTCATGAAGCCATTTGAGACACTGAGATTCTGGTTTAACAGAAGCTAGTGTCTTCAATATTAATTAATAAAATGGAGATGCAATCATGGATAATGACTATTATTATTCTTTATTCTTTTAATACACTTCTTTGTACAATCCCAGACAACAGTCTGTGGTAGCAACAGTTCCAGTCAGCCAGGAGGACACAAAGGCCAGACACAGGGTCTTAGTCCCCAGTAGTCCAGGTCCAGCTTGGGTCCCTGGCTGACAGAGTGGGTTTCTGGATTGTTATACACAGTGTAAAAGATATTACTAAATTTCATGATAATGAGGAATTAACTTGGATTACAATAGGAACGTGATGTACATTTTTGGGTTTATGATTCCACATTTGTGATTTTGAAATAATAAATTTTAGCTTCATCTACTTAACAGGATTTTTAATGACTATGAAATCAAATAATAGAATTGAATGTATTTTGTGAGATTTAAAAGGGCCATAAAAGGCATATTATTATCTTGGTATAATTAGTACATTCCAAATAGACTTGTAAGCCATCCCTAATATGTGCTGCCTTTAAATTCCAGGAAGAAAGGACACTGATTTTGTTATTTTGATATGTCTATAATAATCAATTCTTTTTTTTTATAATAATCAATTCTTATCCTCAAATTTGTTTTTATTGATTCAATGGAACACATGGCAGAAAAATGCATACCCTTTTATTTATGATCACATTATGCATACACATTAGCAAGTCTTTAAAACAATGAGTTTTGAAAAAATATGGTGGCATTGGTGGAGTGGTATAAGTAAGGAATGTGTATCTTCTTGTTTTTGGAAAGGAGGACTAACTCCCAGGCTTCATTACCTCAATAAATCATTATGTCCTTGAAAATGAAGAAAAAAAAAAAGTTGGAACCTAGACTGTTTTGAACTGAAAGCTGGTAGGTGAAGGTGACCATTTCAAAGCTATATTTTGCTCTTCTCATCCTTTACTTTTGGGTGGGTCAGGGAGGTATTTCAACTGCAGTGCTGGCATTTAGCTGTAGTTACAATGAATTGCAGCCATGATTGCAATTGTTTTGTGATGCCTGTGGTGTCATTACGAAGATGCGATTACCAATTGCTATATGAAATTAGTTATGCATGAAATGAATAGGAAGCATAAATACTAGGAGGGAGAGTCTGAGCACAGACTTCATCCTCATTGTCTTCCAGATCCACTGATGCTTATGCATAATGTGGTCATAAAACTTTAATTTATTTCAGAGTCATAGGACTAGAAGGGATCTTTAAAGGTCAACTAGGACATCCCCCTGTTTCCAGAGCCTTGAGCAAACCTAAAAAGATAATGAACGAACACTTTTTTCCCCCAGGAACAGATTAAAAACCTTCTAATGAGTGTAAGTTGAAATAAGGCAAGGTGTAGTAGGAAGAGGAGTTTCTTATTGGCCAATGAATATAATGTATTTTATATGTATTATGCACCAAATTAATGCAGAGATGTATCTATTGGCTCTTAAATATTTTAATATCAGAATTTAATTTCAGCATAAAGCTTTAGGAAATTGTCATTTTGTGTTAGGTTTCTTTTTAAGGAATGGCATGTTCATGAAATTTTGTACTAATTGAAATTTCTCAATAGAAAAGTTAAAAGCTCAATGGAAATAGCTTTAAAGGAACATACTACACACATACACACACACTCTTCACAAATTCCAATGTAGTGAATCACTCTATAAAGTGAGGCAATTCTATATTTTTATATATTGCATTCTCTTTAAATAAGACACACCTGTAGATTTTTTTTAAGATGAAATAATTCTATTAATATTCTATTTTAGGTAAAAAACCCAAACCAAAAACATTTCCATTTTTACTTCTTAGATACTTATTATGGAATCCAAAAGAAATGGTTAATGATTTGGTGTGAAAGAAGCAATTATGTTCCATATTTTATCACCTCAGTTGTGTAGGTTAACATAAAATTGAACTAAATATCTTTGAATCCCAACTGTAAGATGATATTCACCAAAGCCCAAAATCTTTGAAATCATAAGATGATCTTTCTTTTCTTGTGTACGAAGAGTGGCTTCCTGTGATGGAGCAAACGTTGGACTACTACAGCTCACTGGCCTGCACCATGTGTCAGCAATGCTAGCAGACATTGGTAGGTCGAATACTCTCTTTTGGACTTTTTTCGCTGGAAAATTGGGGTCATAATTCTCTCTTCTACGTTGTGAGGATTAAATAAAATAGGACACATAGTTTTCTTAGCAAATCAGTGAACACAGAAGAGTTGCAAATGTTAGTTCACTGTCCTACTTTCTCATTTAAAATGAAGGGATACAGGGTCACCTGGATGCTCAGTGGTTCAGCCTCTGGCTTTGTCTCAGGTCGTGATCCCCAGGGTCCTGGGATCCTGTCCCGCACAGGCCCCTGTAGGGAGCCTGATTCTCCCTTTGCCTGTGTCTCTGCCTCTCTCTGTGTCTCTCATGAATAAACAAATAAAATCTATAAATAAAAAATAAAATAAAATAAATAAATAAATAAATAAATAAATAAATAAATACATAAATAAATAAATACATAAATAAATAAATAAAATGAAGGGCTACAGAGGACTCTGACATACAGAATCTTTATGATTATCTGACCTCATGTAAAGCCGTAAACATAAGATCAAAGAAAGAGGTGTAGAGACACATGTAACCCAGTGCCTCAGTATGAGATTATTGTACTGACATAAATGTTTGAAACAAAGTATTATGTAAGAGAGAATTTTTTTTTATTTTTTTTTAAATTTATTTATGATAGTCACACAGAGAGAGAGAGAGAGGCAGAGACATAGGCAGAGGGAGAAGCAGGCTCCATGCACCGGGAGCCCGACGTGGGATTCGATTCCGGGTCTCCAGGATCGCGCCCTGGGCCAAAGGCAGGCGCTAAACCGCTGCGCCACCCAGGGATCCCAAGAGAGAATTTTTTTATGCCTCTATGATTATGTGCTTTTTTAAAAGAGTTTATTTGTTCATGACAGACAGAGAGAGAGAGGCAGAGACACAGGCAGAGGGAGAAGCAGGCTCCACGCAAAGAGCCCAATGTGGGACTTGATCCCAGAACTCTGGGATCACGACCTGAGCTGAAGGCAGATGCACAACTGCTGATCCACCCAGGAGTCCCTGAAAATTATATTTGGTTTTAGTGACCCAGAATATTAATATAATTTATATCGAACACCGATTCATAAATTGTGGCCAGTATTTAATCTTTTTCTATGATATATTGTTCTCTTCCTCCACAGCCTTTTCTATATGGAAGCTAAATTCTCATCCAGGATGTATAGCTTCCAAGTTGTAGAGGCTTTAACCTTAATATTCAAACTTACCTTATTTTTTCACTAATAATTCTAAGATTCTCAAAGAACTCTTCCAGCCACAGAAATATGTAACTTTCTTCTATTTCTTACTAATGTGGGAAATCATAGTATTGACCTTTATTTTGAGGAATTTGGCCATGTTATTTTGACACTTGAACTGTCAAATGATTGACATGGTATCCACTGTACTCTCTTCCCTGCTTTGCTGTCCTGGGAATATATAGATGCTGCTGATATAACAAATAATCTGCAGGATCTGTGGAATTAATCTTCATGTAAACCAAAGGAAAATCTGTTAGGAAGTCTTGGAGGCAGACTAAATGAAAGGATAGTAAAAAGTGATCAGCTCCTAACTAGAGTAAGGAAAAGAAATTAATGGAATAGAAATTAGTCCTGAGGCATCCACATATTGGGACCAGGGTACACTTGTAACAAGCATATTCCTTAAGCCAAACTTTTTCCTGGGCTGATAAGCCATACTAAGTAGAATGGGGAACAACTGGATGGTTGGAAGCAGAGAAGTGGCATGATTTGACCTACCTTTTAAAAGGGTCACTCTGGGGTCTCCTGGGTGGCTCGGTCAGTTAAGCATCTGCCTTTGGCTCCTGTTATGATCCCAGGGTCCTAGGCTCCAGCCTGGCTTTGGGCTCCTTACTCAGCGGGGGTCTGCTTGCCCTTCCCTCCCTTACTCCTCCCTTCCCCTACCGCTCATGCATGTGAACGCTCTCTCTCTCTCAAATAAATAAAATATTAAAATATTAAAATAAATAAATAAATAAATAAATAAACAAACAAACAAACAAGTGGGTCACTCTACCACAGGATTGAGATTAGACAGAAAAGGGGAGAGGTAGATTCAGGGAGAGAAATTAGGAGGCCGTCGCAGCTCACATGTGAGAGACTATCATCGTTGGGATCAGGGTGTTGCAAAGGAGGTGGTAATTGGTGTCTAGATAATAAAGAATTCCCCATTTATCTGAGATTCCACTTTTCATGGTTTCAGCTGCCAGTGCGTCAACTGTGATTTGAAAATTTAAGTGGAAAATTCCAGAAACAAACAATACATTTTAATTCGTGCATTACTTTGAGTAGCATGATGAATTTCTGTCCTGCCCAAAGCATGAATCATCCAGCTGACCAGCTAGTAACTTAGTTGTCTTTCTTGATTATTGGATCAACTGTCACAGAATCTCAGTGCTTGTGTTCAAGTAACCCTTATTTTACTTCATAAAGGCCCCAAAATGGAAGAGTAATGATGCTGGCAATTAGGATATGCCACAAAAAAGCCCTAAAGTTCTTCCTTAAAGTGAAAAAGTGAAACTTCTCAAATTATTAAGAAAAGAAAGAAAAATATCATAGGCCGAGATAGCTAAGATCAATGGTAACTTTTATTACAGTATTTTGTTATAATTATTCTATTTTATTATTAGCTATGGTTAATCTTTTTCTGTGCCTAATTTATAAATTAAACTTGATCATCACTATGTACGTATAGGAGAAAACATAGTATATGCCAGGTTCTGTATTATCTGCAGTTTCAGGTATCCACTGGGGTCTTGGAACGTATCCTCTGCAGGTAGATACAACTGCAATATATATTTTGGGGTTTTGACCAACAATATTTGCTATGTATTGAATATAGATAGATGTGAAAGAAAGGAAGGGATGAGGCATGGAGGGTCCCACGTGTTAGGGCCCAAACAGATAGATGAGTGAACAGAAGTACCCTTTGTTTAAAGAGGCAACAGATAGGAGTACACAACTGGAAGGGGAATCAAGAGTTGTGTGAAGGCTGGGTGTTATGCATATGCACTGAATTATACTGTGTTATACTGATAACACTGAATTTTAAACCTGAAACCAGTTTTACTATATATATTAACTAACTAGAATTTAAATAAAAACTAAAAAAAAAAAAAAAAAATGTATGCAGGACTTGTTCAGACCTCCCAGAATCTCAGAATCAGTTTGAGATGGCATCTGGACGTTCAAATAAAGATATCATGGAGACAGAAGAGTATAAGCCAATGTTCAGAGGAGAGGCCTGGGAGGAAGGTAAATATTCAGAAGTCATCAAGGCATTGATGGCATTGAGGCGCCTTGGGAGGCTCAGTCAGTTTAGTGTCTGACTTTGGCTCAGGTCATGATCCCTGCTCAGTGAGGAGCCTACTTCTCCTTCACCCTCTGCCTCTTTCCCCTACTTCTGCTCTCTCGGTCTTGCTCTCAGATAAATAAATAAAATTTTAAAAGCAATGATATTGATGGCCTTTAGAGCCACAAGACTGTGTGAGATTACCCCGGAAGTCAGTACAAAAGAGTTATATTCTCAGGACACAGTTCTGAGTCATGTTAACATTTAGACATCAAGAAATTATTGACTCTAGCAAAGGAGATAGAAGATGAGAGAATTCAGAGAACTAGGAATGAATGGTGTTCAAGAATTTGGGTGGAGAAAGCATTTTAAAAAGAAGTAGATGACAGACTATTACACGGCTGATGGACAGGATGATGTGAGAGCTGGAAACTCCAAAAATGAACAATTTGGATAGCACCAGTGACTGACTGAAATTAAACCAAAAAAAAAAAAAAAGGGGGGGGGATGAAAACCTAATTGAATATTATTGAGAGTGCAGGAGGTGATGCATTGGAGATGATGAAAAAATATTTTGAAATGTGTTGCTATGAAGTGGAGGTGGAGGGACACAGTGGGGATAGCTGATTGATTGTAATGAATAGAATAAAAAATTACCTCCTCCTGGGAATGGGGAGTTGGTGGGAGATGCAACCTACTTGAAGTGTCCAAATAGGACTTTACCTCATTAAGTCTTTTTCAATGAGCACAATTTGCAATTTATTTTCAATCATAAGAAGTTGTACAAAAAAAAAGAAGTTGTACATATTTTTGTATTTTGATTTGAGACACCATAGTTTAAGGTTGGGAGCTGCTTTAAATATATCTAATCTTCAAAAATGCAAAAATGAGGCAAGCTAATTTTAAATCTGCTGCTCACAATCCTCCCAGAACCTCAGAACCTGCACTCAAATGAAAATCTAGCCATTTTTTTTTTCTCTAGTCAAGTAATCAGGTGACATTTTTCAATGTCATAGTTTTAAATTTCGGGCTAGAAGAACGAATGTTTAAGTGCTTTCCTTCATTAAGGCAAAAATAAACTGAAGCTACTTGAGTAGGAGTCTTGTGTATTCTTTATTTCTGCTTTAAATTTTGTTTTATATGTGTGTGTATTAATGTAGAGTCAGATCTATCATCTATCTATATCTATCATCTATCTATCTATCTATCTATCTATCTATCTATCTATCTATCTATCATCTATCATCTATCCATCTATATCTACCATCTGTGAAACCCCCTGTACACCACTTACAGCAAGTTTTGACTTTTTCTGGCCCCCCTCCCTTGTCATTATCAGACTATCTCTTACTTAAGAAAGTTTTTTGAACAAATAGTTCTAATGCCACACTTAAAACTATCTTAAAATGCATGATTGCTTTCACTGAATTGTCTTTAAGACATGAAATTACCTCCGAACCATCAGCATTTATGCCCTTACATGTCTCCACACTGAGTGACACTTGTTCTGGAAGGTAAATTACTCTTCTGTCCTTAACACATGCCTAATTTGTTAAAATGTAACCTAAAGTTTGTGAGCTAATATAAGATGCAGTAGGTGTGTAAAGATATTGCAGCATTCCTTAGAAAAGTGGATGCTGAGTTTTATGTGGTTTGCTGTCTCTCACTTACAAATGACTTCAATCGTTCTGTTCATATAAACTGTAAGTCACTTTCATTTAACCCATTGTTGATGAAATATATTTCTCCCAAGACAGTAAAGCTTGTAACCAAAACAGTACCACTTGAACTGGTACAACTTGAAATGTCTTAGGGAAAATCTGAGAAACACTAGTGACACGCTCAAGTTTTTTAACACACCGACCTGTCATTTGGAGAGCACATTCAATGGGATTCACTTACCAAACAGGCATAACATGATCTGTTAGGCTGTAACTATGTAAGAATACGATGTTCAGTCAGTCGTCTTTTTTGTTGTTGTTGTTGTTTTTTTTTTTTTTTTAAGAACTCAGCCAAAAAAATAAAAAATAAAAAATAAAATAAAGAACTCAGCCATTGTATTGAAGCAGTCACTTTAACTGCTAAGTGCTTTTCATGTGGTCAGACTCTATATTTATTTAATAAGATTATTATATAGATTTATCATGTGCCAGGAGCTCTTCTAAGCACTTTACAAAGCTTTAATTATTTACTTCTCAAAACAATTCTATGAATTTTTTTTAATATTATAATTGCCAGTTCAGAGATGAGGAAACTAAGGCAGAGAGCAAGTGAATAATTAATTTGTCCAATGTCACATAGTGGTACAATTGAGATTCAGACTCCTGGAGATGTTCCAGCAAGGCTGCCTCTCTAAGATGACTAAAGGTGGTGTGTTTTATAATGCTTTATGATGTGGGCTTTTTGAGCCAGATGGCCTGGGTTCAAATACTGTCTGTGCTGTTATTAGCATTGTGGTCATGTGAAATTTACCTAATCTCTGTTTGCTTTTGTCCCTTCATCTATAAAATAAAGATATTAATATATGTAAGCCAAGATATTAATTAGCATACAGTCAAATGTATTAATCAGGAGTTACAAAGGTTTTTTTGTATCTAATATTTGGTTCTAAGTTGACAAAATAAGACATGACTGAGTAAATGGGTGAATTTTCGGGCATGTGTAATGAATTCATGTAGATATGTCTAAGAGAAAATTGCCTCGGGGGTTTAAAATCCAGCTGTGGGGAATGATACATATTTCTTTCATATTTTTTTTAAAAGAAGGGTGCCCAGATAAGCGACCTTTCCTAATATCCTTACAGTGTCCAATTTTAAAGTCTCTTCCTTTTTTTTTAGGACAAGTGCTGAATTTAGAATATCCAGAAAGCCACCTAAGAGGTGATGTCAATATCTGTGGAAGGCTAAACTTTGAGTGTTCATAGAGTCTAACCACATCCTAATTGGAGTTCATCATTTTTGTATTCTGGGTTTGATGGTTCCATTCCAAAGGTTACTGGGTCTCCTTCAAGGCTGTTGGCTAGCCATCTCACATCTCATGATTTATGATTTTCATCAGATTCCCATATCCATCCATTTGCATATATATATACATATATATATACACACAGACAACCATTTGCATATATATGTATATATAGAAATACCTTCATATATACATATATAATATAGAAATATATGGACATAGAGATAGCTATAGATGTAGCAATATCTATCTCTATCTATATCTCTATATATACATTTTCTGAGTAAAAGCAGAGAGTTGGCTATGATGCAGGCAACACCAGCTGTCTGGTCTTTAAAGTACATCCAATATATACATTCTTGAGCTATCCATGATTTAGGGTCATAGACACCCCCTTCTCCAGAAACTGCCAAAACCCTACTCAGAATTAATTTTAAAGCTTCTATAAGTTAGCTTATAACTAACTTAAAAATGCATATCTAAGATACATGGAAATATCTTTCTATTATAGCCTAGAGTGTGTTGTGTCTCTCTATGGGTTTGTTATTACCTCACCAAACACACCTTTAACTCATGGCTCAACTCTGTAATTTACCCATATTTACCTTTACATTTCGGAATAACTTTATAGTCAATTGTTTTTTGAATCACTTTGATTTATGGAATATCTTTATTTTATTCATATCCTATTTCAGTTTCACCTTCAGTGAATGTCTGTGTCTTTGTAACAAGGAAATATATATATGTGTGTATATATATATTTATACATATACCATATATACACCTTATATGTATGTGTATATATGCACACCAAATTACTGGCTGCCCTAACTAAAATAAAGAAGGTTTCTAAAGAAACGTCTGGGCTGGCCCAGTACTGTAGCTATTTTACTTTAGCTGGATTGAGTGACAGATTTATTTAAAAACAATGCTTTTTTGCTGAAGTTAATTTTCCTCTCTCAACAGATACAGGATAGATAATTTTTGAGCTTTAGGTTTTTTTCTAAATTTTACTTTAAGAAGCATATATTGGGGCACTTGGGTGGCTCAGAGGTTGAGCATCTGCCTTGGGTTCAGGTCGTGATCCTGGGGTCTTGAGATCAAGTCCTGCATCGAGCTCCCCCTGCAGGGAGCCTGCTTCTCCCTCTGCCTGTGTCTCTGCCTCTCTCTGTGTGTCTTTCATGAATAAATAAATAAAATATATTTTTTTAAAAGCAGCATATAGGACAACCTGGGTGGCTCAGCGGTTTAGCGCCGCCTTCAGCCCAGGGTGTCATCCTGGAGACCCAGGATCGAGGCCTACGTCCGGCTCCCTGCATGGAGCCTGCTTCTCCCTCTGCCTGTGTGTCTCTGCCTCTCCCTCTCTGTGTCTCTCATGAATAAATAAATAAAATATATTTTTTAAAAAAGCAGCATATATTAAACAGAACTGTATGAAATAACCTTAACTGACATATAAAGACACCAAGTTGAATAAAACAACTCAGTCTTCCAGGAACTTATACTTTCCTCAGGGAGTTTGCTGGCATGCAATCCAAGTTATTAAGATGTTCTTTGAACAAAATACAAACATCAAGTTGCATAACAATTTACTTAATTTGAGAAAGAGAGAGAGAGGGAGAGCAGGAGGGAGAAGGAGACAGAATCTGAAGCAGACTCCATGCCAAGCTCAGAGCCGTATAAGGGGCTGAATCCGAGGACCCCAAAAACAAGAGCTGAGCTGAAACTGAGATTCAGATGCTTAACCAAATAAGCCACTCAGGCACCCCTGACTTTTTTTATTTCAAGTAAGAATTCATTCTAGAAACAGCAGGTCCCTGTGGATCTAGAACATGAAACCCCCAAGTCCAGAATCCTATACCCAGCTCTCCTCTGAGAGAGACCTTAGTCTCCATTCCCTTGGTAGGAAGCACATTCCCCTTGCTTTGTCCTGCTTTTACCTTTCTGTGGTCAATGGATTGTTCATAGTGGCATCCCATGCCATAAGGGCAATTTATTTTTTCTTTTTTTTTTTTCTTTCCTTTTAACATTGTTTTGGCAAACAACCCTTAGGACTCCCATTGGCCCCCTACACCTTTCTTGAAACACAGGTATGCTTGGTACAGTTTTAATTCCAAGTTTAATCAGTTCCAGGGCTGAGTCCTGACTTCTAATTGATCAAACTGCATAAAATGCTTTTGTGATTTTTGAGGAATAATGACCAAAAAACCCAGCTTTTCAAAAAGCATAAATATATATACCCTGACGCAAGCCTTGAGCTGGGGTCCAGCAGTCCCAATGCCTACACATGAGAGGGCTCTAGAATAGGCTCTGTGCTCCACTGCCACCTTGCATTACCTTCAGTGCAGATGTAGAAGGTATCTTGACTCCTTAGAAGCCATTTGGCCTAACTCTAATTAATACTTCACCTAATCTTCCAGTAATACCACTAATTGTTCACAAACCAGCAATTTAATCAACACTCTGCTAACAGGCAAAGTTTTTTTTTTTTTTTTTCTCTCTCCACTTTTTTTTGTGCTCTGACACAGTGCGAACTTAGGCAAGTATGTCCCAATTGCTTTGTTTCCATGTAATTTAACAGCAAGACATTATTTTCTCATAAGAGGTGCTTTGAATTTTTACTGCTAATGAATAAATTAACTAAAAAAGGTTAATCTGCCTACATGTTTATGAAACATTATGCAAATCGTTCTCCGAAAGGTTTAATGGTAATTGAAAGCAATTGAAAACCATGGTACATTTCCCCCAATTTTCATCTATTTTTTTTAAAGTGTATAGATTACACGGATTTTTACATTTTACAGATGTGCATGGAGAGAGGATTCTGTGGGGCTCTGACATCATCTCTATGGCGTAAGTGCATTAATAAAAACATGCAGGGCCTCCATTTTTGACCAGGAATGGTACCAAATTTGGTCATTAATTTCAAAGCAAAGCTGTAAAAATGAAAAGGATCTGTGTGATTAATATTATTACAGTGAGCAGCAAAAGAAGTCATTATGTTTAGACATTCATTGTGAAGCTTTGACAAAATGGCTCTTGCATTGAGTTCACATTACAGTTTATGACCTGCTATTCAGTCTGGAGGTATTGTAGGTGAATGACGCAGGTGTTAGAGGCTGAAAAGGTAGGGATCACTCAGTATTTATGTGTCACTTTATAAGGAAACTTTTTGCCCATTTTCCTCATCTTGCTCTCCTCTATCATGCAGTAAAGATATGCTGTCTTACCTGCTGGTAAGGGCATTTTTAGGAAGGAAAATATGCATGTACGTGTGTGTGTGTGTGTGTGTGTGTGTGGGTGTGTGGTGCACATGTGTTAGGGAGTAGCAGAGGGCATACATTGGGAATTACATACTGAAATAAAAAGAAAGTAACAGTTTTCCTATTTCACCCCGAAATGCTCCATGTCTGAGAATCTGAAGGAATAAATAAGTGACTGATAAATCTGACATAATTGCTGTTGAGCATCTGCCTTCAGCTCAGGTCATGATCCTGGGATCCTGGGATCGAGTCCCACATCAGGCTCCCTGATTCTCCCTCTGCCTATGTCTCTGCCTCTCTCTGTGTGTCTCTCATGAATAAATAAATACAATCTTTTTTAAAAAAAAGATAAAAACAAAAAGGAGGAAAAATATTTGTGGTGAAGTTATTGAAATAAAATGTTTATCTTTTCTTTTGTAGGCTTGTCATTTTCACACCCCCCCCCACCTGCCAGCTTTATGGGGATACAGCTGACATACAACATTTTGTGAGTTTGAGGTGTACAGTGTGATGATTTGGCATATGTACATATTGCAAAATAATTACCACAGTAAGTTTAATTAACACTTTTCCATCATTTAACATAGTTACCTTGTGTGTATGTATTGTGAACATTTTAGATCTGCTCTCTTAGAAACTTTTAAATATACAAACAGTATTGGTAACTGTAATACTATTCTGTACATTTGGTCTCCAGAACTTATTTTTCCTATAACTAGAAGTATCCTTTGATCAATATCTCTTCATTTCTCCTATCCCAACCCCTAGTAACCAGTCTTCTACTCTGTTTCTATGAATTCGACTTTTTTGGATTCCATATATAAGTGACATCATACAGAATTCATCTCTATATATATGGCTTATTTCACTTAGCATAATGTCTTCCAGAATCATTATGTTGTCATAAATGGAGCATAATGCCTTCAGGGTTTATCCGTGTTGTTGAACATGAGAGGATTTTTTCTTAAGATTCTATTTATACTTTTGAGAGAGAGAGAGAAAGAGAGAGATTGGGAGAGAGTGGGAGAGCACAAGTGTTGGAGAAGGGGAAGCAGGCTGCCCATCCAGCTGGGAGACCAATGTGGGGCTTGATCCCAAGACCTGGGATCATGACCTGAGCCAACAGCAGCTGCTTAACTATCTGAGCCACACAGGCATCCCAGATTTCTTTCTTTTTAATTTTTTTAATTTTTATTTATTTATGATAGTCACACACACAGAGAGAGAGAGAGAGAGAGGCAGAGACACAGGCAGAGGGAGAAGCAGGCTCCATGCACCGGGAGCCCGACGTGGGATTCGATCCCAGGTCTCCAGGATCGCGCCCTGGGCCAAAGGCAGGCGCTAAACCGCTGCGCCACCCAGGGTTCCCTCTTTCTTTTTTATCACTGACATATATATGTATATATATGTCATATATGTCACATACATATATATGTCATATATATATCACTTACATATGTATGTTATATATGTCACATATATATGTCACTTACTTTATCTAGTAATCCTCTTGCCCTTTCTTATTTGTCATTTAATATCATTAAAAGTAAAGGAGAATTTAAAATTTTAATTACTAGTATGAATTGACTGTTCATCTTTATAATGTGCAATGTTGGGTTTAAATGTAAATAGAAGAGCATTTAGTTCCTATGTGGAGTAACTAAAATTATGCAGTTTGTATCTCATAGCTCAAATGTGCATATGTATTTCGTTCTTGTCAGAATAGTGGAAACAGCACAAAATTAACTCAACTGTTTTTATTTCACCTTTTGATGTGCACACATTCAACCAACACTCATTCTACCTTTGCCTTACTGATTTGTAAGGGAGGATCAAAAGGAAACAAAACAAAACTGTGTGTCTCTTCAGCTTTCCCTTTCCTTCTGTGTCAAGATATGATGGAATTCTTTGGTTGTTAGTGTTTCTTAAAATGCCATTGCCTTTTGCCTGCATTTAAAACAAATTCGAGTTCAAAGAGGAAGCGTATCTTCTCAGGGCTGTCAGCTGTCAGATGATAAACTCCCTGTACCTCAGTCTTAGATGTAACGTGTTTATCTCGTGCTTGCTTTGAATCTTGTTGAACTCCCAGGCACTGTGCACCCACGAGACTTCTGTGCCTAGGTGGTATGGTGATTACTCTATACTCATGGGGTGGTGAGGAATGGTGGCCATAGATATGACAGGTATCTCTTCTGCTCAAGCACATCCTCTGTTGTCCCGTGGGACTTCAAATATAAAATTAATGATTTTAAGATGGGAACAGCAGAGCATTAAATAAAGCCTGGAACCCTTCTGAATTGCATGACTCTGTGCCACTGCTCAGGCCACACACCTATGAAGCCAGCCCTGAAAATAGCAATGACAAACCCATGCCAGGTTCATATAAATATTTTCATGAAAAATAACTAGATTTTCAAAAAGTGTAAGAAAAGTGACTATTTTTTTTACTTTTGAAAGTGATATTGAAGATTTTAATCTTTAACATCCAGCTTAATAGAAGACAGCTGTATTCTCATATCTGCTTTTGTATTGAATGTCTTATAATATGTTGTTTTGGTTGAGATATTTGAAAAACATCTGCCCTCTCACAAATATGTAGTCGGACAAAGTTAGAAGTACTTTATTTTTTTTAAGTACTTTAATAACCCTTTCAGAAATTGTGGATATACTTATTTGAAATTATACTAAAATTCAATACCTGGTTATTTCTCTCTCTCTCTCTCTCTCTCTCTCTTTGAAAGATTCTGTTGATTTATTTTAGAGAGAGAAAGAGAGAGCATACAAGGGGAGAAGGGGCAGAGGGAAAGAGAGAGAATCTCAAGCAGACTCTGCATTGAGCTTGGAGCCTAATGCAGGGCTTGACCTCACGTCCCTGAGAACATGACCTGAGCTGAAACCAAGAGTCGGATGCTTAACCCAGGTGCCTTTAGCTGGTTGTTTCTTATAAATTAATTACAATATGCAATCTTATAGCATATTAATAAATATTTTTACTCTTTTGGATTTTAATCCATTGACCTATCTTGCATTTTGAATAGTTTTTCACTTATGTGTGATTTTTTGCTTCAATGTCATGCGTTATTCATTGGAAGGTACTGATTCACTGAATTATGCAGATATTACAAATTTTGATACATCTCATTGTACAATAATGCTCAGATACTATTTACTATCACCTTCAGTCTTATCATAAGCTGTCAAGCTCCTGGTGACTGATACACATTTTCAGAACTTGTAATAATTTTCAGTTAAAACTCAAATTTTATCATTGACAACATATACTGTGAATTATTATCCTTCATGACAGCATGAAGCTTCATGCATTTTTGAGAAAATATCTGCCTAATACCTAACTCTGAATAAGCATACTTTGTCAATCAATTTTTAAATGAAAATTACATACCATTGAAGAAGAGGCTAGTTCAGCTGGAAATTCAAAGAATTACATAAATATTCCTTCTTCAGATAACCATCACACCTGTGTATGTGAATAAAGTGCTGTAATCACACGTCCCATTTCGTCACACAGAATATAAAAAAGACGTGAGAGGAAAGTTCAAGTAACAAGTTTTACTGATTCATGGAAGGTATTTTTTTTTTAAGATTTTATTTATTTATTCATGAGAGGCACAGAGAAAGAGAGAGGCAGAGACACAGGCAGAGGGAGAAGCAGGCTCCATGCACCGGGAGCCCAACATGGGACTCGATCCTGGGTCTCCAGGATCACGCCCTGGGCTGAAGGCAGCGCTAAATAGCTGGGCCATTAGGGCTGCCCCATGGAAGGTATTTTAAAGTAAAGTTTATATTCATTTTTATTTTTTGCCCCATCTGTGTAGTGGAGAAGAATACAATGACTGCAAATACAGTGTGAGGCCATAGCTTTAATTATTGTCAAGATGTTGACATTTGCATCCACCATTGTTTCTATGACACAAGCACAAATAACATAGTGAAAAAGGCAGATGACATTTTCGTACTTTTACAAAATTGTTTTTGACATTGTGAACCCCATAAATGGGTTTCGGGAATCCAGAAACCACACATTGGGAACTTCCTTTAAGGAAATAATGCCATAAGTGGTCTTTACTCTGCCACTTGGTAGAAACATCTCTCTGAGTTGTACTCCCTCTGCTT
The DNA here is from genome assembly GCF_048164855.1 of Canis lupus baileyi. Lineage (NCBI taxonomy): Eukaryota > Metazoa > Chordata > Mammalia > Carnivora > Canidae > Canis > Canis lupus. The sequence continues at coordinate 59,002,323 of NC_132846.1, forward strand.
GTACTTCAGTTTTCTTCTGTTAAGTAGAAGCAATAGCATTCGTTCTGATAACAGCACATTTACTCTAAGGATCTGATGAAATCATCATTCTAAAAGAGTTTTGAAAATGTAATGACCTCCATGTTTGTCTTTGTTTTCTTAAAATAGTTATTGGTTTCTTGTTGTTACTACTAAGAAATCTATATTGAGTATCTATTACAGTCTACGCACACTAGTAACCACTTCCATATTTGCTGTGCCTCTAGTGTTTACCAAAATTCTTAGCTTATGGCAGTCAGTGCTGGGATTTGACCTAGATGTCCATAATTTTCCCTGTATGTCACAGTATTTCTCCTAAATGTTGAGACTGATGTAGAAAGGAAGAAGTTGTGTAGGAAGTGGCTTGACTAGAGAGCTTAAAGAATTTCTGTCCCTAAAATGAGAGAAAAACCCTTTAAATTGCATGTATAATAGCTATCATAACACTCTTATGCTCAGACCACTGTGTAGTGTATCCACTGTGTGTATATTCTCCATACAAGAATATAAAAATGCTATTCCTTAAGAAGTTATTGGTGATCAAATATGCAGACATCTCTTCTAGCACTTCACATGGAGGAAAACAAGGCACAATGGTAATGCACCAGAGAGTGTCGGTGAGAGAGCTATTTTGACTTGGTATTTCTGTTTTTGGTCATATAATTTCTATAAGGAGACAAATCTGGAATTATATATTATCAAGTAGTTGTTCCTGTGTAACAGTTTTGTTTTGTTTCCACCTCCACTGCCCAGTAAAAACACTCCTTCCATTGCCTTGTGACCAAATACTGGGTTTTAACACTTGCAACCCCACCAAAGAATATGAGATATGAGGACATAAGTCATAGCAACCGGAGTCTCAAACATAACACAAATAGTGTCATTGGCATGCTGTAGCTCACCTGATTTCTGTTCAGGGCCAATTAGTGACATTTTAGGGAGGTTTCTCTAGATGTAACAAGGAGACTCCTACAACTATAGCCTATTCAAGCAGGAATAATTCCCCTCCCTGGCACAGCCTCATCTCTACTCTTCCCCTGACCTGTTATTTCATCATCAGTGCACTTATCACCAACTGAAATTGTTTGAAATATTTCATTGAATCTGTGACATTGTCAATTATGAGACAGTTCATTATTGTGTGTACACTAAAAATTACCAAGTATATTGTTGTATTGAATTTTTTTAGTATTTATTTTAAAAACCTTTCCAATGTGATATTTTATAGGTAAAAATAAATATAGGTCTCTCCTTTTCCAAACAATATCATTCTCTCCATGCTATTAGATCACATCATTTATTTCTTAAAAGAAACAAGAAATGTTTTACCCTTGTCTCTGGGATTTTTTTCAAAGCCTTAGTACTGTATTGATAATGGTGTTTCTAAAATCTTCTCAAAAGGTGTCAATAAAAGCCTTTAAAGCACCAATAGGATTCCTATTCTTTCTTTATATGATCTTTGATGATCCATGGATTGCAATCCATAGCCAAGATTGTCCTTCAATGCCATTAGGAATAACAGCCAGTTTTGCCCAGGCATAGACAATGACAATGCATTACCACTGCCACCTGGGCTGCCATAATTGAAAGAAGCCATCCCAATTTCATTGTTAAAACATGGGGAGAAAATGAAATATAGTCTTATTTATTTTGTAATGTGTGTAGTATCTTTCTTTACCCATTGGAATATAAGCTCATTGAGGATGGGGCTTTATTTGTATTGCTTCCCCAAGCACCTAGGTGGAACATTGCTCAATACATGCATTAGACACAGTTGATTTAAACGAATTATTAATGAAAGCTCAACACAAATATGAAAGCCTTACAGGAATATAGAAATGGTAGACTTGAATAAAGGAAGGTTTTCTGATCAGAAAGACCTCTAACTCTCTAACCTGCTTTGATACTGACCATGTGACATGGCATAAATGTTGAAACTCTCCAACCTTCAAAATGAGAATAAAAGATGCCCACCTTGTGAGTCTGGATTTTGTGAGATTTGACCAACCCAGAGTGCTAGGTACATATTAGCATAACAGGCTATAGGTAGTTTCTTTCTTTATTTCTCTGTCAAGACGTGTTCTTCCTCATTACTTTGCATCTGGTGCTAATTGCAATTCTTAAATCAGAATTCTTACTGTGATGACCTTCTTCCTGACTCTCAGAGTTCACACAATTGTGGAAAGCCATCTGAAAAAAAAAATATTTCTTTACATTTCCGCATCTGGAGATTGCCTTCCTCCTCTTGTCCGATCTGATAGTCAGAGCCTGAAAAACAAAACAAAACAAAACAAAACAAAACACAAAAACAAACATGTGCTGATAGACAAGGCCCAGTGAGAAAAGGAATAAAGATAATTCATCCATTCTTCACAACCCCAAACAAAATGGGTGTTGTTTTTATTTCGATGAGTTGAAAGTTTGTTATGTTTCAGAATTCAGAATTCTCCAGATTCTCAGCTAGCAGGTGTTAGTGTCATGCTGCCATTGGTTGTCTGCAAAAATAAGTCAGATAGAAAGAAGACTTAATATTTAATTTGGGCTATCATCTGTGTGTCCTGAAGCACATACAGTTCAAAGGGAGGGTGTATTTTCTCCTTCTAAACAGCCAGTAATGAAGAAGTAGGCCTTACAAAATAAACTGAATTGTAGGTAGAAAACTGAGACAGATGATATAACTATATTCCATGCCCCTCAATGATAAATTCAGTGATGGAACTAGGATGTGAAACAGTTTTTAGATTTTGTTATCTTTCCACTTAGTATTTAGCCAATACATTATTTATATGTAAATGTTTAGCTTGCCAATATATTCCCTGTATGATTTGAAGAATTTGACCAATATGATTAAAAAGTAATACTGCATATATTTTAGTTTATGGCACTTTTATTTTTCTGATAATATTTGCTTCAGAAACCAGAAGAGGGAGAATGAAGTCAAACTACTAGAAGTGAGAAATAAGCAGAGAAATCCATAGAACCAAACCAAGGAAGTTAGATGAATTCAAAATTATACCAACAATGCTAACAAAATATGCAAAAGAGATTGTGAAAACTTAAAAGTAAAATAAAAGAAAATGTTTCATTTAAATGTTGAAACCCTAAAGCACAGAAAACAGTGTCAGTAATCTCAAGAGAATAGACATGACTGTTGCTGCTTTCAATGAATTGGATAGATGGCAATTTTGTCAAAGTACTTCTGCTGCATTTACTTTTGACAACTAGAATTGTGATTTTAGTTCCAAAATGAGAGCAAGTCTTCAAATAATTCACTAGTTCATGTTCAATTCTGCATTTGGTTCAAAGTAATCTATAAATCACATATTGTCAGGTGTGTGTTTGTGAAACATGTCTTTTATTTTATTGCTTTCCCTAAACTTAATTCTGTCGCACAAATATTTTGAAAAGCTTTGGTTGATTTTCCCACGTGGCTTCGTAGTACTTAAGTCATGGTGGTCTCAAAAACCAAACTATTCAAGTCTCTGGTTTTATTTTCACTCAACATGTTGAATTGTACACAATCTTATGATGTCAGACAATAGATTGGATTTATGTCTTGTGTCAAAATAAACTCTTTGAAATAATAGGAGTTTGATTTAAACAAGAAAAAATGACAAATTTCCATATCTTTTTTCTTTTAATTTCTTTCTCTAACTCATAAAACCATGAACCCATTTTAATGTTTAGCTTCCCTTCTTGTTTGATTTCTTTCATTCCAAGTGATGCCCAAGGGAGCATTTCACCTGGTCCTATAATGGGAAACTTGGCAGACCTTAATATATCACTGCAATGTTTTTCTCAATTATATACTTTTTTCTTTGTATTCTTTGGACATATTTCAGATGGTCTTGACCATTAAGTTTCTGTAAATGAATATTTTTCAGAAAGTTACTTAAAAATATCCTTGTAGAACAATTTAATAGCCTCATGATAGAATCTATCAGAAGATAGACAAGATTTTCAGTTATTTAGTATATAAAGATGTTATGGAGAGATGAAGCTGGTTGAAGTTACTTGATATGGATATTCTAGTTAAAACAAACAAGGTTTCCATTCTCTCTGTCTACTTCTAATTCAACTACTTAAAAAAGAGTGTGAACAGTGGAGTGATATATTTTTTGAAAGACAGAAGAATGAGGCAAGCTATTTAGGGAAATGGTCAATGATTACTTGAATTCTTAAGATAGATAATTAATAATGATTAATGTACATTTTCTTCTTCTTATCTTATATATTACAAGACTTACTGTATCATTCTGACATCCTTATTCTGTATCTTTATTATTCACTTATTCATGCAACACTATTTTGAATATCCTTTATGTGCCAGGCAATATCTAATTTTAAAGAGAGGTGACAAACAATAAGTAAACAGAGTAATTAAAATAAGTTGTGACAAAGGTCAACAGAGAAATATGCACAGAATAAATAAGTCTCAAAGGGGAACAGTTAATCCAGACTTGGAAATAAAGAATGTCCCCTGCAAGAAGAGACGGCTGTAATAAATTTTAATATATGAAGGATTTTAGGACTAGTTGGAGTGAACATGGGGGGATTTCTAATCACAAATAGGGCACTTTATGGTAAAATGAGTAGTGTATCAGTGGGATAAAAGACTATGATCCAACATATTTCCTTATGTTCTGAATCCTGTCAGCCATCTTCGTTGACTGCAACTAATCCTACAAATTTTAAATGTCCTTCAATTGTCTCTGAATATATGTGTAACAGAATGCAATTCATTTTCACTTAAAACTCCCTGTGACATTTTCTGCCTTTTACTAGGAGAGAAGGAGGTAGCAAATTTCTTTCATTGGAAAAGAATTTGATATTATTTTGTATAAAGATATTGGTGAATAGTTGAAAGAAAAGGCTCATTCTTTAGTACTGTTAAGTACTCAGACTAAAAAAAAAAAAAAAAAAGAGTTTTATTCAAAGCACGGGGGAATGGGAAAGGTAGACTCAGAAGCCTAAGCAAGAAAGCTAACTAGCTAGAGAAATGAAAGAAGGAGGAGCAGGGGTACAGGATTCTCAAAGAGAAGAGTCCAGGCAATTTAGATAGGTGGCCAAAGCCATTTCAGAATCAAGATAGCTGTTATTTAATTTATTTGAGCTTTGTGATTACATACCTTGATATGGTTGTAAACTTTAAACAAGACTGTTAAACACACAAATATTTTACTTTTGAGAAACATCAAAGAGTAAGGCTGAGCTGCTCAAATGGCTTGGTGTAGAGTAGAGTAAAGAGAAATGCAAAACAGTGGATCACATGTTACTTTGTGAAGGACATGGGGTGTGACAAGGGATATGGGTCAAAGTACTCAACTCAGTTTTGTACAAGTATCAAGGGTAGGATGACTTCAACTGACATCTGGTTGAAGATGTCATATGAAGAAATATAATGCAAAGTTTCTATATATCTAGAACAACATAATAGGATCAAATTTCAGACGTTTATGTTAATGAGGGGAGGAAGCAGCAATAGTATCAATTTGTTAATATCCATTGCAGAAAATTTTTTTTAAAATATTTTGTTTTAAATGCTTATCTCAGCTAATTTAACTTCTTAATAGCATTTGGTTTAGGCTTATAATGTTTTTGTTTCCTAAACACAAGTCTGGGTGGGTGAAAAAAGAAGATGAAACTATTTATAAGCAGTATAGTATCTTGTATAATGCATGTAACTGAAAATTCACTCCATTTTGAATACTGCATTTTATTCTTGTAGATGCAAATAGTTCACTGAAAAGAAAAAATTCTTTGATCAGTCATCTCATGCATGTGTTGAAACCAATTGAATATATATTTTGATTTCCCAGCTATTGGATAAAAGTTAATGTTCCCTAAATAATTCTTTTGATTGCATTCTACAGTTATATAAAAAACAACTGTAACTATAAACTTTAAACTTACTAATATTTTCAAGAATTTATTTACTTCTTCCTGTTTTCAATTCTTCTAGGGTTCTAAAAATGGGAACCAGTGTCCATGATCATGACCTCCTTAGAGGGTGGGTGCTAGGCAAAGGATCTTATAGGAACATTGTCTTATCTTCTCACTTTGCTACCAACAGTTGTTTATGTTCCTCAATCCTGAACAGAATCAAATAATTCATTTTTTTACTTTTTTTTTCCTTCATCATGCCAATTCTTGGCATTTCTTATAGTCTGGTCAAAAAAATACTCAGGTCTTTTTCAGTGAGGTTAGTCTTTTACTTTATTACTTTTAAATTTTAATCTTCTAATGTTTTAGCATGAGCACAAAACCATTGAGTTTCTGGGATGTTGTTGAAAGGCTTAAACAAAACCAAAATCTGTTTTCACTTAATGCCAAAAATAAACTCATGGAGTGATTGTATTCTTGTTAGGTATTATAGCTCTTCAATCTTCACTCTTGTGAAACTGAAATTATGGATCAAAGCTAAATAGCAGTGTCTTTTTAATTTTAAAAGAGTGCTATAAAAGCAACTGACCCCTAGTCCATACAATTGGGGTGTGATCATGTCATTTAGAAGATACTACCTGCTGCACCAATTGCCCATAGATGCATTTTAAAATGAGACATGTTTCCAGACTCATTACCATAGTGCCATCCACGTGCAAATGGAAATCTTGAAGAACTACTCTTGCCTGAAAGTTAATTCAGCTTGATTCTCTTAGAACTCTTCTCTTTCCTTGGTTTGGGTTTGTTTGCTACAGAGCAAAATCATTTACTATGGCAGATAATAAATTGAAAGTACAAAGTAGGAGCTGTCTCTAAATATACAAGTATGGTGTCAAATTATCTTGGGTCCATGTCTTTCCTAAGGGTTTCTAAGAAACTTCGAAGTCCTGAATAACTGCTGGCTACTTTAGTTCAGCCTTGAATTGTACTTAATTGAAAAATGGAGTAGAGAAATAGCAGAAAGCAAAACTGATGAGATTTCTATGGTCAAAGAATGTTAACTCATTTGATTTTCCTGAAATTCTAGACACAAAGCAATTCCATACACAGTGCTAGATGTTGCCTGTGGCTTATATTAGAAATGTCACTTAGCTGAAGCCCTTTGAGGGTATTACATATGTGTACAATATAACATTCCTCTTAGGGTAGAGGATTTCATTGTATGATCAACAGCCCGAGGACTCCTGGATTGAACTTGAAAAATACTAATTTGTCAAAGTGGCTGTTGTACTCCACAAATGCATGTGATCCAAATTTTATTTTCTCTGAATTCTTCTCTTTAGATTTACATTATCCTCATAATTTCATCGTGGTGCTCATTGAGAGAGTAACATTTCTCTAATTTAAATGAAAAATAAGAGAGTTAATTGGAAAGGAAAAGCAGAATCTGAAAATAATTCACTGACCCCTCCTGAATAAAGCTACAAGGCACAAGAAAAATTTGCAAACATAGTTGTGAATGTCAAATTCCAAAGGCTTTCTTTCCTCCCTTACTTTCACCTTTTATTTCTGCTTTGCTCAACTTGCCCCCCTGACCCAACCTCCATTTATGGAAGTATATTCTACCTACCAAAACTTCTAATTTCAGCAAGGAAATCGAAGGAGTGTAAAACACTGTTATACTCACGAAGAAATTTTAAGCTAGTGTATGTAGAGAATTAATCAGAGTATGAAGCCATAAACAATTAGAATTGACTACGTAGTATTAGTATTTTTGTGGGTATATATGTACAACAAATACATTAGTGTGTGATCTTTTCATCCTCCTACAGAGTGGAGTAGACATATATCTACACAATTAAATGAACGTTTCATATTATACACACAGTTGTGAAGAATAATGGAGCCATGGATTAAGCTATTGGGTCTCCCTACCAAAGTGAGAATACATGCAAATTTTTTTTAAGATTTTATTTATTTATCCATGAGAGCCATACATAGAGAGAGAGAGGTAGAGACACAGGCAGAGGGAGAAGCAGGCTCCATGCAGGGAACCTGACGTGGGACCCGATCCCGGGATTCCAGGATCACGCCCTGGGCTGAAGGCAGCACTAAACCGCTGAGCCATCCAGGCTGCCCAAATACATGTAAATTTATTCTGTTTTTAAAGCAGTCTTGTGCATTTTCCTACATCTTAGGTTTGGTTATTTTGTTCAGGGTAGAACTAAAGATATCTATATCCTTACGGCCTTTTGAATTCTTCATCTTTTTTTTTTTTTGTCATATGCATCAAGGAATTCTGTTATTCTGGAATCATGTATTTTAAATATTCTCCATGATGGGCCATTATGAAATCTTCACTGGATTCCTGGAGTCCCTATCTTTCTGTAGGACTATAAAGCAGCAACTTGTAGGCTTTTGGAATAGAATCCATTCTGGAGAAAGACAATGCACGCAGATTGTTGGGACGTTTTATATATATATATATATATATATAATTTGTGACATATTTACAATGTGTGCTGAAAGCAGGAAAAAAATTAAAATGAAAGTACCAAGGTATAGTTTGTTACAAGGAACCCTGGCATGTGTTCCAGGAGGAATCTTCCCTCTACCATGTGAGAAGGAGCCACCAGCTGGCTCCTGTTCCTCTATGAGTCCATTTATTTGATGACTGTGCTATTTAAAAGTTTTCATTTTGACAAATATATTGTCAATACATACCAGTTGTTCTTATAAACATGCACACATCAGACTGTAATGACAGGCTGTAAACTTCTTGAGATCAGTTAATGAACAGGGCACATGTTTTCTTTGCTGTGACCATATTTTTCATACTTTTGTACCAACACCACCTCCCATATTCCGTTTTAAAGCACTGAGTCACTTAAGCACTACTTGTTTTCATAGTAAAAAGGTCACTGGGATGCTGAATGAGGAGGTGATTAAAAAAAAAAGATCCACATCGGAGAGATGATTAGTAAGTATATGAAATACTGTCATAAGCTAATACAAGGTCAGGTTGTAATTCCTCAGGAAAGCCGAATGGCATAAGCAAAATCACCAGAGTGAAAATTATGGATTATGTTCAGAAAAGGTCAACTTGTTCAGAGCATAGAATTTTTGCAGAGAAATAATGGCACAAAATGACAGATCTACTCCCAGAATCTCACCTCCTAGAGCCTATCCATACCTCTCTCTAGATTCTGGAAAGATCAGCCTAGGTCCCTTAAAAAGATAGCACATCTATGCACTTTACTGAAAATTCATTCATTGGTAAACAAAACAAGCTACATGCCCATTCTCAATAAATTTCAATCCTAATGTGTATTTTTAAGGATGGGTGGGGAAGTGGCCCAGGAACTGACAATAGATAGATAGATAGATAGATAGATAGATAGATAGATAGATGATAGATAGATAACTAAAGCACATGAAAAATAACAACTCTCGGGCCTGTGTTATGCTAAGCATGAAAATGTTGTAGTTCTTATTTTCACATTATTGGCAACCTTGGGTCTGAGCATGATAAATGGGATTGGGATAGAGAGTGCTTTAGTGATTAGAGAAGTTTACTTATGAGTTGGAGTCAACAGGAAATTTCATCTGCTGATCTGAATCTCAACTTGGGAAACAGTACAGAAATAAGAAGCCTAGAAGAAGAGGCATTTCTTTTAAAAATGTATTGAATGTCTAGTGTGTGCCATATAAACTTTTTAGAGCTTAGCAGTGATAAAACGAAACAAAACAAAAATCGAACCTCCTGGAGTTTACTCTCTGGACATAGGATGTGTGTGGGATGATAGATTAATGAAACACATAAGTAAAATATGGAATATGTTAGTTGAAGGTAAGTGCTCTGAAGGGAAATGAAGCAGAGAGGGAGGTGGTAATGCAGGAATGGTGGAGGTATAATTTCAAAACAGGTAATCGGGAAAGATTTTATTGAATAGGTGACATTTAAACAAAGGTATGAAGATGTAGCCACATGGATATTTTGGGCAAGAAGTTCCAAGCAGGAAAGAAAAAAAAAAAAAGAAAGAAAGACAGAGAAGTGTACATCCTTGTACCTGGCATGATCAAGAAACATGAGAAGATCTGTGAGGCTGGAGGAGTGTGAACAATAGAGAGATTAGTGGGCCGCAAGATCAGAGGGAACTGGAGAGCCAGATCATAGTCAATGTTGGAGTAAAATGTACCTAACAAGTCATTGTCACAATATTCTATTTATGTTGGAGGTAATTTATTTTATACTAAGCAATGGCTTTTTGGGAGTGCCCCAGGTAGGCCCATCACTTTGCTAACAACTGGATGAGAAAATTTAGAGTTAAGGGACTCCTGTGTGGCTCAGTGGTTGAGTGTATGCCTTCGGCTCAGGGCATGATCCTGGGATTCCGGGATCGAGTCCCACATCGAGGTCCCCGTAGGGAGCCTGCTTCTCCCTCTGCCTGTGTCTCTGCCTCTCTCTCTGTCTCTCATTAATAAATAAATAAAATCTTTAAAAAGAGAAAGAAAATTTAGAGTAAACTGTGGGACAGTATAATCCATTGAAAGGTCAGCTGAGGGGCCCAGAGATATGGTGGTGTCTAGGGCTTGTTCTGTAGAATTTTCCAGATTGTGTTAAAGGTAGCATGCAGATGTTAAAAGGAGGGTTATAAGAAATCCACCCTTGTCTTCGAAACAACCACAGAGTGTTGTGATCTTAGTGTTGAGTATTGAGTTGGGGCTTTTATTGTGAAAATGATCCACTCACATCATGTGTCTTACGAAGCATAGGGTACTATGTGAATTATTTTGATGAAGATTCAGTGATGACTATGGAGGTGGCTAAAACTAGAGATTTGGGTGCCTGGGTGGCTCAGCGATTGAATGCCTGCCTTTGGCTCAGAGCATGATCCTGGGGTCCTGGGATCGAGTTCCACATTGGGCTCCCTGTGAGGAGCCTGCTTCTCCTTCTGCTTATGTCTCTGCCTCTCTCTGTGTGCCTCTCATGAATAAATAAAATCTTTTAGAAAAATAAAACTAGAGATTTTGGTTATAAGTACAAATGGTGGTTTTTGAACTCTGTTTTTGAGCCCAGAAACTATTATGAATCCTACACTTTATTAACTGACCACCTACTCATTTTGCCTTAGATACCAAATCCCCCTAATTTAGCAAGAGAGAACCTCCAAGCTCTTATGGTGCCTGAGAGGCCACTCAGTAAATATCTGGAGATTGATTGATGAGTGTACATTTTGAGTTCTGAAATACTGGCTGATTACTTTATTTAAATATATACTAAATTAAAGTTGTAAATAATTATAATCAATAAAATGCTATTTGCTTTAGAAATAAGGATACATGATTTCTTTAAAAATATATGAGAAAGCTGAAATATGGGTATCATAATGATGGAATCTGAAGAGTTTATAAGATTTAATTTTTAATCTAAGATCAAATGACTTGTCAGACTAATTGGATTCATTCTAACTATATTAAGCTAATATAATTCAAAGGAATCTATACCAATAGCTTTTTCAGGAAGTATTTTTGTTTTATTATATATGGAACTAAGTATAAGAATCTCTGTATTATTACTCTATGGTGTGGTGGAAAGAACATTTACAATGATAGGAACCTGAGTTCTGGGTTTGGTGATTTCGATAACTAACTTCTGTAACCTTGGGAAAACAATAAAATATTCGGATTTGTTTCCTCATCTATAAAAACAATAAGGGCAACAACACAACAAAACACAAAGAGCTTTTCTTACAGAGAGTTTATACTGGATCTGCATTTTTCTTAGTATTTTATATATACTATCTCATTTAATCTTCCCAGTATCCATTACATAAGCCTGCTTCCTAATGTGAAGGGTAAATTAAATTATTATGAGGTCTCTTATAGTTCTAAAAGTCCAATTGATTCAAATCAGTTCATTTATTTCCCCAAGGAATGGGAAAAGAAACACCATGCAATGGAACATGCTGGTAGCTGAGCAGTCAAGAAATCTCACATCTTTTCACCATCTGCCTTAGCATCTTAGTAGCTGCATGAATAGTGAACTGAAGTTTTGATGCACAGTCTAGATTTCTCAACCTCTGGCTGCAGAGTTGGAAATTAGTACCTGAAATCTGACTTCTCCCTGTCATGATAGAATCACTGGGGAAATGTGAGTTAATTAGAATATGGCTTTAAAACTTGGGACAGTAGCCTATTAAATGTCACAACTTCAGCAAACACAAGATTGTAGGAAAATGCTAGTCTCTGGGACGGTGCTCACATTATCTTGTTATGGGACAACTTATAACTCCTGTCACCACCACAACACCATCAAATGAATGTTACTGTTGGTCATGAGGGGACAGAGGTATTTCCTACAGCAATCCTAGGCAATTATTAATGTATTTTTCCATGTGTATGAAAACATGGACCAGACAATTCTCAGAAAATTTATAAGTGCTCATGATACATAAGTGCCATACACAAAATTATTTTCGTGAATACATTTTTTCCTTGTCAAGAGTTACGGTCTTTCTTTTCAATATAAAGGAAAAATTTGCTATTGTTTGTCTGTTAGTAAATGTTCATATGTCTCTAAAAAGAAGTCTAGAACAAAAGAAATATTTAAGTAGATATAAATAGGATAATTTGTCCTAGGGGAGAAAGGAAAACAAATTCTTATTTAATAAAGGTTTGAATCCAAGCATGCTTCCTGTTACCAGTAATTATTGCCTAACTTGATAAGCCAGCAAGTAATTATTGGAAAACATTTGTGAAAATATAGTATCACTTTACCACTATTGGCCTATAACTGCCTGCATGGATAGTCATTGCTCTTTATCACTGATATTGCTGTGTCTCTGCTCTGATGAGGAAAGGCAAATTTGTGGGTACCAAATTCTGGGAATAAAGCAGCTCAATTACCATTTGGACTAATTTGAATCCCACAGGACCACACTACATTTAAATGATTGATATTGATTCAAGAAATAGACCTCAAATGAGCTGGTATGGCAGACACAAAATTAATCTGTTGAAATGTGAATGAAATTATGATGAGAGGAGCTGGTCAGAGATTTGCCTAATAACAGAACCACCAAGATCTATGATGATTTTTAATATTTGCTCTAATAATTAACCACAGAAGTTTTTGTCAGAAGAGCTAACAGAAGCATTTAGAGAAACAGGTTGCACAGAACAGATGTAGGAAAAAGTCAAGAGAGATTGTTCAGTGTTAGAGGCATATCTGATTGTGAAATATCTGGAAGACCTAAGGGTAACACATTAGACAGACACTTCATAGAAGATAAGTCATTAAATGAGTTTCTCACTTGTTCCAAGGTATTGTGTTTTGAATAACTACTTTCTGTAATATGCATTTTTATCTGAGAAAGCATTGCTTGGGGAACTATAGCTGTGGAAAAAATACAAATATTAAAGGTTTCAACCCGTTTTAAAGACAAGTGGGATTAAAACTAAGGAAGAAAAAGGATGAAAACTTCAGGAAATAGTAACAGGAAATTTAGAACAATTATTCAGGAGATTCTTTATACATTCCTCTACTAGAGTCCTTAAATCAGATGCAGGTAAGAAAACAAGTATCATCATCTTATACTTGATACATTTTGCTTTGTATTAGGACAAAGACTACCAAAATTTTGGACATGCAAGCTTTTTATATCTAACTTTATGAGTTTTGAGTAGTAGAAAGTCAGTAGTGTTTAGCAGATGGTAATGATTCAGGCTTGCGTTGCCACCAGGGGCAAATGGAGCAAAGGCTCCGTGATGGGACCCTTTACATTGCACTAAAGTACTGCACTTTAATAGAGGTACAAGAACATAAACCTTTGTTGATAATAGAGTACAGCTTTTAGTTATTAAAAAGCTGGAGTTTCCTGTAGGAAACTGTGAGTAGACTCAGGAGGGAGACACAAAATGTATATTCATAACATAATAGTAATAGACCTAGCATTAATCTTTGGTCAGTTTTAATCAAGTTGATGATAATATCAGTATTTGAGTATCAGAACTATTCTAAAAATAGTGAATTCTTCCTATTAGACCATAACTAAACTCTGACTCTCAGGATGGTGTGACTAATGGTGGCTCAACTCTAGGAATTCCTAAAAAGGTAACTTACTCTCCAAAAGTGAACTCTGGTTATCAAAAGCTAATAGCATGGGGGCGCCTGGCTGGCTCAGTCAGAAGAGCATGCAAGTCTTCTTGATCTTGGGATTGTAAATTTAAGCCCTGGGTTAGAGGTAGAAATTACTTAAAAATAAAGTATTAAAAAAATTCATAGTATGAATAATACTATGACTTAGTACTATTAGCCATGACTTATATTCTTCACTGATTTATTTTTAATCAGGAACTGGAAGCTGCTGGACCCAACAATGGTACCCATGTCCTATAATTTAAGATGGGCATCATTTAGAGTTGAACTTCTCATGGCATGACTTAGAAACAATTAAAAATGACAAAATTCTATGAAGGGCTTCCAAGTCAGTATTGCTGAGGTAAATTTTCTGAAAATTATTTATAAAATCTAAATAGTGCAAAATGGGCTGTTTCAAATTAATTACTATGAATGTACAGGACAGGGAAGAAAGACAAGACCTGCATGAAGTCCTTGGAATAGAACAGATGATTACATAAGCTTTTTAAAATGGTTTCCATGGCCAAAGAAAAAGGGTGTGTTCTGAGCCCTTAAGAGCTCATCCTAAGAATAGAAAAGGTCCTTGATTACTATTGAAATTCAAGGGACACTATATTTTTGTGGTGACCACAGCTTAAATTTAATTAATTCCTCATGACAAAGTTATTTTGATAAGGCAAGTTTATGATAATTGGCCCACTTTTAAATCTGCTACTCTGTTAAGTCTGGGCATTTGCCAAAGAAAATTAAATCACTATAGTCTCTTTTTGCCACTTTGTCAATCCACATAAGCAATATAATTTCTATTTAAAAAATCTCAAATGGCCTAGTTGTTTTATAGGAATGAATATTATTAAGTCTCTTGTTTAATCCAAGATCTCATGAATCAAAGAAGAGAGTCTAACAAATTGTGCTTCTCATTTAAATACAAAAAGTTTGAGAAAAACAATCCAATTAAAAATGAGCAAAATGTCTGTACAGACATCTCACCAAAGAAGATACAAAAGGCAAATAAGCATATGAAAACATACACACTGTCATATGTCATTGAGAATTTCAAATTACAAGAATGAGAAACCACTAAACACCATTAGAATGGTGAAAATTCAAAGCACTAACAATATCAATTGCTAATGAGGATGTGGACAGCAGGAAGGCTCGTTCATTACCTGGGGGGATGCGAAATGGTAGAGCCTTTTTGGAAAATAGTTTGACAATTTCTTATAAAACTAAACATACTTGGGATGCCTGGGTGGCTCAGTGGTTAGGCATCTGCCTTCGACTCAGGGCATGATCCTGGTGTTCTGGGACGAATACCACATGGGGCTCCCTGCATGGAGCCTGCTTCTCCCTCTGCCTATGTCTTTGTCTATCTCTCTGTGTCTCTCATGAATAAATAAATAAAATCTTTTTTAAAAAACTAAGCTAAACATACTCTTACCTACCTAATCACATTCCTTGGTATTTACTCAAATGAGTGAGAATGTACGTCCCTACCAAAACCTGTACACAGATGTGTATAACAGCTTTATGCATAACTGTCAAGATTTGGAAGCAACCAGGATGTCCATCTCAGGTGTATGGATAAATAGTGCTACTTCCAGATGTTGAAATATTATTCAGCACTAAAAAAAAAAAAAAAAAAAAAAAAAAAAAAAGAACTATTAAGCCAAGAAAAGCCATGGAAGAAACTTAAATGTATATTGCAAAGTAAAAACAACCAATCAGAAAAGACTAGACATTATATGATTCCAAATATGAGATTTTGGAAATGGTAAAACTATGGAGACAGTAAAAAGATCAGGAGTTTACATGGATGGGGTGGGAGACAGGGAGGGAAAAATAGGGTGGATACAGAATACAGAGGATTTGTAGGGTATTGAAGCTGTTTTATATAATGGTGGTTTCATGTCCTTGCATATTTGCCATTACTCAGAAGATATGTGGCACAAAGAGTGACTCTAATGTAAACTGTGGATATTGGTTGATAATGATGATGTTGATTCATCGATACTAACAAATGTAATACTCTGGTACAGGATGTTGGGTCAGGGGCAGAGTGAGGGAGGAGGTAATATACTTAAGGACAATTTCTTGACTACTGGCCACTCTGCAAAATGGAAGTTGGATAAGATGATATTTTAAGTTGATCAAAATTTAAACTCAGAGAATCTGAAAACAAAACAAACAAAAAACCTCAGTGAATCTGGGTTTAAGCCCAGGTGTATAATCTGCTACCTAAAGGACTTTGTGCAAGAAATAACATCTTTAATCTTCAAATCTGTCATCTCAAGAGATTGCTGTAAAGGTTAAATAGGAAAATATTTTGAAATTTTTTGTATACTTTTGGTGCTTGTCCCCTCAAATGGCTGGTTTTATGATAATTGAATTGATAAATAAATGGAAACTTGGCATAGTATACTTTTTCTGTGTATTTCTTACCCCCCTCCCCCGTATCCATATACACCTTTCATTTCAAGTGTCAATTTGTGGCAAATGAACTCAGATTCTCCATGTTTCAGCCAAATCTCTCATATTTCTTATAAACAGATGGTTCGTGTGTGTAAGCTAATTAATTAAAAACATTTATCTGCATGCAAGGTTCAGATATAGTCCACACAGTTTCAGACCATATGCTGACAGTAGCAGGCTCCTACTCTAGGACATTAGCATTTTCTTTTATTTTTTGCTAAAAATAGTTTTTTTTTTAAATAAATTCATATTCCACACATCCACTCATTTAAAGTGTAAAATTCAGTAGATTTTGGTATATTTAAAGACTTGTACATCACCATAATCCATTTGAGAACAGTTTCATTCACTCCATTTCCCTCTGAGTCCTCCATATAATTGAAGTAAACACTAGTCTAGGGGATCCCTGGGTGGCTCAGCGGTTTAGCACCTGTCTTCAGCCTAGGGTGTGATCCTGGAGCCCCGAGATCCAGTCCCATGTCCAGTCCTGCATGGAGCCTGCTTCTCCCTCTGCCTGTGTCTCCGCCTCAATCTCTCTCTCTCTCTATCTCTCTGTCTCTCATGAATAAATAAAAATCTTTAAAAAAACACTAGTCTACTTTTTTATCACTAAATAATATTTCATGTTATGAATGCTTCATGTTTCATTACCATTCATGATTTGGTTGTATAATCAGTTGGGCATTTTAGTTGTGTTCTGGCTCTTTTGAATAATATTACTGTGAACGTTAATGTTCAAGTACTTGTATAGATGCATATTTACATTTCTTTTGGGAAAATACCAAGGAGTATATATTTATCTACTTCTTGAATCACATGGTAATTCTGATAAATTTTTTGAGGAGCCACTATACTGTTTTCAAAAGTGGTTGGACCATTTTACATTCTTACTAACGATGTATGAGCAATTCAATTTTCTCCTTCTCTTCATCAACACTTGTTATCCTCTCTTATTATAGCTCTTAATGAATATAAAGTGGTATCTTATTACGATTTTGTTATACACTTTCCTGATAAGTAATGTTGTTTAACATGTTCTCATGGGCTTATTGGCTGAACTCATTGATCTGTTCTACTTAGAATATATTTCAGAAAGTAGTATATTTAAAATTGCACCTACATTTTAATAACTACTTAATGTAGATATCATATGTTCTATAACATATAATATTAATGTCTGTATTATATATAAAATATGTGTATTTCATAATGACATGTGCAATAGCATAATAAATATATGATATACAAATATATTAAATATAACATGAGAATTCTTGGCTCTTACTTTCACGTTCATACTTAACTAATCTGATACCACAACAGTTCTGCTCCTCCTTGCATCAACCCTACAAGAGAAAGAGGGGCATCTTTGTTATTTCCATTTTATTGATGATAATAATCTTGAAGCCATTCTCTCAGACCTAAACTGCTCAAGTACACTTACTAGCGAGTTTTTCTCTTGTAGTCTGAGTATAATGTGGTGAGAAGAGGGAGGTGGGTCTACCTGGCAACACTAAGAGGGCAGTTTCTTTAAAATCAGGAAGGAGAAGACTTATATCTGAGCAGGACTTTTGTGGTATCAGATTATATAGGTGTAAATATGAAAGAAAGAGCTAAGATATTCTGTTATTTTTTCATTATTCTGATTATCATGTACTTAACATGTATAATATATAGATAAATGTCACATGTTCTCTATATTACATCTACATATAGTGTAATATTTATCATATGCTATATACATTATATGGAACATTTTATGTTCCATCGTATATGGAACACACATATTTTATTTTATATAACATACTGTGTCCAGTTGCTAGAAATTCGTTCTCAAAATTACTCAAAATAGAGATGTTAAGCAACCTGTCCACCTACCTGAACCCATCCCCATAAACTTCCAAGTAAGGATCCATGTTCATACTGAACATGTGACTGGAAGAAATAGCCAGTTTTCTCCTATTATCTATTCTTTTTTTCCATAGTCATAAAGGCCTAATTCTACCCTTCTCCTTCCTTGCAGTTTATCATGGCCATTTATCTAAGTCTTAGAAAATGGAAATGAGTGGAAATGTTTGAAACTTTTAGGTCTTACTCTTAAGAAAGAAGGAGTATGCTTTTCACTCCCTGTTTCCTTGCCTTCTACTGACTGGAGTGTAGTGTAGCAAAGGTGGGAGCTGGAGAGTAATTTTAGAAAGAGAAATAGAGACATTCTCTGGCATATGGGGAAGCAAATTAAAAAGAGCCTGGATTCCCCCAAAAGGTAATGGTGCCACATCAGCCCTAAAATACTGAGTTCACATTTTGTTATTTTGAGTCTCTGTTAGATCAGCTAAAACTATATGCGAACAAGGTAACTATCTCATCCACAGAAAGTCTTTGTTATCTTTAGCAACCCTTCAATACACAAAAACTGCTGTACTGTTTGTCTTAAGTGTGTTCTACTCTAGACATTATTCTTCAGTTCCTTCAACTGGATTCCATATCTGTTCATAGACATCTCACCTTCCGGGAGTCATTCTTTATCAAATGTGATTTTGTTGCTTAGAATGGAAAAGCCTATTCTAGTTGTGAACTGAGAAGCATAGAGCAGATTAATTCCTCTCAAGAAGGCAGTTCAGTTGTGAATTAGCTTATTTAACAACCTCATTTATTTATGAAGTTAGTCAATCATTAGGTTGAGATTATATTATAAAATAGGCTTTGGGCAGGTAGCTGGAGTAATCAAAGGTGAATATGCTCTGAATTCTTATTGAATTTGCAGTCAATAA
Organism: Canis lupus baileyi; assembly: GCF_048164855.1. NCBI lineage: Eukaryota > Metazoa > Chordata > Mammalia > Carnivora > Canidae > Canis > Canis lupus. Next base: position 59,021,610 of record NC_132846.1, read on the forward strand.
AAGCATGTCTTCATAACCTGTTTCTCAGTCAGAACTGTCCCGTACTGTGTCAGTGAAATTAATAAAGAACAGACTTTGCATGCTTTTTATGTCTGTAGAATTTCATTATGTTGTTTGCTTAAATAGGTCCAACCTGTTGAGTTAAACTCAAGGGTTGGATTAGAGGCTCAGACATGTCCTGGGAAGATATATATACTTTTATTGCCCACAGGTATTTCTGGAACTCAGAATGAATGCATAGAAATGTCTTGCCAGGCCTCAAGCAGAGAGTAAGAAGGGGATGGCTTGGTAATGCTTGCTTTTACTTCTCCATTCCTGCAATCATTACAACAATTTCTTCCTGGATTTATGGCTTTGGACCTCAGGAACCATGCTCACTAGTATTTAATATTCTTGGTCCATACATGGTTTCTCTTTCTGCCATAGTTTCAGTGGACTAGGTGCTGGCAAGGACATTATGGGTGTGGGGTTATTCCCCTTGATCCACTTACTATTCTATTCTGCTTAATTTGAGATTCCTTTTGAGTTTCTCCCCTTGTTTGCATGTACTTTCTTCTTGAAAGCCCCTCTGCCAATAGTGTCAAATAATGTTATTTCCAATGCATCATTCCCTTTCATTCCTTTAAGGGGGAACTAGGGCAAGGCGTGGTTAACAACTATTAGGTTCCAGCCATTGAAACTGAAAAAAGCCATTGCAAGGCAGCTGGGAAGGGGCTTTCACCATGAGCATGCGTGCTGTTCTGAGCAACTGCAAGCTTTCTTTAGCTCTTAATTACTCCCACACAAAGAGCAGTGTTTGCTCCTCATGCACATGGGATTTACCCGCCTACTTTTCATTAGTGTTAATGGGGGTCTCCATGTATAAATCCTCTTCCCTTCCCCCACTATCATTGTGGAATAGATGCCAAGAGAGCTTTCTGTGCTTTCGCTCACTGATTGGTTTCAGATGGAACACAAAAGCAAAGCTCTGAGCATGAGCACTCATCGTCCACATACTGCACTCCAGGCTTTATTAACACTCATGGGACTTCTTGTCTTATTTGCTGTCTCAGGAGTGGCCAGAAACAATCCTTCCTCTGTGCCCCAGTTCATTCTCTCCCAAACCAATGAAAAGTCACTTATTTTTTCTCATATCTGCCTGACTCATTCTCTTCTTCTTGGTTTAATTAGATCAATATAAAGATCAGAAGCTAAAAATACACAAAAATACAAATTTCTCTTCCTTAGTTCCCACCAACACTCTTTAAATTTCCTTCATGTTTTCCAGGTACTCAGTTCCTATTGGATGTCTTATCTCACTGAAGACTACTCATTCAGTAACCATGTCATCTTACTGGGGCATTCATCTCTCCAAATCTATCCTTCTGTTTTTCATGATCCTCCATATTTATATCTTAATTAGTTCCAGGATTCCTGGACTCTTCACATCCTCACCCATATATTTAGCTCTCAGTTTGTCAGAATATTATTCATTAGCAGGTGAGAACTGGCCAAGCTTCCATTAGCAACATGAAAAACTCTCCCCCCCTTTTTTTTATCCATGTTGGCTTTAACTCATATATTCTAGCTATAATGTCTCTTCTTTCTTTAATTTTATTGGTTGGCTTACAGCTGAGTATACTTCTTGATGATTTTTTTTTCCATCCACCCAGGGTATAATGCAGTGAGAAGAGGGATATGGCTTTCCTTGACAGCTCTAAGGAACAGTTGCTTCCAAATTGGAACAGAGAGGGTCATCCCAAATTAGAATTCAAACCCCAGATTTTTCTTGAGCTGTTGGTTCTATGTGGTTACAGGGTTTCCCTCCCACCTCGGGGATGAGAGAACTGAAGAGAGAAGGTGCAATGTCAGGGAGTATTTATGGGTGTCATCTTTTTTATCAAATAAAAGCAAACACCCATTTTAGTAAAATAGTTAAAATATAGAAATAATGTTTATTGATCTGTATATTAAACCAAAATTGGGATCCCTGGGTGGCGCAGCGGTTTAGCGCCTGCCTTTGGCCCAGGGCGCGATCCTGGAGACCCGGGATCGAATCCCACGTCGGGCTCCCGGTGCATGGAGCCTGCTTCTCCCTCTGCCTGTGTCTCCGCCTCTCTCTCTCTCTCTCTCTGTGACTATCATAAATAAATAAAAAAAAATTTTAAAAAAATTATAAACCAAAATTAAATCTTTTGTGGGATTAGTTTTGTTTAAGAGGTCTGGTATGCCTGGGTGGCCAGTGGATGAGCCACCTGATCTGCCTTCAGCTCAGGGCATGATCCTGGGGTGGGTCCTGGGGTCGAGTCCCACATCGGGCTCCCAGGGGAGAACCTGCTTGTCCTTCTGCCTATGTCTCTGCCTCTCTCTCTCTGTGTCTCTCATGTAAAAATAAATGAAATCTTTTTTAAAAAATAAAAATAATAAAAGGACTGATAAAAACATTACAAGTTTCAAGATCAAATTGTTTATTTAAGCACTAAGTTAAAAAAAAATGTTATCCATGATAACTAACATGCTACTTTACAGGTGTACTAGTGTCATATATAATTTTGTGATTGATGCTCAAGATAATGCTGTTATTCAGGGATCAAAGTCCCCTTTTTGACAGTAAAGGATCAATCTGTTTCCTTTAGTAACACTAACACACATTTTGGTCATAAAGCTACAATGCATTCCCGTGATCTAAAGTTTCTTTGGGGCAGCCCTGGTGGCGCAGCGGTTTGGCGCCGCCTGCAGCCCAGGGCGTGATCCTGGAGACCCTGGATCAAGTCCCAGGTCTGGCTCTCTGGGTGGAGCCTGCTTCTCCCTCTGCCTGTGTCTCGGCCTCTCATTCTCTCTGTGTGAATCTATGAGTAAATAAATAAAATCTTTAAAAAAAATTAAAAAAAAAATAAAGTTTCTTTGATGGAAATAAACCTAAGTCATCAAGCTAATCAGAAACATCCTCCACATTAGCCTGCTCCCCTTTGGGATGCCTCCTAATTTCACTTATTTTCCTAGTATTATTCTTACTCTCTCTCTCTGACTCTATTCCAAATGTGTGCAGATTTAATATGTGACATGCATGGTGGGAACATTCTTCCTTGCACTTTGAGGGTGTGGATGGTGGAAGACTACTGGTCCTTGGAGGCTATTGGTATATATATCACTGGACTTAGGTTTGCAAGGGATAGGTTATCAACATTAGGTATGATTTCCAAGATTCTTTGGAAATCTGTTAATTTCTCATGTTCTAATTTTTATAAAGAATCTGACACATTTGAGGAAGTAATAGATCTGATTTACTAATCTGACAAGAGCTCTTTGATTAGTTTCAAGGAATTCAGAGTGTGTCTGTGAAACAAACAGTTCCTACCTTTCCAAGAGCACCACAATGGTTTGGTAATTAAGAACAAACAGCCTTGCTGACAAGGTCTGCAGTACTTGATAAATTTCCTGTGAGTAAGAGTTACATTGAAAGATGAAGTGAGACACGTGGGGAGGAGCCTCTGAGCCTGACTCAACATAGGGGGGTATGAAATGTCAATTATTGCTACTGTTGTGGACTTGGTGGGACTAGGAGTTTTGAGGGATGATAGCCATGGGACAATCTGGTTGATTATGTAAAAGTGATAAATGCCTTAACAAAAGCATGTGTCTGAATTAGAAATGAAATAATTTGAAAGTCAATGCAGCACAGACTTTAAATTGCTTTTGGCCTACATGCTTACTACACTGGTATACTCGCATAATAATTAAACCTGGGAGTTAAGTTCTTAGAGAGCAGAGCCATCACTCTCCTTGGACAGGCAGGAAACCTGTAATCCTTATATCCACATCAGTCTTTTTTTTTTTTTTTTTAAAGGATAAATTGAAAGACACCCTTGTGTCTTAAAAAGTTCAACATTTGTGTGTGTATGCAGGGAGAGCAGGATTGAGTGTGTGTGCCTGCTTATAAATGTAACTGCCTTTCCACACAAGCTCCTCATTCATGTATGGAAATGATTAATGCCCAGGAGCCAAGTCCTCAACAGCTCCAGAGGATGTGGTTTGATTGGTTGTGGGTTCAGCAGTCATTGTTTTCCATGGGATGAGAAAGGACCTTGCGTATTAAAACTTTGCCCACTTTCCTTCTGTCTGCCTCCACAGACACTCCCACTGGATTGCCATGAAAAGGGAAATGAAGAACAAAAGTAAAACAGCACAACACAGTATTATGCATCTGGTGAAGGAGTTCAGTTAGTAGTTATTGCTGTTATCTTCATCAACATCACAAATAACCATGATAAATAGACATCTTGAGCTGTGAATGGACTGGCTCAAGAGGACAATTGAATCAGTGGAGGGCTTGATCTATTTTATTTTATTCCCTGTAAAGAACATTGATGAATGCTTATTATGTCAGTTTACTATAAGTAATATAAAAAAGACTAAGACACAAATCCATCCTCAGGATGAAGCACAATTCTACTGGGATAAGGAGACGGAACTCAATGTAGATAAACAATCAAAGGAATAAACCAGTGGACAGACAGAATGGGGAACCAAGAGTGGGGTACTGAGCCAGGAAAAGGAACTCTTCAATTTCATTTTAAACCATAGGGTCATGGTTCCTATTAAAACATACCCCAGTGATTTTATTGGGAGGGTTCTAAATGGACTGGAAGTGCAAGGGGTCATGGGCATGGTGGGGGGAGATGAGATGGCACTAATTCAAATCCCTGCTTACAAGTATGAGAGAATCTTAGCTGGATTTAGGGCAGTGATGCTCAAATTGTGGCTCAAAGGCCCCCTGCCTTAAAGTTACCTGGAATGTCTACTAGATGCAGATCTGCCTCAAAGTTCTCATCAGAAAACCTTGGGGGTAACACACAGAGCCAATATTTGAAACAAGCTCCTCAGGTGGTTCTTATGCGCACTAGAGTTTAAAAGGACACATTCAGGAGAGAAAGACATTGCAAAACTTTGCCAGTGACTTCTTCAGGACTTTCGGTTGGATATGGAGATGGATATGGAGATACTGGTGGCCTTTTTTTTTTCTATCCCTATACTTCTAAACTTAACTAAATGTCAAGTAGGTGTAAGAAAGGGAGAAAGAGTAGAATACATGATGGAAAGAGGTGAAAAAGAAAAGAAATTGTCCAAGGATAACTTTTAAGATTTCCCTTCTTCACTCAACTCTTGAGGAGACATTCTAATTACATGTCAAGGATTTATGGCAGAGATGGCAACTAACTAGCACTTGTGACTCTTTTCATACCCCCAGGACCCAGAGCAGCCATTATTCATAGTTAACAACACTTTCCAGCATAGGCCTCACATTGTCTCACATATATCCTCTATGCAGCCAAATTCAGTCAGTGGAGTTGCTTTGGCTGATGAAATCTGCATGCCATCCTGGGGCACGCACAATTCATCCTGTCTCCTCCAAGGAAACAAACAGATGAATAAAAAACAGTTCTTCTATAAAATTACCTCTGAGAGATTTCAGAGGGCACTTGCTATTAGAAGATAGCTGTGGGTCTCTGTCCTGTTTTGGGATCACTTGTCTTAAAACTACAAATATACATTCTTAGAAGGTTGTCAGGCTCAGAGTGGGTCCTGAAGTAGGGCAATATTCTGGGGAGGGTTTAGGGAGGTTTCTGCTAAATCTTGGTGAGAAATACTCATATAATCTTGTATAAGGTAGTGATCAAGACATAGTTCTGAAACCGGGCAGTGGGGCTCTGTACCTTCCTGATCCTGTGGATGGATAAGCTCAGGTTCTTCATGTTGACATTTTCTCATCTGTGAAATGAAAGTGATGATTCTAGCTACTTTATTATATTAATATATTGAGTGGATTAAATGAAATAATACGTAGTGTCTGGCACATGAATATTAGTGATAATGTGAGTATACCTACTTGTGCTTCTCTTCTTCCTTAGAATATTGAGATCTGGAAGGGCTAATCAGGATAGAGAGGGGAAACAAAGCGAAACAAAGCAAAACCAAACCCAAACAAAACAAAATGAAAACAATAATACTCTCTTTTTTTTGTTCTAGGCTTTAAGCTTGAGGGGTTCCCAATGAACTCACATATGATCCTATCCCATTTACTAGAACAGGAAAGCACATTTTTGAGTAGAGTCCAAGTCCAAGGATTGGAGAATATGCTTTGCTTGTTCAGACCTCTGGATTATTGCAGAGGGTTTATATTGAATGGCTGTGACCAAAAGCAAGGGGGTAGCTGAGTGACAATTTCAAATAGAAACGATTAACTCTACTACATAGAAAAAAATGTCGCGGAAGGACTCACGCATCTTTTAAGCACCACATTTAAAGACAGATAAGGCTGTTGTAATTCCACCTGCCTCTCATCACTTCAGCAGCTTAAGAGGCTAACATTCTCCTAGACTCCTCTTCATGGGATTCCCTACAATCCAATTTCCAGGCCTAGTACTGGCTGCAGTACCTGCTCTGTAAGTGAGCATTATCCGGCTTCCTTCCTCTCCGTGGTGGCCAGGTAATGAACTGTTGCTTATAAACAGTTGAAAACAAATATTAGAAGGTCATTGTGCTGCTAAACTTTGATATATTGAGAAATGTGAACTTTCACGGGCTTCTAAAGTATTGTCATGCAGGAAGCGGTAGAGTAAGTAGATTCATCTATCACTGGTGAAAACATGGGCACAGCATCACTGCTTGAAGGTTGAGCATGGAAATGCTCAACCCTGATTAAACGGCCATAATTCCTCAAGGCTATGACATGGCTGGCAGGCATGGGAAGCTGGGGCCTGAAAATATAAATCGTTGGAATTTATAATACACTGTCATTCTGTCAGGAAAAAGAGAAGTGTTGGATTCTCTCTAAATTCAAACTATGGGATAATTATTTTAGCTTTTTCAAAGACTAACTTGCACATGCATTTTGGTGGCCAAGGGAAAATCCACATTTTTTTTTTTACTTTAGAAGAAATATCATGTGCAGCTTGCATATGAACATAATATGTAATGTTTCTTTAAAATGCATGTCCCCTTTGTTAGCTTGGGTGGTTTGTTAATAACGTTAATGTATGGATTGTGAAGTTGGGACAATTAGGGATGCTGAACAGTAGACCCATCTTTGAAATTTCAGACACTTACATTGTAGAAATGAAAAATCAGCTAGTGGGTACATTTCTTTTCTTCCAAGAAGAAATCTCCCCTATATATATTGTGCTATTTCAGTTCTTCCAAATAAGAGCAAGTACAAGTAACTTATTGGAGCAAGAAACAAGGCGTATGTATGTCTAGCACTCAGGATTAGACCATGTTTGGAATGATCTTGAGTTACATTCCTAAAAGTCAGGTTTTTGTCTGTGTCCCATCTATTCTATAGTACGCAGCATGTGTAGATAGTGAATACATACTACACTTAACAGCATAAGTCAACAAAAGTCATTGATGATGGGGATTTGAAAGGGATTTTTATATGCCTAAGATATTTGGTCTGGTCACAGCAAAAATTATTTATTTAGCTAGCATTATGGACCTTGGTGTATACCATGGAAGACAGGACAGAAGAACAAGGGGAAGACATCCTTCAAGTAGCTTGCCATTTGGGGAGACAAAACTCAACCACATGTAGCTATATGCCTATGATTGTTTTAGGAGGCAAATCGGGTTAAATGTTTTCCAAGAAGAAAGAGAACAATGCTGGCTCCATGGTTGGGGGAGTTTAAATCGAGTAGGTCCTTCACAAGGACCTTGAATGATGAAGACAATTTTTAAAGTCTGATGGAATATTCTTCAGATGGGAAATTTCAGAGGTAAATGCACTCTAAGGATACATATGATATTAAGATTATTTTTGTATTTGCTCCACATTTTATGATATTCTGTAACTTCCCTTATATTTCCTGAAACTCCTCTTTGAACTCCCTCTTCTGGTCTCAGGAGTGAACTCAATAATTACTACTCTGCACTTTCCCTTAGTTACCAGTTTCTTCACAAAATGTATGTGCCCCCACTATAAGCTGGCTCTACACACTTTTGCAAAGATTCCATCAAATCCCTGTTCCTGTTACAGTTATTCCTGGGGTGATAGACTGTCCCCCTCCTTGCTATACTCTGCTTACTTTCAGTTTTATGCATGTGTCTCCTTTTCCTCTGTCACCCATAGACTCACAGCCATGTTTGCATTCCCTAAAGCACCTAACATAGTGCTTTGCTTACAATAGGTATAGAATAAATGTCTGCTGGATTAAATTGCCTGCTACCAATCTTTCTGTAATGAAGTGAAAAAATTGACATGGTGCTCAGTGGATAAAAAGGGAAAAAACAAATATCATCTTCCTCAGTACTGAGCAGATGTATGTACTAGATTGGAGCCCCTTGAAGATGGCACCTGTCATACTCATTGATCTCTCCCTAGTGTTTTTTGCAACACCTGGTACAGAGTAGGTGCCGACAAACATTGGATGAATGAGTGGACGAATATGCATGGGTGGCCCCGATGCTATCTGTGTACTTTATGGCAGGCACATGTGTGTAATCACTGCACCTGTCTGAGCTGGCTGGCTTTGCCAGGTTCCCACAGCTGGTTCTAGTGAGATCAGTCAACACTTACCTGGATAGTGTGTGTGCTATCTGGGCCCAAGGCTCTGTCTCTTCTCCCCTTGGAGACAGTTTTTCATAGAAGAAGCTGTAAAAGGATAGGCTACCATGGAAGTAGGTAGGTGTAAACTACATGCCAGGGTTTCATTCTCATAGTCAAAAGAGCATGTCCTGCTTGTAATAAGAATATAGAACAAAATCCAGAATCTTTATCTTGTGACTTGAGTCAAAATGAGATTTTTGTGATTCATTTGTTATAAGTAAGTGTCACATCTCTTCTAGAAGCAAGGCAAAATCCTGGCTATGATTTCAGTAATCAGATTAAGGCCTAAACATAGTATAGCTACAAGTAATATACTTTCTGTATAGCTTGTGTGTCTTTCCTGTAACAGAGTCTGGTGAGGCATACGGACCACTGTTTCTGGGAATATGCACTTTCTGTTTGAAACTTGAAATGACAACAGATTCTCTGATTATGTGGAAACATGAGTAAGATGTTTCCCATAATAACCAAATAAACAGAAATACTGCTTTTAAGCTCCGAAATGATATGGCAGTAGAGATGACAAATCTCATCTGGACCAAAGTTCTCCCCATTTAGATGGAGGACTTTAGAGAAATCTGAGGCTAAATGATTCAGAATCATAATGATCAGAACTGTAATTATTTTAAAGAGAGGAAGGATTTAATTTCATAAACCATATTCAGTTGTATCCACTGAGCACTGTGAATGGTGTTAAGAATATGTAAGTTCTTCTTCCTATTTATTTTGTGGATGCCACTTGGCGCTTTTATACACAGGTCTTGTGTTGAATCTCATCATGTTGACAAAGCAAGAAGTCTTCTCCCCCAGACTTGTAGATACCTTGATATGTCAGAGATGAATAGACAGCATAGCAGGGTGAGCAGGTGTGGGCCTTTGGCCTGGTTTTGTTGCACTGAACCTACATAAGAAATTCCATTCAATGGTGAGAACATATCCAACTAGTTCAAAGTGATTCATTAGCGCAAAGAAATAGCAGAGTGGGAACAGTTCTCAGAGCCTTTGGCAAGCATGTTAAAGCAGGCCCATGACAGATGAACTCAATGAACTAACAGCTTAAATGGCAGTTGGGAGCTGGGAGTGCTGAGAAATGAATGTGCTGACCTTACAATAGTGAGCAAAACTTCATGACTAGAAAACACAAACTTTCGGGCTCTTGAGGGAGAATGTATCCTATTATGTAGGGTTTAAGGGGAGGAGGAGGGGACTATACAGTTATATATGCCATTAATTAAACTTAGCACTGAGGACATGGGTGTCTACCTTGCTGCCTGATTAGCATATTGGGTCGAGAGCCTTAGATATTTACAGACTGTTTTTGCATCAGAAACCATAAGGGAAATGGCCCCGCAGAAATCCATCTATAATTCATGGACCAAATCAGAAGCTGTGCGTGGAGATTTACATTGCCATGTATTCTTTCCTTTCCTTCAAGTGGGAGCCAGCCATGCATAAGGAAGGTCCCGTCAAGCTGTGCAATTCCATTTCCGTAGGTGTTGTTTTCAAGATGTTTTGGGTGTCTCTCCCATTGGCAAGGACGATAGGAGAGAATGGTATTTGTATATCAGTTAAATTAAAGGTACTAATCAATCTTTCAAAGATTTGCAGGTATCTAATAGACAAAAACAGGGCAGCCCGGGTGGCTCAGCGGTTTAGTGCCGCCTTCAGCCCAGGGCCTGATCCTGGAGACCCGGAATCAGGGACCTGATGTCAGGCTCCCTGCATGGAGCCTGCTTCTCCCTCTGCCTATATCTCTGCCTCTCTCTCTGTCTCTCATGAATAAATAAATAAAATCTTTTAAAACAATAATAATAGAAACAAATGATTTTAAGTCTGTAATATGTAAAGATACCTCATAGGCACCACCATCAGATTAAATCATGCAATATATTTTTTATCTCTTTGCTACTTCATGATTATTTAGTATAGCAATTGTATTAGCAATTATGATATGTTTTCCCATGTATGTGTGTTTGCCTCAAATTTTAGAGCCTGCTATAAAAAAATGAGCCCTTTGAAGAAGTGCATTTTAAAACATATTTTTGAATACATGTATGCTGTAGATTTTTTCAACTTAATGCACTTATTTTGAAAGTTTTAAATAAAACCTACTTTTGGGATTTTTTATTAATTAAACAGCAAGCCATATGTTTTGAAGTTTTTCTTATAAAAGATTAACAATTTTAGCAAGCCGTCAATAGAAATTAAGAGAACAAATGAAAACATTTTTTTAACTTATTATGGAATTTCCATCTTCCACTGCAAAGTGTTCAAGTAGGGATTATAAGCCACCCATGTGGGCTATGTGACTAATCACTTTCACAATTAGTCACTCAAAACCATCCTTTCCTAAGCACTAGGGAGCAACCTGCCAGTCTCATTGAGTAATTGCGGGTCTAACCAAATCCCTTGCCAGTGTTGGGAGTAATGTGGCTGGTAGACTGCTAACCAGAGACTGGCATCGAGCACACACAGATGGTGGAACATGGCATCCGCCACGCTTACTTGTGCTCCAAGTCCCTTCTGAATCTATTTTAGTGCAATTAGTTTGAAAAGATAAAACCTATCGCTTTCTGTAAGTTAAACCCAAATCCTAAAGTATATACAAACTGAAAATGGCCTGTTTCTAATATCAGAGTTCAGCTTTTCTGTCTGGTGAGCCTACCCATGTCTAGGTCAGGCAATGCGATTCCAGGAAAGTTCAACATAACGTGTTCTTTTTGCCTTGTGTGCTGTAAGACAATATGGACTAAGTTATGTGCATACATTAGAAAAGACTCTGTTCATTCTCCAGTGATTGTTAGGTGTGTAACTTTGCCTCCCATGTTATGTAATTCTTAGTTCATAGCAATTTCCAGCCACATGAGCCAGGTCTTGTCTCATTTTCTTTCAATGAGATTACGCCTTCAGAAGTATGTGTTTGTAAAACAGCAGTCTAAGCTTGCATTCCAGGACCGTCATCCCACCCATTATCCATCTGACTTGATTCTGTGTACTGACCCAGCCTCAGACCCTCACTTTCCCCCCACCACATCTAAAATCCCTCCTCAGTCTCTTTCCATTAGCCTGTGAGCAAAGGAAAGACACTGGTTCCAGAGATATCCCAACAGACCAAAGCCTGTTGATTGAGCACATGGAATTGGGTACACATTCAAAGATGTCTCTGCCTTTGCCCCAGCTGGTTAAATGTGGGTAATCGTGCACATCTGCAAGCCAGCTGTTGCCTTCAGCTCAATCCCATCTGATGTAGAAATCCCAGGAGGTCAAAGAGAAGAGCTTTTCAGTTCTCTGCTATGCCGACATATGGTAGTGCAGGTGGATCCCTGCCCAGTCCAAGTGTCAGAATACAGAGAAGGAAGGGTGGCCATATTGACCCTTCTTCCTATTGTTTTCATCTGCATTATGTATTAATGTAGCCGTGTGTATTAGCTAAGACAGGTACCCTGGACACCGGAAGCCTTTGTTCTTTTTCAAACCAGCTGAAAATCACCAAATGGAGCTAGACAATACTTCTAGGTTCTTTGTTTATTCTTTCATTTATATTTGTAAATGTGGTAGACTTTATGATTAAGAGGGTGGTGGAACTCATTTTAAGTTTGCAGAGGACTTGGCCAGTTGCATTAGTTTAAAGAAATGGGAGGAATCCAAGGTTAGATTGTTCCCTGTGACTTCTATTCTGATGTGACCCCTAGAGATAATATTAATCAAAATAGGAGCTGATAGTGATATGGAAAAACAAAGAAGAATTAAAGTCAAGCAGAAATTCATATGAAATATGTGGGAATTATCAAATATATTATAGGTGTTAATAATAATTTAAGAGTTTCTTTAGGGTGGTCAAAAATAATATAGAAGAAGCAGAGACAAATTTATTTTGTAAGACAAGCAACCAGAAACAATGAGTAAATCAGGCATTAATGAGCAGACTAAGAGTCCCCTTGGGATATCTTAATTTAAGAGTTTCCTCCCAAATCTCAACTCCAGTTGCTTGTTTGAAATTCCTTGACAGGCACGGGCAAGAAACAAGTTTATGGTTGCCTGCTCTATTCTTTCTTCTTCAATCATGTTTTCATAAGGGTCCTATCAGGCATCTCTACTTACAGGGAAGGAAACAGTAGTGCCTCTTTCCCAAAGATTGTGATTCCTTTTACTGGATCTTTCCCCGACTTCAATTTCTCCCCCTGTCTGTATGCCCAGTGCTGGCCACAGAAACAGAGGCAGCTCAGGTGTGTTGTGGGTATATTCAAGGACTTATAACAGGTTTCACATCACCCCACATATCACTTATCCTCTTTGGTTAAGACAAGGCCAGCCAAATGTCTATATTGGTCTTTGGGCATCCCATTTAAAGGATAGGGAGAGTCTCCTCATTTATCCATAAGGCATATGTTGTGGTTCTGTTACAGACACAAACAGAAAGGCAGAAAACAGCCCAGAAAAGAAAGGGACATTTTGACTAAAGCCATTTCTCTCTTCAAGAAGTCTTGTTAAACCAGAATAATATTTGCGAGATTCTTTGGGGACTGGGAAACAACTTGAATGATCAATATGCTTCCCTGATTTGCTTTATAAAACCAAGTGGCTCTTCTCTCATTAGTGAAAATTATAAAACTATGTAAGCTTGCATCCCTGTGGGTATATATGATCTGCTTTTTTCATATTCTTTATTTCCTCCATGAGTCTATGAGACTACTTTTGGGTAATGGTTGCTCCATAGAAGTTTCAATAGAACAGCTTCCTCATTTTAATTTGCCTCCAGATAATAGTTTGCTCTCTTAATTAATGCCATGAAAACACACATTATGATCTTTACCTGAAATACAGTTGATTAACAGCAATACCTATGGTTTCATTGACTAAAGTACTCTTTTCCCCCTGCTGAGAGCTGTGCTCTATTAAGCAGCTGCTTCATTCCACCCCGGACGTTGCTACATTTTGCCAACTGTAAGAGTAATGTTTACTTATGATAGGGTTTGTGAAGATCTTCATATCAATCGAGGTAAAAAATCCTTCCATTCTCTGAGACAAATCAACATCTCTCTCATTATTGTTCTTACCTCGGCTCTTCCTCAGTCTATCCCTGGTACCTCTTACACATCATTCCAATGTCTGTATAACTTCATGAGGTCAAATGCCTATGAGCTCTGTTGAACAGCTACTCATAATAATGATGAAGATGAGATAGTGGCAGTTTATTGAGCAATGCATATGCACTTGGCTTTATTATAGAGTTTTTGCATTATCGTTTCTCACTTGTTTCCACAATAATTCTATAAGTTATAGCAAGAAATATTATTATTTTGGGCTGCCTGGGTGGCTTAGTGGTTGAGCATCTGCTTTTGACTCAAGTCATGATCCCCTGGCCCTGGGATCAAGTCCCACATCGGGCTTCCTGCAGGGAGCCTGCTTCCCCCTTTGCCTATGTCTCTGCCCCTCTTTCTGTGTCTCTCATGAATAAATACATAAAATCTTAAAAAAAAGAAATATTATTATTCCTCTTATGCAGATAAAAACAGCTGAGGTTCAGAGTGGTTACAGTATGAGTGGAGGAACAGATGTACTGTGCCTGCTTTGAATCTATCCATTCTTTAAGTTGAAATTATGCACTCTAGCTCTCTACATGGCTATCATTCACTTGAAATGAGAGGCCAAGAGATACTCACCAATCTCTATAGAGCAGAGTGTTTGTTCTAAAGGGCAAATCAAATCATCATATTCCCGACTTAAAATTATTCAAATGATCCAAATTTCCCTCAAAATAAAGTTCAAGTTCTTTATCATGAAGTCTCTAACTTTGATGACCTGACTTTGGTTAATGTCTTGGATTCTGTCTCTCCTCATATTCCCCCTTGAATTGGCCTGATTGTCAAGGATTTTTACATTTTCCTTTGGTCTATTCACAACTTAGTCCTTTCTTTACACTGATTGGATTCTGCACCCCTTCAAGTCTCACTTCAGACTATTCTGATGGATGGCCCTCTGGAATACAAATGGGGCATCCCCAATTTGTGTTCTCATAGCACCTCAAGCTTGCCTATCTTTTTATTCATTTACTCTTTCTCTTTAGTCACCTGGATTTTTCAATTACTTACTAGAAGAAAAGATCCTTGAAGGCAGAAGCAGTTTCTCCACACCTGCATCTCCACCCACTCAGTTCCTGGCACCAAGTAATATTCAAACAACTATATGCTCAATGAACGAATAAGCAGAGAATCAAGGCCAAACTAAAATACAGCTTTATAAAACATTACAGAATTAATGTATGCTAATGTAATTACTTCAAATTCAATTATGGGAAAATAATTCCTGTCTCCCTTCAGGTCAGCGTATGGTGGTTGGTTTAGGGTGGCATGAGGTTGAAGTCTGGCAAATAAGTTAGATTAATTTGACTAGAAAAGTCAGGAAGCAGAAGTTTTCCATTACTGAGGACACTGAGCTGGGGAAATACAGCTCTGGATCTGTGGATGGCCTTTCAAATGAAAAGAAAAAGCTTGATTAAAGTCAACTCAAGTTGGCTTTCTATAACTTCCTACTAAAATAATCCTAATGCCCTGTCTTGGTTTATATTCTCACTGTATTATTTTCTGTCTTTCACCCCATCGATCCTTAAGTGTTTGCCTGACTTAATTTGAGAGGTACATGTGATCATGTTGCTTCCTTTCCTAAAGGCTTCACTAGCTTCCCATACCCTTCAATGAATGCTTTAGTATTGAATAAGACCCCAGTCTGCCTATGTAGTCCTATTTACTGTTACCGCCTCTCAAATCACAGCTCTAACTCTTATATTTGTTATCTCTTCTCCACAAGATGACGTTTCCAGAGCTTGACATATGCTGTACTTTTGGTCTGAGTATCATTCTCATCCAACCTTGTGCATGAACGTTCAAATGTTAAATGCTGATCAAATATCATCACTCCCTAGCTCCTGTACTGTTAGTTGTTCCATTCTCTCTTGTGTAAAATTTAAAACTGCTTCTTGTAGCATCTATTATACTAAGTTGTAATTCTATAATTTCATCACTATCTCTCTTTGGAACATATGATCTTTAGGATCAGTTTTGGTGTCATGTTCATCTTTGCAGACATATCGTATGACATGGTGAATGCTCAATCAGTGTTTATGGAATGAACTGTTTATAGAAAGGGTAAATAAATTGAAAGAGTTATGTGATGCTCTATTTAATCACTTTATCAGCATAAAGGAGGAACTGACAAATTTTTTTCTGCAAAGGATCAGAGAGTAAGTATTTCTGGCTTGCAGGCCATTCCATCTCTGTCACAACTGTTAACTCTGTGTTGTAGAGAAAAAGCAGTCAAAGACGATACAAAAACAAAGGGATATGGCTATGTTCCACAAATATTTCATTTTCAAAATCAGCTAGCAGGCTAGGTTTGTCCCTGGGCCTTAGTTTGTCAATCACTGACATAAAGGAGGGACAGGTCGTAGTTCTTACACTGCCTATAAGACTTTGAAAAAGAGGTCCCTACATTAAATAGATGGAAGGTAAAGGGTAGAGCATGGTGCATAGACATTACAATAATCATGTCAAAGTTTATGTCCTTTACATACAAAAGCTTTCACTTGCAATCTCTTTGATATAGACTTTCCTACCATGTGTTCCAACAAATCTATTATATTTCATTAAAATTTATCTAGTTGCACAGTAAGTGCTGGTTGAAAACATAACCATTCTCTATTTGAAGAAATTTCAAATAAGATACACTGATTTAATGGTGAGTATGCTTTCTGAAAGTAGAAAATGTATTTTACTCAAATACATTTAGGATCCCTAAGCCTTTTTTAAAAATATTTTATTTACTTATTCATGAGAAACACAGAGAGAGAGAGAGAGAGAGAGAGAGAGAGAGGCAGAAACACAGGCAGAAGGAGAAGCAGTCTCCATGCAGGGAGCCCAACATGGGACTCGATCCTGGGGATCCAGGATCACGCCCTGAGCTGAAGGCAGGCACTAAACCACTGAGCCCTGCCTAAGCCTTTTTTTGAGTGATACAAAACTGCTTTTACGATCCCTTAGTTTTCAATGAGCTGACATCTTTTCAAACAATTTTATTCCTTAAACCATTTCCTAAAACCCAAAACCCAAAACCAAATGCGACTTCTTTAACCTAAATTCAATCCAATGGTATCATACTTAGGAAGGGCTCCATTTTGCAGATCCAATGAAAAGAACTGACTGTTGTAGCTTTATATATTTTTTTTCTTAAATATATAAATCGTAGAATATTTGTTGGTTTCCAGTTGTGAGTCTCCTCTAAGCACTGAGCCAACACAATCAGAAGCTGTGGGTTTGGAAAGAGATGGCAAAACCTGAATTAGAAGACTCTACACGAGCAAACATATGGAAATCATTTCATTATTTGAAGGTCATGTTTTGGACAGTGTCTGCAGGCCCCAGCTGGAGTTTAATGCAAAAGCCCCAAAGCTCCAGCAGTACCCTCTATCCTCTCTAGTGCCTTTTACCCAAAAGCCATACAAATCTACATTCTAATTGGGTTAAGCTTTTTAATGGATTTGACTAAACCAACAAAGGCACTTTTAGACAGATATGATATTGTCATGGCTGCATCCTGTTTCTCTGTGTTTTCTTTTATGTCAGATTACACATATTATATTTTTTGTTGTGTTTCCTTTCTGTTTGTCCACCTTGCTATGAACACAGTGGAATTTTGGATGTTTTGGTTTAATAAAGAATATTACCATATTCAAACAGTCATTTGTATGAATGATGTATAATCTGCTTTTATTTTCTAAGTTTTAAAAGGACTTGGCGGGATGCCTGTGTAGCTCAGTTACCCAGCTCAGGTCATGATCTCAGGGTCCTATGATCAAGGCTGGCTTTGGGTTCCATGCTCACTAGGAGTCTTCTTGAGGATTCTCTCTCTCCTTCTCCCTCTGCTTCTCCTCTCTCTCTTTCTCAAAAATAAAAATAAATAAATCTTTAAAAAGAGGGAGAAAGACTTGTTATCACATAAAAACACTTGAAAGGATACAAACACAGATAGAGACTTTTGAGAACAATGGAATTTACAAAACATAGGCAATTTAGACACACAAAGCTAAATCTCTCTTAAGTGGTTCAAAGTTCAATGTCATTCCCTTGTAGGCCAGATATATACCTCCTATATCTATCAGGGTTCTCCAGAGAATATATCAATAGGATATCTGTACACATACACACATTTATATATATATATATATATATATATATATATATATATATATAAAAATGTTTTATATATATTAATGTATTTATAAACGTTTTATATATTAACATGTTTATATAACTGTGTGCTTATATATATATAAGCAATTTATAATAAATTTATTTTTTATTGGTGTTCAATTTACCAACATACAGAATAACACCCAGTGCTCATCCCGTCAAGTGCCCCCCTCAGTGCCTGTCACCCATTCACCCCCACCCCCCGCCTTCCTCCCCTTCTACCACCCCTAGTTCATTTCCCAGAGTGAGGAGTCTTTATGTTCTGTCTCCCTTTCTGATATTTCCCACACATTTCTTCTCCCTTCCCTTATATTCCCTTTCACTATTATTTATATTCCCTAAATGAATGAGAACATACAATGTTTGTCCTTCTCCGATTGACTTACTTCACTCAGCATAATACCTTCCAGTTCCATCCACGTTGAAGCAAATGGTGGGTATTTGTCATTTCTAATGGGTGAGTAATATTCCATTGTATACATAAACCACATCTTCTTTATCCATTCATCTTTCAGTGGACACCGAGGCTCTTTCCATAGTTTGGCTATTGTGGACATTGTTGCTAGAAACCTCGGGGTGCAGGTGTCCTGGCGTTTCATTGCATCTGAATCTTTGGTGTAAATCCCCAACAGTGCAATTGCTGGGTCGTAGGGCAGGTCTATTTTTAACTCTTTGAGGAACCTCCACACAGTTTTCCAGAGTGGCTGCACCAGTTCACATTCCCACCAACAGTGTAAGAGGGTTCCCTTTTCTCCGCATTCTCTCCAAAATTTGTGGTTTCCTGCCTTGTTAATTTTCCCCAATCTCACTGGTATGAGGTGGTATCTCATTGTGGTTTTGATTTGTATTTCCCTGATGGCAAGTGATGCAGAGCATTTTCTCATGTGCTTGTTGGCCATGTCTATGTCTTCCTCTGTGAGATTTCTGTTCATATCCTCTGCCCATTTCATGATTGGACTGTTTGTTTCTTTGGTGTTGAGTTTAATAAGTTCTTTATAGATCTTGGAAACTAGCCCTTTATCTGATATGTCATTTGCAAATATCTCCTCCCATTCTGTAGGTTGTCTTTTAGTTTTGTTGACTGTATCCTTTGCTGTGCAAAAGCTTCTTATCTTGATGAAGTCCCAATAGTTCATTTTTGCTTTTGTTTCTTTTGCCTTCGTGGATGTATCTTGCAAGAAGTTACTGCGGCTGAGTTCAAAAAGGGTGTTGCCTGTGTTCTCCTCTAGGATTTTGATGGAATCTTGTCTCACATTTAGATCTTTCATCCATTTTGAGTTTATCTTTGTGTATGGTGAAAGAGAGTGGTCTAGTTTCATTCTTCTGCATGTGGATGTCCAATTTTCCCAGCACCATTTATTGAAGAGACTGTCTTTCTTCCAATGGGTAGTCTTTCCTCCTTTATTGAATATTAGTTGACCATAAAGTTCAGGGTCCACTTTTGGGTTCTCTATCCTGTTCCACTGATCTATGTCTCTGTTTTTGTGCCAGTATCACACTGTCATGATGACCACAACTTTGCAGTACAACCTGAAATCTGGCATTGTGATGCCCCCAGATATGGTTTTCTTTTTTAAAATTCCCCTGGCTATTCGGGGTCTTTTCTGATTCCACACAAATCTTAAAATAATTTGTTCTAACTCTCTGAAGAAAGTCCATGGTATTTTGATAGGGATTGCATTAAACGTGTCAATTGCCCTGGGTAACATTGACATTTTCACAATATTAATTCTGCCAATCCATGAGCATGGAATATTTTTCCATCTCTTTGTGTCTTCCTCAATTTCTTTCAGAAGTGTTCTATAGTTTTGAGGGTATAGATCCTTTACCTCTTTGGTTAGGTTTATTCCTAGGTATCTTATGCTTTTGGGTGCAATTGTAAATGGGATTGACTCCTTAATTTCTCTTTCTTCAGTTTCATTGTTAGTGTATAGAAATGCCACTGATTGCTGGGCATTGATTTTGTATCCTGCCACGCTACTGAATTGCTGTATGAGTTCTAGCAATCTTGGGGTGGAAGCTTTTGGGTTTTCTATGTAGAGTATCATGTCATCAGAGAAGAGGGAGAGTTTGACTTCTTCTTTGCCAATTTGAATGCCTTTAATGTCTTTTTGTTGTCTGATTGCTGAGGCTAGGACTTCTAGTACTATGTTGAATAGCAGTGGTGAGAGTGGACATCCCTGTCTTGTTCCTGATCTTAGGGGAAAGGCTCCAGTGCTTCCCCATTGAGAATGATATTTGCTGTGGGCTTTTCATAGATGGCTTTTAAGATGCTGAGGAATGTTCCCTCTATCCCTACGCTCTGAAGAGTTTTGATCAGGAATGGATGCTGTATTTTGTCAAATGCTTTCTCTGCATCTAATGAGAGGATCATATGGTTCTTGGTTTTTCTCTTGCTGATATGATGAATCACATTGATTGTTTTACAAGTGTTGAACCAGCCTTGTGTCCCGGGGATAAATCCTACTTGGTCATGGTGAATAATTTTCTTAATGTATTGTTGGATCCTATTGGCTAGTATCTTGTTGAGAATTTTTGCATCCATGTTCATCAGGGATATTGGTCTGTAATTCTCCTTTTTGGTGGGGTCTTTGTCTGGTTTTGGAATTAAGGTGATGCTGGCCTCATAGAACAAATTTGGAAGTACTCCATCTCTTTCTATCTTTCCAAACAGCTTAGTAGAATAGGTATGGTTTCTTCTTTAAACGTTTCATAGAATTCCCCTGGGAAGCCATAGGGCCCTGGACTTTTGTGTCTTGGGAGGTTTTATATTTATAAATATATACACATTTGTATAATATTTCAATATCCTATTATATAATATGTATATATACACATGTGTATATATGTTTTTAATTTTATTTATATATTTAAGATTTATTTATTTGAAAGAGAGAGGGAGAGAGAGAGGGAGAGAAAGAGGAAGAGAGAGGGAGAGAACCTCAAGCAGACTCCACCTAGCATATAGTCCCATGTGGGGTTCAATCCCACAACCCTGAGATCACAACCTGAGCCCAAACCAAGTGCCAGGCACTTAACCAACTGTGCCACCCAGGCGGTGCTCCTATATTTTTATTTTTGTGTAATATATTTTCAAGATTTTGACATGAGTTGTTTTGGCTTCATAAAAGGAGTCAGGGAATCATTCCACTCCTCTGTTTTCTGAGTTTTTGTAACTTGTGTATGAGATTTCTTTTTAAATTGTCTAAAAGAATTAATCAATGAAACCACATGAGCCTGGAATTTTTTGTTAAGATAGCTTGTGATAACAAATACAAATTATTTTTTAAAGATTTTATTATTTATTTATTTATTTATTTATTTATTTATTTATTTATTTATTTATGAGAGACACAGAGGGAGGCAGAGACACAGGCAGAGGAAGAAGCAGGCTCCATGCAGGGAGTCTGACATGGGCTCCATCCCAGGTCTCCAGGATCACACTCTGGGCGGACGGCGGTGCTAAATTGCTGAGCCACCTGGGCTGCCCCACAAATTCAAATTCTCAATAAATACTGCCTTCTTAGGTATATTTTTTCATCTTTTGTCCATGTAGGTAAGTTCTGTTTTTCAAGAGATTTTTCTGTTTTATCTAAATTGTAGAATTTGTCGGCATTAAGTTATTTATAATGATTTCTTATTACACATTCCATCCTTTAACTCATTCCTGACATTGGTGTTTTCTCTATTTCTTAGCTATGAGTTTATTTTTATACTGTTGTTTGTAGACTATATATTATGTTATGTAATGACATATTTATATATAGTATTTTTATATTATGTATATATAAATTTTGTGCTTATATTTAAATATAGAATATATGACATAGTCTATATTTTAAGTTCTATATTGTTATCATATCTAATTGGTTTATTATTTTTATTAGCCTTTTCAGAATCAATGGGACTTTGTTAATTTTACTTTGATTATTTTTTTCTATTTCATTGATCAACTTTATATTCTTCCTTCTACCCATTTTTGATTTAATTTTCTCTTTTGTTTTTCTAACTTAAGAAGGTAGATACCAGGATTGATGGTCTCTTATAATTTTCTTTCTAAGTTTCTGAAAACTATTTTGCTTTAACCATTATATCAAGGGCCAGTGAACATTTTCATTAAAGATTCAGATAGTAAATATTTTGGGCTTTGTAAGACATACAGTTTGCCACCAGTACAACTCTGCTATTATAGTATGAAAATAGCCATAGACAACGTAAATGAATGATGAGGCTGTATTTCAATAAAAATTTACAAAAATAAGCAACTGATTGGATGTGGCTTTCAGGTTGTAGTTTGCTTATGTTTTTATACGTATATCACAAATTTTGATATGCTGTATCTGAGTTATAATTCATTATCATATATGACTTCTTGTGATTTTTTTGGACCATAGACTGCTTATAAGTGGCTGCTTTATTTCCAAATATATTACTTTTAATATTCCAATTATTTTACTTTTTATCTTATTATTGATTTCTAATTTAATTACTCTTTGATAGGAAAGTACAATCCTAAAATTATAATCTCTTGAAGGGTATTGAGATTTTTTTTTTTAATGCAGAAGAATATAATCTGTCTTGGTCAATGTTCCATGTGCAATTTAAAACGGATATGCAGGGGATCCCTGGGTGGCGCAGCGGTTTGGCACCTGCCTTTGGCCCAGGGCGCGATCCTGGAGACCCAGGATCGAATCCCACGTCGGGCTCCCGGTGCATGGATCCTGCTTCTCCCTCTGCCTATGTCTCTGCCTCTCTCTCTCTCTGTGTGTGACTATAATAAATAAATTAATTAAAAAAATAAATAAACTTATAAAAAAATAAAATGGATATGCATCCTGGAGTTATTGGGTAGAATATTTTATAAACATTTCATTTCAAATATATGACAGTGTTAAGTGTTATTCAAATCTAAATACATAATTTTTATTTCTTTTTTTTATAATTTTTATTTCTTTTTTTTAAATTTTTATTTCTATATGTGGTTTTATTTGGGTGTTATTTCAATTACTGAGAGAATATTAATATCTCAAATTAGGATTATGGATTTGTCCATATTCTCCCTTTGTATCATCAGTTTTATTATATGAATTTTAATGTATATACATTTAGAAGTGTTACATCTTCCTAAATCTGTTCTCTAATGATTGAAGGAAAAAATAATTTCACGTGTTTGGATTCTCCTATGAGAATGTCGCTGATTAACATTTTGAGTGACAACTTTCTTGTGGCTTAGGAACAATGAAATATAACTGCAGTAATTTGAAAGGGCATGGACTAATGATCTATGTATCATTTCATCTTCACATTGCTCTCTGAATTCACTATGTTGGCTGTATTTCTATGCCTAAATGATAGCATCTAGCAATTAAAACATCAATGTCTATGAAACAATGGCAAAAAAAGAGGAAGCTCTTTACAAGACTGGTAGTCTACTGAGGCCCCCAAGCCAGAAACCTGTCTTTGCTAATTTGTATGATAGTTCTGTTAAATATGTCATTTATATTTAGAGCAACATGTACTCTTAAGTGACAGCATACTAGAACACTTCTGCTTTCACAAACTCATAAAAGGAGAAAGTGAATTCACATGATTCAAAGGAGAGATAATAAATCCAAGTTAGATAAAAGTTGAATTGGGATTCAAGGTAAGGAAGTGAAGGAAAGAAAAGTATCTCATGGTTTCTGGAAATAATTTGATAGCCAAAACTCAATTGGACAACTAAACCTTAAACACTATGTGACTGAGCACAAGCACAGAACTCATGCTACAGTTTGCTAGGGAAATGACTCCATGTATGAAGAACCAAAAAGATTGACCCAGTTAAAAAATCTCCTTGGGAACAGGGTCAAGGCCCATTCGAGCTAACTTATGAAAAGGGTGATTTATTATGAGATGTCAGTGAAGCCATTGAAAATCTGAGGCTAAATACTAGGTCATAACTAGGTCTCATGACAAATGGGACTAGGGAAGTTTTGACATCAAGACCAAGATAGGTGGTTGAATTCTTGAAGGCCATTCCAACTCTAAAAGTCTATTGACTTATTCAGCCATTTCTGATCTGTGGACTATAGGTCCATCAGAAGTGAACAAAGGGTTAAATGTAAAGGATCTTTGAAACTATATGCATACAATTGTACTGTAGTCTGAAAAATATTACTGTATCTAACACATATATGTTCTGCTGGAAGGAAAAATTGGTATCCCTGGGGAGCCTTGAGTTTAGCACCTCTTCAAGCCTTTATCTTTTCAATTGTTCAGTATCTATTTTTAGGGTAAATAAATGGGCCCTTGAAATGAGTTACAAAATTTCTTCTTGAGGGTGCTGTGTGCTGCAAGCAGAGAAGTAGGCTTGTCTATGGGTCAATGAGATTTTGATAAATCAGTCTTCACCTTCATTAATTTGTGAACTATTTTTATTTATCTCAGTTAACGATTCAGTACTCTTTATAAATTGACACTCTGGTCAGCAATCCGGCATGTCTCTTTAATTTGTACTACCTTTTATTTGTTTGCTTGCTTATATTACTTAATAGTGTTTGTGTGTTTATGTGTGTGTACACATGCACACTTAATGTTTTTTTTTCACACTTAATGTTTTAAGGTGTCGGTACATTTACAATAGCATTTAGACATTTTCTCAGACACTCACAGGACATTAAGTATAGTGTGGATCCTTAAAAAAAATTCTTTGGCATATGAAAGGAGTCTTCATACATGAAAAATGTGGAAACCACTGTATTGAACTGTAAAGCTACCAGCTGCAAAAACAAGATCTGTTTTTATTTTACTGTGGGATGTATTTTTTTTTTTAATTTATAAACTCAATCTCATTTATAAAAGCATCCAGAGTGTCCTTTCTCATTCAGAGATTGCTATTTCATTTTATTCATTTACTCAAATACCCATTTTCTCTATTACAGAAATCACTTCTCATTTGACATACCCTTTTCCTTCTACTCCGCCCATTTCCCACTGAATAAACTAAGGCAATATCATTTGTAGAAATGTCAGAATTTACATCATCATCTGTCTGTATTTCTCTTTCACAATAACTTAGAATCTGTGGCATTGTAAGAGTCTTTTAGCTTAAACAATTTTGAAATTTTTCATAGAGTTTTCCAGATGTTTTTTCTGAATGGAAACTTTGTTAAACCATAATCTTCCGGGACCTCAAAAAATATTTGGTTGGTTGTTTTTCCTTTTCGTCTCTCTGCTCCAAATTGAAATTGAGTTCTATGTCATCTCTGGTCAGAAAGATTTTTCTCCCTTCTTTTCCCTCCTTAATGGACCACGCTACACTTTTAGAGTAATAAAACATCATTTAAATGAAATGTACAAGGCAATAACCACTGAGCTCAGTGCCATTAAATATTTATCAATACAATAGTACAAGTTTGACTGTGAGGTAAACATTAAGTCCTGCAAATTTAATAGTTTCCTGTAAAAGGAAAAAAAATTCTTTCCAAGCTTTTGCAGCCCAGAATACTGAACTTAACAAATAAATAGTTCATGGTGTGCCAAAATGGAATTGCCAAATGATTGACCACATCCTATACTGCACAGGGAAATGACCACTATTGTTTGTACATGTGTGTTTCATTCAATATTTGACTTCGGTGGATAAATAGCATGAAGTTGGTATTTCCAAATTAACCTTTGTTTATAACTAATTACACATAAGGGAGTATAGGCACAGAGAGAAGGCACTGAAGGATTTAGGGAAAGAGGAACATCAGGAAATCTTGACCTGATATATCCTGTTCAAAGGCAAGAATTGCTGATTTAAATTTGGAGGGATTAGACCCCACTTAGTAAATTTTCTATACTGGTATTGATATATAGTGATATATATATATATCACTACATATATTTTCTATACTGGTATTTATATATATATATATATATAGGTATATATATATCAATACATATATATATCTATCACTATTTTCTATACCAACTACTGCTTCTGTGTTGTTGTTTTTGTGCTCCAGGAAAGAATAACAAAAGTAAAAATTTAAAGAAGTGGTTTAAAGATACTAAAAGGCAGATAAAATTATTAATTATGATCACACACTGAACCAAAGATGTTTCTTTAGTAAAAGCTATATGTGTGTCATTAGCAAAAGCTATCTTACATTGAATGATTGTTATCATTTTTTAAATTTCTATGGAGAATACAATATATTCTATGAGGGCTATGTTGATCAATTCAATCACAAAACACTAAACTCAGAGTATCTTTTTACATTTTGAAATAGTCTAGAATACACAAATACACACATACCCCAAACTACCTATTGGCTTCCTAAAGCATTAAATTACCTGCAGATCACAGATATTTCTTCTTAATGTAATTATGATAAACAATTAAAACCCATTAAATATTTAATCCTAGAAGTGATTATACATTTAGCAGAGAAGAAATAAATATTTGCTACAATGATGATTATGAAAATAAGTAATTTTTATGACACAAATCATAATCCATTTTAGTGACTCTCAGTGAATGCTGAAATATTAGAAGCACTCTTCTAGACAACTTCCAACAAGTCTAGATGATTTTGTTTTAATCTTATAGACTCCACATAGTGCTCTATACCATATACCCTTCCAGAAAGCCATAGCCAAGGCACCCCTCTCTATGGTGGAGAAGTCAGTTTTGCAGCTTTTCTGCATGAGTTATTTTCTATGCTCACCTCTCTTTTCTTCCTCAGAGGTTTCAACTACTCTGCTTGTCTTTTCTCTGCTCCTTTTGTTTTCTCTTGTCTTCTCTTCTTCCCTCCTGTGCTCTTCAAATGATTTCCTATTTCTGGTCTATAACCAGAATCCTGTTCCTCTCATCTCATCATCTCTCAGGAAGGCGATATATCATATGTACATTTTGATGGTGTAAATTCCAAGGATATTAGTGAAGAAGTCTGATCCATGAAGAAGAAAGTCCAGTGTCTAAGGTAATATGATTCAGTCAAATATGTAATTAGGAACCTATTTTCTAAGAATTCAGGTGCTATAGGAGGTTTTTGGGGCTTCATTGAGGAGCCAGTGAGCCCAATGCACCTAGGTATAGATGTAGAAAGCAAAAGTGGTACCAAAATCCTCCTCTAAGAAATTGGTAAATAGGAGTGAAACATTCTGGTCATTTTAGAACCTAAGATATCAGTTTGGTTGTTGAATGTCTTTCTCTAACTGCACTGATAACTTTTTTCAGTTGAACAAAGTAGACTTTATAAAATTGGAATGTTGGAATATGAAAAACATAGATCCTGTCTGTGTTGTTCTCACTTGGGTAGCCACTGTTTATATCCAGTGCTTCCCTTCCAGAATTTTAGCAGAATCCAGTGCCTCATGTAGCCATAAAAAACAAATCCATTCCACCAAGCCTTTAGTGAGAAATGTGTGTTTTGCTCAAGATTTCATAGAAAAGAAAAAGAGGACTTATATTAAATGTTACACAGCAAAAACTGAATACAAATCCCCATTTGTCATATTTGTTCTTTCCTGAACATTTGCTTTATCCTTTGGTCACCAAATCATCCCTATAGACACTTTCAAAGCAGCTTATTTTCCTTCTCCTGTGTTCTGGGTTCCAGGGCTCTGAATCCATCTTCTGGATTTTTCTGGATTTTTCATTTTATATTTATTTTATGGGTAACTTAAATCTATGGCAATCTTTACTTACTTTCACCACCAAATCCATTTCCCTTGATTCAAAATCCAGCCACCCCCTTTGTTATGATGATCTACCTTCCTTAGATGTCAATAACAGGTTGCTAGTTTACCCCTTTCTTGTCACAAATACAACACTCATGTATTATATTCTAATACTAATTATAGTTATATGTAATATATGTTAAATATACACACACACACACACACACATTATCACTTTCCAGATGTTTGATGCCATGCAAGGTACTAAACCTTTTCTGAGGCTCAAGACTAAGAACAGTACTTATCTCAAAAGGGAATAAAACATGTGTGTGCATGTGTGTATACTGTGGGTTCAGAATAGTGTCTGGCCCATGGAGAGGGCTATAGAACTGTATGTGTTATTATTTTTACTTATCATGTATATCGTATCATTGGAGTTTACTAAAGGAGTTATAAAAACAGAAGTTTCAAAAAAGACTAAAAACATTGACTTAGCTAAAAATCTAGCTCAGAGGACAACGTAACAAAAAAATATTTAAAGAGAACTAAAGTATTTTTCCCCTTTAGGTAGATTTGCAAGACTCAAGTGTCAGACTCCGACCTTGTGTTGTACCCCAAGAAAAACTTTTATCTTCACCAGAATCTCTGCTTCTTTCTGGTTGTGCCTGGAGGGATGATCAGATGACCTAACTTTTTCACTTGGTAAGTGTCAAAATTTACATAGGAAAGTGAACAGCGAGCTGTCATTGCCTTGCTCTAGGCATCTTGCCAGGTTGTGAAGTTGAATATTCAGTTGGGTTTGTATCTCATCATTACAGCTACGGCCTTCCAGGGGGGACCAAAAGGGCCAGACAGCGATGAATTAATGAAGCTCTGTGGGAAGTCTAAATAGAGACAAAAGTTTTCATCTATATTTGTTTAAGAATGTTGAAGTAGAGACTGCTTTCCAAATGCCATGTCTAATTTAAGAGCAGGCCTACAGTGGTAATAGCCCAATATCACCATGTCTCCACTGCCTGCTAAAGCTGATATCAGGAGACATCATGCTGTGGAAACAATTATATCAACATAATTGGAAAATATTTTTTCGGTGCAGTTCTGCCTTAATTAAAGCTCATTTTACATCTTGGGGAAGGAAGTTTTCTCCAAACTTTGGGGGTATATTTAAATATCTTTCAAAGAATAAAGCCTAGATCAAACACACAAAGGAAGGCTAATGTAGATCAGGGATAGGGAGAAACAAATGGAGAATTTTGTGTTAAGTCATGGAGGTTTGAATCCTAGTCTTGCCACTTACTGGCTAATGACCTTGGGCCAATCTGTACTTCTAGGTTTTTTTCACTGAAAATATTCATGATTAGTGTCTGCTTCTGAGTATTGTTGGGGGAAATAACTTGCCCATGAAAATATCTTGAGAACTATAGGGGTAGAAAGTGAGATCATGGGTAAATATGGTGGTAGCTAAGCTACTCTGCATGACCAAATGAGGCGAAATTATTTTATGCTTCTGAGAGTAACATAAAGAATGGAGAGGATTTCAAACAAGAAGGGGAGAGGGGAAGGAATTAACAAAATGACACAAGGCTAGACCCATGCAGCTTCATAGATCTCAGGCAGTGGGTGGCTGTACTCATAAGACTTTTAAGACATTAAGTAACAAGAATATCTAATATATAATTTTTAGGGCTATTCTCTGATGTTGGTGTAATCCTCCCATTATTCCAGAATTCTCACTGATATCTACCAATCACATCCATGATTATATGTTTTATCTTTAGTGACACCGGTGGTGGAACTTGAGGAGAGGACAGACTTAGCCAAGTTTTATCTCTGGTTCAACATGAAAAGGGCACTGTTGGAAATAGGAAGTTGGTTACAGAAATGACATGAGAAAATAAGCCCACCAGAAAAATCACAAATATCTTGGAGAGATCAGGTTAACTACTGGGTACAGAAGAGTGATTTGAGTTGAAGATCATTGGACTTGGCACATCCATCTGATATCTGATTGACTCACAGCAAACAATGCACCAACTGGCATGTATATGTACTCAATAAATGGTTATTACTCTTGTTAAGTCAATGAGGATAGCCTGAAACAATAATATTATATTTTGGCTAAATAATATTTTACCCTTTACAATGTCATTTCACTTTTTAATCTTTTTATCTCATGGATCAGGCTGTTCCCTCCCTCATTCGATGGTTTTCCCCAAAATTTTAGTCATCACAATCTATTCTAGATTGGTTACATACTTGTTTGAGGATAGATTTTTCTGGAATGAGACTATATCCATCTTTTCTGTTCACAAAGCATAATAAAGTGCCTGGTGCATTGGTACAGTCAACAAACCTCTCTTGAATAAATCAGTGCATTTGTGTTTGAGTCTCACAATAATAGATAGGAGGAATATTGTTTCCTTTCATTGATGGAAGAACTGAAGGTCAGAATGAGGTGCCCAAAGTTACATAGGGAGTAAATGACAGTCATGGCTTAGACCTAAGTCTCCTCTGAGATTGGAATTCTCACTTTGGTTTATTTCACTGCAGGTTTTTCCAAAGAGATAAGACAAAAAAAAAAAAAAAAAGTAGTGGATTTTAAAATATCTGAGATATTTACCCTAATTTTATGGAAAATTAGACAATTTCTTCTTCCTACTGGTTATTACTCCAAAAAGCGATTGAATGCTTAATGACAGATTTTATAATTCTGTACCCCTTGGTGCTGGATTTAACCTTCATTCCTCAAAATGAAGTTGCATAACTTTTAATTTGTCATTCTATTTCCAGCCAAGAAGAAATGAATGCATTTTGTTTTTGTTGTAATGAATTCATGACCTTGATATGCATTCTGGCATCTTAAATCCCGAACATAGACCTTTACTTTCGATTGTTAGATGCCAGTTTTCCTAACGCATTGTCTTTAAGTTATCAAAAAAAAAAAAAAAATCATCCGGCAACAGAGAACAGATAGAAAGGAGTCGTACCAGAGGCTCTCAAAAGCAGAGCACTGACCAAAGTAAGAGAAACCTGTCATTGACTTTTCTCTTTACTCTTATCTGGTTTTATCATCAAACTCTGCTCTAATCTCAGATGATTGCTTGGAAGTCACTACCTAATTTCACCCTTTCACAGATTGGTTATCTCCTTGCTACTCACTAAGTGTGTGATTTTGGCTATGTACTCTTATCCACATATTATACCTTGGTGACTATATCGGTTTCAGAGCTTTTCGGCTAAAAATGACACAAACCAGAAATGCAGTGACTTAAAAACACACGGGTTATTTAACATAATAACAAGAAGTTCGGAGGGAGCCACTCAGCAGCTAGGAGGGCAGCTTAGAAATGTTCTCATTGTCCTGCTTCTTTCTCTCTTTCTGTCTCAACCCAGAAAAGCTTTTCCACCGCATAGTCTCAAGACAGTGGCTGTGTCTTCAGACAACTAGTGTGAATGTCTTAGGATGGTCTGGCCTTTTCATTTATGGAGACCTTAGTTTATATTCATAGAGACCCGAGTCTGTCTTTTTGATCATGTATGCATCAAATGGCTGACACTAGCTAGAAGGTGGCTAGGGAAAAAAAGGTTAGTGGATGAGAGCAGGGAAATCCAACACAGTCTAATCCATATGATCTTACAGTTTTCTTCAAAATTCTATCTTTACTCTTCTTTCGTCTGATCACAGGTCTTTAATCCATAGGGAAGAGGTTAACTCTAATATACTTAATGTCTACAGTAAAACTTTGCACCCTAGAATCTGAGAATCTCAGACTTGGCAAAGACTTGAAAGGTCATCTGGGCCTATCTTGTATTCAAGGATGATT
The DNA here is from genome assembly GCF_048164855.1 of Canis lupus baileyi. Lineage (NCBI taxonomy): Eukaryota > Metazoa > Chordata > Mammalia > Carnivora > Canidae > Canis > Canis lupus. The sequence continues at coordinate 59,052,911 of NC_132846.1, forward strand.
TTTATGAAAATGAATTTGCTCAGCCTGCATTAGAAAATTTTCAGCGATTTTCATGAGCCAGCAGCTGGCTAAGGCTACTTCCAGCAGAACGTGGCTTTTGATTTGCCTTAGCACTCCTTAACGGAGCCACGTACCAAATAAAATATGTCTCTACTCAGAATTGCCCCTGGGCTCAGATGAGAGGGAAGGTGCACAGCAGAATGAATACACACAATAGGTTAGTTATCTGTAGTTCTTCCTCCCATGTAGTGGCTGCTGGCCAGGAACACTAACGGACAACTGGAATATGTTGAGGGTAACATTAATGGTTAGAACAAGAAATGCTGTCAGTGAGATTGCCAACATGCCCCTTTCCTAGAACATTAGCCATGCTTTGAAGGCGACATGGGGGGGAGGAGGCTAAATTGTCAGTTCATTTTGCTGGATTAAAAATGAAAAAAATTAGAAATAAGGGCTAAGGCGTTCTGGAGGTGGATCCCTCATAGTATGACTGGGCAAAGGAAGCTGTGTATATAGTGACAGGTTTGAATTAGTTCAACTACATGGAGACATTTTAATATTTCATCAGCTTACATATGATATAAGTTAGGCTGCTGCTGAGATATATAGATATATAGATATAAATATAGGCTGATGTTTAATAGCCAAAGAAGTAAGAAAAGTAAGTGGTATTTTATTTTTGAGTAAACAATTCATATTTTTTGAGATAGCATAAAATGAATATTCTCACGGCTTACATGTTTTTGAAAAACACAACAAAATGATACTATGGAATCTCTAAATTCATCTACCACATTGTCGTGGACGGATAGCATCAAAATACACACAGTGCCCTTTTCAAACTGCTGTGGAAATTGATATGACTGAAAACAACTGTCTCTTGCCCTTTTTAGCCATAGTTCTGACATATTTTAGATAATATGGAAAGCACAGCATTGAAAAAAAAAAAACACTTTATACCAGAAAGAATTTTGTGCTATATAAAATCTCCACTATAATGGATTTATTTGATGCAATCATTGTTATGTGAGGTTTTATTTTCAAATCTTTAAAATATATATGTTTTCCTAGTTCTTCTGAGGGAGAGCAAAAGAATTAGCAGAACTTGCTCAGCAAATCACAAAGATCAGATTGACAACAACAGAAACATTTAATAACCTCCCTTAGCTCATGCTATTTATTTGTTTTGCTTTATTTCAAATAAGGAATAATTTTATTTTGGGGAGTTGGCTAGTTCTTGCTATCACTATATATTTATATGTTGAATATTTTTTTGACAGCTTAACTTTTTATATGCATAGAAAAAGCTAGTGATCAAGTCTTTAGTAGTAAATAAGAAGAGCTAATTTGAGTCTTTCCATAGATACACAGCCTCCTACAATCAGCCACAGCATAAAGGAGCCACCTTTATAATTTCCCAGTTCTTATTTTCCAACTTCATTCCATTTTTAGTCCACCAGAACACACTGACATTTTAGACTACCTGTGCATAGACAGATTTGGTGGACAGACATAAACACACACAGAGACAGGTAGATGGAGACATGAATAGAAGGATGAATGAAAACAGATTCAGGGGCTCAAAGCAACATGTTCAAGCTTCATTTTTGTAGCTTTAAACACTGGTTTTGGAAAAGACTTCTTGCATTCCAAAGAGAAGCTCAGTAGTCACTGGCTTTCTGGATTAAAATAGCTGGTTGAGCAAGAGAAGCACTTTTGCTCTTTTGGGGTTTTCAATCATTTAAGATTTATGAGAAAGTATTATTTTGGTAATAATATCTTCTGTAACCAGGACGATGGTACATTACTTACATCTCTGGATTTGATTTCCTTTTGATTTAGTGAAGTGAAACATTTACCTGAAGTAGGATTAGGGGAATGTTTATCAAATATAGACCAAAGGCTCATAAATGTTGCCTCACAGTATTTCAATGACTGGACAAGTTCTGTAAATTCAACAGCCTCAAATCTGCCAGCAATCTCTTTTGTTTCTGCTATTATTAGTCTACTCTGATGCATTATTCCTGTAATACTCCACAATTATCCTGTTTTCACAGCACCTCTTTGAGATTAGCTAATGACCCATACACTCATGTTCTTCTTTAGAGAAGAGAGTTGAACCTCAAACTGTTATAGATTTTCCAAGTATAAAAGAATAAATGAGAAAGGAGCCTAATATTCAGGAATTCAGTTGATGGCCTTATGGGCATTTTGTTGGGTCTTGGGCCTGTTATGAAAGGAAGAGTAAAAGCTACCCTATCTCATGGTTCCTATATATTTTGTTATTGCCTCAGGTATGTATTAATTTGTTTTCTTGTTTTTCTTGTTGTTTATTTTTCCCTTCATGTTTCTCTTGATTCTTCTGTTTTCTCTAGTGTGTGAGAGGTAACTCCATAAAGTTTCTGGTTTATATTCTATCTTTAGGCATCTTTTCATTATGGTTACAGAAAAGCCATAAAACCTAAATACTGTGATACTTTGCATGATTTTTGCTTTTATAATGCTGAATTTATCAGTATAAATCTAACTACAAAGATAGGATCAAACTGGGTTATATTCATGAACCATGAGCCATCAAACTCAATGGTCTCTTGACAGAGGTACATTACATTGTGAGAGAATGTGGCTGAAGAGAAGAAGAAGGAACTCATTAATTCGTTAATTCATTCATTCATTCATTCATTCATCCATCCATCCATCCATTCATTCAAACAAGTAAGTACCGAGAACCTGCTATGTGATATACTAAATTCTGAAATGGGGCTACAGAGATGCATAAATAACTGTGTTTGTCCTAAGGAGCTCACCTGAAGGTGAATTTCCTCTATGTCCTAGTGTTAACCTATGTTCTTCGACAATAAATTGAGAATTAATAGTGGTGGCACCAGGAAGGGACTTGACTGGCAAAGGTAGTCTATTCAAATTGAGTAACTGTGAGAAGAGTCTAATATGACTTCTATTCACAAAGATACAGGCAGGATGGAAGGAAACCACAAGGGATAATACAACACTTAGGCTTGAGGGGCTGGGGAGGGACATGTTACTGGAATCTGAATAAAGCTGCATGGAAAAGTTCTCTAGGCAGGAGCTAAAACTTTTGGTTGATATATTAAGAATGCAGCCAGCCTAAGGTAACCCTGTAGGGAGGCACATGGGGAAACAGCTGCCTGAACCTCTCTCTTTACTCCCTCCAAACCCTTCTATGCTGGACTCTATACTATTCAAATGCATCTTGAAGCTGGACAAGGGAATCATACAAGTCAAGGACATGGAAGAGGGTGGAAAGTAGATCAGAAAACATTCTTCACATTGATCAAAGGCACGGACTCTAAAGCCAGACTGCCCAGGTCCAAATACCAGTTTTGGCACTTACTAGCTATGACCATCAACAACTTAAGTTTTGTTGGATCTATTTACTTACCTTATTTTTTTAAGAATTTATTTATTTATTCATGAGACACACACAGAGAGAGGGAGAGACATAGGCAGAGGGAGAATCAGGCTCCCTGTGGAAGCCTAATACGGGACTCAATCCCCGTACACTGAGATCATGCCCTGAGCTGAAGGCAAATGCTCAACCACTGAGACACCTAGGTGCCCCTATTTACTTATTTTTATAATGGAGAGTACTACCAGTCCTTCAACATTGTGTTTCTCTTAAAAAATTTTTAGTTTTAGAACAATTTTAGATTTACAGGAAAAGTGAGAAGATAATATAGAGAGTCCCCTCTGCCCCTCATACAATTTGCCCTGTCACCATTGTCTTACATGGCTGTGGTATATTTGTCACAATTAATGAATCAATATTGATACATTATTATTAGATGAAGTCCATACACTAATCAGATTTCTTTAGTTTTTATTAGGTCTCTTTCTGTTCTTGGATGTTATCCAGGATCTATATTGCATTTAGCATCTATCTTTCTTTAGTCTCCTCTTGGCTGAGACAGTTTCTCTTTCTTTATTTTTGATGACCTTGACAGTTTGGAGGAGTACTGATTTGATACAGATGAGAAATATAGGCCACACTGACACTTAACTGGGATTTTTAAAATTTGAGATGTAATAAACATGCCACAAAATCCACACTTAAGTGATACAGTTTAGTTAGTTTTAGTATGTATACCCGGTTCTGCTACCATTTACCCCTATCTAATTCCAGAATAATTTTATTACCCCAAATGAAATCCAATACTTATTTCTTACTTCCCCAAACCCCTAGAAACCACCAATTTACTTTGCATCTCTATGGATTTGTCTATTCTAGATAATTCATATAAATAGAATCACACAATATGTGGCCTTTTCTGTCTGGCTTCTTCCATTTAGTATAATGATTTCAAGATCCATCTATGTTGTTGCATGTGTTAATACTTTATTCCTTTTTGTGGATAAATAATATTCACTTGTATAGATATACTGTATTTTTTTTCCATGCATCAGTTGGTGGACATTTGGGTTGTTTCTGCTTTTTGGCTATTACATATGGATGCTGCTATGAATATTTAAGTACAAGTTTCTGTGTGAGCATATGTTTTCAATCTCTTGGATATGTGCCTAGGAGTAGAAATGCTGGATCATATAGTAACTGTACTCAACATTTTGGAGACTGCCAAATTCTCTTCTATAGTGACTGTTCCATTTTATATATCCACCCAGCAATGTACGAAGGTTCCAACTTGTCCACATCTGTGTCAACACTTGGTATCATCTGTCTTTTCAAACTTGGTCATCTTAGTGGGTGTGATATGTGATCTTAAATTGTAGTTTTGGCTTACCTTTTCAGATGGTTAATGTTGCTGGGCATCTTTTCATGTCCTAATTTGCCATTCACATATCTCTTTTTCAGTAATGGTTAGAGTTTTTTTGCCTATTTTTAAATTGAATTATTTTTCTTTTTCATTTTCAAGTAGTGAGAGTTAATATATTCTGGATGCTAGATCACTAGGAGACATACAGCGTACAAGTATTTTCTTACATTCTGTGGGTGGTCTTTTAACTTTGTTGATAGTATCCTTTGAAGCACCAAGGTTTTAATTTGGATGAAATCAACTCATCTGATTTTTTTTTTTTTTTTTTTTTTTGGTGCTTGTGCTAGAGGTGTCATAACAACAATAACCACAAATGTATAATCTAAGGTCACAGTGATGTATACCTATGTTGTATATTCCAGGCTTTTATAGTTTTAGCACTTGTATTTAAGCCACACTTATGGGATCCCTGGGTGGCGCAGCGGTTTGGCGCCTGCCTTTGGCCCAGGGCACGATCCTGGAGACCCAGGATCGAATCCCACGTCGGGCTCCCGGTGCATGGAGCCTGCTTCTCCCTCTGCCTATGTCTCTGCCTCTCTCTCTGTATGACTATCATAAAAAAAAAATAAAAAAAAAAGTTAAGCCACACTTATATTTAAGCCACTGGTTCCTTTGGAATTAATTTTTGTATATGGTGTGAGGTCGGGGTCCAGGTTCATTCTTTTGCATGTGGACATTCAGTTTTAATAGCATTGTTAGTTGAAAAGCCTCATGAAGAGACAGGGCTTATGGGTTTGGGGAAGGAAGTCATAAAGGTAAAGTTCCATTCTTATCACATCACACAGTCACCAATATTACCACAATGAAATTAACCTTGATCACTTGGATTAGGTAGTAATGTCAGGTTTCTCCAGTGAGTTACTCTCCCTACTCCCTCCTCCACCCCACTCTCCATGCTATGCTTTAGAAGGAAGTCTTTATGCCTTGCCCACACTTAAGGAGTGGGGACTTATGCTCCACCTCCTTGAGGGCAGAATATCTACATACATTTTTCAGCATAGGAAATTTATCCTCTTTTTTTTTTGAAATTCATTTATATCAGTATGCACTCATGGATATTTATTAAATAATTTGATTATAATCGAATGATGATTTATTTTATTGCTCAAATTGTTGAGTTTTGGCTTCTGTGCTCTTTCAGTTGTCTCCTTTCACAAAATCAAATTATTACATTATCATTTAAATACTTTCTTATGTTTGATTTTTTTTTAAAAAATCCATTTTCTTTGGTCCATCTGAATGTATTGTTTTGTCTAACTTAGTAGGAAGCAGTATCTAATTTTTTTAAAGATTTAATTATTTATCATGAGAGACAAAGACTGAGAGAGAGAGGCAGAGAGAGAAGCAGGCTCCCTGCAGGGAGCCCGATGCAGGACTCTATCCCGGATCCTAGGATCACAACCTGAGCTAAAGGTAGGAGCCCAACTGCTGAGCCACCCAGGCATCCCAGAAGCAGTACCTAATTTTGGTTGCACATTCAAGTGAGGTTGCTATAATATTTAGTGCCAAGACAGGTATAGAACCACAAAATATTCTAAAATTTAAATACTGAAGTCGGAAGATATTCAGTGACTAAATCAGGGTCAGTTACATAATGTGAAGTGCCCACATTAAAGGAAATTTTTTTTAAAAGATTTTGTTTATTTATTTGACAGAGACAATGATATAGAGAACATAAGCAGGGGGAGCAGCAGAGGGAGAGAGAGAGAGACAGGATCCCTGCTTAGCAGGGAGCTGGATGTGGGGCTCAATCCCAGTACTCCAGGGCCATGACCTGAACCAAAGGCAGAGGCTTAACCAACTGAGCCACTCAGGTGCCCAGGACAAAGGTATATTGGAGGACCAGAATCTCTGAGTAATTTTCAGGACCATGCAACTAGATCTAACATGAACACCAGGTGATAGAATAAGACTGAAGGAAAATATGAGCTAAATTCTTATGAGCAGATTCTTTTGTCATTTCGTTATGAGGCTAAGAACTACACCCTTGTTCGTTACAAATTAAAGCCACAATATGGTAAGACTATTATGTGATAAACAATAAACAAGGGACAAAGCTTATAATTCTGTCTTGGAAAAGGCCAATCAGAAAGAAAGAAAGAGGCACACCTGAGTGGCTCAGTGGTTGAGGGTCTGCCTTCAGCTCAGGGCATGACCTTGGGGTCTTGGGTCGAGTCCCACATCTGGCTCCTTGAAGGGAGCCTGCTTCTCCCTCTGCATATCTCTCTGCCTCTATCTGTGTGTCTCTCATGAATAAATAAATAAAATATTTTAAAAGAAAGGAAGAAAGAAAGAATACAGACATAATCCATGTGAACAAGCATATATGCTGCTTTCCCATGTTACAATATTTTAAAGCAAATGCTGTACTTAACATGATTCATTATGCTCAACAAATGCTGTTGAGTAAGATCCATAAACCTTTTTTTCCCCATCCTCCCTCTAAATTCCAACTTTCAGCTCAGAGTGCACTGTTTTTATAATCAAAGTTACTCAAAGCATTTCCTTTTGAAAAGGTTAGCATCAACCTGACGCATTGGGGAAACGGCAAAAATAACTTCAAACTGCAGCATTTTATTTTTATCACAAACCACAAAGTATCATTCTTTTCTAATACTTTAAATTGAAGGAAGTAGAAAGGTGTTCGAAAATTGTACCTCTAGAATATTCTTGTTTTCTTTGAAATAAGAAGAAAATACTTCTTGTAACCAGTTGAAACAATAACATGGCAGGGATAATCATTACAGAGTAAGATTCTTTCTAAAAACTGTCACTAAACACTCAGCCTAGATGTCTTCATGCAGTGACTCAGCTCAGTGTCATTTTTTTTTTCTTTTTAAGCAACAGTGAAACCCTGATTTTGACAGACCCCATTCCTTTCTCAAAAATTCAACTCCACAATAAGGTAGAGCTCACTATACATCCATTTAATTCCTGTCAAAGTTATCACAAGTAATTTGCTTTCTAATGAAAACAACAAAAGGGCCATGTCTCATTTTACAAGCAATTTTTAGTAGAAAACACAAGGGACTAGAATACTGGCAACTTATTTTCTGGTGGTAGGATTAGTTTGTTGTAGAGGAAAAAACAAAAAGGTAAAAAGCTGAGATTGGAAGGTGGGCAAAACTAACTGTGCTCTTGAGAGGAAAGATAAGTCTTTTTATCCTTCCATTCCTAGTCCTAGTGTGTGGCACTATGTTCAATTATTATTTCTGTAATGAATGAATGAATGAATGGATGACCATACTATGAAAATTCCCACAGGGGTGTTTGCTATAACAGAAAGTAAATCCTCAAATTCCTTTTCTTTTCTTTAGTTTCTTTAAGATATAATCACCAGAGAGATCAATCAGGTCAGAGCTTAAATCATAGTGGTGTCCCACATAAGGCAACCACTGCTTAGACCTAAGCCAGATAAAACTGTGCCTTCCTAATTAGGATTTCCAAATTCCCCCTTCTAACACTTGCCTGTCTTCAGAACGTATGTGTGTAACACATAGGTCTACTTACATCGAAGCTCTTCCGTTTTCAGCGTGAAGCTTTTCTTTTCTTCCAAGTTTGCTCCATTTTCTCTATTAGATGACTTTATAATAACTCTAGTAGATAGCCTCTCACCTGGCCTGATGGGACTCCCATCATATGTGCAAGTTCAACCATCCCGTTTTCCCACTTAAGCTTCAATCATTTTTTATAACCCAAAGAAACCCTAGATTCCTAGTTGAGTCTTTGAACCCCTCATGATGTGACCCCAGCCTAACCCTTCATTCTCGTATCTGCCCCTTGCTCTATGCAATTTATAACTATGTGACAGAAAACTGCTTCGGGTTCCCTAAAAATATAGTGTACATCTTTCTTCTGGTAAGTAAATGACATTTTCCTGATTAAATTAGCTTCCTTACTCTGCTTCCTTGTCTGCTTCATTTCACATCTGTTTTTGAAAGCAACTATAGTAGCATCTTCTCTATAAAAAAATTCCTCATGATTAAGTAGGGGGATGTAAAGTGGGGATTAAAACTTGGATTTTGCATTTAGACAGATAAAATAATGTCTCCCAGATCTTCTACTCAGGAGCCATGGAAATAAGATACTTCCTTCAGATCATTTTAATTGTTATTGATTAGATTGAGGACAATTATACCTACAATCTTTAGTGAGGACTCAAGGAATGTGGCTTATGAAGCACTTAGCAGAGACAGTGGGACATAATGAACATTTCATAGTTGGCACACATATTTATTGCTATTGTTGTTTGTTACTGCTCTTGTTTAGATTATTTTTCCGTGCTCTCTCAGCTCATCTATCCTGATACTAAACACAGGAGACTGAAAATATATCTTTGCATACCCATGTATTCCTTTAAACTGTAAGATCCTGAGGGCACAGAATCTGGCACCCAGAAGACTGCATTATAGACATAACCATGTCTGTTCAATATTCACTGCTTTCCAAACAGTAAATATACACTTTTTTTTCTTTCTGACTAAATATCTGTATTCAGATAAAACTCATAACTTCCCAACTCATTAGCTGTGTAGGTGTTAGAAATTCTCCATTAGCATCGAGGAAATAAAGCCAAATTGCAAAGCAATTAGCCAATTTTATTTGGGTTTTGTTTTGTTTTGTTTCTTTCTTTTGGTTCATTTTAAATAAAGATAGACTAAATAACTTCTTCAGTTTGTCTTTGAATTTTTTAATGCACAGATTGTATTTTGGCTATAAATAGAAAATTACATCTTTTCAAGTTTTTAAAATACGCTGAATTCAATAAAATTATAATGTGTACTTATCTATGAATTCTGGGACAGACAATACATGCTTTTAGGACAAACTCTTTGACTAGTCTAAAATGTTAAAATGTAGTTTTTGTTGCCAAAAATCTCAATCTTTTTTAAACCTTTCTACAATACTTTGTTAAACATCAATTCTGTGGCATTATAGGAAATTCAAGAGACTTAAAAGTCATGTACTGATAAGGTTTTAAACCAGATAAGTCAAGAATGTAGACTAAGAAACTAAAAGGCAAGCCACTGATATCTTCTCAACTAAATTTCTCATATTTATTAGCATATTAGTAGTAGATGAATATGAATGCCATTTCTGATAGATATAAAAATATAAGCTTTCCATTTTCTTTTCTTTGCTCTATTAGAAGTAGCTCATTATGCTTCTTTTTGGGTAGGATTTGGGAATGGATGGTTGGGATAGAAAGCTGTCTTCCCAGAAACAGGATGAATTTCTCTTTTTGTTTAATAATATCAACTACACCAGCTATTCCACCCTCATGTCCTATTGTGAGAGGGAAACCTTTCTTTTTCCTGTCCTTCACTACTTTGTTTAACAGATTATTGACCAGGTTACTGGTTGACTTTCAAGTGTTGTTATTGCAAGAAAGAGATTGATACATATTTGTGGCAGGAAACCAAGGACTATGAGTTGGAAAACAAGGCAGAGTCTGAAAACTGTGTGAGAAGAAGGGGCACATGGGTGTTAGGAATCCTCTAACAGGAAAATGGTCTCAGAGATAAAATAACCTGGCAATAGAAGAAAAAAATCTAATGCAAATGCATTGTTTCATTGTTGAAGAACTTTATTGAATAAAAGTCCTTCCAAATCATTTATGGTTCAGGTTCCCATTAGTCAAAATATTCACCAGTGACTCTCATCAGCCTGTCTCCTAGCCAACAGGCCAGTGCCATGAGAATTTGCTCTTGAGCTAGCTACTCTAAGTGATGCTCCTTTACAGTTCACCCTTGAGAAACTGTAGGATCAAATAGACCCCTGAGCACTTAGTGTTATAAGAGAAGAACTCCTGCCTTTTGTACTTCGGGGTTAAATTGTGATTGTGCCTAAGATCCTACAACTGAGACATTTGGAAATAGATTTTCTTGATATACATAGATCTTCATTATGTAAATTTATGTATTTTGTAGTTCTAACTATTCACAAAAATTGTAGTAATGACTCATGTTAAGCATACAAAAATTCTGCATTATAAGGGAGATATAGTAATTTTCACATGATATGAGCATCAATTGGATTATATATATTAAAGGAAAAAATAATTTCTCAACAATCTTAAGAGACTGAGATGTTCCCATGGAAGATTTAAAGAAAAAGTCTAAATTGCTGAGCTTGAACAGATTCATGTATTTCACATGCCAGCTGATTGCCTCAAGTAGAAATGGACCCAGTTATAATAGAGACAAGTATTTCAGAAAGAATCTTATGACAATAGGGTACAACTTTCCAATTGCTGACCTAAATTTCACCTCCCAGTCCTGGAGAGTATTTTTTGTAATTTTTTTTCAGGATAATGCACTGAACTACCCACTTCTTTCCCTGAGGAATTTTTTTTTCTTCTCTTTTCAAACTTGAGAAGCAAAAGTGCCATAACAATTGTGAAACTTCAGAGGAAGAATGTCAGCTTTTGACAAGTTGACTTTTCTCTTACTTGAAGGGACCAGAGGAAATCAGAAGATGAAAGGAAAATTGATGAAGCTTTTGGCACAAAAAAATCCTATCTACAGATGCTGCCTCTGTGGGTCACTTATTTTTCTATGCTCTACCTACTACCCCAATTCGTTGACCATAAACCACCTTTTAGATAACAATTCTTGGATGGCATGCTAGATGACTGAGCTTTCTTGGTCTAGCTGCATGGTTCTGAAAGACTTCTTGGTACTGACAAGTGACCAGAGAGCTTATTTTTACAGAAAAAATGCCCCCCATTGGACTATAGGTTGAATGGAGCAAATAAATGGTTGACTTTTAATAAAGAATAGAGAACAATCTTACTCTGATAGTTTTTCCAATTGTAAAAAATATTCTTATTTAATTGCCCAGTTTTAATATTTAATGCTGGTTTATGTAACCTTGTTTTCAAAAGTGGAGTTAAATATGGAGCACAGAAAATATTGCTCAAAATGATCACAAACTTATTCAAGATGGAAGACTGAGAATTCAGTTTTGCTGTCTTTTGTTCCCAACTTTTTTTTTAAGATTATAGAAAGTTAGAAAAGAAATTAGGAAGCTAACTGCAGGAAAACAAGAAATCAGTGGACCACAATACTTGAGGAAATCTGGAAAATTTCAAGCAGATGGGTTGACATTATTAGAGAAATTCACAATCCAAAACACCAGAGGTAAAAAGTCTTTACTGAGGAAACCCAGGAGGCCCTGGTATCTGAGCTAATTGTACAAAGGACAGGCGTGGGACACAGGGCAATTATGAGTGTAATTAATTAAAGAACTCTATCAGGAATAAGTGGACCAGTTAGAATTTCAACATTTCATTACCCTTTCTCCTCCCTTCTAATACAAAATGGCAGTTTTTTAGTCCCAAGATAAAAATATATGAACTGCTCTCTGTAGAAAGGAGGTAGAGAAGACATAAAGATAGACTCAACAAATTTCAAAAGAATGAAATTATTCAGATTATGTTCTCTAACCACAAAGGGATTAGCTAGAATTTATTTTATTATTATTATTTTTTATTTTAAAAAGGAAGATAACTAGAAAATCTCAAACTCTAAACTCCAAAGTATAAGTGAAGATATTTCTTGCTATTCCAGGGTCAAAGAACTATTCAGAATGCAAATTGGAAAATATTTTAAATGGAAAGTTAATAAAGCTATAAAGTGTTTTAAAATGTGGAATAAAAATAAATAAATAAATAAAAATAAAATAAAATGTGGAATAGAGCTAAGATAATGTTTTGAGAGAAATTTATAGGCTTAATTTTATGTATTAGAAAGAAACATAAAGACTTAAAATGGTTTAAGTATTCATCATAAAATTTGAGAAGAAAATCAAATCAAATCCAAAGACTATACAAAAAAATAAGTGCCAAAGAGGAGATATAAACAAAACATAATCCAAATATAAATGGATAATATAAACAAAAAGCTTGGTTTTTTAAAAAAAAATACAAAAAAATTAGCAAATCACTTGAAAATATTCAAAAAAAAATGATATGGATTAGCAATATTGGACCTGAAAGAGAGACACAATTCCAATATCAAATGATGGTGGGAGTATATTATGATCAGCTTTATGATGCCAACATTTATAATTTGGATGGAATTGAAAAATCCACTGAATAATACAAAACTGAGAGAAAAGTAAATATAACATCTGATTACTTAAGTACTTTTTAAAATATTGAAACCATAATTTGAATTCTTCCACAAAAAAAAAAGTCAGGCCAGATCGCTGTTCTAGAAAACTTTCCAATAATGCCAGTATTCCAAGAATAAAAAAATTTCCTTTTTTTTTTGTAAAACTAACTTAATTTTGATTCCAAATATTATATTTCAAGAAACAAAAAGTATATTTTGACCAACCTTTCTCAGGAACTTAAATTAAAAAATGTAGCTACATGTCAAAATTAATACAGCTAATAAATTAATTCATAAAATTTACCACATTAACAGAAAACAGAAAAAATAATCTTAATTCACGTACAAGAGGCAAAAAACATTTGACAGTGTGTAACACATTTATGATTTTAAAAACTAGAAATAGAAGAAATTTTCGTCACTTTGTAAAAGAATAGTTCCCAAAACATAAAACCCACATTATGCACAATGGTAAAATACTGAATCTTTTCCCCAGAAATTGCGAATAAATATTAATTATCAGTCCTTCTTTACTTCAATAAGTCAAGAAAAAGAAATAAATAGAATCATAATATGAAGGAAATAATATCACTACTTACAGATGACATGATTATGCAGATAGATAACCTAAAAAGTCTACAAACTATTGAATTTAACTAATGAATTTAGCAAGTTTGCTGGATATTAATCAATATAAAAATTAAACATAGCTCTATATACTAATACCATATAGAAAATAAATTGAATGTCACCATAAAAATGTTCTATATCAAGTAATAAATTTAACACTTTCTGAAAGACCTCTAAACTATAAAATATTGTTGAGGGATTAAAGAATTTCAGCAAATTAAGGGATGTACCATGTTCATGGATTTAAGCTACAAGACTATAAGGATGTTAATTTCCCCTAAATTAAACTGGAAATTAAATGCAGTCTTTTTAAGTTATTCCAGCAGGATATGTTTTTGAAATTGACAAGCTGAACCTATTAAGTTTCAGAAATACAATGAACCAAGAATAGTTAGAGCAAAATTAAAGAAGGATAAAGTTGAAATATCCATACAGACAGATCTCAAATCTCTTTATGAAATAATAAGTTATATATAATATGCCTCTGTCAATCTTTATCTCTCTCTATATATCCCTGGTTTCTGGTAACAATTGATCTTTGACGCTTGTTCTTGACACGGAGTTCCTAAAACCCTTGTCATCTCCTAAGCAATAAGAGTGCTTTTTGTTCTAATATTTGGCCACTGATCTTGGTGTCTTACATAGATATTCTAAATCCCTTGGAATTTTCAGGTGACAGGAGCATCTTTGTGCTAATTTTGCAAATCTTGTAGGTTCTTGGAGGTTAGCTGGTAGCCAGAAGAATCAAGCATAGTTAGAAACTTGGTACTTTTAGTCTCACCTCTATTCTCTGGAGAGGGAAAAATAGATGGGAAGTGAATTGATAAGTGATCATGTCTCCATGATGAAACTTTATGAAAATCTAGAAAATACAGGATTCTGGAGCTTCTGGGTTGGAAGCCAGGAAGGTGACACACTCCAACTGTAAGGACAGAAAAAAGTTCCTGTGTTTGGGATCCCTCCAGATCTTACCCTATGTAAATCTTCATCATGCTGCTCATTTGTATCTTTTAAAATAATCTTTATAATAAGTCATTAGTAAAATAAAACAAACTGTTTTCCTGGGTTCTGTGAGTTGCTCTAGCAAATTATTATACCTAAGGTGGGGTTTGTGGTAATCTACAATTTCTAGTCAGGTAGAAAAAAAGTTGTGGTCAACTTGGGACCTACTATATAATTGCCATCTGAAATGGAGCACAGTGTTCTGGGGCTGAGCCCTTTACCTGTGGGGTCTGTACTAAGTCCGGTTGGTGTCAGAGATGAATTGTAGGACACCAGATGGAGTTGGAAATTGATCAATGTGAGAAATCCACACTTCTGGTCACAAAAGTGTTCTGCAGGAGTGTGTAAGGAAAAAACAGTGAGTTTTTCCTATACACTATTATAAAACTATGGCTATTAAAACAGAGTGTTATTGGCACAAAGATAGATATATTGACTAATAGGATCAACCGAAGCATATAGAAACCTATCCAAACATATTTCATTTCCTGAATACAACAAAGTCTGCATTTTAGTTTAATAGAATATACTAAATTATTATGAATTATACCATACGTGTTGCTGAATCAATTAATCTCCATTAGAGAAAAAATGATTCTGAACACCTATCTCATACCATACTCAAAATCAATTCCAGATGGATTACTGATCTAAACATAAAGAATAAAATATAAAACGTTTAGAGGAGAATTTAGAAAACACCTTTGTGGCCTTGAAATAAACAACATTACTTGCTTAAAAAGTCTCTTGACAATAGAAAACATTAAATCACAAAAGATAAAATTGATTAATTTTATCTTAAAATAAAAATTAATGAAGAAATTGAAAACTATTGTTTATCAAAAGGTACCATTAAATGAGTGAAAATCAATATAGATATTTATAGATATAGATATGTAGATAGAGCTATTTAACCATGAGCTCATATACAATATGGATACACTTAAAACAAAACAGAAAACCCAAATAAGACTCCTGTATCAAAAAGAAACAGATGACCTAATTGAAAAAATAAAAATAAGCACATGTCTTGAACATGCACTTAACAAAGCCAAATACCAATGCACTCTATCAATTGTTGGGGAAATGTGATTCCACATCCAACTCTCAGAAATCTAAACTATCAGAGAATGACAGTAAATATCCAATCTTGGCAAGGATATGAAGCAAATTGCAACTCTCATAATTGCCAATGGGAGTAAAATTACTTTGGAAAGCTATTTAATAGTATCTACATAAACTGAATAAT
Source organism: Canis lupus baileyi (assembly GCF_048164855.1). Classification (NCBI taxonomy): domain Eukaryota; kingdom Metazoa; phylum Chordata; class Mammalia; order Carnivora; family Canidae; genus Canis; species Canis lupus. The sequence continues at coordinate 59,068,720 of NC_132846.1, forward strand.
TTCATACTCTATGATCCTGTAGTTCCAGTACTTGGGACAGAGGCAACAGAAATGTGGCACATGTTCATAAAAAAGGATGATTTAGAATGCCCGTAAGACAATTATTCTTAATAGCTTCAAACTAGAGTCAACTCACCTGCCCAATGAGAGTAGAATTGATTTTTTTTTTAATTCACACAACAGAATACTATTCAGTGATAAAAATGAAAGATTAACCATGGCACAGAATGATAATATGGGTAATATGAATATCTACAATTTGAACAGAATAAATCTCACAAACCTAAAATTGAACAAAAGAAGCCAGGAACAAAAGAGGACACACTGCCTGCTAATTAGAAGTAAGGTTAGTCCCTGGTGGAAGTGATGCGCTATGACCTTAATAATGTTTTTTTAACTTTTTTCTTTAGCCCCATAAGTGAGACAGGAAGGCTGGAGAGGGCTGGATTGGGAGAAATGTTTCTCTCTCTGTCCTCCAGGTTGGATAATGGGTAATGCTCTGGTAAAATTTCTCCTCAATAACCTCCAGTGAGAGCCTATTTAGCAATAAACCATTAATGTGAACTACCACCCTTTTGATAAATGTGGCTATAAAAACCCATAATTCATATCTGGTTGTTTCCTTAGGAAGGGTATTACATAGGTATTTCCTTAGGATAAATTTCTAGGAGGAAAATCTCTAGGTTATAAAACATACTACTTAAGATTCTTGAAGATTGTTGTTTTAAAGACTGTGATCTATAGCTACAAACATGTCTATCTATCCCCATCATCTCCCTACCATGGCACAAGTAACTTTCCCATTAAGGGACTTGCTTAATTCACCACTTACCCAGGTTTTTATAGGTATTATCCCATGATAACTATTTGTTTCATGTCTAAACGGCTAAAAGTAGTTTTTATTTACTCCCAGTCTCTTATAATAGTATCTTCAACCTACGCAGATGTGTTTTCTGAAATGCAGCTTTCAATAAGCAGCATTACTCCTTGGAAATCTAGATAAATACCTATTGTAGTTTAGTTTCTCTATCACGTGTATGCTTTTTAATAAACCCATTAAGATTGTTTAAACTGATTGTGGTAATTATTTCATTGCATATGTATAGCAAGTCATCATGCTATATACCTTAAAGTTATACAGTGCAATATTGTCAATTATAACTCAATAAAACTGAAAAAGAAAAAGATTGCACAAATGCATCTTTTCCCCTTAAAATAAATTTAAAAACTCATCCTGTTATTACTTTTTCCAGTCTACATGAAATAAAGCAGATGAGAGGCAAAAAGCCAGATTCACTTCTCAGTTCTTACTGACAGCATGTACTGAAATCCTGCAACGTTCTTGCTCATGGGTCTCTGATGCATCGTTTTACTTTATAAGTGATTAACTAGCTCTTATTGGTTTACATACTTATCACAAAAAGTCCTGACAATTAATAAGAGCTGATTAAGAAATTAAAGTGAGGGAGTTTCAGGTAGAAGCCTGAAATAGTTCTCAAGACCACAATGCAGGCAGCAGCAAGGGGAGTGGATGGATGGCAGGATGGAGAAAATAAGGTGGAGGTTGGATCTAGGTGAGTAACGGGGGCAGCAGGTACAGGAACTTCTGGCTTGTTCCTGAGGATATTAAAATTTGAGAGAGCCATTCCACATTCTTTCATTAGAAGACTCTAACTTGGAATCTGAGGCTCACTTTTTTTTTTTTTTTTTGAGGCTCACTTTTGATCATAACCCTATTCAAGGAGAATATGGAAACTTGAATAAGTCATTTGAATTTTAGTTTTTCAGTTTTCTTATATCTACAAATGACTGGATCAGAAGACATCCAGGGCCTACTTATGCTCTAATACTGGTAAAGTACTTGTTTTGTAATGCCACAATATGCACATGGGCTACTTCTTGAGCATTTCTTCTGTCTTCATCTTGATTTCTAGTACAGTGTCTTGTATTCTTTAGATAATCATGACCGATGTGCTTTGATTCTTTCTTGCCTTCACATGGCAAGGTAAAATGCATAGAGAAAGACCTTACACAAATATTTTGTTTTTGTTTCCTCCATTATATGAACTCTTTCTCAGTCCTGCCATGGAGCATGGCAATAGTCCATGCAGGGACAATAAGTCTTTCATGTAGATGAGACTGAAGGAATTCCCCACAGAGGTTCAGAACTCAATTCCAAGCTGTTGTTGTTAAACTCTGAGGCAACAGAGACCCTTACTTTTGGCAACAATTAGGCCTTCTTCCCAGGGTTCTCCCCACATTTTTCTTTACAACCACAAACTAGAACTATGGTTCCAAATAGCAAAACACATTTTAAGAAATAAACTGAACCATTGAGTGGATTTTATTATACTGTAGAATCTCAAGACCCATTGATATAAAGGCACATTTTAGCATCCCATAATGGGAAAAAAAAATATAGGGAAAGTATCCAAAGTAATTCTTATGTCCCTCATGAAAGATTCCCTGGACTGATTTCTATGACACTATTGATTTTATCTTAATTTGTAACTCATTGGTTTGCTGATTTCAGAGAAGCAAATCAGCAATTGGGAAAAAGAGTTAATTGTTGATAGTATAAGTAAGTGTGGATTGCTGTAACAAGATACCAGAGACTGGGTGGCTTAACTACAGGAATGTATTTTCTCACAGTGCTGGAGGATAGAAGTCCAAGATCAAGGTGCCAACAGAGTTGGTTCCTGGTGAGACTTCCCTTTCAGCCTTCTTGGTCTGTCTTTATATGGCTTGTCCTCTGTGTGCTAGAAGAGAAGACCTGGTGTATCTTCATTTTCTTATAAGGACATCAGTCCCATCCTATCAGATTAGGGTCCCACATTGATGACTTCATTTCACCTTCATTCCCTCCTTGAAGGCTCTATTTCCACAATGCCCTTAGGACTTCTACAGATGAATTGGGGAAACATGATTCAGTCCATAATATTGCTATTTGATTAATTCTTTTAAAAAGAAACAATAGAATAGAAAAATTGGCTTTTTATGAATGGAGTTTTGAATATAATCGGGTTTAACATAAGCAATTTTTAATTCAAAGTTACTAAAATTTGTTAACAAAATACTAACTCTATAAAGCTATGTTGAATAATAGAACATAGATACAGACTGTAGGCTGACTTTAATATTAACTGGAACAACACATAATTATTAAAGAAACTTACCCAGAACAATTCTCACATAATATCTTAGTTAAGTGGCTTAGAAATAATTCTTATGGCATCTTGAGATATTAGGTATTAAGGGGAAAGAAGGTGCTAGAGTTTCTGATTCCTTGAGACTAGTGAGAAGTAACTGTGGATAACTTGATACTGGGAAGTGATTTTTTTTTCTTTTTAGATTTTATTCAAATTCAAGTCAGTTAACATATAGGGAAATAGCATTTTAAACATATTTGTTTGAAATTAAAGTGTCTATGGGACACCTGGGTGGCTCAGTGGTTGAGCGTCTGCCTTTGACTCAGCTTGTGATCCTGGGGTCCTGAGATCTAATGCCACATCAGGCTCCCTGTGGAGAGCCTGCTTCTCCCACTGCCTCATGAATAAATAAATAAAATCTTTAGAAAAAGTAAATTAAATTAAAGTGTGTATCTGGTTGTGTCTGTGTGTCTGTGCCTCTGTGTTTGTGTGATATTTAATGTAGGCACCAAAAAGCTGAAAAACCTTTAAAAAATGTTTTCCTGATTATTGTCTTGAAAAAAAAATCAAGTAAAGATTAAATTATGGTTTAGGACTCTCAGTTTAAGTAGCTGGAAATGTGTGAAATGCAATTTTAGAAAAACTTTCCAATAGAAATTAAAAGTAAGGATATAGATAGGCTATCTGGAAAACATCTGTTATACCAAACAACCAAACAATAAATTCTCCCATCATTGTAGAGAAGCAAGGCATCTTATATCTAACTAAACTGATAAAACCATCGTTGCTCTGGAACCACTGTTTCAGGCTATGGAGCAACATTCTTAACTAATAAAGAAATTCCCCAAAGTCCAGTTTTTTCATCACCACTATCAGAACACCACATAACTCATGCTTTGATATTTGACATTTTGATTTTTTTAAATGCAAGTATTCTAGAAGAAATGTACTCCCCTTTTTGTTATGACAATTTTCAGATTTAAATTCCTGAATACCGTATGGGTGAATGTTTCAGGTAGAGAATGTTTCAAAGGGTTGTATGTTAAGGAAAGTGGGTGCAGGGCACAGTAGTATATGTAGAAAAGGTTTTTGTAGCTACAATATTCTCACACTTTTTAACAACCAGCAGTCTCTTCAGTGAAATGACTTCTGTATGTGGTTAACTATTCAATTAGTCTGAATTATTTGCACTCAAATTCGAGATAAAATGAAGTTGTTATCACCATAAAATTCCAGCCTGGGATTGGAAGAAATGTTGATGAATTTATGGAACTGGAATTTAGGTGATACTTGGGACTCTATAGACATTGATTAGCAAAGGAGGTCTGTTTAGAAAACATAGTGCTTGGGATAAATACATCTTTTTCAGGGGCACCTGGGTATTTCAGTAGTTGAGCGTCTGCCTTTGGCTCAGGTTGTGATCCCGGGGTCCTGGGATTGAGTCCTGCCTCAATAAATAAATAAAACTTTAGAAAAAAAAATATATCGTATGCATAAGCATCCTCAAATGGCTGGTTCTAGCACAAAACTTACTATGGAGATTTTTATGACTACAAATAATGCTGTGTTAAATCTCAATCCACGCACATCCTTTTTCTTCAGCCTTTAAAATGATTTGTGACCTATGAGGGAGTGTTGCAGACAGATGTCCATTTAATGAGGCAATTACCTCAGGACTGTGTTTCTCTCATGCTTTTGGCACAGATGCCTACACAACTGGGTAAAAAGTTAAAATTTTGATTGTTTCACAAAAACATTATATAGATGAAAGAATATTGGTGCTGGAGCCTGTCTGTTGTCCCTTCTTTATTTCATTCATTGGCTAGGAAACCTATAATGCAACAGTTCTTTTTTTTTTTTAAGATTTTATTTATTTATTCACGAGAAACGCAGAGAGAGGCAGAGACACAGGCAGAGGGAGAAGCAGGCTCCATGCAGGGAGCCCGATGTGGGAATCAATCCTGGGTCTCCAGGATCACGCCCTGGGCCGAAGGCAGGCACTAAACCACTGAGCCATCCAGGGATCCCCAGTTCTCATTTTTAAATATCATCCACATTCAAGCCTTGTCTAGAATCACAGAGAAGCCATTGCATCCCACTATTAAGACTTAAAATTAAAAAAAAAGAATTTTGGGTGGAAGAATGGATGAAGCACTACTTTGTCCAACACATTAACTTCCCACGTATCTCCTGAATTCCATAGTTTCCTGGTCTCTACATTGTGTCTCTAATAGCTTTCATCAAATTGTTAAACCTAATCTAAATAGGCTTTCAACCAATCACATTAATTGGGCCATAAATATCAATTCAGTACTGATGACTCACTAAATTCTATTTGTATTTGTCTATTTATTAACTGTCCACTCCAATAGAATCTAATCTATATCAGGCTAGGGATTTTGTCTATTTTGTTTATTGCTATAGGTCTAAAACATAAAAGAATACCTAATAAATAATAAACAGTAAATATTTTCTGAATGATTTATTCCATTTTTATTTTTAATGTTTATTTTAAGAGACATTCTTAAGCAATTTAGAAAATTCTCCAAATTCCAAGGAAAAAACACCTAAGATGTCTACTTTTCACAGGACATAGTGTCCTCAAAAATACATCCAAAGTTCCAAATTGACTTCTCTGCTTTCTCTGTTAAAGTAACCCTTTCATGCATTGCATGAAAATCCATACCCACTTGACTCCAGAAAGTGTTTGTTAAAACCAGGCAGTTCAGAATTTAAATCTTAACTCGGGCATGTAATAGCTGTGTGGAATTTTGTTAAGTCACATAACATCTGTGAATCTATCTTGCGATCGGACACAAATAATTCTTAATTTGCAAATGTGGGATGAAAGAGTTAGAGATAGCTTACATAAAACCAAGATCCTAAAAAACCTGGACATGTGTCAGGGGCTCCAAAAAAAATAAACATTATTATTTTCATTTGTTTCATTATTACTGGAAAATAAATATTCTTGATAAGAACAAAATTTTACTAATTTTTATTATTCACTCAGAGAATTCAAGGTTTTTTGTTAGGCTTCATAGTATTATTGATTTTTGCTTCTAGAAAGCATATGATAGGAATGGAACCTTGAATCCAATCTTGAATCTGATTTGTTGGAGGGTCCTAGTGTTTACTGGGATTGCGTTCCCTCTCTTTAATACAGGACTACAGACATCTCTGTGGAGCTGGTGGTGTTTACCAGGATTTCTCCTCTCTTAATTTCTAAGTTCTGTTCCCGCTAGCTCCTGCTCAGCTCTCAGCCTCTATACTTCCACTTGTGAGTTAGCAAATGCCCCCAAGAGAAAAGTTGTACTGATGGTTGGAATTTTATCTATATATTTTGTTCTTCTAAAACTTTGATCCTTTAAGTCCTGGCTGCCTTGTTTTTTTCTTTTTTTTCTTTTCCCAATGCTTTCAAATTAATTTTGTTAAAAAAAAAAAAAAGAGAGGGGGAAAGAAAGAAAGAAAGAAGAAAACAAAGAAAGAAGAAAGAAAGAAAGAAAGAAGAAAGAAAGAAAAAGAAAGAAAGAAAGAAAGAAAGAAAGAAAGAAAGAAAGAAAAAGAAAGAGGAGAGAAAGAAATAAAGAAGAAAGAAAAAGAAAGAAAGAAAGAAAGAAAGAAAGAAAGAAAGAAAGAAAGAAAGAAAGAAAGAAAGAAAGAAAGAAAGAAAGAAATCCCCCTGGCTGTTCTTGTCATGCCTAAGGAGAAGAGAAATAATTTGAAATAGTTTATCTACAAAACCAGAAGGAAATTTTCTGATATTGATATTTACAAATGGGATATTATTCATGAGTTTTTCTCAAAATCACCACACACTCTTTTCTTTTTAAAAATAATATCTCGGGCAGCCCAGGTGGCTCAGCGGTTTAGGACTACCTTCAGCCCAGGGTGTGATCCTGGAGACCCTGAATCGAGTCCCACATCTGGCTCTCTGCATGGAGCCTGCTTCTCCCTCTGCCTGTGTCTCTGCCTCTCTCTCTCTCTCTCTCTCTCTGTGTGTGTGTGCGTCTCTCATGAATAAATAAATAAAATCTGAAAAAAAATAAAAGTAATATCCCAAATATCCCATTTAATGTTGGCCAATTGGTAAATTTAAAAAAATAATCTAAGGCCAATGGACGTAGACTATGTAGTTTAATTTCTATCTGAGCAATATTGTCACCCATTGTAATCACAGCACAAATGTCCCTCTATCATCTTAACTATCGTGGCACTTGAATTTCCATTGGTCTTTAAGTATTTCATATTACACCCAAGCTGTTAAAGATGAGGCGGAGTATCACAAGTGTATCAATAAAGGTTTGGGATAAATATTGACCAGGTCACTTCTGGAGGCCACTGAGCGAAAGGAAGAGCCATTTCTCCTTCAAGACCAGGAAGGCAGTGCATCCTGTGCACAGACAACTTTCTGCAAAGATTTACTCGAACTACTTTGTTTACTTAACGAGACCGTCTGGCTGTGAAGGCCTGGATGTCAGACCACATTAGCATTGCACTTACATGTAAAATTAATCAAAAGACCCACAACTCGCCGTGTAGTCCCCTTAGAGCCAGGGGTTAAACATCTGTCTGGAGTGATGTTTCCTAAAAAGCTTTATGTAATGGCCAGAGGAGCTCAGAGTAGGCACTTAGTGTGCAGCGAAGGGCAACACAGGCGGTTGAGGGGATGTGCTGGGTTTCCGCGGACTGTCAGCCTCACCATCATACCCAAAGGTTACCACTTCAGACTGCAAAAGCTTTTAAAGCTTCTTGCATCTGTGTTGCCTGACTGCCTTTAGCATTTAGCACTTAAGACCAGGACACTTGGAGCATGTGTCTTTTGTCAGGGTTTATTTAACGTGAAAAAAAAGGTTTGGATCTTTCTGGAATATCTGTCTCTTGAATCACAACTTTGACTTTGTGGTGCTGGGCTGAGCTGTTTGGTTTTTCCACATTTTACCTCTGTTAACATTAAACCTGTAAGGCTTAGATACATCTTACAGTGGCTTAAAACACTAGCAAGTTTCCCTTCTAATATTTGACAGAGTTTGTGCAGCACAATGTCATTGAGATAATGTGAGCTTTGGGTTCGATTCTGGGCTCTCCTACTTATTAGCTGTGTGACTCAGCCTGCCTCCTTGTCCAATGACCCACGCCATGCCGTCACCTTACAGACATCATCTGTACATCTGCAATTAGGTTGTATGGATCATCGTCTGTTTGCAGAGTGCTCTATATGCGTAGCTCCTCTGGAACCAGTTCGATAAATCAATCTTATTTGGTAGCTACCATAAGTAATGGTCCTAAAGAAATTGAGTTCTGTACTGACACACTACGAATAGAAAAATAATTAATAGTGGGGGAGGGACTCTTTAGCAGTGACAAAATAACTCCTTTCACTGACCTGTTTGAATGTTACTTGGAACATGCAGTAAAATGATAATAAACTCATCTTCAGGCAATTTATTTAGAATAGAGAAGATTTAGAGACATGCATGGAAGAGATTTTCCGGGGTGAACAGATGCATCACCACGTACCAGTCATTTGGAAGTGAGTAATAGTCTGCTGTCATTGAGTTGAATAGCAGGGTTTCTTGCTCATTGCAATCTTTGCACTGAATGTTTGAAGGTGCTCTCCTAGTGAAATAAGAGAAAGAGTGGCTAGGTTTTTTATATAAGTTTCCTTAAATTAGCCTCTTATTAAATAATGGGATATTTTTTTCAGAATTAAAATGAACTCAATTTATATATGAGACCTGACAAAATCTTGCTCTGGGAAATGAATAGACCTGCAGTCATGAGCTTTGAATTTTAACAATATTCTTCTCTTGTCACCTGTGACCTTGGGTATGTTAATTAAACTTTCAGAATATCAGTCACCTCATCTTTAAAATGAGAATTATGAAAGAGATTAACTTCTCAAAACAGCCCCTTGCTTGAGACATGGAGGAGAGAGAGCGCAATATTTAAATTCTGATGATTTGGTCAATGAAGCCGCTAACTGGAATGTGGGGAGCCAGTCAGAGTCAGACACCACTGCGTATGTCAGTGGTGAAGATGAACGCTGTAGAGTTGTACCTGTGGTAGCCAGAATTGTGGCCCCTAAAGCTGTCCATGTCCTAATCCCCAGAACTTGTGAATATGCTATGCTACATGGGACGTTGCCGATGAGATCAAACTAGGACCTTGAAATGGAGAGGTTATCTTGGATTTTCCAGGTGAGTCCAATATAATCATGAGGGTCCTTTGAAGTAGAGAAGGGAAGCAGAAGAATTCAGAATGATGTGATATGCAGAGGATTTGGCCTGCCATTGCTGGCTTTGTAGATGGTTGAAGGACATCACAAGCTAGGGGATGAGGCCATTCTGGAAACTCAAAGATGTGATAAAATGTATTTTGTCCTAGAAAGCCTCCAGAAAGGAATTAAGACCATTTGACGCATTGATCTTAGTCCAGCAAGACCTTGTCATACTTCTTACCTATAATCCTATAATTTATAAATTAATAAATCTGGGTTATTTTAAGCCACTACGTTTGTGGTAGTTTGTTACAGAAGAATAGAAAACTAATACAATCCCTAACATGGCAACCAGCATACAAGGAGGATTTGGGTTTGTTGGAGGAGTAAATGAACAACTTCTATGATAAACATCCACATGGAGCTTCCCGAGGATAGTTAAATGGGGATCCTCCCACTCTCGTGATCTTCATGTATTCTCTAAATCCACACTCTGGTTTCTCCATTTGGGGAAGACTACTTCACCCGTAATAGAGCTCACTTCTCTGCCTATCAATACATAAATATGTTCTTCAAAGCAAATGAACCATCATGCAATTACTAGCTCACAAACTATCCTCCTGCAGAGGCAGTTGCTGGAGAGTAATATTGTGTCATCTTCATTTCTATCTCCCAAAATGTGCAGCACAGAGCCTGGGCCAGGTAGGAACACAATGGAGATTAGATGCTGGAATGAATGGAATGAAGTAAGGAAACCAGGTTGTGACTGGGAGTTCAGGCCCAGATTCTCAGCCCTGAATCAAATACCTTGGAAAATGTGAATGTATTTAAGTCTACACTAATTCCATCCCCAAGGGAGCAAATCTGAAATCCAATCTAATCATTGTATCTACTCAAAATCCAGGATCTTCTGAACTTGAACAGTTTTCTCCATTTGTTCTGACAAGGATTCCTTGTGATCTGGCTGCCCACAAACTGAAAACACCAACTTTCCCCTCCCACATACAGAATTATATACACAATATATATAGAAAAAAGAATAGGAGACACTTATTATTCTTCTGCAGCCATTTGGAAATCCCCTCTGGAGACACTAGGAAGGCCTCTCCCTGGAAGAGGGGAAATAATCTTTGTGACCCTGGTACTACCTTCTAGAAGGCCTGTCTTATTCATCACGCTCCATGGCAATGTCTGAATCTAGAATAATGTTCTCTTAGGAAATTGTTTGTTTTTTAGGGGCACCTAGGTTGGCTTACTCATTGAGCATCTGCCTATGGCTCAGGTTGTGATCCCGGAGTCCTGGGATCGAGTCCCACATTGGGCTCCCTATGAGGAGCCTGCTTCTCCCTCTGCCTATGTCTCTGCCTCTCTCTTTCTGTGTCTTTCATGAATAAATAAGTAAAATCTATTTTTAAATAGTTTTTTTAAAGACTGATTCCTGTGGATGAAAGGTTAGAATACCAAAGCTTATTACAAGTCACACAAAGTTAAATAATTTTCAGTCTGTCCCATGACTTTCTTTTTGCTCTTTTGCAAAATTACTCCTTCAGAACATTTGCAGCTTTCTGGTGTACTTAATTTGTTATGCACATTAATAATCATACTTGCATTGTTGCATCTAGTCTTAAATCTGCTTTATTTCTTTGTTTTCTCACCTTCGTTTCCTAACTTTTTAATTAATGTGGCTGCACTGAAGCTACTAAGATCTAATGGAAAGGCTACACACTTGATCATCTCTGCTACAAAGCTGCATTTTCCATCACCTCTCAAGCTGTAATTTACATACATTTAAACTTACCAATTTTATGTACAATTTGATGATATTTACAAAGTAACCAATGACACAGTTGTAACATAAGACATAAGACAGAAGACATTTCTGGTACATCAAAAAGTTCCTTGTGCAAATTTGCAGTCAAACTCTGCTCCACGCCCAGCTGACAGCAACTGCTGACCTGCTTTCTATCATTAGAGATTATTTTATTTTGTCTAGAATTTCTTATAAAAGGAATCTTACAGTATACATTATATTGTACCTGGTTTCTTGTATTCAACCTAATGATTTTGAGATACCTTTTGATATTTTGTGTATCAGTAGTTGATCATATTTCTGTGGAGTAGTATCTCATCATATAGATATACTGAAGTTTGCTTCTCCATTATCCTCTTGTTGGACATTTGTGTTGTTTCCAGTGTTGGCTGTGATGCTCCATGACCATGCAGAGTTTAATAGGAGAGTATTTCTATTTCTTTTTGATAAGTATGGGAGTGATAAATATTATAAGTATGGGAGTCACTTTCTTGACTTTACCAGAAACTGTTAACATGACTGTATGGTTTTATATTCCCACCAGCAATTTATGAGCTTCAGCTATTCTCTCCAACATGTGATATCTTCAGTCTTGGTAATTTTAGTTATTCTGAAAAGTGTGTAGTGATTTTATTGGAATGTTTATTTCCTTTTAGTGGTGATTATGCTGTATGTCTTTTTATGTGCTTATATATCTTCTTTTATCTTCTCGTATAAAATGTCTCCTCAAATATTTTGTACCCTTGCTTTGTACTATTGAGCTACAGAGTTCTGAATATATAGTTTGAAAAAAAAAGTTCATTGTCAAACTTTATATTGCAAATATTTTCTCCTAGTCAGTGATTCGCCTTTCAACGTCTATAGAAGAGTACTTTATTGAGCAGAAGTTTTTGACATAAATAACTCCAGTATATCAGTCTTTTATGGTTTATGCTATTTGTGTTTATCAAATATATCATTGCCCTCCTCATTTTCTCATATAATTGTTCCTCAAAATTTAATTGTTTTAGCTCTTACGTTTAAATCAGTGGTCTACTTTTTAAAAATATTTTATTTATTTATTCATGGGACACAGAGAGAAGACAGAGACATAGGCAGAGGGAGATGTAGGACTCAATCCTGAAACTCCAGGATCACACCCTGGGTGAAAGGTAGACAGACGCTAAACCACTGAGCCACCCAGGCATCCCTAGTGGTACACTTTGGATCAACCTATTGTGTACAGTGAGGTGTATGGTAGAATTATTATTTTGCATATGAATATCATCTGTTAATTTCACTACTTTAACAAAATGAACATCCTTTCTCCCTTGAATAACCTTGGAAAAATTTTGATATGTAAAAAGACCATAGACTTTCTATTATCTATCTATCTATCTATCTATCTATCTATCTATCTATCATCTATCTATCTATCATCTATCATCTATCTTTCTATCTTTATTCTGTCCAACATCTATCCATATGTCAATACCACAACTGTCTTGTTTCCTATGACATTGTAGTAAGTCTTCAAATGATGTATAGTAATTACTCTAATTCTGTTTTTATTTTAAAAAAATTGTTTCTGCTATTTGGTTCATTTGCATATGCCTATAAATTTTTAAATGAACTCATCAAAATTTTACCAAAAATAAAAACAAAAAAATAAATAAAAATTTAAAAAGTAATAAAAACAAAACAACACACACACACACACAAACCCAGATGGGATTTTGACCAGGATTTCCCTGAGTTTTTTTTTTTTTTTTTAAGATTTATTTATTTATTTATTTATTTATTTATTTATTTATTTATGATAGACATAGAGAGAGAGAGAGAGAGAGAGACAGAGGCAGAGACACAGGCAGAGGGAGAAGCAGGCTCCACCCGGGAGCCTGACATGGGACTCGATCCCGGGACTCCAGGATCACGCCCTGGGCCAAAGGCAGGTGCCAAACCGCTGAGCCACCCAGGGATCCCCTCCCTGAGTTTATAGATCAATTTTATGAGAAGAAATATAATAATAATATGCTTTTCAATCCATGAATATGGTATATATTTCCATGTCTTTTGGTCTTCCTTAAGTTATCTGAGCTTTATTTGTAGTTTTCAACTTACAGGTTTTGCTTTTGTTTAATTAAATTTCTCTCCCAACATTTCATATTCTTAATACTATTGTAAGTGGTATTGTTTATATTTCATATTCTAAGTTTTAATTGTTAGTATATAAACATACAATTGATTTTTATATCAAGATTGTGTTCTGTGACCTTCATAAACTATCAATTACTTCTAGTACCTTTGATATTTGATATGTAGACAATCATATCATATGCAAATACTATTTTTCCTTCTTTTTTGCTTTCTCCTTTCCAATCTGTAAGATTTTTCTGTTTTGTTTTCTTGAATCTTGGATAGAAGTGGTGAAGGCATATGCATTTTTGCCTTGCTCTTGATTATAGGAGGAAATAAAGCACTTAGTCTTTTATCACAAAGTATATTGTTAGTTGTTTTTTTTTTTTAGATTTTTTTTATTCACTTGAGAGAGAGAGAGCAGGAAGAGAGTGCACAGGAATGGTGGGGAGGGGCAGAAGGAGAGGGAGAAGCAGACTCCCTGCTGAGCAGAAAGCCCCAAACAGTGCTCTATCCCAGGAGCTTGGAATCATGACCTGAGCCCCCCAGATGTCCCTGTTTTTTTTATGCCCCTCATTATTTTGGGGGAACTTCTCTTTTATTTCTAGATTGGTTAGGTTTTTTTATGAGTATGTGTTGAATTTGTAAGAAAAAAATTACTGCATCTATTGAGAGGGTTATACAGTCTTTGTCTCTTCATCTCTTCTTTTCTCTTTCTTTCTTATGCTCTCTTCAGTTTTTAATTGTTTAAGAAGACAACTGTTTTACCTATTACTTCATCATTATTAGAAAGAATGTTTCCTGTGCATGGTTATGTTTTTGTATGATTTTGTTGCTCAAGGTTTTTTCATCATCATACCCACTGTTAGGAGGTCAAAAGCAGTTAGATTTTACACCCTTTCAGGCTATGAATTTCCAGACACCTTCTCATTATCCCTGCTTGCAAACTGTACAATTCCCTCCTGATGTGTTTTTTTCTTATAATTTCTTCACAAAAAGATACAATAGTAGCCAACAGATACTAATGCTTTGATTCTTCTCAATCTCTTCCCCACAGCTGTCAGTTCAGTAGACATGTGATCTTCCCCCAGGAAATTGAAAGCAAGAGTTTTACCAAATGTTTGCCATTACGTAATATGGATCATCATCTCCTCAGCCTCTGATAACAGTTTTATTATTTCTTGTTTCCTGTATGCTAAGCCTTTGCCACATGTTTTAGGTTTTTGTTACAAAGCATGTCTCTTGAGTTTATCCTGAGCATTGACATCCAGCTGGCAGTGAGACATAGAAATGAGGGAATAGAGAAAGTACACAAGATGTGACACATCAATTCTACTCACACACTACTGAAGAAAATTAGTACCATGTCATATGTATATGCAAAAGGGATAGGAAAATTTATTTAACTGTGTAGTCAGAAAGCAGATAATAGATTTAATGAACTGTTAGTTTATCTTTGATACATGCTATAACTTTTTTTCCTGAGGGAGCTACCCTCTAAAAGCATACTGACAAAAATCCTATAAGGATTCATAAACAAGCCCTCCAGTTGTGGAGGAGGGTAACTGTTAAATGCCAATAGACTGGCTAGATATTAGATAATAGACTGACTCACTAAGAGAATTTTAGAACTTCAGTAAGTTTTATCAGAAAAATAATGCTATTAGATTTGGGAATAGACTGAGGATGTTTGATTGACAAAAAGAACAGCATTTTATATCAGTCTGAATCCACTGAAATGGGTAAATTTTTCAGAGCTTTTGGATTCAGTGTGTTAGCTCAAGCAGCTGGGGATAGTAACAATTGTTTGTTCATAATTGTTCACTCGGTGGTGTCTCATACTGAATCTAGTTTGAGATGTGAGCGTTTTAAAAATAATATTGGTGAACTGCTTCACATAATCAGGAGAGAATGAAGTGCTGAAGGAATATCATTAGTGACCAGCCCATTGACCCACTATGTCCTTCATGAAAGCCCAGCAGACCCAAGGCTCTGAGAAATACATCAGTGAAGAGAGCAGCTCATTTGAATAGTAATTAGTGGCAGTATTTGTCAACTAGGATGCTGCTGCCAACTGCTATGTTTGAAATGAGCTCATTGTTTTTAGGAGGATTGGACAAATCCTGGAGTGACTGCACCAAAATGGAGATGCATAAAAAGAAGTTGCTATGAGGAGCAAAGAAGCTGCATGAAAATCCTAATGACCCAACACCTCAGAATATTTAACAATTTAACTAATCTTTGATCTCCTAGAGCTCAGATATATAGGCAGTCCAACAGAATTTTTATTCATTCATTACCTTCATTCATTTAACAAACAAGTTCAAATGCTTGATAACTAAAGCTGCTGTGCTTTGTGCCTACGATACAATGGTGAAAAATACAGGAAAAAGAAATCCCTGATTGTATGGAATTTACACAGTATTAGGATGAAAAAAGAAAAAAGACACCAAATGTGGACAACAAATAAATTATTGTAATTTAGAAATGTATGAGTGATTTAAAATAGTTGAGAAAAGTAAGGATATTGGCAATGCTGTGAATCAAAAAGATGGGTACAATTTTATTAAGGTGGACAGGGTAAAAACATTAATAAAAATTCCTGAAGGATGTGTAGGAGCTATTCATATGGTGATCTGTAGATAGAGAATTACATGCTAGTGGAGAGTTAATGCAAAGACCCTAAGGTGTGGCCTTTCCTGATGTTATTAAGAACTATAAGAAAGGGACTTCTGGGTGGCTCAGCAGTTGAGTGTCTGCCTTTGGTTCAGGGCATGATCCTGGGTTCTGGGATCAAGTTCCATACCGGGCTTCCTGCGGGGAGCCTGCTTCTCCCTCTGCCTGTGTCTCTGCCTCTCTCTCTCTGTCTTTCGAATAAATAAGTAAAAATCTTAAAAAATAGAAAAAACAGTAAGAAAGCTAATCCAGCTTGACATTCCCATCTGGTGCAGTCAAGGAAAAGTAGTAGGAGAGGAGGGCAGGTGAGGCTTAAAATTTTAAATGTGATAGGAGATTTTTGGAATAGTTTGATTTGAATAGAGACAATATCTGATCTCTGTTGCCAGTAGATAAGTCTGGGTGCTGTGTCATGCAGACATGGTTCAGGGGTTGAGGGTAGGGGTAAAAGTAGAGCTAGGGAAATCATTTAAGTCATTACAATTACCCAGGTAGGATATAATTGTAGTTTGGACTATGGTGGTGCAGTGGATGTGGTGAAATATGAGTCTGGGTATTCTGAAGATTAAAATCAATAGGATTTTAATGATGGATATGACAGAAAAAGAGTAATCAAAGATGATACCAATGTTTCTGACCTAAGGAAATAGTAGGAAGAAGTTGCTATTATCTAAAATGGAAAATGCTGCACTTGAAGCAAGTGGGACAAGCTAAATGTGAGAGGTTATTAAGTCATCCTAATGATGATGTTCGGTTGTTAGATATATAATCTGAAATTCAGGAGAGAATGCAGAAGGAGTTACTTCATATAGGTTACATTTAAGGCCATTGATGTATGCAAAATTATTTATTCTTATTTTATTTTAATTGACATGTATTGGTTTCAGATGTACAAAATAGTGATTTGACAATTATATATATTATGAAATGCTCACTATGAAGTGTAGTTACCATCTGGCAAAATTACTGCAATCTTATTAACTGTATTGACTATATTCTCTTTGCTGTATTTTAATCCTTTGAATACTATTGGCTTGCTTATTTTAAAACTGTATGATTGTACCTCTGAATCCTCTTCACTTATTTCGCTTTCACCACCCCAAATCATCCCTTGTAAAAACCACCAGTTTGTTCTCTGTGCTTGAGTGTATTTCTGGTTTTTGTGCGTGTGTGTGTTTGTTTATTCATTTGTCTTATTTTTATGTTTATACATATAAGTGAAATCATATGATATTTGTCTTTATCTATTTGACTTATCTCACTTAGCATTGTATCCTTTAGGTATATCCATGTGGTCATAAATGGCAAGATCTGTCATTCTTTTTTATGACTGAATAATATTCCATCCTCTTTGTATATATCACATCTTTACCCATTCATCTATCCATAGACACTAGGCTGTTTCTTACCTTGGTTATTGTAAATAATGCTTCAATAAACATAAGGGTGCCTCTAATATTTTTGAATTAATATTTTAATTTTCTTTGGGTAAATCCAGGAGTAGATTGCTAAATTGTATGGCATTCCAACTTTTAATTTTTTGAGGAGACTCTATGTAGTTTTATGTAGTTTTTCACAATGGCTGCATCAATTTACATTTCAGTCAAGAGTGAGTAAGATGTCCCTTTTCTCTACATTCTGTCATTTCTTGTCTTTATGATAATAGCTATTCTGACAGGTGTGAGATTATATCTCATTCTGGTTCTGATTTCCATTTCTCTGAATATAAGTGATGTTAAGCACCTTCTCATGCGACTGGTGGTCATCTGTACATCTTTGGAGAAAAGTCTACTCAGATCCTCTGCCCACTTTTAATGAGATTTTTTTTTTTTTTGGATGTTGATGTATATGTTCTTTATATATTTTGGATATTCTTTTTTTAAGGATTTTATTTATTTATTCATGAGAGACACAGAGAGAGAGAGGCAGAAACACAGGCAGAGGGAAGAGAAGCAGGCTGTATGCAAGGAGCCTGATGTAGGACTCAATCTCGGGAATCCGGGATCAGGCCCTGAGCCAAAGGCAATTGCTAAACTGCTGAGCCACTCATGTGTCCCTATATTTTGGATATTCTAATCAGATATTTCATTTGCAAATATCTTTTCCCATTTAGTAGGTTACCTTTTCATTTTGTTAATAGTTTCCTGGACTGTGTAAAATCTTTTTAGTTTTTTACAGTTTCAATTTTTTTTTTTTTTTTTTTTGCTGTTATTTCCCTCACCTGGGGAGATATCCACAAAAATATTGTGATGGCTGATGACCAAGAGTTTATTGCATATGTTTCCTTTAAGGAATTTATTGGTTTCATGTTTCACATTTAGGTCTTTAATCTACCTTTAGTTTAGTTTTTGTGTATGGTATTGTTGGAAGTGGTCCGGTTTCATTCTTTTTGCATGTAGGTGTCCAGTTTTCCCAGCACCGTTTGTTGAAGAAATTGTCTTTTCACCCTCCTCCATATTCTTTCTTCGTTTGTCATAGATTACTTGACCACCTAAGTATAGGTTTATTTTTGGGCTCACTATTCTGTTCCTTTGATCTATCTGTCTATTTCTGTGCTGGTACATACTGTTTTGATTATTACAGTTATGTAATATAACTTGAAATCTGGGATTGCTGTATGAAATTATAAAGGAGCTATGTATGGCTACCAAAGAGAAAAGACCCTAAAACTACTTGGACTTACTCTACTTCAAGTTAACCTTTTATTCCCCCCATCAGTTTCAAGTATATAATTGGAAGAGATATAAGCAATGGGAAAATCCGTATATTGGATTTGTTCTTTGGAAGAAGAAGTAGTATGATGGAAAAGACTAAATGGAAGTGTCTCCAAAGTAATCTCTCTTTGAAACCAATTGATGAAAAGAAAAATCAAATTTCAGAAGTGAGGAATGTCACACATTTTACGTCTATGATCAAAACTTGAAAGATGCAGGAGTTGTGACTTCCAGTAAAATGCTATTTAATATTCTAGTTTAGTCAATGCAAAAGACTTTGTAAAATGGCTGGGGTTATCATAAGCTTAACCAGGTAATAATTCCAATTGCAATAATGATCTTGTATGTTGGCACAAATGAGTATACAACCTCTAGAATCTAGTACTCATATTTTAATAGAAATTTATTTTTATCTTCTATCTTTAGTTCAACAAATAGAAAGATGACATGCAGTTTCTTATTTTGTGTAGAGTACCTCCTCCTTGCTGTACCTGAGATAAATTCTCCCAGTTTGTACCACATTTTAGCCCACAGGGATTTTGTTTTTTACACAAAACCCCAAATGTCATGTTGGCCTACCACATTGGTGATCTCGTGCTCCCAGGATGTGTAGAGAAGGAAAAAACAAGTAGTATAGATGCTTTTGTAAGATGCATAAATTATTGAAGATTGAGGGAGTAAATCCCATGTAGCAAGAATATTGCTTTCTACAGATAAATTTTGTTGAAAGCTAGCTAGATCAGCCAATAGAAAGAGATTTGATATGGCTTAGTTATAGATAAATATAGATATTATTGCAGATAAAGACATATTCAGGTGCTATGTTTGTTGCCACAGATAAAAATGCAAATAAGAAAAATTCTTCATTTCAAGGACTCAGAATCCTGAGAAATATATCCAGCCATATTCCAAATAACATTATGGATACATTTATTTTATTAAAAAATAAATTCAGCCTGAAGTTCAATATTGATGGGCATAATCAACAAAAGACAATATCTAGACATCAATATACAATTTTTGAAACTTTAAAGACAAAGACATTATCTTATGAGCTGCTGGTAAGAAAGGAATAATAAACTATGAAGATAAATAATTTTTAATTTCAATACTAAGTCCCTGTGAAAGAAGAATGTGGGAGAAGCTAAATAAGGATAATTAAATTTAAATCATGAACTTGGCCAAAATGATTTTTTACTTTAAAAGAAGAAAGAGAATATATTTTAAATCTAGATACAAAGATAACTTGTCAATGATAATCTCTATTGCAAACCTCAAAGCAAGAGATAATTAAGAACTTAAAGAACAGTATAAGTTATGGGAAGATAATTGGCTTTACATGTTAGCATACATTTTGTTTTGTTAAGCAAAATATATTGATAAAAATAAGGCTATAAATTGTAACAACATATAAAATCTTTCTTTAAGGTATTTTTAGCCAAGATATAACAG
Source organism: Canis lupus baileyi (assembly GCF_048164855.1). NCBI lineage: Eukaryota > Metazoa > Chordata > Mammalia > Carnivora > Canidae > Canis > Canis lupus. The sequence goes on from NC_132846.1 coordinate 59,088,856, forward strand.
CAAAAGATATATAAGGATTAGGAAATTGTGTTAAGCTACTCAGTCTTCCTTAATGTGAATTAAAAGTTTTATCTAAAATAACTAAGTTAATAATTAAAACAGTGTAATTGTCAAAAGATATTTTAAAATATATGTTAAAATATTAAAGAATACCTACATGATGTTCTATAACATATTTTAAGAACTATACAGCAAAATACAATTTTGAAACAAAATTTTGCTTACTGCAAATTTAAACAATTATTTTTGATGTTTTGCATGTCCTAGGTAATTATTTTAGTGCAATGAAATAAAAAGTTCAAACTGATTATCAAATTAATTTATAAAAAGAAATAAGAACAACTGAAGATAAATTTCCAGAATTGTTCAGATTTTATATATATTTATAAAATACACATAAACATACATATATATGTGTATATATGTATACATTTTTGCATATACACTTGTGCATATGCATATATATGTTAATATATCAATAGACAAGAAAGAACAGCCTTTTTTGTGGATAACAGAAATGCAACTTTGCTAACTGTGAAATCAGATCATACACATATAATTGAAAGTTTACTTAAAACAATGAAGCATTACTCTAAAGAATGTAGAATATATAGAAAAAAATCAACTAACAATAGTGAATGTCTATATCTCAAACTGTTTAGCTTTGAGAGATCTTAAGGATAATAGTAAGTGAAGCAAGTAGAATTACTTTTAGATATCATTGTAATTTCAAATTTCTATTGCTAATTAAATTATTCACTTGGATTATTAGACCAATACATCAAGAAAATGCAATAGAGTGGGCATGGACTATAACAGTATATCGATCACTTTTCTCATAATAACATTGTATTTAGGAAGGAGAAATATGGCTAGATATAATAGAATAAGTTGGGTTCATACCTGATTGAACAACTGAGACCAAAAGGCTTTGATTAATGGATTGATACCAAAATTAAGGAAAGTTTTAAGGGACATTCCCAGAACACTTTTCTCTGTCCTGTTCTATACAACAATTCAAATAATAAACTTGAAGATGGCATGCTTATCAATTTTGAGGAACTGTATCAACTGGCTAATAGGATCAGACTTCAAAAACCATTTGTTCATTTATTCAACAATATTCAACAATTACTGTTGGATAGACTCATTTATACAAGATGAGGGAAAATCTATTAAGATGAATTTTAATAAAATCCCTAGAATGTTACTAGACTTAGCAGTAAAAGGTCAAAACATAACTCTATGACTTGTAAAAAATCACTTAGGAGCCTATCTGAAAGAAATGTTAGGTGTTGGCAATAGACTCAATGTCAACCAATAGCGTCCATAGGTACCAGGAAACCAAATGTGAGCATAGACTACATTTAAGAGCCAGCTTAGGCTGAAGTGGAGAAATAAACAATCAACTTTATAGGCCAGTAAAAAATTCCAAAGAAACATAAGAAAATATTGGAAAATTTACTAAGAGAACTTTCCAAAAAATGGATGTGAATGGATTCCATGCAGAATAGTTACAAATATAAAAATAATAATCTCTGTATTCCTTAAGCTATTCCAAACATATGTGTGCGTAAAATTAGTAGGAAAACAGCCAAAGTTAAATATAATTTATGAATTTAGATAAAGACTAAACTTGTGACATTAAAATATTCTTCAATGGTTTAGTACTTATTATTTTTGATTTAGTACTTTTAATGAAGACATGTTTAGTATGAATAAATTATTTGCACCACAGTCACCCAAAAGAAATGTTTTACTATTTCTTTCTATAATTCTGCTCTGATCTTCACCAACCCAGCTGGAAGAAATTCATCTCAGCAATGTTTGAAGGATTTATCATCATGTAGAGTTGGCAAAGGCGAGTTAGGGATGTAAGTTGTGAAGAACACCTAGAGAAGTTTCTTCTGATCATATCTCACAGGCCCATTGCCCAAGGATCCACATTCCCTTTCTGTTCTGTGGTTTCACTGCTTCTTGCCAAATTTGTGTAAGATTTTCTCAGTGGTTTCCAAGATTAATTTTTAATTTATCTGGATTTTATGTTTTTCCCTATCAAATTGCCATCACTTTTAGGTGCTATGTGTTGGAGCAGAGAATGGGTCTGTATCATTCAACAGCTTTTTTCTAAACCCAGGTCTTTTCCTCTTACCCAGGGAAATCTTAGGCAATACTTCCATACAATATTGACCCAAGTATATAACTTTTTATTTTAAAAATTTCTATTTTGGGGAAATTTGGCACCATTATAATTCAAACCATTAAAAAAATACTTTGTGACATTTATTTGCCTTCTCAGTGCATGAATTTTTTTTTCTTCTGAGTCTGTAATTTTATGGCTTTTATTATCAGACAATACTGTTTCCAAGATCTTAGAAAAGAGTTCCAAAGACTTGAGGTGGCAATCAATTGTCTTAGGCAAGTGGTGGGTAAGCCATCAATAGCAAAGTGATTTAAAAAAAAAAAAGAGTTCAATATATAAATTCACCATGTGATGATAATCATTGGGAAATTATTAGCTTAATATATCATGTAAGACATATGCACTTCACAGGTACTATACTATAAGTTGGGTCATCATTTGATACCATTCTATATCTGTTATACTATGACATACTATAAAGGTCTATGTTATTTCTAAAGATGTATAAAAAATACACATACATTAAGGAAAAAGGAAATCAATAGGAAACAAGGAAGAAAAAACAGCACTTTCTGAAGATAATGACTGTGCATGAGAATATGTAGGAATTAACAAAAATTATGAGAGGAAAAAATTAGTCATATTGTAGTCTATGCTTACATAGAAGAATATTGGAAAAAATTGAAAAAAAAAAGACATTTGTGCTTATTTCCTGTGACTCATCTAATAACCTTGATGACTTACAGCAACAGAAATGGTTTCCTTTATATTTCTGGAAGTCAGATATCCAAAATCAGTATCTTTGGGTATCAGGGTTAACACCTTGAGTTTGCATTCCCTCCCACCGCTCTGGGAAGAATTGGTTTCTTGTCTCCTGCACGTCCTGGTGGCTACTGGTATCCCTTGGCTTGTGGGCAATCCCTCCAAAGTGCCTTTCTGGTCATATTACCTTCTCTTCTTTTGTCACTGTAGTAAAATCTGACCATTTAAGTTTTCATGGAGTATTTTATAGAAATTGACAAAGTATTAATAAAATCAAATTAGAAAAACATATTAATTTAGTCAATGAATTGATATAATTTAAAAAGTAGTGATAACAAACTTACCATACCAGGGTTTTGTTTTTTTTTTTTTTTTACAGTTCCAGAATTATTTATTGATTTATTTACCTACCTCTTTTTATTTATTTCATTTTGTTTTTCCTTTCAAATATTTATTTAAATTCTGGTTAGTTAGCATACATCGCAATATTGGTTTCAGGAGCCCCAGCTTTTAAAATACATCAAAATTTGTAATCACCAAAATCTTTTGACATAACATTTAAAATAGTGAAAAATGATAATTGTAAAGAAAACTGACTATAGAAGTTCCAAGTATGATCAAAAAGGAATACAGAAAACTGAGTAAATAAATATGTTCTTTGGGGCTTGAACTATAAGAGTAATTAATTTATTCCATTCTTCATCCCATCTGTTGAAATAAACTGCAAGAAATAGAGAGAAAATGAACCAATTTGTGAAATTAAAGGAAAAAACTATAAAATTTATTTTGAATATAAAGAAGGTTGACAATGATGAAATGCATGATCACGTTAAAGCTGTGATGGAAGGCAACCCCAGTGGCACAGTGGTTTACTGCCGCCTGCAGCCCAGAGAGTGATCCTGGATACCCGGGATCAAGTCCCACGTTGGGCTCGCTGCATGGAGCCTGCTTCTCTCACTGCCTGTGTCTCCGCCTCTCTCTCTCTGGTCTCTCATGAATAAATAAATAAAATCTTAAAAATAAATAAATAGAGCTGTGATGGATGTGTATATGTATATCATTCATAAAACTCCATAGCAAAATTGTGTCAAGGGGGATGTTTGGAAGCAACTAGTAGAACACTTAACATAGTGACTTCAGCAATAATGGCATTTATGGATCTCAAACAAAAAGAGGTCCAGAGATTGGCAATCCTGAGCTGGTACCACTCAGTTTTACCAAGAGTATTCTTCTACTCACTTGTCTGCAACTGATTGCTTTTTTGGCTAGAGGTTTATTGAAATATGGTTGCCAGATGACTGCAACACCTCCAGACATCATGACTGCATTCAAAGCAAATAATCATGGAAGAGGTTGATAACAATGGGTTTTTTCTCAAGTGGTTTTCTTTCTTTCTTTTATTTTTTAAACAAAAAGGAAAAATAATTCCAAGTTGGTGTTTTGTTTTGTTTCGCTTTTTAGGAAAGCAAAATAAAACAAAGCATCTTAGTCATCTTAGTCTCAACAGCAAGGAATAGGTGATAAAGTCACTTCTGGTGGCAAAAATGGATATCTGGCAAGGAAGAATGAAATCTGTAGGCTTACATAATCATTATCAATCCCTGGGGTTGGGCACATAATTCTTTTAAACAGAACTAGTATATTTTAGCCAGGAAAAATAGGTAGAATGACTATTGGTTAAAAGCTAGAAAGTGTGTGGCATAAACCTCTCACATTATTGCAGTACCTGGTGGATAGTATATGATGGTAAAATGATAAATCCATATGTGTCTACAAAAAAACTCTAGGATACTAAAATATGCCTATTAAATAAACAGAGGTAGGTTAAAATGATGGTATTCATAATTCTTCCATTTAGTCATAATTACTGAGTGTTTATATATCAGGCACTAGGTATATGCTAGTGAGTGAAATGATCTCTACCGCAAGAGTGAAACTAAGATTTGATGGCTGACCTAGTAAAAACTGATTAAACTCTCGAAATCTAGTGTGCTTACATGTCACTAATGGTATTTAAAATAAATAGTTTCAGTTTCCTTGGAGATAAATCTTGAAACTCTTAATAACATCTATAAAACTATATGGCCAATTCTATGGATGTATTTCAATTTTTCAAAAGTCATTTTTTAAATGTATATGGTCATTTAATGAAACACTGGAAACAATCAAATATCTAACAGCAAGTGAATGATTTATTAAACCCTGCTTTATCCATGCATTAAAATGCAATATGGCTATTACAAATGTAAGATCTGGGGCAATAAGCCTAACACAAAAATGTGTATGTGAAATAACACAAAAATGTGTATGTGAAATAACAATGTGTGAAAAAGCATGTCAAACAATTGAAACTAGTAACAATTTCCTTAGCTCTCATAGATCTGAGCACTATTCCTTCTTTTATATTACTCAGGATGTGTCTCCTCTTCCTTAACGGACCATCACCAATACCTTATCTTCTGGGAAGTCTTCCTTGCTACTTCATCCCTATTCAATTAGTTGATTTTTCCTCAACACTAATAACCTTTACATTAATTTCTATTTTATCTGTTATCATGATGTATCAAAATTAGTTATATATGCTTCTGTCTCTTTGATCATCTCTCTAAGGGAAGAAGCAGTATGTTATCTACTTCCAAATTCCTGCCACTTGAGACTGACATTTTATTCTTGTGTCCTCAGTATCTATGAATATGTCTGTCACAGGGAAGGCGTTCCAAAAACACTTGTTGAGTGAATCTGGTTAGTGCTCAATAAATACTGGCTGAATGAGTGAATGAATTCTCATAGGATTTTAATTATATTCATAATCAGAACTGAATTTCAAAATGTTTAATAAAAATTAAAATTTATTACATACTTTTTTCTGGAGAAAATTTAATATTATTTTACATGTTTTTAAAATGTGACATCTAATTAAATATGTACAGAACTTTGAATATATATATATATATATATATATATATATATATATATATATATATTTTGTGATACATCCCATCATTTGATTTATCTGGACCTCCCTGTCTGGCCTATTGAACGTGACACCACACTTGAACTAGCATACTGCTTTATTAAGCCTGCCATATATAGTAGGCAGACTGGATGCTATTAATGTAGCTTATTATCCTTGAATAACTACATGCAACTACATGCAGTTTAAGATCCAGGGTAACTGTACACTTGTGTTTTTGTTTCTTTGTTTGATTGTTTACACCTACATGAAAACAGAATGAGGAGGAAATCTGGTTACCCATGCAATGGAATAAGAAAAAAAGTCTCATCTTCTTTTACTGTTTCTCAATAGATTACCAAAAGATAGCATTCACTGATCTTGTAACCTTACATATGTCACAAAAGAGTGTGTTTTATTTAAATATACCGAAGACAAAGTCTCGTGAGACTTCACTTGAATTAACACCAGGCTTACACAAAGGAAAAAGTACTAAATGTGTGGTTCAAATAAGAATATATACATACAAGTTCCCCTAGAGCCTTTGAAATCAACCCAAAATATCCTGGCTCTCTATTCCAAAGTGTTAATTAGAGTGGTAGGGCAATTCTACCTTTTTCCCACTTTTGTGGAGGTTTTGATGCTCTATCCAATAAAGACAAGTATCTAGACTGCATTAAATGAATGATTCTCAAAAGCTGCTGACAAAGATAGACAAAATCTAGAAAGTCTTTGATGTTGAATACATGATACTGTTTTCATTACGTATTTCCACAAATCCCCATAAAAATTAAGTTTTGGCTCCTTTTGAGGACTAAGGTGTGTGTGTGTGTGTGTGTGTGTGTGCTGTGACAGGGAGGAGGGGTGGTGTTGGTCTGGAAAAAGATATGAAAAGATGCAATGCAAGAAACAAGAATCCTCTTCCCTTTCTCTTAGGCAAATGGTTTGGGTTTAACTGCCCTTGTTTGTGTTGGACCTGAAAAGAAAAGTGAAGCATTTTAATCTCCTTTTTAAAAACATACAGTCTTATGGAAATTTAAGTCAACAGCTGTTCAACTGTCAAGTCACCAGCTAAATTCAAATCCGAGAAAAGAAGAAAATCTGTTTAAGTGAAAGCTTGTTTGAATAAAGGCCATGGGTTTCAGTATCTGTGTGTGTGTGTTTTGGGGGGGGGGGGGGTGGAATAAAGATTGTTACTGAATTAAAGGATCTTTTTCTAAGATGACTTTTCTTTGTTGAAAACGTTGGAAAGCCATCATTGGATATGAAATCAGAACCTGAAGTATGTCCTCTGTAGGTTTATCAGAAGGTTGTGGGAATAGAATACCACCAGCTCTTGAACTCAAGGTCAGAGTTTTGACTGACACAATACCTAAAATATAGAAAGTGGTCTAGAAAAATGTATGTTAGCAGAATGAACGAAAAGAATAGTCAGGGATTCCTGGGTGGCTCAACAGTTTGGTGCCTGCCCAGGGTGTGATCCTGGAGTCCTGGGATCGAGTCCCACGTCGGGCTCCCTGCATGGAGCCTGCTTTGCCCTCTACCTATGTCTCTGCCTCTGTGTGTGTCTGTGTGTGTGTGTGTGTGTGTGTGTGTCTCATTAAGAAATAAATAAAATCTTAAAAAAAAAAAAAGGTCAAAGATGGTGGTTCAGTCAGTTAAGCACCTGCAGTCAGGTCAGATCGTGATCCTAGGGTCTTGGGATCAAGCCCCGCATTGGGCTCCCTGCTCATCAAGGAGTCTGCTTCTCCCTCTCTCTCTTCCCCTACTCCCCACTCATGCTCACTCTCTCCCTCAAATAAATAATAAATAAAATCTTAAAAAAAAAGAACAGTCAAAGAAATCAAGTGGTCACTGCTCGCCCGCATTTTCCAAAGGTCTTATATAATTGAGTTCTTTTTTAGAAAGATTAATGATAGTTGGCAGGATATGTAGTTGTGTGAAAGATAGGCAATTATTTGAGTACTTTTTAACAGTTCAGAAAATTAAGATATAAACTCTTGGTGGAGCATGAGAATAGCCTGTCTCATTATGATATTGAATAATGGGTTAATTATTTTTCTTCATATGTGATATAAATCTGTGTTCATATGTGTGTTGCAGTTGAAAAGGTATAATAAAATAATGTGATTTTTTTCCCCCAAAGTAGGCTGTCTGGCTAAAAGGCTCTGCATTCCATAAATGTATTGACCTTGATGAAAACATACTGATTAAAGACCGGACATTAGATTTGCAGATGCAGAAAATCAATTGTGTTAATATATTAAATACTTATCATACTCTTACAATGATTCACACTAAAAAGACTTAGGAAGACTAACACATAAATAAAATGGCAATGTATGGGTTTATTATGGTGGTGGTTTCTCTAACCACCTTCAGCCCTGCTGTACGTCACGCAGACAGAGCTGGAAACTATTGGGACTATAGTTATTCCTTCTGAGTCAGACTATCAGACTAGATGCTCACATATCAAGCTGCTAAAAGGCGTTCTCCATCCATTGCTGTTCTGTTTTCTGTTTAAATTGATCAATGTCCCATGTGTAAGGCTTCCTTTTTATCCTGTATACGTCTTTTTCTGGGACCTAGCTCTCAACCACACCCTTACCTCTGCAACTCTCCCACCTTAATTTCAAGAGCTATCAAGCTGGAATCATCTCAAAAGCCTGTCTTCAACTTCTTCAATTCTTTGCCATAATTGAAACTTGATCCTCAGTACCACTTTTTCATTCCCTCTTGAATGCTAGATGTTTATTTTCCCACCTCCATATACCTGGATAGTGAGGCAGGGTTTCTGTACTCCATACTCTATAGTACTACTTCTAGTAACAAGTCCTCCACTCTCTTATAAGACTAACACACACACACATACACGCACACACATTCCAACTCATTTCAGATTCATGATATATTCCTCACTGACTTCTTATTGCTATCATGAGCAAAGAAATCCAAAACACTAAGAATTATTTGTCAAAACTTGTGGTGACTTGATCATTAACATTATCTCTACCCAAATCCCGTCATTGTCATCCTTGATGACACCTGTATAAACATGTACTCTCTACCCTTAAAGTCCTCATCTCTAAAGTCTCTAAAGACCTTATCCTCAGCTACCTGATACATCCCTACGTCCACATTCTGAATTTTCTTACAAATGTGGATTATTTCTACCATGCAATCGCTGCTTCAAGCATCACACTCTCTGAGTCTAACTTGCTTTCCTGTTTATATTTATTTCTGGACATTAATGAAAGTTCCAGTTCATTGCTTTTCTGAATTAATATGGTCTTTGAGGCATCTTATTTTGGTTACCAACATTCCTTTCCAGTCATAAACACTTGCAGTAAATATTACTCCAAGCTTCTTGATTTATTTACTACATTAAAAATATTAGTCCTTACATTTTTTTTTCAAAACTGGGACCCAACAATGCCTCCCAGCCCCCAACAGAAAAACAATCTTATCTCTTACTTTGCAGAGAAAAATATGACGATATCTCCTTTAATTTCCTACTTCCAAACATGCAGAACTACTTATACCTGCCTCTTTTTGTCCTGCATTCCTCTGCTTAAGCACATGGATTTTAATGTCATTTCCTCACACATCCTTAGTAACCTTTTCTTACAGAGTTCCTCAACACCTTGTATGCATTTAATAATGCCTTCACAGTCAGATCATTACAAGGTTAATTAGTTGTATATGTATTTAATTGCATGTGCGCATGTGAGTCTGCATATATACATACATGTACACATACATACACACACATATACAGTTGTTCCACTTGAAACTATGTTGCTTTCTAACTTCACAGATTTTTTTCAACTTTGCGCAGAATATGAATAGAAATTTTAAAATAAACTTCTATTTAGACTACTGAATATTAAATAAATTAAAATGCCTAAAAAAGATTTCTATTTCAAATCTGAGAACTAAATATTTTTCTGTATTTGAAAAAAAATCATAACAGTTTATAGACAGGAAGGTTATTTACAACTATTTTAAAGACAGATTCTTCCTTTATATGATAGATTGATATAAATTAATAACTGTGTTGTATATGATTGGAAAACTATGGCTAAAACCATCATTCTTCCTCTAGTGAATATGTGCAAAACCATCTCTTATATTCATGATTGTATCTCATCTAGTACGGTGAGAAATAATACCCAAATTTTTATAATTCTTTCCTACTGCCTCTGCTTCTGCCGTATATAATTTCTCATGACATTGAAAACTTTTAACTAACTCTGAGTCACACACATACATGCAAACATGTATTTATGCATATGTAAACATGCATGTGTATGTTTGCATATTGTATGTTTATATCTACCTGCACTTATAGAACAATAACAGCACATCTGATATTTATGTGGCTTCCCTCTCCCTCTTACGGTAGGAGCACCTGTTCTTAATAGGCCTTTTGTTCATGGATGTCCTCAAAAGTTGTCCCCATTTGTACAGAAGAGCTCATTCTCTCTCTTTTAGTGTGGCATCCACCACTTTTCCCCTCTTATTTGTCTTGGGGGAAGATGATACAGTGCAGACCCAGGGCACTGATTTCACAGTGAGTCAGTCATAACCGTAGATTTGCAGGCTCTGCAGTCTCTGTGGCTTCTACCACCATCATGTCCTGAGATGTGAGAACAGATGTTGATCGCTTTTTAGTAGCATAGGATCCCATTGTGCCACAGGTTTTGGTGCAATTTCCCACCTCTGCACAAACCACAGTGATTATTCTTGCATGCTAAAATACACCTTGGGCTGTCGCAAGAAAAATAATTCTCATCCCCTGACTCATTAACCCCTAAACTCTCGGACCACACACAGTCTTTCTTAGGACAGATGGGGATTCAAAGTGCCTACCATGTACCAAGGAGAATGTTGATTTTGTAATGGAAAAACCAAAAGAAGAAAACTCTAATATGATAGATTTTTTTTGGACGATATGAGAGATTTATGTGAATCACTAACACTTGGCCATAGGAAAGGTGAAGTGTTAGGAAAGCATAAAAGGGGAGATATTTTATTCTGCCTAAACGTTAAAGATAATCACAGAAGACAAAGCCTTTATTTAGCAGGGTCTTTGATGATTAGGATAACTTCACTGAAGAGACAGAAGAGGGTGAGGAATTCCAAAGACCAAATTGGTTGAGCAAAAGGAGTAAGTCATTGAAATTTATTCAGGTTTGGAGGATTACAGAATATTTTCATCTGATTAGAGATTAAAATCTCAAATGTCTTTATGGCTAAGGGAGGTTCTAAAGGCAAGCCAGCTAGATAGTGGAAGATGGCAAGGAACAATTTGTAAAGAATATATATATATATATATATATATATATATATATATATATATAGTATTTGTGTAATCTAATCTGTGAGCAAGTTTCTGATGTTCAATTTCAGCTAATTGTTGCTACGTTGGAATAATGAGTTGGCAAAGAAAAGATTTTTTATTTTTAATTTTACTAGAGAAACTGAAAAAAAATATGGATTTTTAATGTAAAACATTCCCATTTTTAAAATGTTGATAATTGTGTTCTTGTGTAATGTATTATATTTTTATTAATTATCTTTAAATAATTTTTATTTATTTGTGTGAAGGCTGAAGGTTGACACTGTTTCGGCATTATCTCCTTGGACTATCAATTTACGACCTGATGGTTAAAATATAAGTGTTGGGGAGATGTACTGTAAGATATTTATACTGAGTTAAATTTGTTTTCCCAAGATCTGAATTAATAGGCCAATTCTGCCCAACTCAGAATGTTTCAACACCACTCTTGGCAGTCTTCCTTTACCATCTTTTTATTATTCCTTCCTTTGACTCATTCTTAACTTTGTTTCTTTCTAGACCCTAATCTTGGATTTATCTCCATCCTAAAGGTTTTCTTTGATCTACTTTAACTTGGTCTTTTGAAGACTGTTTCTTTGTCTCCTTGGCCAACATTTGTTCTTTCCTTCTGGTTCTTCTGAATTTAAACTATATCCAGGTGGTTTGTATTGTGTAATCATTCCCTCAGGATTCAAATTCTATATGGCTGGTCAAGATCCTGGTGAGAAAATATTGCCCCCACATAGGAGAGAAGTTGTACAGATGAATTTGGCTCAGAAAGGATTTTGGAGATGTGTTGTCTACTATGCTAAGGGACTAGGAATATATGGATGTGAAAGTAGGGCACTATCAAGCATTTATAGGCAAAAAATAAACATGACTCAATTTGAGATTACATAACCATAGTAAGAAAATGGATCATGAATTGGAATAGAAGCATTTAGTCTAAAATATGCAAATTTTTCAAGATCAAAACAAATTCTATTTCCTTCTTTTTTCAACACCTTCAATCCTGATTATTCACACATTTCTGTAAAATCTTAACCATTTATTGTCTGTGTTATATTAGTTATCATTAATATTATTTTCTCTCTCATTTAATTCAATTATGATACAGAATATGTTTGAAAACTTTCAATTATTTTGAATTTCTGATCCTAAAAGGGTATGTTTTGTTACACAGAATGTGGTATTTGTGACCACTATGTGGACACTTTGGTGAATATACATTTAGGTGATATCCTGTGTTCACTTGAATCTATATTCTTCTGTATATGAGTGGAATATACTATAAATATCAATTGGATCATTCAGTGGTTAGTATTTTCATGCCATCTGTATGCAAACTGGTGCAGCCACTGTGTAAAACAGTATGGAAGTTCCTCAAAAAGTTACAAATAGAACTACCCTATTATCTAGGAATCTCACTACTGGGTATTTACCCCCAAAATACAAAGACTAGTGTGCATTCATCTTGATGTTTACAGCAGCATTATTCACAGTAACCTAATTACGGAAGTAGCCCAACGGTTCACTGATAGAAGAATGGGTAAAGAATATCTAGTATAGATAGATGGTAGAGGTTAGATAGATGATAGATAGATGATAGATAGATAGATAGATAGATAGATAGATAGATAGATAGATAGAAGGGGATATCATTCAGCCATAAAAAAGAATGGAATCTTGCCATTTGCAATAATACAAGTGGAGATAGAAAGTATACTGCTAAATGAAATAAGTCAGAGAAAGACAAATATCATGTGATTTCACTCATGTGGAATTTAAGAAACAAAACAATTAGCAAAGGGAAGAAGGAGGCAGAGAAAGAGAAACCAATAAGCAGACTCTTAACTATAGAAAACAAACTGATGATTAGCAGAGGGGAGCTGGGTAGGCAGATGGTTGAGATAGGTGATGCAGATTTAGGAGTGCATTTGTCATGGCAAGGACTGGGTGATATAAGAAATTGTTGAATCAACTATATTATGCACCTGATACTAATGTAACATTATGTTAACTGTACTGGAATTTAAAACTAAATTAAATTAAAATTTTAAAAAGAAAAAAAAACATATGAGCTGTCATCTGACACCTGTTATGGTCATTATCAAAAAACAAAAGGATATTGTGAGGATGTGGAAATTGGAGCCCTTGTGTACTGTTGGTGGGAATGTAAAATGTCCACTCACTATGGAAAACAGTAGGGAGGTTTCCCCAAAAAACAAAAACAAAAACAACAAAAATCAAAGCAACAAAACCTTTTATGTAATCCAGCAATCCTATCACTGGGTATTGATCCAAACAAATTGAAATCTAGATCTCAAAGAGATATTTTTACTCCCATATTCATTACAGCATTATTCACAAGAGCCAAGTTATGGAAACAATCTAAGTGTCCATCAGTGGATGAAAGGATAAAGAAAATGTGGTATATATACACAATGTAGTATAATTTAGCCCTATAAAAGAATGAAAACCTGTCATATGCAACAACATGGACAAACCTTGAGGATGTTAAACAAAATAAGCTGTCACAGAATTATAAACACTGTCTGATTCCTCTTATATGAGGTATCTAAAGTAGTCAAACTCATAGAAAAAGAAAGATAGTGGTTTCCAAGAGCTGGGGGGAGGTGAAAATATGTAGTTTCTACTCAATGGGTATGAAATCTCAGTTAAGCATGATGAAAAAGTTTGAGAGATCTGATGTGTAACATTGTACTTATAGTTAAAGATACTGCTCTGAAGGCTTAAAATTTTTAAGAGGGTAAACCTCATGATATATGCTTTTTAGCATAATGAAATAAATTTTAAAAATATTGATAGATTCATTTTTTAAAGATTTTTATTTATTTATTCAAGAGAGACACACACACAGAGAGGCAGAGACGCAGGCAGAGAGAGAAGCAGGCTCCATGCAGGGAGCCTGATGCGGGACTGGATCCCCGGTCTCCAGGATCACGCCCTCAGCTGAAGGCAGGCACTAAACCGATTAGCCACCCAGGAATCCCAAAACATTCATTGCTAAAGACCAAATCACTATCTATGGCTCTCCTCACCCCCAAACTGAGTATCATAACATCCAGAGGTTGCATTCTGCATTTTAAAATAAAATAAGCATGAGTTTTCTATTTACATGTGGCTTTGGCCATCTAATTGGTTGTATTTACTCTACAGAAACATACAGTTTAATAACCATTACCTTGATAGCCCATCTCTTGTGGTGCGGTTTCATTATACCTCTGTGGTTTTCTAGACTTTTCTCAGGTTTATGATCCAAACATCCTTTCTTCCATAGCTCTTCAGTCAAGGATGAAATTTTCATTATTTCCAGGGAGGGAGAGGCTTGGCAGCAACTGAGACTTACGTTGTTTATTATGTTTTTAATGTTATTACTGTTATTAGTAGTAAACATTGATTAAATGTCTCTTGTGCAGTAAATGAGGTGGGTTATTGAAAACTGACATCCTTTGACGGGAAGCTGCCCTCCTTTAAAAATATGATAAACCCCTCTGCCTAAAGAAAATACAGTGCTACTTACATTTGCTTCATGGAACTATAAAACTCAAGACTTGGAAGAAAGTTAGTTGTCAGCTAATCCAAAGTTCCCGGGTGGGTTCAAGTTCCAGTACAACATCCCTTTGCTACAACAGTTCCTGAGCCTTTCCAGGAAGTAAGATCCATTATTAGATAGCTCTAAATGTTATAGAGTCCTTTCTTTTCTTGAGATAAAACCTAGGATAATTCATCTAAGACAAGGTTATGGTCAAGATAACCTCTGAATATTAGGGCCATTATTTTGAACACAAGACAGGAATTATTTTTATCTGCTTCTCCCTGCACAGAGGGAAAATGTCCAGTAATGAGGTTATCAATAGATTGCTGTGAGGCCATTCAGCATAAGGCATATGGAAGGCCTACGAGATATCTTTGTGATGGTCATTCTGTAGTCTATAGCTGGTGTTTCTTTCTTGGCCAGGATGGGAGGGAAGAGAAAACTAAGTATGGTAAGAGTGACTATCTTTCCTTTGGGTAAACTCCTAACTTATCACTATGCTTTTACATAGTGTCAGGTTCATCGCGGGGATATCCAAGTGTGTGCACCTAGGATTTAAAAAGATTAACGCACATTGATTAGAATGTGAAATCTCAAGAAAAGAACTATCAGTATTTTGTTATTTGTTTTCTAGGCCTGATGTAAGAAAATACCCAAAATTGGGTAGCTTAAACAATAGATATTTATTGCCTCATAATTCTGGAGGCTAGAAATCTAAAGTCAAAACTGTGTGGCAAGATTGGCTCCTATGGAGGGCTGTGATGAAGAATCTGTTCCAAGCCTGGCTTCTAGCTTCTGGTGGTTTGCTGGTATTTTTGGCATTCTTTGCATTATAGATCAGTCACCAAAATCTCTGTGTTCAAATTCATGTAGTGTTTTCCCTTTCTGTCATATTGGATTAAGAATTTATCCTACTCCAGTATGAATTCATTAACTAATTACATCTACATCAAAACTATTTTTTAAAAATTTCACATTCTGACATAGTGAAGGGATTAAGACTACCATATGACTTTTTGGAGGACACAATTCACCTATAACAAGTATGTAAGTAACATGTTGAATATTAAAAAAAAAAAAACTAATCCATGAACCATGGGAATCCCTAAAAACCTAAGTGGATGGTAAAGAATTCCAAATAAAATCACAATTATAAGCAAAATCCCAAATAAATATAGTTGCATAACCATACAGTTAATTGGATGAGTGCTGGGATTAAGCTTTCCTTTATAATGATTTTGCATTCTCAGATGTAAGACAGCCCTCCTTGCTGCTTTAACTTTAATCTGTGCAGGATCTATGCAAAAGAACGACTTTTTTTTGTTGTTCTTTTGTTTTGTTTTATTTTGTTTTTACAGAGCTCAGCTTCAATGATATAAATAAAGGAAAAAGAGGTGCAGATAATCAGAACAACAAATAATCAAAGAAAAACAAAATGTCATTTTTAATAAAATGGCAACAGATTTATCTTCCAGGATATGGCTTGCTTAGCTTGTTTTTGTGTTACAGGAATTTTCCATAGGCGGTATATGGAGGTGGAAAATGTAGAGTTATGCCTTTTACTCTCTATGTAATTTGGATCTTGCTATTTTACCTTTAAATTTATAATCTACAGATGGAACATTTACATATGGAAAGTGAAAAGAATAAATTCACTCATAATGTAGTGTGGTATCCATAGATTTTGCTCCTGGAATATTAGTATTATTTTTGTTTTCTCTCCTCCAGATTTTACTCCCACTCTCCTCACTAAGAATATGATTGACCATGGCCCCACCATACATTGGTTTTGGGCAAGGGGTGAAAATTATTTGTAGAGGTACATTTGTTGAAGAAAATGTGCAAATGGGGAAGCCTGGGTGGCTCAGGGGTTTAGTGCCTGCCTTTGGCCCAAGGCATGATCCTGGGAGTCCCTGGATCAAGCCCCACACTGGGCTCCCTGCAAGGAGCCTGCTTCTCCCTCTGCCTGTTTCTCTGCCTCTCTCTCTTTCTCTGTGTCTCTCATGAATAAATAAAATCTTAAAAAAAAAAAGTTTTGTTTGCAAATGCAGTTACAAGCACTACATTCAGGGGTCTGAGAACATTTATTTTCACTTGGTATTCAGACTTAACTACTAAGCATAGCAAGTGTAGGTCCACAGACACATACCTCCAGTTTTTAAATTCCACAGCTGGGAAAACAGAAGTTTTGTGTTTTTTGTTTTTGTTTTTGTTTTTGTTTTTCATAAACTCTGATAGCAAAATCTAACCTCACGTGAATCAATCTGGTTGTAAAACCTGAGGTCATTCCCACTCCGTATGAATGTTACCATAGAAATGTTAACATTCTGATTATTGGCCTCTCGGAGAGGTTTAAGGTAGATGTACTGTATTACTTTTCCAAACTCCAAAATTCTGAATTCCTAAGCAAATCTGGCCCCAAAGATTTCCATTTAGGAATCGTGGATGTACGTTTCCTCTCTTATTTTCTAGAGAAAATTCTATAACTTGGTAAATGTCACAGAGGTATTCAGTACTGTGTGATTTTCTTTGTGTATTTTTGTTCTTATTCTGTAGGTATGAAGCCAACATCATCATTCATCCATTTTGTGAGACACATTCTGAAAGACTGGAACTGTATTTCCTATAAGAGGATTTACAGGATGGTAATTAACTGGGAAGTGACTCTCCACCCATATGCTTACATGGTAAGTCAGAAGGTCTACCAGTAATGCTGGTAATGATTTCAGTAGGGTTGCTCTTCATTGTTGTTGGTGATGGCTACGGGTATTGTTATCACGTGGGTTGCTGGAGTAATTCATTCGTGACAGACAAAATAATTTATTAAACACCAGTGTCTTAGAGCTTGAAGACATAATTCATTCTGCCATGGTGATGCATAGGTACGGGAGGCTGGGATGCACAGGGTCAGATGAGATTTTGGCTTTTAAGATTGAAAAGTTCTATATTAGATAAAGCAGGTCTCCCGGGAGACAGTTTCATTATATCCCCAATGTTAGCAACATTTCTCTGATAGACAAAATTTTCATTTTCCTTGTTTCATTCCATTGGTCCCAGCTATATCCTTTTGCACTGCTCGAAATAATTCAATATTTTAGCTCTTAGTAAAGGGCTCCTTTCACTTCCATTTCCTACTCCCACATTATCCAATAAAACCTTCGGCTTAAATTTGCTATTCTTTAATATCCTTTAATTTTATTCTCTGGACCTCAGTCTATGATTCATCTACCTTTTACTACCCTGAGTTTCCCTAGCAGTTATGGTCAGAGCTACTTAATGAGAATAATAATACATTTTTATACAATAGTAGAATCAAATGCAGCAATTCATATCTTTTTTGCTAAAAGTTCCATGGTGATACAGGCTTTTTTTTTTCCTCTGCCAAATGCCAGTTGCTTTCCAATTGCTATTAGGACAAATAAAACCTAAAAAAAATGATGATTTTATGATAATTAAAAGCCAAAAAGTAGCTGGACTTTTTTCCCATTTAACAGTTGCAAGCACCAAACTGACTTTCTCTTCTGTAATTAGCTGAGAATTGACATTTTGTTATTTTCTTTGTTTTCCTCGCTTGATTTTTAAATGACTATTTTTATCAACTTACATATCCTCAATATCTTATTTAGAAAATTTCAAACTCAATCTCCTTTGACTGTTATGTTTTTTTCTTCTTCTTCTCCATTTCCATTTGTTTTAATGGTGCTAAAGGAAGTTTATTAAAAACTCCCCTCCATCCATTATTTTTTGTACCTTGTGCTTAGCAAAATGACTTGCAAGATAGGAGAGTGAATGTTACATGAATTCTATTCCAAGCAAAATTTGCACTATTGTGAGGAAAACATATATAAAACATTAAAAAGGCTAGCATGCCTTCATGCAGGGGTGAGTGTGTGTGGGTGAGAAGGGACCATGAGGTATCAATAGTGAAGAGTGAGCTAGTACAGACATCCAAATACATATCATGCTGATGTCACTTTAAATTTTCTTACTTGCAACACAATTAAGATTCAAGCCAATTCTGGGATATATCATAAATGAAAGGTGACCACAAAATGTTTTCCACTTCTCCCCTCCAAACATGGAGACCACTTTGGAGGCACTTGATTTTGAGCTGGCCTCGTACCTTGCTTTGACTAATAGAATGTGGTGAAGTGGAGTTGTAGTTCTGAACCTAACCCTCAGAAAGCCTATGAAACTTCAATTCTCATCTTCTGGAAACACTGAAGCTACCATGTGAAGAATCCCAGGCTAGCCATCTTGAGGATGAGACCATATTGCAAAAAGGGTTCTACAAAAAACCAGCAACATCCATCAAGACTATGGCGGTCAACTTGGCCTACAGAGTCCCAGAGAGGCTGTCAGATGCCAGTGGCTACGTAAGTGACCCCAGACAAATCCAGCAGAATACCCCAGCTGAACTCAGGCTCACGGGCAAATGAATTTATTGTTATTCAATAAATTCTACCGGTATTGTTATACTGGTAGACAAGGCAAGGGGCGTTTGGTCGGTTGGAGGAAATACTTTTAACTGTTTTCTATGATGATACAGTGTTTATGTTTTCTCTGGCAGTACACAGTAGGCCTACTGTAATGTCAGATGCACCACAATCACAATCAAGCAGTTGTGTGACAACGAAGCTCTTTGTAGAGTCTGCAGGCGATAGTTTGTGTCTCAAATGTTTGACCTTTTAATTTAAAATGATTGCACCTGCTACTTGGAGAACAAAAAACAAAAACAGATGCTGATGATACACATTTTGCATTTCTTTAAATTCAGATTATTTGCATCAGAATAACATATGTACAGAAACATTTCTCACCCCTCCCTGCTACTGATTTCCACTTCTTGGAGCCAATCACTTTGAAATCTTTTCTCTCTTCCTTGGCTATTTACTTGCACATCTTCATGTCACATGCTTACAAAGAATACATTTAGATTTGCAATTTCGGATATTAAGTCCAGATTTCCTACTGTGGGCGGGGAGGATTTAGCACTTCCAAGTACATCATGACTTTCACCACACCTACTTCCCCTCCTCTTTTTCCCCAATATATTAACTTTTTGTTTAATTAATATCCAGCATTAAATTATGATTATGCCTTAAATATTTTTCAAGGTAAAACTATGCAATGTGCACTTTTTAAGCCTGTGATCCTTTTTTATTTTCTCTCAAGTTAATAATTGCTTCTATTGTTCATTTTCTTAGTCTTCAATGTCTCCAGTGCTAATGTATGATCAAACTCGCCTCTGCATGTGTAAAACTTACCACAAAATGATAAACCACATCTGGGAATCAACAAACTTAATATTTTTCCTTGCAGAAAAAAAAAAAAAAAAGAAACTTTAACTTCTGTTTCCCTGTTCGGTATGGACCTGGGGCTGCAGGGACAACAGATAGCCTAGACTTTGAACTTACCTTAACCACAATCCTGAGAATTCCTTTTCCTCTCTGCCACATTGGACTCATTTTGCCTAGATCCCACGTCTTTTTCTATTTCTTGGATAAATGCCCCATTTTGTTGAGCCCATTCTCCAGTAAGTTCATCATCCCAAAGGATGAATATAAACCGAATCACCTTGATGTAGAAATCCAGAAGTTCCATGCACCCTGAACTCTGGGTGGATGGGGATGCCTAGGGGATGAGCAGCTCTATCAGCAGCTGTGACATTCAAGGAAATCATCTGAGACATTGTCTGGGATTATTTTAAATCTCTGCTCATGGTTGTTGCTTTTTACTGGGATGGTATTATGGAATACAGGTAATTTTCCCTTCAAATTTTGAAAACATTGCTTCAAAGTGATTCAACTTGTTGATATTTTCTGAGCTGAAAACCTAATTTTTTTTTTTTTCCTGCAAACATTTAGAAATTTTTATCCCCAGTTTCTGAAGATTTCTAGTGCTGGGATCTGGCATGGGTTACCTTTTATTTTACTTTTATTGAGCTTACTGCAGGCCCTTTCTCTTTCCATATCTATGTTCTTTTGAATATGGAAAATTGAATTTATTTGTTTGATGTGTAATTTTTCCTCTTAATTTTCCAAACCCCTTTTTTTAGTACCATTCTTATTCACATTCTGGGTTTATTCTCTAATTTGCATGTCTTTGTCCTTAAATTTATATCTATTTTTATATCTCCTAAATCATTCTTTACAGGGCTTTTTAAACTTATTTTCCCAATGTCTATTGTACTTTTTAAAATTTCTGCTGACCTATTTTTAATTTCTAAGAGCTTATTCTTGTTATATTAATATTCTCTTAAAAAACATTTTGTTGTTCAGTTGATGAGATATTTTTGTTTCTTTCAGAATATTAATTATGGTATTTTTATATATTTTTCTGCTAGGCATTATCTCTGTTTTTTTTTTTTTTAATTCTTATATTTTGTAGGCTTGGATTGTTTTCTTTCTTTTTAGAAACTTTTCATGAGCACCTCATAATCCTTGGCCAGCTTTCCTTTCTAAAGAGGGGTCTCAAAAAAAAAGAAAAGATAGATATGTATGAACCTGGTATGTTAATTGGTAGGAAAATAAGAGCGCAAATATGTGACTATTTTTTTAATGGAGTCTGTCCGTATGTCTATATCTATAGGTCTTTTACAAATCTCCATCCATTTGAGTTTTGAGTGTGGATTGCAAGTTTATCTCTATTTTGTAGAGCCTTGGATTTCAGTTTTGAACTGTATTCTAACCATTTCTTTATCTATTATTCAACTTGCACATTTTATTGATGTGACCAAATGACCAAATTATCCTCTCATTCATTCTATTTATGCTTGTGGGCATATGCTTTTATTTAAAAAAATCATTTTTAATAGAAGTTCTGGGAAAGATTGGGGGTTCAAAAATATGCTCAATCTACATATTTTATCAGACATGTTTTGATACTTTTATTTTTGCTCAGATGTGTATTTTTAAAAATGCTATCACCAGGCAGTACTTCAAATGGTATAGAATTGAAAAATTACAAATTAGAAAATGTAGCATTTTCACTCCTGAAAGTGAGTTTCTTCTCCTTTCAATATTCTTCTAGTTCAGAATTTTCCCATCTCTTCCTTCTTATTTACTCATATTTTTGTATAAAAGTTAGAGTAATCTTGCTATTTTATAAAAATAAATTTTGTTGGATATCTCTGTTTGGATTTGTTTAAACAAGATTTAATGGGTAACCTATATGTGAACCATCCTATACACCATGGTTTATCTTAGCATTTGTTTGAGTTTTTCTTTGCTTATTCTAACAGCATTATGAATTTTTCTTCATATACATGCTGCATATTTCTTCCTAAATTTATCACCAGCTATTTTATTATCTCTGATTCTATTATAGGAGCATTTTAATTTCTCTCAGTCATTCTTGCCTAATCATCACATCTAACTTTTTCTATGTATTAACTTTGTTTTAATCCACCTTCTAAATTACATTATCATATATATTGTTTTGTCACAAATTATATGTATTGTATTGTTGTTCTCTGATTGCTAATTTTCCAAACAATTTCTTAACTTAACTCTTTGATCAAACTAAATTAATATTAAGAAAGTTAGGATAGTTGGAAGGCCTGACTTTAGGGACATTAAATTTCTTGATAGAATGTTATAAAACAGTTAACATATAAACAGATACATACTGGATATAAATCCACTTCCTCTTATTATTTCACATACCCTTTATTCTTTCAAGTGTGTTGATGTGAGGTTTTTTTCCATTATTTTTTTTTTATTTTTCTCAGAATTTTTTCCATTAATGATTCCAAAACACTTCCTCCATGTTTCTTGAGAGAAGGATTATATTTTCTGATTTTTTTTTATCTTCATGCTTACTTCTCCACATTGAGTTCTATGCAAAACTCAATCATTCATGTGATAAAGAGTATACTTTTTCAGTTAGGTGTTTGGATTAGATGAATATTATAATGATTATGATTTGTTATTCTGCATATATTTTTTTCTTTTTCTATCCTGGTTCTTATATTGGTCAGCACTTAGTTATGTTAACTTCCTCCTAAAGAATCATGGGTAAAGGTTATCATTAGAAAGATACTAAAAGTGAACACATGTTGTGCCAGAGAGGAAACTGTGAGAAATCAATTGGAAAACTTCATATTCTGAACATAATTGATCTTAGTTGATAAAGAAGTTCCCTATGAAAATCACAATTATCCTTGATAAGGTACATAAGGAAGGGAATGCTTGTCTTTTGTCATTGATGCATCATCACCACCTAGAATAAGTCTCTGGGACCCAACAGGAACTCAAGAGATACTACTTGTGATTGAGTTCGTTTTCCAAATATTGGATTGTGATCATGCTGCTCCTTATAATAGTTATAATAATTGATGCGGCTGGGTTGGAAACTTGTGAAATTATTGTAAAGGCCAGGGCTATGGGTTGGATGAATAGGCTGATAGTTTCGATAATTACAAGTATTGGATGAGGGGGAGAGGTGTTCCTTGGGGCAGCAAATGTGCTAGAGATGCTTTAGTCTTGTATCAGAAACCAGTAATAACAGTTCCTGCTCATACGGGGGTGGCTATTCCTAGGTTTATAGATAAAGGTGTAGTAGGAGTAAGTGAATGTGGTAATAATCTGAGTAGGTTAGTTGTGCCAATGAATAGGATGAGTATAGTATAAGAGCTCAAGTTCATCCTTTTTGATAATGGATAGCTAATGTTTGTTTTGATGTTAGTTGAATTAATCATTGGTAAATGGAGATAAGACAATTGTTGATTAGACAGTTAGGTGAGGGAAATAGGATACTTGAAAGTATAATAATTACAATTACAATAGGGAGTCCTCTTATTGTTGGGGTAGTGAAAGAGGCAAATAAATTTTAGTTCATTTGTTTTCTCAAGGTGTAGACTGTTCTGTTGATTTTATTGATTTTAATTCTGGATTTTCTGGATAATAGTGTTTTGAAATTTTTAGTTGAAATATAATGAATAGGGTTAAAATTATTGAGAGACTTGTGATAAGTCAAGTTGATGTAACTAATTGTGGCATTTCATTGAGGAGAGGCTTAAACTCTCAGTCTTTAACTTAAAGGGTTAATGCCTTGTAGCTTCTCAGTGATTTTATAGCATTAAGGCAGTTCAAGTTTCAAAATATGAAAGTGGAACTATTTCAATAACAATAAGTATAAAACTGTAGTGGGATTCACAGATTTCAGAGCATTGACCATAATATAGTCCTGGTTGTATGGCCATTAAAGTAGTTTGGTTTAGTCGTGCTGGTATTGCATCAGCTTTTAATCCTAATGATGGTACAGCTCATGAATGTAATATGTCTTCTGATGAAATCAATATTCAGATTGTTATTTCTATTGGGAGAACAACTCGGTTATTGACTTCTAGTAATTGTAGTTCCCCTGGTGTTAGTTCTTGTGTAGGAATTATGTAGAAGTCAAAATTTATGTCTTCATATTAAGTATATATTCATAGCTTCAGTATCATTGGTATCCTATTGTTTTTACAGTTAATGATGGATTGTTGATTTCGTCCATCATATAAAGAATTCCTAGTGAAGGCAATGCAATTAAGATTAAAATAATAGCTGGTAGAATAATTCATACTGTTTCCACTTCTCGTGTTTGTATGGGTTAATTTAGTAGTCAGTATTAATGAAATGATATGAAGAACTAAAGAGCTAATTAGGAATACAATTATTAGTGTATGATCATGAAAATGTAGTCATTCTTCTATAATAGGGGAAATTGCGTCTTGGAGTCCGAGTTGAAAAGGATATGTCCTAGAAATATAAAGGATTTTCACCTATAATTTGACTTTGACAAAGTCATGTAATGTTTTTACTAATACCTCTTTATTGAGAAAGACATAATGGTTATAGAATTGTCTTGAAACCAGTTTTAGAGGGTTCAATTCCTTCCTTTCTTATTTCTGAATTACATATTTAGGTTCCTCAAATGTATGATAAGGGTGGAGGGACATCCATGTATCATTCGATATTAGCTGTGGTGAGTTCTATTATTGCTACTTCTCGTTTAGATGTGAAGGCTTCTCAGATTATAAAGATGATTAATATGACTGATGAAAGTGAAATGAATGAGGCTATGGAGTATACTCTATTCATGTTGTATAAGCATCTGGATAGTCAGAATAATGACAAGGCATTCCGGATAACCCAAGAAAATGTTGGGGGAAGAAAGTTATATTAACCTCAACAAATATAATTGTGAAATGGATTTTTGCTCAGGTATAATTAAGAGTATATCCTGAAAATAGTGGAAATCAATGAGCAAGTCTGCCCATAATAACGAATACTGCCCCTATTAAGAGTATGTAATGAAAATGGGCTACCACGTAGTATGTCTCATGGAGTACAACATCCAGGGACAAACTGGCTAAAATGATACCTGTTAACCCACCTACTGTGAATAGGAAAATAAAACCTAAGGCTCATAGTATAGCAGGGGATCATTTAATGTTTCCATTTAATGTGGAGGGTTGCTAGTCAGCTGAATACTTTGACTCCCATTGGAATAGCAATAATTATAGAGGTGGATGTGAAATATGCTCGTGTGTCATCTGTTCCTACAGTGAATGTCATGTGCTCATACGGTAAAGCCGAAGAATCCAATGGACATTATTGCTCAAACTATTCCCAAGTATCCAAAAGATTCTTTTTTTTTTTCCCTGAATAATATATAACAATATGATAAATTATTCCAAAACCATGTAGGATTAAGATATAAACTTCGGGGTGCCCAAGGAATCAGAATACATGTCGGTATAAAATAAGATCTCCTCCTCCAGCAGGATCAAAGAATGTGGTCTTTAGATTTCAGTCTGTTAAAAGTATAGCGATTCCAGCAGCTAATACGGGTAGTGATAATAATAGCAAAACTGCTGTAATTAGTACAGATCATATGAACAGAGGGGTATGATAATGGGATATGGCTGGAGGTTTTATGTTGATGATAGTAGTAATGAAATTAATAGCACCGAGAATGGAGGAGACACCTGCTAGATGTAGAGAGAAAATTGTTAAGTCTACTGATGCTCCTGTGTGGGCTAGATTGCCAGCTAGTGGGGGGTATACTGTCATCCAGTCCCTGCACCTGCTTCCACTATAGAGGATGCAAGTAGTAAAAGGAAGGATAGGGGAAGAAGTCAAAAGCTTATGTTATTTATTTGAGGGAATGCTATGTCTGGAGCACCAATTATTAGTGGTACTCATCAGTTTCCAAAGCCACCAATTATGATTGATAACTATAAAGAAAATTATTACAAATGCATGGGCAGTTACAATTACATTGTAGATTTAGTCGTCTCCTAATAGGGCACCAGGTTGACCTAGTCAGCTTGAATTAGAAGACTAAGGTCAGTGCCTACTATACTCGCTCATGCACCAAATAGTAGATAAAGAGTACCAGTATCTTTGTGGTTAATGGAAAACAGTCATCGGTTGATGAACATAGGTAAAATGAGTGATAAAAGCATTAGACTCTAACTCTAAAAATAGAGGTTTAAGTCCTCTTTTTGCCAAGCTCTGTGGTGAAATATCATATTGAATTGCAAATTCAAAGAAGCAGTTTAAATTCTACTGGGGCTTCTCCCGCCTTTTTTTTTTTTTTTTTTTTCCTACATGGCGGGAGAAGTAGATGGAAGCCAGCAGTTGTTAGGGTATTTAGATGTTAACTAAAATCTCATGGGGTTGAAGCCGACCAATCTACTAAGGACTTAGCTTAATTAAAGTGTTTGATTTGCATTCAATCGAAATAGGATAGATTCTTGCAGTCCTTAGTATTATTTTCAGGAGTTAAGTAGATAATACTTGCTTAGGACTTTGAAGGCCCTTGGTCTAGTCTTAACCTAAACTCCTAGTCTAAGATAGATAATATAGGGGTGAGTGGCAGTAGTATAGTGAAAATAATGATTAGTGGAGGTAGGACAATTATTCATTTTAGATTTTTGAATTACCATTTTATTTGTATATTATTTATTGAGGGAAATATAGTGAGTGCTGTGCTGTTGTAAATCGTATGTAGAAGTATAAATTAAGTAGGGCTGTGATAGCTATTAGTGTGGGTATAATAATTATATTTGTTATTTCTTGAATGATTATTCATTTAGGGGTGAAGCCTGATAGTGGTGGGGGGCCTCCTAATGACAATATTAGGATTAGGATTATGGAAGTGATAAGGAGTAGTTTATTTCAGTGTGTGGGAGAAGGATAGTGTTGTGGATGAGTTGAATATGAATAGCATAAATGTTAAGAGTGTTATTAGGTTTTAAATAGTTAGATTTAGGATT
The DNA here is from genome assembly GCF_048164855.1 of Canis lupus baileyi. Classification (NCBI taxonomy): domain Eukaryota; kingdom Metazoa; phylum Chordata; class Mammalia; order Carnivora; family Canidae; genus Canis; species Canis lupus. The sequence goes on from NC_132846.1 coordinate 59,115,885, forward strand.
GTTGTTGTTGGGTTGTAGATTGTGATAGTGGCCATTCATTCTATGTGAGCGATAGATGAGTATGCTAGATTTTTTCATAGTTGGGTTTGGTTTAGTCCTCTTCATCCTCCTACTAGTACAGATATGAGGGCTATTGATATTAAAAGGTTGGTATTGATGGATGATGAAATCTGATACAAGACATATAACGGTGCGATTCTTTGTCATGTTAGTAGAATTATACCTGATGTGAGTGAGATTCCTTGTGTTACTTCAGGAATTCAAAAGTGGAATGGAGATAGGCCTAGTTTTATTGTTAAGGCAATAGTTATTATAATTGATGAAGTTTGGAGATGCATTTACTATTAAATGTGTGCTGTAGGAAAATCAAAACCATGAGTCCAACAGAAAGGGAAATTCAGAAAAACATGGATAAATTAAGTATGTTCATCATCAGCCTTTAGGTTTATTTGTTATTCGAGAAACACCATCTTACACAGGCAGCTGAAGCAGGCAGTACCTACTTAGGAGAGTCAGAAAGTAGAGTGAGGTGGTAAGGAGATAAGGAGATCAGAAGCAGGAGATCATAATTTCCAGGTCAAATGTTCTTATAAGTACTGTCCCAGTCATCATACTGGGCCAGCATATGTGTAGAACATCCCCACAAAATACCTTAAAGTCGCTGAGAAAAATGATTATTATTAATATATTATAAAAGTGCGCAGCCCTAAAAAAAAAAAAAAAAAAAAAAAAAGTGGGCAGCCAGGGTGGCTAAGCGGTTTAGCACCGCCTTCAGCCCAGGGTGTGATCCTGGAGACCCAGGATCAAGTCCCACATCAGTCTGCTTCTCCCTCTGCCTGTGTCTCTGCCTCTCTCTCTGTGTCTCTCATGAATAAATAAATAAAATCTTTAATATATATATATATATAAAATGAAAGTAATTGTTATTTTTATAATCACCATTGTTGAGCATTTAAAGTATGACAGTGTCCTAATCACTTTACATAACCTTTACAAAACCCCTTGTGAATTGTTATTCCCATTTTAATAGAAGAGAAACCTGAGACAAAGAGTATGTAACTGGCTTGAGGTCACAGAGCAAGTAAATAGCAGAGCCATGACCCAAAGCCCAGGCTTTCTGATCATTATTATACTCATGCTCTTCAGCAGTAAGGAATTCTGCACCATAAAATTAAATGTCTGGTGAACAAACTGATGGTTTTCAGAGGGGATGGGGGTGGGCATATGGATGAAATAGGTGATGGAAACTAAGGAGGGCACTTACATACCGTGATGAAACCTGGTGATGTATGAAATTGTTGAATCCCTATAATATACTCCTGAACTAATACTGGATGTTAACTTACTGGAATTAAAATAAAAAGTTAAAAAAAATAAATTTCTGATATTTTAACTTTTTTCCCTCAAGGTTTTCACAACTCAGAATAGTTTAACTTCACCTTGAATTTCAAATTTTTCCCATACATTGAAAATTAAACTTTCCTGTTTCTCAAGTTCTATCCTTCTTACAAAAGAACCCCATGGAGTTTTGGATCAAACTGATGCTGGGCAGATGTTTTCGAAAAGTTTTAGAACTATTGGAATTGATCAGTCATCCCCAGAAGTTTTAACTCCGGGATGCAGAGGAATCTCAAATCAAACAACTTAGATCTCTATAAATAATGGAATGGTGGGTGTATTGTGGTATGGGGAAAGTTATCAGAACCGTACAGTGATTTCTGAGAAGAGGAGTTACTTAATCTGAGAAAGAGCAGAAGCCTTTAAATGCTCTGTGCTCTAGTCAAGATCCCCGCATTGCCTTCATTATTTATGAATGACTTAATATTTTTGTACTTTTTATAAACTATCACTCTTCTGAGTATCTTTGAATTATTTTATTATCTCTGTATAAGTATATATTATTATTGATCAAATTTCTTTTTGTTTCCTGTTAAAGAAACTTAAAAATATTCCACATTATGCCCTTCACTCCACAAACATCTGCTTATTACTAAGTATCCTGGGTTTTCATGATGAAAGAAAAACCTGCATGCAGATGACTTCTTTGATAGGCTCTGGACTGTGGTACTGCTTTCTGTTTAAGGGAAAGAAAATACTATAGCCGTTGTGATTTTCTAATATTACTGATGCCTAGAAAGTGTTAATTTGCAATTAGTCAAGTAAGCACTATATCTGGAACATTGAACACTCCTGTTTGGTAGTTTGACAATCTGTCTGTTGAAAAGGGAAGACAGTCTTTTGAGAAAACTATTTGTAGTCACTGGTAACATTGATTATCTACGTTTGTCAGTGCCTGGAAAAAGGGAAATCATTGTGAATGACTCAGATTGCATATAAATATGTTGATAAATATGCTTGACAATGTTGAAATATATTATTTCCCTGTACTTGAAAGAAAATTATCTGCCAACCCAAGAAAGAGGATAAATGACATATACAACACAAGCTAGTTCTTTATCTTTTTTATTCCCATTCAAAGTTAACATTTTTACTTCTCTGCAAGACAGCCTATCTGTGCATGTTCATAGCAGTCTTCAGCCTCCCTGACATTCCCAAATGGCTCTGAAAATTGCTGTGAAAAAGAGATTTGCCTGTTTCCTGAGCACCAGAATGACTCAGAAGCTGAGTACATGTGGGAACAGTTGAGTTTCTGGATTCTCTGAGTAGTTTCCCATTTCTGATAAGTTATTCTCTTTATACATGCATGAAATTCTCTCCCAGATAACAATCCATGCAGGGAGGAAAAGAAGAAAAGGACAATTTGGACCTATAGTGATATTCTTCTAGCAGTATTCGATGCACCCAGACCTTGGAAAAGGGCTGAAACTGCATTTGTTTGTCGCGAATGTGAATTATTGTCTTTCTATTTCAAGTCGTTCACATCTTTTGATAACAGAGTGGACAATATGTACTCAGAGTATTTATCACTGCACTTAACCCGCTCTGAAAGAAAACTCTAATACCCTTAGGGAGAGCTTCCATTACCAAGCTATCCAATATTCATCTTGCCCTAAGTGCAACCTCTAAAGATAAAGCCCTATTTAAATAATCAATGTTTCTAATCATCCCGCCCAGCAATGACTGGAAATGACTCCAAAGAAAAGAGGAGTAGGATAATCAACTTTGAAAGAAAGTCCTTTTTATCTTAAATTTGAAAATATTTTTTCATCCTATCATTTATGTTTGCCAGTACATATTGTAAGCATATATATTCATCAGCACACACTACTCATTCAATTGTAAATCGAATCAAATCCCTCTATGTGGGATTGGTATTTATACAGCAAAAAAGGGAAAAGACAAGTAAATTAAAGAGCACTGAATTATAAAAGGCAATTTATAATGTAGGTTAATATCCGTGATTATTTTATTAATCAAGTCAATTTTGCATTGAAAGAAGAGTTTTTTTTTTTTTTTTTTTTTTTTTTTTGAAAGAAGAGTTTTGAGTGTGTTCTCATTGTTGGACACAGGTCAAAGAGTGAAAATTGACTCATGGTGTTAGAAAGTTTAAGATGAAAAAGAATTTGGGAAGTGAACTAGTTATCCTGACATTGAAAGAAAACCAACAAGTCTGATTTCACAGTGAAATAAACAATGTTGGGGGCCTGGAAGAGCTCCATTTTTTGACAAAACGTGAATTACCTTAGTTTGTTATTCTTTATTGATCAAGAAACTTGGCAGTAATGGCATTCTGCTTCATCATGGTACTGTGTAGAGAAAACCACAGCCAGAGCAACAACAATCAGAGGAATAATTCATGATTATAATAATTCCAATCTTTTCATGACACGTTGCCCTCTATTCTTTGAATTGATACTTATACAAACTGTGTGGTTTGGCAAGAGAAAATAAAGACGTAGCAATGGTCTTTTAGTGCTTCATAAAAAGTCTGTTTTTCCTTAGTTACGTGGATATATGTGATGTTTGCATTGAACTAGTGTCTCTCCAGAACGTATCGGAATCATATGCAGCAAATACTGGTAAATCTGAATCTGTGTCCACTTGGATTCTATTTCACCATATCATACTGGTATGGCTTGTACATCCTGAAATGCTTTGTCAATGTGTAGTCTGGGTTTACATATTAGTATGATGGGCCCCAAGGTGACCTTCAAAATCCTAGTTACCTTTCAAATAAAACTAATGTCTTCTCCTTGCTGGGGTTTTAGTCACTCATGAGGCTTCTTTCAACTCAAGGTCACTTCCTTTTCTAATTTAATTGTGGGAGGATAGATAAAGAACATATTCCCTGAGGCATGTGGGAAGTCTAATTGTATTTCTGTAGCTTAGTTTCTCATGAAAGGTGCGACTTTTTTTTTTCAGAAAATAATGAAGTTAAGTAAAACACAAGATACATTTGGGATAACTAGTCCTGATCATTAAAACTCTTTTATCAAGTGATTTTCAGTATAATTGTATATATATTTTCTTGTTCATCCATGGTATGTATGATTATTTATACTCTTTCAAGAAGAAGGGACGCATATTCTGAAGGTGTTACATCATAGATTTATCCGGGTAAAATATTTCAGATTGTCAGTTTTTCAGTTGAATTGAATTTCTGTTTAGGGTAACCTCAGGAAAGATGTTAGCTAGAGCTGGACATTGGAGACGGTGATGGGCAGGGCACCCACAGAGTGGTAGGTCTTTATTTGCTTTGAATATGACAGGAAGGAAAGAGAGTCATCAAGAGCCAAGTAGAGGAAATTATGTTACTTGTATCAATTGAACAGCCCTATCTAGGGTCAATCTATGAGCTGATCATCATAACAGTCCTTTATTTCCATGTTAGACACTTTGGCATAATAAGAGAGACAAGAGAATGTGGAACTATGTGGCCTGTGAACTTCATGTACAATTTTCTCTCATTCTTGGATTGACAAACGGTTATAGGGATGTATTAGTCTGGGTTCTCCAAAGAAATAGAATCAATTGGACAATTCAATTGGTTCCATGTGGTTATACAAGCTGAGAAGTCTCAAGATGTGCAGAGTTAGGAAAGCTGGAGACCCAGGAGAGGTGATGTTATAGTTCCCGTCTGTGCCTGTGGGCAGATCAATGTCCCAGCTGGAAGACAGTCAACTGGAGAGCGGGTTCTCCCCTACTCTGCCTTTTGTTCTATACAGGTTTTCAACAATGCCTCAGTTTATTTGGGTTGCTATAATAAACTACTGTAGATGGGGTAGCCTATAAGCAACAGAAATTTATTTCTCAGAGTTCTGGACATTTTGAAGTACAAGATCAAAGCTTCTGTAGACTTGATGTTTGATGACAGCCTTATTCATGGTTGGTTCATAATTGGCTGCTTTTAATTGTGTCCTTAAATGGCAGCAGGGCAAGGGAGCTCTCAGAGATCTGTATAAAGGTACTCATCCCAAGGGCCCATCTGAAGATATCAAATAGGTTTCAGCATAATAATTGGACTAAGGGAGCACAAACATTCAGTCTATAGCAAATGGATAGATGGTGCCTGCCCACACTGGGGAGGGCATTCTGCTTTGCTCAGTTTTTGGCTTCAAATAATAATTTCATTCATAAGCACACTCACAGACATATCCAGTATGATGTTTAGCCAAATATCTGGACAATCTGTGGGTCAGTCAAGTTGACACCTAAAGGCCATCATGAGGGGTGGGGGAGTGTGCAGTGAGTAACTACGGTTAGGCTTAAGATCTTTTATTTATTTTTTTAAAAGACGTTACTTATTTATTCATGTATTTATTTATTAATGAGAGACACAGAGAGATGGAGAAACATAGGCAGAGGGAGAAGCAGGCTCCCCATGGGATGCCTGATGTGGAACTCGATCCCGGAACCCCAGCCCTGAGCCAAAAGCAGATGCTCAACTGCTGAGCCACCCAGGCGTCCCTGGGTTAAGGTCTTTTGAAATGGTTTGTTTAACTTTGCTTCTTCAAGGTCACTTCTCTATTGAAGATCCATGTGCATTGCTATGGAAAGCAATTTGTCTCAGATGAATTCAATTCACCACACATTTGTTCTGCCCCGGCACTTACAGGATACACTGCTATACTGTGTGAGAAAAGAAAGGTGCACAAGCCTTAAAAGTTTATAATCTGGCATCGAAAGGCAGATGTCATTTAATTGCAGTGAGAGGCAAAATATAACGTGACATACGAAAGGTATAAACTACTTCCAAAGGAAGACAAAGGAAAGAAGAAATTATGTCTGCCAAATCAAAGAATATATTAAGTTAAGGTCTGAACTGCCTGGATTTGGAGGATAAAAACCAGAGCTTAAAAATGGTTGGTTTTATATTATAATAACTAATCCACTTTGAAATAAATTTGTGCTGAAGCCCAGAAAATTCTCTAGATGAGTAGAAGTGAATTGTGGCCAAAGGCAGGCAAGGATCACTAATCCTATCATGGAATTTGCAGGAAGACATTTTGGGGAACTATTTCGATGGAATCTTGAAGGAATTTCCTGGTGATCCATAATTAAGGTATTTCTCCTCCCACTTAGCTCCAACCATAAGATGTTGTCATTTGAAGTGGGATCTCACTGAATGCCATTGATCAAGGAAAGAATGTAAATCCAAGAGGAGTCTTAAAAGGTAAATATCAACTGTTTCTGGGGGCACTTGGGTGGCTCAGTCCATTAAGCCTCTCAGACTCTTGGTTTTGGCTCATGTCCTGATTTCATAGGTTGTGAGACTGAGCCCCGTGTAGGTCTCCAGACTTAGTGAGGAGTCTGCTTGAAGATTCTTTCCTTTTGCCCCTCCCTCATTTGCAATAAACACTAAATTTAAATAAATAAATAAATAAATGAATAAATAAATAAATAAATATTTTAAAGAAAGTGTTCTCTGTACTGTGCAGAAATAATGTTATTTTCTGAAGTATTAAACCTGAAATAATGGTACAATGAGGCTTTTGGTTACAACATATATCTGTGATAAGTAGTAAAACATCTATTCAGAAAACATAACTTTTATAACTAGCTTTCATATTAAGTGGAAAATTATTACACATTCTTCCTATTTTGTAGATTCTTATAGCATAAGATTGCCTCAAACAATATTTCTGTAGTAATTAATATTTAATTTATATTGATCCTGCCTCATAATTTTGATCCTTTATGATTAATGGTTATAGTAAATATGTACAGGATGTCAGAAGGATATATAAAAGATTGGATTTTAGCAGGGTAATAAAGAAGGATAAGAAGTAAACAAGATATAGACATTCTTCACCATAAAGTCTAAAAAGGGAAGCAAAAATTTCCTACTAAAACACTTAATGATGTGTATCATTTATTTAGTAGCTATTATGTACTAGATTTTGTGCTAGGCACTTCAGCATTAGAACTACAATATTATTTGCCACCTTTTAAAAGGAAGAATCTGGAGTTGGGGGAAAATTGTTGCCTTTTCCTGTTTATGCAGACAGCAAGTGATGGAGCAGAGATTCACATGCAAGTTCAATCTCACTTCACTTGTTCTAAAACTCATTCTTTTCAATATGTATTAGTTCCATACAGGAAAGCCAACACCATCTTTCATATTTTATCATTGAGATATCTTTGGCCTACATTATCCCCATTGACATGCCTTCTGTGTCTTTGTCTTGGCCTGAACTGATCTTTTCCAGTTTCTGAAATGATTTTTCTTACTCTTTTTTTTTTTAAAGATTTATTTATTTATGATAGAAAGAGAGAGAGTGAGAGAGAGAGAGAGAGAGGCAGAGACACAGTCAGAGGGAGAAGCAGGCTCCATGCCGGGACCCCAACGTGGGACTCGATCCTGGGTCTCCAGGATCGCGCTCTGGGCCAAAGGCAGGCGCTAAACTGCTGAGCCACCCAGGGATCCCCAGATTTTTCTTACTCTTATTTTCCATCTGTGCTCGTGGTTAATTTGTCACCTTTCCACTTCAAAGTCACCCTTGTTTTCCTATCTTTGTGATATGATAGCTAGACTCTGCAAACATTTCTCCCTTGTCAACAGGCACAATGTTAGGCTTTTTCAATAGAAGCCACCAAAGGGGTATACTGCATAGCTATAGCAGAAGCAAGGGCTTGTCTAATTCATTCATGTGCTTTTCTTTTTTTCTCCTTCTCTCTTTTTTCCTTCCTTCCTTCCTTCCTTCCTTCCTTCCTTCCTTCCTTCCTTCCTTCCTTCCTTCCTTCCTTCCTTCCTTTCCTCCTTTCTATCAGTCCTTCCTTCTTCTCTTTCACTTTTTAATAAATCCCATCAACTAGAACAATGTTTGGCACATAATGAACACTCAAAATAAGTAGATGTACATCATAGAAGGGTTAGAGGTGGTTCATGGGCCTGAAGAACAGAAATACGTGCCTGAGAGCCATGGGGGATTAAGAGTGCCTTAATATAAATAATAATGCTATTACAATAAAATATCTCAGTAAGAAATGGGATATTGGTGCATGTAGGTAATTCCTTATAGAAAAGCATTGCTCCATAACAGATAAGAATTCTAGAAAACAGATTAGAGTAAATCAGAGTGCATGTTAAATGAATAAATGCTGCCAGGGTATTAAAACTCCAGATGAGGAGTTTTGTGGTTGTCCTTATTCCAATCTTTTGAACACTTAGATTTTATCCATTTTTCATATAAAAATAATGTTTTAAAAGTATTTACTGTCTTTTTAAATACTCAATTTTCACATGTATCCTCTCAATGCTGTTCTGCACTCTTTTTCCTTCTAACAATGTTCTTGAGGCTCTATCAGTTATACAATAGTTAATGGATCTGTACTGAATCAGGATACAAGTTCTTCTAATTTTCTATTTTAATCACCAGAAGAGGTATGGCTACTTGATGGAGAATACTAGATTTTAATTTGAACATTGTAATGTCAATATTTCAAATTTCCCTCATTGTCTCATTTTCCTAACAAATATTACCCATCCTCCAGTGTTTAGTAGACAGTAAATCAGTGTCGTGGCTCATTGAATAGTCATACTGGAAAGGATATATGCTCTCTGAAGTTTCAGAAGTTGGGCTAAACACTCATATATAGATAGATAGATAGATAGATAGATAGATAGATAGATAGATAGATATATCCCAAACAAAATCAGCCTTCAAATAAATGTGATATGAAACAAACTAGCAACAGTACAAACCAACTCTCCTCTCTGGGGGCAAGAACGGGGAGGGGAGAACGTAGTGAGTTAAAATCACTGATAGATAAAGTGAGAACACCCTCTCTAGATCATTAGATTTTCTCTCCTTTGCTCCAGCACATACATTCCTTTCCAACAGCATAAATCTATTTCTTTCAGTCAGTGAGATGATTTAGTTTCCAGAGCCTGTAGGAAATGTTGTTGGCTTTAGAATTTGAAGAGTTCTGTAAATTCCAAACAGGAATTTACACACCAGAACTGGCCAATGGTCCATCCAGTCAAGCATCCTGCTTCCTACTGGGTCTAATGATGGATATTGTAGGAGAAAGTCATAAACTCACCATGATGCACCTAATTGAGAGATATAGCATTGCCAAGGAAATTTCTTCCTAACTTTGATAGCTGGTTAGTTTACTCCATGGTGCCTGAGGCCTGATAACTATTTATCTCTATTACTACTGTTACAGAGAAACTCTTATTTTTTCCTAAGAACACAGTATTAAATTTATCATAAGCATCTAATCCTTAATTGAATCTTATTAACCTCTTCTGATTAACAACTCACTATAGAATGAACATGTAATCACATTCTGCATTTTAACTTCACTTAAAAACTTCCAGCCAAAAGTACATAAAATAGCTGTATCTCTCTACATTATGGGTTTCTTAATTATATATAGATAACAAATATATATAATATATATATAATATATATTATATATATATATATATAATTGACTTCCAGGTGTGTGTGTATACATTTATATACACATATACACAAAATATATTCAATAATATATTTAATAGTAATATATATTCCAATATTTATATTGGAAGTCAAAATAAAAATGTACTCTGTAATTAGGTACAGAATGTATTATTGGGTTATTAAGATACAAGGAGAGAAAGTTCAATGCATGACTTCTGAATGTTTCAAGTGTACTCTGTATTATTTGCTTAAACCTTTCAGGAACCCCATATTTCTTTACTGGAAGAAAATTGCCATTGAGCTAGACTACATTAATATGAAATATGTTTAACAATGTCCTTGCTTGGAAACTACTAACAACGTGCTAACAGTTTTCCAGGACACGGTAGACAGTGTATTTTATTTTTTTGACAACAGGGCTGCAAACTACTTTATTTAACTCTGTATGACGTTGTTAAGCTGTTGGTGGAGGGACTGTAAGTAAACAATCTATGTCATCAAAGGACTCAGTGCATTGTCATCACCTATTAGAATTTGAGCAATGTGAGCAAGGTCAAAATCTTGCATTAGTACTTTGTGCTTCTGTGGGTTAACTGCTACTCAGGTTTGGAGAACTAGCATTTATATTTGCTGGCAGACTAATTAAGGGGAAGGATATGCCAAAAGAATTCTCATCATTTTTTTTTCTCATCATTTTTTATGTTTGCATTTATTCGTGGCTTCACTTGGGTTAGTGGAGAGAAGGGCTTGTAGAAATACTCATCCTTTAATGATTCTGATTCTTTTTTTGCAAAGACTAATGAACCTTTTTGATTGAGAAACCATAAACTTATTTCTGAGAAATAATAAATATTCAGTCATATGCTACAGGTTGATTCTCTGGATGGTAACCTGCCAACAATCCAATATATTGCAAGTTACCTACCTTCTATTAGCCTACTCCTCATGGGTACTATTCGAAGGTTAGAAATCTAACAGCGCTTTCTACATCATTGTTCCTGTTATTACTACTGTTATATATATTTTTTACAATTTTCTAAATTGCATCATTAACATGAATCAGTAAATTATATAGACATAACTTATTTTACAACTAAGTTAGTTAATTTTGAGAACCAGTATGAACTGTGAGTTGTTTAGAAATTAAAAAAAAAAAAAGAAAGGAAGTCTTGATAATAACACTAGTTTACAGTTACTAGGTTTCTTTAGGGAAATGATCTGAACCTTCTTTTGTATTGTTAACAGGGGAGCACTGGGCTCATAAATAGCTTCCCACCATGCCCCCTTCCTCTGCTCATGGACAGAACACTTCTTGAATGGCTTTGGAGCTTTAACATTTTTGCGAATGTTATCATCAAATTATTTCTAAGCGCATATCATTGTCTTTATGCCCAGAATGGTTATGTATAGACCTCCTAGTAGATTTAAGCAAGTTGACTTAGAATTTTTCTTTTATTCAGATATTTAATTGTGAGGCAAATCCACCATACAACCACTGGCCCATGAACCTAAGGAGAAACACAGAAATCCACAAATCTGAAAACTGACAACAGAATTTTAAAGTGAACTCCGCATGCACTAACATAATTAACATAAGGACCTGTGAATGTATACAACCATCTAGGTAAACAGAATCTCCAGAGTTGAGTATAAAATCTGGCACAAAACTAAAGCTTCATGATTATTTCCTTGAACACACACACACACACACATACACACACACACACACCACAACATCCTACATCAGTATCTATCATATTTGCAGAGGATTATTTTTTGACTGTTGTACTTACTAATCTTTTAAATGTTAATAGTGACTTAACATATGCTCAATCATTGGAAATTGGAAAATAGGAAAATAAAAAAATTACCCACAATTCAGTCAACTCAAAGACTTCAATGCTATTTACACTTCAGAGTATTTTCCCTTGGAGCTATAATTTTTACATGGAGCAATTTTTCTTGTAATGTTTGTGATATTTCACATAACTTTCATCTTCGTTTTTTTCTATTATTATAGCATATACACATTTATAATGACATTTTTGGGAACAATATTACAATATTCTATTTGGTTTGGGGATTCCTGGGTGGCTCAGGGGTTGGGTGTCTGCCTTCTAGTTCAGGGCGTGATCCTGGAGACCCGAGATCGAGTCGCATGTCGGGCTTCCAGCATGGAGACTGCTTCTCCCTTTGTCTGTGTCTCTGCCTCTCTCTTTCTCTGTGTGTCTCTCATGAATAAATGCATAAAATCTTTAAAATAATAAAAATAATAATATTCTATCTGGTGAATGGACCTTGAAATAAATGTGTGGTCTCTGAGATTTTGCTTTAAAAAGTAAGGTTGAGGGAACGCCTAGGTGGCTCAGCGGTTGAACATCTACCTTTGGCTCAGGGCCTGATCCTGGAGACCCAGGATCGAGTCCCACATGGGGCTTCCTGCATGGAGCCTGCTTCTCCCTCTGCCTCTGTCTCTATCTCTCTCTCCCTGTCTCTCATGAATAAATAAATAAAATCATAAATAAATAAAATAATAAATAAATAAATAATAAACAAACAAACAAACAAATAAATAAATAACAAGGTTGAAATGAACATCCTCAAGAAGAAAAGTTTTTCTTCATTTCATATTTCATTTATTTTATAAGTTTGGGTCTCAGAAATACAAATACTGGTCAAAAGGTAAAAACAGTATAAGTTTTTTATATGTGAACTTTCAAAAGATCTTCTTTTGCTTGTACCATCATTTCTTAAACTTTGCAGCTCTGGCCCAGGTGAGTGTTTGTTGTTTGGCTAACTCAGTTTGCAATTATTTGAATGTTACAATATTTGAGCGATTTTCAAGTATTGTATTTTTCTTATTTTTCTTCTGTATATTACATATTTTCTTATCCTTAGTGCTTTTCTCCTTGCTATTTCTTAGTTTTTCTACATTAAAAATATTAACCCTCAGCTACCTGGCTGCAAATACATCCTTCTGATTTTATTCTTTTTGTATTTATGTTTTGGCATGTAGGCAATCTTTTTTTTTTTTTTTCCTAAAGATTTTATTTATTTATTCATGAGAGACACCGAGAGAGAGGCAGAGACATAGGCAGAGGGAGAAGCAGGCTCCCTCTGGGGATCCCAAGGTGGGACTGGATCCCAGGACGCCGAGATCACGACCTGAGACAAGGGCAGAGGCTCAACCGTTGAACCACCCAGGCGTCCCAGCATATAGACAATCTTGATCATTGTGGAATGAAATATCTTTCAAATAAAATCTATGAGTTTTGAAAATTACATTTTGTGTGCTTATTAATCATTTTTCTCTTGAGTATACAGTATAGAGATCTAGAAAAAATTCATTTTTCTTCCAATTTCATGATTCCATTAAGTCATATTTAATTATTTAATACGTATAAAACTATGATAGATGATGACCCAAACTGTTTTATTTTTCCTTGTTGTTGCTCGTTTTGCTGTGGTGCTTTTCAAGTGGTCATTTTTAAAAATTTGTTTACTTAAGTAATTTCTACACCCAACAATGGGGCTGGAACTCACAACCCCAAGTTCAAGAGTCCCACACTTTTCCGACTAATGCCCCTCCAGGGGTCATTTTTTAAACTTAGATATCAATCTTTGTTTATTATTTTTACTTTGAATATGTTATCTTGGATTTTTCCTATTTATTTATTTATTTATTTATTTATTTATTTATTTATTTATTTATTTATTTTAGATTTTTCCCTTTTAATTTGAGAGATCTTTTTTGAAAACTAGGTTCTGTTTATAAAATGTCTTCTATGAATTCTTCCAAATCTTCTAAGTTTAGAAATATCTTCACCATATCATGTTTTGCTATTCTTAACTTTTTTTAAAAAAATGTAAGGATTGATATTCTATCAAATGCCTCTTTAGTATCTACTGAGTTTATTTTTATTTGATTTATTTAAACTAAAAACAAACAAAAAACAGTTTATCCATTTTCCCACCTACCACCCCAACTTCTGGCAACTGCCAATCTATCCTGTGTATCTATGATCTTAGTTTATATATTTAGACTCCACACGTAAAAGAGATCATATCTCATGTCTAACTTGTTTCAAATACCATAATGTCCTCAAGATCCATCCATGTTGCAAAAATGGCAAGAGTTGATTCTTTCTTACAGCTGAATACTATTTCTTTATACATATACAGAACATATTTTTCTCTACTCATTCAGCTATGGATGGATACTTGTGTTGTTTCCATTATCTTGGTTATTGTAAGTAAGGCTACAATACAAATGGGGATGCAGATAATTTTTTGAATTAGTATCTGTTTTTTTCAGAAAAAAAATATTCAGAAGAGGAATTGCTAAATCATATGGTAGCTCTATTTTTAACTTTTGAGAAAACTTCATTCTGTTTCCTACCAATTTACAATCTCACCAATAAGTCACAATGGTTTCCTTTTGTCCACATCTTCACCAACACTTGCTATTTCTAGTCTTTCTGATAAGAGCTAAGGTAGTATGTCATTGTGGTTTTGATTTGCATTTTTCTGATGGCTAATGATGTAGAGGATCTTTTTATATACTGGATGTCCATCTGTATGTCTTATTTAGAAAAATGTTTATTCAGATATTCTGCTCATTTTTTTAATTGCATTGTCTTTATGCTATTGAGTTCTTGTAGCAGTTCTTTATGTATTTTGAATAGTAGCCCCTAATCAGATATGTGATTTGCGCATATTCTCCCCTATTCAGTTGGTTGCTTTTTCATTTTGTTGATAGTTTCCTTTACTGTGCAGAAGCTTCTTATTTGATGTAGCCTCACTTCCTTATTTTTGCTTTGGGTGTCAAACTCAAAGAAAAATTGCCAAGACGCAAGTCAAGGAGCTTACCACTTGTTTTCTTTTAAGGCTTTATGGTTTCAGGTTGTATTACCAAGTCTAGTCCATTTTAAAGTATTTCTTAAAGATTTTATTTATTTATTTTAGAGACAGAGATAACACACAAAAGGGAGAGGGGCAGAAGGAGAAGGAGAGAGAATGAGGACTCCTCACTGAGCAGGAAACTTGAGGTGAGGCTCTATGCCAGTTCCCTGAGATCATCACCTGAGCCAAAATCAAGATTCAGATGCTCAACCAACTGAATCGCCCAGGTGCCCCAAGTATATCCCATTTTAAATTAATTTCTGAATATGGTGAAGACAGTGTTCTAGTTTTATTCTTTTGGGTGTGTCTGTCTAATTTTCCCAGATCCATCTATTGAAGAAACCATCCTTTTCCCAATGTATATTTTTTATTTCTTTGTTGCAAATTAATTAGCCATTATATGTGAGTTTATTTCTCGGCACCATATTCTGTTCCATTGTTCTATGTGTCTTTTTTATGCCAGTACCATACTATTTTAAGTACTATTTTTTTGTTATAGTTTGAAATAAAGTAATGTAATGCCTCTTGCTTTGTTCTTCCTCAAGATTGCTTTGAATATTTGAGGTTTCTTATGGCTCCATACACATTTTAGGATTTTTTTTTTCTTTCTCTGAAAGATGCCATTGGAATTTTGATAGGTATTGTGTTGAATCTGTATATTGCTAATATGGATATTTTAATGATATAAATTCTTTTAATCCACAAGCACAGTATATCTTTCTGTTTATTTGCACCTGCTTTAATTTCTTTCATTAATAATCTGTAATGTTGAATATGCAAGTCTTTTACCATTTCAATTAAATTTATTACTAAGTATTTTATTCTTTTTGTGCAATTGTAAATGAAATCGCCTCTTAATTTATTTTTCCGATAGTTCATTATTAGTGATTAGAAACACAACAGATTTTTGTGTATTGACTTTATATTCCATAACTTAACTGTAATTGTTTATTAATTCTAGCAGTTGTTACATGGAGTCTGCTGGATTTTCTATACATAATATCATGTCCTCTGTAAATAGTCATAGTTTTATTTCTTCCTTTCCAATTTGGATGCATTTTATTTCTTTTTCTTATCCAATTATTCTGGCTAGAACTTCTGATACTATGTTGAATCAAAGTGGCAAGTGTGGCCATCCTTGTCTCATTCCTGATCTTAGTGTAAAAGCTTTCAGCTTTTTACTCTTAGTATTATGTTAACTGTGGGCTTGCCATATGTGAGCATTATTATGTTGGGGTATGTTTCCCCTATACTCACTTTAAAAGTTTTTATCCTAAATGGATGTTAATTTTTTTTCAAATGTTTTTTCATCTATTGAGATGATCATATGATTTTTACCCTTAATTTTGTTGATGTGGTATACAATATTGACTGATTTCCAGATGCTAAACCATCCTTGCACCCCTGGAATAAGTCCCAATTGATCATGGTGTATGACCCTTTTAAGGTATTTTTTTATTCAGTTTGCTAATATTTTTGTTGAGGACTTTTGGCATCTACCTTCATCAAGAGTATGGCCGTGTATTTTTTTTTTTTCTTATAGAATCTTTGTCTGGTTTTGGCATCAGGTATTAGTGGACTTGAAAAAAGAGTTTGAAAGAGTTCTCTCCTTTTCTATTTTGGAAGAGTTGAAGAATTCTTTAACTGTTTGGAATAATGCACCAGTAAAGCTGTTTGGTCTTGGTCTTTTGTTGCTGGGAGGTTTTTGATTACTGGCTCAATCTCCTTACAAACCATTATAAAATTCTTAATATTTCTGTGTTATCAGTTGTGATATCTCCTCTTTCATTTCTGCCTTTACTTGATTTCTCTCTTTCTTTCTTGATAAGTCTAGCTAAAGTTTTATTAATTTTGTTTATCTTTTTATTTTATAAATATCTATTTATTTCTATAAATATTTATTTATATTCTATAAATATCTATTTATTTAACCTAGGCGGGTAGGGGCAGAGGGAGATGGAGAGAGAATCTCAAGCAGACTTCCCACTGAGCATGAAGCCCAATGTGTGTTCCACCTTACAATCCTGAGGTCATGATCTGAGCCAAAAGCAAAGGTTGGATACTTAACCGACACCAAACAATACACCAATAAAGATATTATTAAATTTTCCCACTATTTTACTCTTCGGCAACAGAAGTTCAGACAGATTTCATATATTTCCAAAGGTACAGGAGAGACTTGAGGCAGGTGTGATTTTTAGGTCTGTTGAACAATGCTCCTGGAAAAATCACCTTCATTTCACCCAGTTTTGTAAGTGCACAGGAATATGTAGGAGTATTTTGCACCAATTACTTAAACCTAACATGCAAATAAGCATATAGCAGATTCTCTAGATTAATTAGGATTATATAACAGGCCAGAAATTATTATACAACAGGTGCCAGAAATCAAACCCAAATCTAATTAATATAGTCATATGTTTCCCTTTAATCTACAATGCCTAGCATGGAAAAAATGAGATGGTGTTGAGATATAAATTCTGTTATCTAATGTTCACAGTATGACTGTGTGTGGTTATATACATGTGTGCATGTGTGTGTATATAAGAGAAAGACAGTATATTTTTGGAGTGAATTAGAATATTTTAAAATTATTTTCTCACAGATAATTCCATATGTCAGAATGTGATTCATCCATCCAGTTCAAATTCATATCTTTCATAATATATTTATTATTGTCTATCATGTAAATTTGGTTTCTTGAATATCTTTTCACATACATCACAATGCATCTTTATTTGTTTTTATGACAATATAGTGCTTATTTTGAGGCCGAAGAGTTTTGCCCTTCACTCCAGATAGAGAGCATTCTAAGGAACGATGAATTGTGTCTTGTTTTATATATACTAGAAACATTATCAGGTCTTAATAAATGTTTGCTGAATTAAAGTGCTAGAACATAACAACTAGCATTGGTTATAAAATAATAGCTGACAGGGCAGCCCCGGTGGCGCAGCGGTTTAGCACCGCCTGCAGCCCAGGGTGTGATTCTGGAGACCCTGGATCGAGTCCCATGTCAGGCTCCCTGCATGGAGCCTGCTTCTTCCTATGCCTGTGTCTCTGCCTCTCTGTGTGTGTGTGTCTCTATGAATAAATAAATAAAATCTAAAAAAAAAAATAGTAGCTGGCATTTACCAAAAATATATTATATGCCAGGCACAGTGTGTTTTATAGAAATAACTCTATCTAATCCCCACAATAATCCTACCAAATAGGTACTATTATTACCATTCTCATGTTCCCAATGATGAAATTAGGGTAAGATAATATGCCCAAGATTACATAGTTAATAAGAAGGAAAACTAAGACTTAAAATAAGACTCATTCTCATCATTTTTTTAAGCAGAAATTAAGCCTACCTTTTATCCTCAGGTAGAGTAGGCCTCTTAAGTGTGAGAGCAATGATCCATGCTGTGCTGCTCAACTAGTGCGATATCCAAAATAGGGTCTAGGTATCATGATGATCAATCTAATGATATTTATAAATTGGTATATGGTGTCTTATATATATCATGCTAAATAAACCTTTGTTTTTCTAACTAATAGTTGAAAATAAAATCAAGTTCCTTAGATGTCTATAATAATTTGATTCTTGGGTGACTGGGTGACTCAGCTGGTTAAGCATCCAACTCCTGATTTCAGTCCAAGTTGTGATCTTGGAGTTGTGAGATCAAGCCCCGCATCAGGCTCTGTGCTCAGTGGAGAGTCTGCTTGATATTCCCCTTCTCTCTCTCTCTCTGCCCCATCCCTTGAATACACACACACTCTCTCTAAAATAAATGAATAAATCTAAAAAAATTTTGATTCTAATGTGGAAAGGTAGCTATTTCATTCATGCAATTGCAGTATTAAGGCCTCAATTTCCAAAGAAGCATATTCTTTATCGCTCTGTAAGCTGATATTCATCAAGAAACTGGATTTATTGGGAACGCTTGGGTGGCTCAGTGGTTGAGCATCTGCCCTTGTCTCAGGGTGTGATCCTGGAGTCCAGGGATTGAGTCCTATATTGGGCTTCCTGCAAGTAGCCTGCTTCTCCCTCTGCCTCTGTCTCTGCCTCTCTCTCTATCTCTGTCTCTCTCTGTGTGTGTCTCTCATGAATAAATACATAAATCTTAAAAAAGAAACTAGATTTATTATTTTGGATATTAAGTCTTGGGCTGGTTTATAATGATATTAATTTTAGTATAGATCAAGAGCGATCTCTGAGGACTTAGTAAAAATCTGAATACAGATACCACATGATTCATTCCTTAGGTAGGCATCTCTGGGGCATGTCATGATGGCTAGTGTTCAGAGATATTTGGAAGTGTCAGTGTAAGCAAAGAAAATGAAATCTGCAATTGAAAACTTGCCCAGAGGTTTCAGTGAGGCTAACTCTTCTGAGATCTGCAAAAGGCAGCATGCCAAATCCCACCACTGTCTAAGCAATCAGATAAACACATATGTTTGCATGTGACAGTGACCACTGACAGATGACCTATGGGAGGCTGCCAGAAACTATGTCTCGATTAGCACTCGACTGGATGCTCTCCTCTGCTTTGTGTGGTGGGCTGATTTCTGTTCCGTAAGATAAACCTACTTTCTTGTAATACTGGTTTGCAGCCACAATTTGGACTTATTAATTCCACATTCTCAACAATTCTTCTAATGTGCAAAAGTTTTTGAAGGCCTCATTCAGAGCCCTAAGTTAAACAATGGGTATAGTAAACCAGTGAAAATAACAAGACAAGGCTAAATGAACCTCCTTGCGAGGTAAGAAATAATTATCAGGATTGTAATGGGAGGCATTTCATTTTTATTTTTCTTTCTTTTTATTTTATTATCGAAATGGTTAAAAAATCTGTTTATTTCTAAGGCTATCTTTAGTCCCTGATCATGGTGTCTGTCAGGAGGGACAGGGTAACTATGAGAACAGAATAGGACAAAGAGTCCTTTGGCATGACTTGTAGCCAGTGCTTTGAAATTACCCAGCTAGGTGCTCTCTGCTGGTGTATGGGTTTAATCTTAAGTAATATGAGAATTAAATGATCTCTAAAGGTTTGTTTTCTTCTCTATAATCTAATATATTTTGTCCTTTGAAATACCACTCTGCATATCTGAAAAGATCACTCTGTATACTCAATATAATAGCATTATGGAAGGAAAATCTATAATTTCTAGTATTCTAATATTTTTGGTATTGTGTGGATAAATTCTTGTGTTTAAATATTTTTATGCATTTGAAATACTTGCTATATAATAGATGCTCTTCAAGTAAACACCTTTCAAGCATTAGATACTTTATCTGCTTCCTTATTTTTTATTCACCTTTTCCCATGTAAGTACAGGATAGTGATGTAAAACAGTGAAAAGTATTAACATTTGTTAACATGAATTACACAGTTAGGAATAATTCTTCTGAAACATCTGCATCTGACTATGATGATTAGAATCATAGTCCTGAATTATCCAATCATTAAGCCATATATCCTGCTATCACTGAATCATAGGTATGGATTATCCAATCATTAAGCCATTTATATTATTATCATTATCCAATCATGGATAACACTTTTTAAAACTAGGCTGTCTGAAGACATCAGTGTATGTTCAAGGAGCCAATACTCAAGGGCACAAGATACTAAAGACGTGAGAGATGCACTGT
Source organism: Canis lupus baileyi (assembly GCF_048164855.1). NCBI lineage: Eukaryota > Metazoa > Chordata > Mammalia > Carnivora > Canidae > Canis > Canis lupus. Next base: position 59,136,246 of record NC_132846.1, read on the forward strand.
GGGGAGCCTGATATTGCCCTGCTAAAAGCAAGGAAACAGCAAGTACTGATTTAAAAGTCTAAGCAAAGATTTGATTGAATCACAGTTTCAGGGACAAAAAAAAAAAAAAAAATGTAAGGCCCATTGAGGAGAAGAAACCCTGGCAAACATCCTTGGATTTTATTTCAGATTCCTGAAAGGTTACTTCCTAGAGTGAAGGCACCAGAAGGCACCAGAAATGGACCAGGCCCCACTTAGACTGGAATCATCATATTACAGATTGAATTAAGGTGATCTTCCAGAAGAAAATGATATCCTCTCTGGCGGAAAAAAACAAAACACAATATTTAAAGATTCTACAATATTTATTTTTTAAGATGGTATTTGTTTATTAATGAGACACACAGAGAGAGGCAGAGACACAGAGGAAGAAGCAGGATCTCTTGCGGGGAACCCAATTCAGGACTCGATCCCAGGACCCCAGGATCACACCCTAAGCCCTAAGCCAAAGGCAGATGCTCAACCACTGAGCCACCCAGGCATCCTCCCTACAATATTTCATACACTTAGTTCAGATTTTAAAAATTACAGACATGTTTTCAGATAGAAAAAAAAGTGATTAAAAACAACCCAAAGTTCAGATAATAGAGGCAGATAGAACCTCCATTTGTTGGTGTTAGTCATGAACTTCAAAATAACTATAAAAAATTATCAATAAAATAGAACACAGTATGGAAAGTTTTTCCAGACTACTGCAATCTATATTGAAAGCATGACATTAAACTAGAATTAAAAATATATTAACCAAAATTTATTTAATGAACTAACAAATTAGAAACAATAAAAGAATAATTAGTGAACTGGAATATAGCTAAGTAAAAACATCTGAATTGATGGGGGAATTAAAATAAATAAATACAGAAAAGAGCTTAGAGAATCATATGAAACAGTGAGTTTTATTTATGTGATCATTCATATGATTCAAGTTTTAGCCTCCGTGAGGTTAACGTAGAAGAAAAGGAGAAATAGAATGGGACAACATCTGAAAATTTTTTCGAAAGTTTTTTTTTTTTCAAAATCTTTGAAAAATGTCCAACCACAGATTCTGAAAGGCTTATTAATGCAAAGTGAAATATTTACAATAAAATCACCCTGAGGTATAGATTACCAAAATTTCTGAAAGCCAAAGATGAAGAGAAGATTTTAAAAGCAAAACACAGTGCCTTTAAAGGAACAATAATAAAATTGATGGCTAGTCTTTCAATAGAAAATAACGAAAGTCAAATTAAGTCTTTAACTCTAATTACTGGACCAGATTAAAACAAAAACAAAGATTATACTTCCTTTAACAACAAAGGTTGGAATTTAAAGAAAGAAAAAGATTTGCCCTGCAAGTATCATCAAAAAGAAACTTGGAATAGCAATAATAATACCAGAAGAAGTAACTCTGAGCTATAATATATGTTACAAAAAAAATAAATTTCATAAAGATAAAATGGTCACTCTACTGAAATAATTCAATACTTAAAAATTTATAGACATCTAATAATATAGCCTCAAAAATGAAAAATAATAAAAGAAACCAACAGAGATAAAGGGAAAATAGATATATTTACAATTATAATGGATGATCTTAAAAATCTTCCTTAAATACTGATAGGTCAAGCAAATATTCTGCAAAGTATTTATAATAAATCAGGCTGATTTAATTAACACTTATAGAACCCTAAACCCTCAAAATGCACAAAACATATATTTTTTTGCAGGTGCACATGGAATAGTCAAAAAATTGAGAATATGCTGTGTTGTAAAGCAAATATTGAAAAATCTTTAAAAATTGCTCATCCAGGTTGACAAAATTCATTGGTCTTGGATTTGACTATTAATCAAAATTACCAGACATGATACGCTATTTTCTGCCATCAAGTTTATTTAGCTTTAAAAAAAATACAAGATATATACTGTAGCATGAATGGAAAAAGTAGAAGTCTCAGACACAGTACCCTCTATGTCTCTAATATGCTCTTAGGACGTGAAAGGTAATAAAACTTTGCTGTGTGTGCGAAACCACTTCAGCCCAGAAAAGCTAGCTTCTTTGGGGCTTCTTTAGCTTTTACAACATGCTGATTACATACTTACCTTTTGGATATGTGTCTCTCCCATTGTTCAGAGTAGCTCAAACTTATCAGTTTTAAGTTATTCAATAAAAAAATCTCAACAATAAAGTACAGGTGCTCAGTGAAAGCATAGCATTTATTATGGATCCAGGTCGCTCCTATAAATTTCTTGACTTATTATTGTAAAAGGATTCTGGCAAGCTTCTCCTCCCAGGTGTTTCTGAGGCTAGAGAAGAGAACACAGATCAGCTGTTAACTAACGTCCCAGACAAGAAATCATTAACATAATTATAACTCACACAAATATTTGGAAATTAAATCATACATTTCTAAATAAAACAAAGAGGAACCAAAAGAGAACAACAACAACAACAAAAGATCAACACTTGTAAGGTTTAGGTAAAGTAAGGTAGGACAAGATCAACAAATTAAATCTAATGAGTATAAAAAGAAGGGAAAAAATATGATACGTAGCAAGTGTACAATAGAAATCATAAAAGAAGCCAAAGTTTCTTTCTTAGTAAATTATAATAAAATTGCTACAATGAGTGATAAATAAAATGACAATACACAAATTAACATTATTCAACATTTTTAAAACATATATTACATCAAATTTTATACATTAAAATATTGAGATGATAATATGAATATCCATATGCTATATATTTGTGATAAAATACAATAACCATGGATGATTTAAGTAAGAAATATCTACCTTTACAATAACATGTATGGATCCAAAAACATGCAAGTAGCTTTACATTAAATAGTAAATATTGAAAACTGTCCCTTTGAGGTTAGAAACAGAATAGTCACCTTCTATGCAACATTGTACTGGAGATCCCTATTATGGTAGCAAAGTGAGCCAAGTTTAAATATGTAAAGAGTGGAGAGGTAGTAATAAAACTCTCATTATTTGCATATATATTTTTCTACATGCATGAATATGTATGTAGAAAAGTTACTATGATTACAAAAAAGTTTGTTAGAAGTAATTTGTGAGGGACGCCTGGGTGGTTCAGCAGTTGAACATCTGCCTTTGGCCCAGGGCGTGATCCTGGAGTCTCGGGATTGAGTCCCACATCGGGCTTCCTGCATGGAGCCTGCTTCTCCCTCTGCCTATGTCTCTGCCTCTCTCTCTTTTTCTGTGTCTCTCATGAATAAATAAATAAAATCTTTTATTTAAAAAAAGAAGTAATTTGTGAAGTGAACAAAACTGTTGGGATGCCTAGGTGGCTCAATGGTTGAGTGTCTGCTTTTGGCTCAGGGTGTGATCCCAGAGTTCTGGGATCGAGTTCCACATCAGGCATCCTGTGGAACTCACAGGAGGAACTCCTGAGGAACTCCATTGGCATTCTGTGGAACTCCACATCAGGGATCCTGCTTCTCCCTCTGCCTATGTTTCTTCCTATCTCTCTGTGTCTCTCATGAATAAATAACATCTTAAAAAGAACAAGACTGTTGAGTTCAAGATCATGATAGAAAAGAAATTCTAATTCTACAAACTAGCAGAGAGAGATTAGAAAATGAAATTAAAGGAGTGCCAAGTGACTTAGTCAGTTAAGCCTTTGACTCTTGATTTCAGCATAGGTCATAATGACAGGGTCATGAGATTAATCCCTCCCTCCCATGCTTGTTGGACTATAGTGCTGAGCATGGAGCCTACTTAAAAATCCTCTTTCTCCCTCTGCACTTCCCCTGAACTCTCACAAGAAAGAAAGAAAGAAAGAAAGAAAGAAAGAAAGAAAGAAAAAAAGAAAGAAAGAAAGAAGAAAGAAAGAAAGAAAGAAAGAGAAAGAAGAAAGAAAAGAAAAGAAAAGAAAAGAAAAGAAAAGAAGAAAAGAAAGAGAAGAAAAGAAAAGAAAGAAAAGAAAAGAAAAGAAAAGAAAGAAAAGAAAAGAAAAAAGAAAAGAAAAGAAAAGAAAAGAAAAGAAAAGAAAAGAAAAAAAGAAAAGAAAAAAGAAAATGGAATTGAAAAGCAGGTCATTTACAGCTGAAACAAAGTCAAATACTCAAGAATAAATCTGAAAATCATGTGCAATGTGTACAGACAACTGCAATACATTTTTGAGACTAATTAAAAAGACTCCTATAAATGAAGAGATTTATGAGTCTTGATATGAAATTTTCATATTGTAAATATGTCAATTCCTAAATAATCTATGCAATTCCAATTAACTTTGCAGTAATTTCCCTTGACAAACTGATGCCAATAATTATACAGAAATTTGAAGAGCCAGTGTAGCAAAGACAAATGTAGAGAATTTGCAATACCAAGTATCAAGACTTATATAGTAACAGAAACCATCATGATATGGTATTGGCACAAGGATAGAAATAGACTAATGAGTCCAAATACAGAGTTTAGAGAAATGAGAATACATAGTTACTTAGTATATGACAGAGATGTCACTTCATCTCAATAAAGATAGAATGACCTAATAAATGGTCTGGGACAATAGAGTCTTCATCATACATTATGAAATGTATTCATAATTTTCAGACTGAACATGAAAAGAACTGGCTATTGGGGCACCTGGGTGGCTCAGTGGTTGAGCATCTGCCTTCAGCTCAGGTCGTGAACCTGGGGTCCTGGGATCAAGTCCAGCATCAGGCTCCCCGCAGGGAACCTGCTTCTCCCTCTGCTGTGTCTCTACCTCTCTCTCTGTGTCTCTCATGAATAAATTAAAAAAAAAAAAAAGGAAAAAAAGAGAAAATAACTGGCTATCAAGGAAAAGATCGGAAATTCTGACTAAAAATTTAAAAATTTCTTGTTTATCAAAGAGCAATATTGAAACTATCAGAACACATGCACAGAGTAGAAGAAAATATTTGTAAAATATTTATCTATCAAAGGATGTGTGTTTATAATGATATCATTATAGTCATCAAGAAAGAAAATCAAAAAACAATTCAGAGTAAAGGACTAAAAAGTCCTTCCACAAATTATTTTCAAATAACCAATAAATATTTGAATGTGTTCAACTTTATTTGTTATTTGGGAAATGCACATTAAAATCACAATGAAATATTCTCACATATGGCCAATTAAATAGTAGAATAGCAAAACTAGCAAAATAAAATAAAATAGTTAAAAACATCATGCATGTTTGATGTGGCTCAGTTGGTTAAGCGTCGGCCTTCAGCTCAGGTCATGATCTCAGGGTCCTGGGATGGAGTCCTCCCCTGGTCAACGAGGAGTCTACTTCTCCCTCTCTCTCTCTCCTCCCCTCCAACTCATGCTTTCTCTCTCTCTCTCAAATGGATAAATTAAAAAACCCTAAAAACAAACAAACAACCCACAACATATTGGTGAAAATGCATTCCTAACAACAATAACTTCATACAATGTTACTTGGAAATTCCAGTTGATACAACCATTTTGATGAGTTGGTTTTTGCTCTAAATTTCAATATATGCATATCCAAAGATTCCATAAGCACACTTCTATGTATATGTTCCATGTAGATACATAAATAAATCACTGATGGATATGCACAGAGAAACATTATTTGTAAATATTCCAATGGGGAAATAATGCAAATGCACATCAAGAGTAGAACAGGAGATATAATCTGAGGTATACTCATTCTATATATTAATAATATTATCAAATTAAACTTAAATACAACATAATATGCACAAATCTCACAGACACAGATTTAAGTAAAAAGAAACGAAAGAAAAAAAAAAAAAAGAAACGAAAGAACACATGTTCTGTGATTTCTGCCATGTAAAAATGAAATTGGCAAAACTAATCAATGGTTATAGAAGTCAAAATGATGTTTATCTTTCAGGAGATAACACCTGGGATGGGCCTGAGGCAGTCTTCTGCAAAGCTGCTGATACTTTATTTCTCAATCTGGTAATAGTTACACAGATGTGTTTACTTTTCAGTAATTATCAAGCTATAGTATGATTTGTGCAACTTTCTCTATATGTGCTATATTTCAAAAATAAAATAAAATGGTAAATATTCTTCCTAGAGCAAAAAGATTTTGCTATGAAGAATAACCAGCGTAGTTCTGTATGAGCTTGAAGAGCAGTGGGATAGGGTATTTCTAATTCCTAGTAACAAATTACAAAATGGAAAACTATCTGGTTGTGTTCTATTGGGAATTTGTGGATAACCAGAAGATTGAAATGGAGCCAATGTTCTGGAAATTACAACAGTTTGGCTGTAGAGATTCAGCCTAAAGGGAGGTTAATGGCTTAGCCAAATTTTTTAAGTAAGATATTTTGCCATTTTTGGATAGATTTATAATCAGTTGAAGGAGACTGAGGGACATATAGATGGAGAAGGAGGTGGAAGTAAACGTAAGTAAAGGAAATCACATTGTCAGTAGGATTATGCTCTGCAATCAAACTGAAGCTATACCCGTTTTATCTACTGGGTGTAAGCAAAGAACAGGAGGTAATAACTAATAACTATACATTTAAAACAGAAACTCTGCTTCATAATTGATGGCCCTCCCTATTCTTGAACGTAAATCTACTCAAAAAGTAGGAAACATAAACAATTTCACTTTTACACGATATTTTCAGATTTTGTTATATAATAGTCATATTTCACATATCCATTCATCAATTATATGACACATTCATATACTGAACCAGAAAATGTATAACAAAAAGTCTTAAACAAGCAGAAGCCATGTCAGCACTAAAGTTAAATAAGTTGCTCACAGGAAAGTACCTCTGGATCTAACTCATGTCCATGATTCTTTATTATTTTCAATTATCTGCTTTCCATAAAATTATGACACCAGGACTGAATATTCTAATATTCTAGAATACCATTATTTTTACTTATGCAATAACTTTATTTTAGACATTGATTAGAAGCCTCCGTCATTCCATTTGACATGAAAGACTTTGGTTCTTTTGCCACTTCTTTCCTTCTTCACTGTCCCTGAGGACACATCCCTCTTTATAACTATCATTCAGCAACAAATTCCTCCCAACCACCTCTCTCATGTTGCTCACTGCCTTGGGAAGAGTTTTACTTGGGTCTTGTAGTAGTACCTCTGCAGTAGGTGGATCATTCCATAGAAGAAATATGCAAGTAGGGCCATCTCTCCTGGATTGGTGGGGAGGGAAATTAAGTTTTGGAAAGAAGAGTTTCCCAGAAGTGGTGGCTCTGAATGATCCAGCCAGAGAAGATCAACCTTGAGTGAGCCACTTGGACAAGGGCCATTGAAGCAGTTAATGCTGAAAGCAGACTGAACTGGTGGGAACTGAAGTAGAACGAAGTAGAGAAAGCCAGTAGTGGCTAAAACTTTCTATTAAAATGATTATGCTTATCATTTATTATATAGTAAATTTGTGTTTTTGTTATAGTTTTGAAATGTTTAAACATGTTTATATCAGAAATGCATTATTTTTTATAATTGAATTTGTTTCATGAGTAATTTGTTTTATGAGGTGGCACCCGGTGGCTCTCAATTGGTTAAGTGCTGCCTTCAGCTCAGGTCATGATCTCAGGATCCTGGGATCGAGCCTCATATCGGGCTCTCTGCTTGGCAGGGAATCTGTTTCTCCTCCTCCCTCTGTGTTCTCTTTCTGTTAAATGAATAAATAAAATCTTAAGAAAATTGTTTTATGAGCTATGAATATAACACTCTATATATCATAAACATAAGGATATAAAGATGTGAAAATGCTTTATATAAATATAAAAATAAAGTATCAATATTTTGATGTGATACAAAATAGATATATATGTGTATATAAATATACATACACATGTATATAAACCTATATACTTGATAGGTTACACTGATGGATAAATGAATGCAGATCATTACAAAATATAAAATATTTAATGCAAAAATTTGGAAATAGAAGGTAGAGGCAGGTTCACCAGAGGCAGTGAAAAGCGACAGTGAATCTGACAGTGATAAAAGAGAGGAAGCATATATCAAAAGGAAATATAAGAAATAAAATGAAGCCATCTAGGTAAGGTCGACATTCCTAGTGGTGAGCCTGAGGAATATAGAAAATATTTTTTTGCAATTTTTCAAAGTAGGCATCAAATACTGTAGCTCTGGGTTTCCAAAGTAGCTGGGTTTTAGATATGTCAAGGAAACTTGCCACATTAAAATGTAATTTATAAAGCAATTTTCTACATTTAAAAAAAAAATACACTCATCTATGTCTCACTTTTAAAACTCTCCCCTGGTGGAAGTTCATTGAGTTTTTCTATTTGAATAGAAGAGGCTTCTTTTTGTTAATGCACTTTTGTTAATTGCACACTTAATGAATCTCTACAGGAGGCCCACCATGAAAGAGGCAGCATGTTATTCCTCAAGGAAATGTTTCTCAAGTTTCTATTGACATGTGTCCCCAGATGAACCCTCCTGCTTCTGCTTCTACCAAAGCATTAATAGTGTGGAGACTTGGAGAAATCCATTTTGAGATATGAAAACTGGAGAAATAAGTGATGTTGATGCTTCATATTGATTACCAATTAAAGGAGATTTTATGAAGTAGCAAAATATTAGTGATTTTTTCTTAATTTAAGTATTATAAATAGTTTGGTGTTATTATATTTTTATATAATATATTGTATTTTTATTAGGGTTGGACCATGAGGACTTCGGCTGTCTGGAGAAGTATCAGCAAAGTATATAGTTTTATCCAGCCAATTAAATGATAGGCTTCATATACTTTGTTAGATAAGTCTGTAACCACGAAGATTCTCCATTGTACCTGTAAAGATGAGTAGAAATTGATGAGCACATGTGTTTTTCACTAGTTACTTCAGAAATTAGTTAATGCATAAATACAACATTGTTAATGAAGTCATATGAAATAATGTCTAATATATTTTTATTTTATTTTTAAAAGATTTTTATTTATTTGAGAGAGAGAGAAACTGAGAGAGAGCTAGCCCACTCAGGAGCTTGAGCAGGTGCAGAGGAGCAGAGGGAGAGGGAGAAGCAGAGACTCTGCTGAGCAGGGAGCCCAAAGCAAGGCTGGATCCCAGGACCTGAGATCATGACCTGAGCTAAAAGCAGATCCTTAACCAACTGAGCCACCGTTTATTACCTGGGGAAGTAGATGAGTGTGATTTAGCGACATGTATTGATTCTATAATGCATATATTAAAAGCTTTTTTGTTATAACATGAGTAGTAACTCAAATTGGCATTATAAAACAATGATTTGGAGAATTACTTCAATGAGTACCTTGTAATTATCGCATCTTTGATTATGAATCCTAGTGTGTTTAACACTGACCTTTTCCTAAACATATTAAGCGTACCAACTGAAAATGTCCTTAAACTGCTAATTTTCTTGCTAGTATTTTTTTCAAAAAAAAAAAAAAGAAAAAAAAAAAAAGAAAAATCGTGAATTCTAGCCAAGCCAATTTCACAGGCATTAGATTTCAATTAGTGGAACCCTGATGTGTGCATTTTCCTTCAAGAGAATGTACTTAAAAATAGTAAAAATTCAACTTTATAAATATCAAACTTATGCAACAATTCCAAAGAAAGTGATGATGGGGGAATGAGTACAGACTATTAAAGGAGTTAGCCGGCCTTTGAAATGGTCCTGGGGTAGAGAATTGCTATAAGGGCCACTCGTGAAATGTCAGTTAAGGAAGGATTGGATACACTTTTGTAGGAATCATCTAGTTATGTAGATCTCATAATCACTGTTATTACGTGTTCACTGATCCCCAACTTGTGTGATGGGTGCATACTTTAAAACAAAACCAAAATCAGGCAGAGCTAGAAAGTTCTATCTATTGATAGATTTCATGTTGGTTCTCTCTTTAGAAGTAATATAAAGTTACTCTACTAAATGGGAGTTCTGTGAGTCAACTTTGCAGGTGGAGTGAGCCAAGATGCAGATGATACCCAGTAGTTATCTAGGGAATACTCATTCCCCTAATCGCACAGCGCCAGCTTCTAGCTTCATACTTTTATGATAACATAAATTCTATTAAAAGTACTTTAGTAAAGTAGTACAATGGGCTCTTCCATATTGGCAACTATTTTATTATTCAGAGTTTATTGCTATCACTAGTTAGGCACTTCCCAACTAGAAACCTATGGTCCCTATTTTTCTCATTTGAGTCTTCTAATTTTATTTGCATGTATAACATCTGCTTAGCTCAGAGCAGCGAACAAGCTATTAAGACTTTGCTGATAATGGGAGCTTCAGGATTTTTATTTACGTATGTTTCAGTCTAAAGTATGCATTCTTGGGACACACATATACGTCGATACAAATGCACACAAGGAAGAATTTTACTTCTAATCCATGTAGATGGTTCATAATTATTCTTAGCATTTATTACTACCAGCGATTTGCCTTTTTTGTTGTTGTTGTTCCTCAAATAGGATGTAAATATCATGGGGAGGGTCGTAGAATGGGTTTCTTAGAGATTTTGATATGGTGACTTGCAGATTTATTTGGCAATATATTTGAAAGATTTACCACACACAAAAAAAAAGTTGGGAAGGCAAGTTTGAGCATAGGGCAAAAGTGATGATATACAGTTGTAACTGTGATTGAGCTGGTCTTATAAGAAGCTTTGGAGCTGAGATGATTTTGCAAGTGGCTGCTCCTACTGGGGGCAGACTGGAGGGTGAGGAGAAAGAATGGTAACCTTCTTGGATCAAGAGGTTCCTATGGCCAAGGGCGATTCCCTAGGACGGATGCAGTTGTGAGCCAGGAGCATCTAATGTTGCCAGCAAGTGGGACATGGCATCAGTTTCACTACAGGGGTTTGGGCTTTATTTGCATTCTTTCTCCCCATATCCCCAAAGCTTAGCACAGTGCCTAGCAGATAGCATGTGTTCAGCAGATAACTGCTAAAAGAAAATAAATCATTTATCACAATCTTGTAATGTATAGGTTATTAGATCTACAAAATCCTGACAAACTATAAATTACAGTTTAGCCTGAGAAGGAAGAAAAACCATCTTAGTGTTCTCCCTATAAATGTAAATCATAGATATAACATTATGTTTGATAAAAAAAAAGAAACAGAATAATTGTAGGATTTCCAACATAAAATGGAAAAATACTTTGGTAAATATTAACATTATATCAAAGGAGCTGTCAGTATTAAATGGGAAAAGATGGTATGGATGGGGAGACCACTTGAAATTTTGTAGATCTCAACCAAGGCCTATGAATCTGGTAAGTTTGGAAATACATATGCCAGCTTATTCTAGCATACCTCAAATAAAAGTGTTTTAGGGTATTTCAGTTACATAACAATTACATAGGATTTTTTTAAGCTAGTATCTTCATTTATTGTTTAGAAAGTTGTGATGGTTTTTATTTGATTAAGTCTACACAAAAACTGCATGCTCATTTTTATAGATACATGCTAAAACTGGAATGATATAGAAAAAAATATATCATCATTCCAGGGCATGCACAGAATATAAATATGTGGAGCATTAAATATGTATCATTATAAAGGAGCAAAAATCTCAAGCTGGTCAGTTTCTCCTGGTAACCTTCAATGCCTTAAGAGAATGCAACATCAATCAGGTGTTAAGGGGAAAATTGTATCAGCCATGGAGGAGATAGTGAGTCAAGCTTTTCTATAGCTATCAAGCCCGTAAAGAGTTCTGTACCTCTTAGAAATCAAGGAAAATCTTCCCTACGATCTTTTTGTGAGAGCACTATTTAAGATAAAGTATACGTAATAAAGGGATATCTGGAGGAGTTACATATAGGACTTATATTGGACATTTGAAAAATGTGTAAGTATAAAACTAATATTTAAACATGTAGAACTAGGTTGCAAAACAATATAAATATAGATGCTAAACATCTATATGTAAATGTAAAAACAACAGAACACAAAGTAGGAGGGAAAGGGGTAAAGAAGTCAGAGAGTAAGCTCAGTATTTGTCTCTGCTCTAATTGCTAATAAGTCAAGTGATAGATTCATAAACATTTAAAAGTACTTAGAAAGATTGGGGCACCTGGGTTGCTCAGTTGGTTAAGCATCCAACTCTTGGTTTCAGCTCAGGTCGTGATCTCAGGGTCCAAGGATCAGCTCTGCAAAGGCCTTCGTTCTTGGCAGAGAGTCTGTTTGTTCCTCTGCTCTTTCTCCCTGCTCCTCCTCTTGCTTGACACTCTTTTTTCAAATAAATAAATAAAATCTTTAAAAATGAAAAAATAAATTAAAATACTTAGATAAATATTAAGGAAATGGAATGACTGACTTTCTATATAATGCATTTTTATATGGTATCATTTGCAAAGTACAGAATAAATATAAACATTCTTACATACTGTAGTGCCTGCACACACATACACGGCAGATACAGACATTGCAATGAAAACCATAGCAAGACTTGTTTATTTTTATATAAAGACTAATGTTATAGACTCTAATCATCTAACAGAGCTAATATGAAATATCTGCCATATGATAACTATAAACTAAGTGAGGACACACCTTAAAAGAAAAGATTTGTGCAATAAAGTAAACCTCAAATCTAGGTTAAAAATCTAGGATATAGTAAAGAGAACCATATAAGACAGTGACTGAGAAAGTCTGAAAAAGGAGAAGTGAAGGTGTATTAGGTAAATGCAAACAAAAAAGAAATGTTCAGTTTACATGTTATCCCAGGCTTTTGTATAACTATATGCTAGATAACATCAACAAACATAAATCAAATATTAAAGCTGAACTTTGAATACAGAGAAACTCACTACTAACAGGAAACTTTAATTCATTCTCTCAGTCTGTGAGGGATTACTTATGTGAAAAAATTAAAATATAAAAATAAAATAATTAGTATTAATGATATAGAACTATTCTGGAAATCATAAAAATAAAATAACTTCTCATATATCAATGGAATTTTCACAGATATTAACTATATGTTAGTTTACAATAGAATAATCATATAGCCACATAAAATTTTGTAAATTAATAACAAAACTAGAAACAAAATGATCCTTCTACAAAAAACTAATATATTAATATTAGTACATTAATATTAGTATATTAGTACAGTAATACTAGTATATTAATATTAATATTAGTAAATTAATATATTAATACACACTAGTAAGTGACTATTGAATGGAAGAAAAAATACAATATAAATATCAGAATTTCAAGAAAAAAGAATAGTCAAAATTGCATTACTCAGAACTAATGGGACTCAGCAAAATTAGTGGTCTGAGGAAAATTCGTAGTCATGAAAAATTATATTAATCTAAAAATAAAAAAAAATTAAAATTCCCATACAAAATTGTTAGACTAAAAATAACTAAAAACATAAAGATAATATGTAGGAAGGAATTAATAAACAAGTGGGAAATTAAAGGGAAAAATCAAGAGAATTATAGACACAAACGTTTGCTCTTTGAATAAAAATAAAAGAGAAACACTGAACCTAACATATGAAAATAAAATCAAAAATGCAAAATAGTAAAAAAAATGAGGAGAAGAAAAACACCTGAGCTAATTAATTTGCTTTTTGTATTTACGGGTCTGACTCTGTTTTTTGTTTGTTTTGCATTTTGGATTCCATATGTAAGTGAAAACACATCATATTTGTCTTTCTCTGACTTAGTTTACTTAGCACAATACCTTTCTAAGTCCATCCATGTTGGAAATGACAAGAACTCATCTTTTTTATGCTGTGTAATATTCCATACTCTTTTATACTACACCTTCTTTTATCTATTCATTTAGCAATGGACACTTAGGTTGCTTCCACAACCTGGCTAGTGTAAATGACACTACAATAAACATAGGAGTGCATCTTTTCAAATTACTATTTTCATTATCTTCAGGTAGGTATGCAATACTGATATCACATGGTATTTCTATATTTAATTTTCTGAGAAACTTCCATATTGTTTTCCCCAATGGCTGCACCAATTTACATTTCCACCAACAGTGCACAAGGATTCTTTTTTCTCCACATTCTCATCGACACTTTTTCTTTCATGTCCTTTTGATTCTAGCCATTATGACGGGTATGAAGTGATATCTTCTAGTTTTGATTTGCATTCAAGTGATGTTGAATATCTTTCTCTGTGTCTCTTGGCCATCTAGATATATTCTCTGGAAGAATGTTCATTCAGGTCCTCTGCCCATTTTTTAATCAGATCATTTAGGGGATTTTTTGGTTTTGAATATTAACACTATCAGAAATATAAATATCTTCTCTCATCTCAGGCAATCAGCAGATTGCCTTTTTGTTTTGTTAATGATTTCCTTCATTGTGTAAAACCTTTTTGTTTTGCTATAGTCCCAATGTTTATTTATTTTTATTTTTTAATATTTTATTTATTTAGTTGAGAGAGAGAGAGATAGGGAGAGAGAATACTAATGGAGGTGGGAAGAAGCAGGCTGCCTGCTGAGCAGGAAGCCTGATGCAGGCTTGATTTCAGGACAGCAGGATCATGACCTGAGCCAAAGGCAGATGCTTAACTGACTAAGCCAGGTACCTCTCAATTGTTCATTTTTTTTTTTTTTACTTTTGTTTACCATGTCTTAATAGAAATATCTAGAAAAATGTTGCTACATCAGATGTCAGAGAATTTACTGCCTATGTTTTCTCCTAGGAATTTTATGATTTCAGGTGTCACATGTAGGTCTTTAATCCATCTTGGGTTTATTTTTGTGTATGGTGTAAGAAAATTGTCCAGTTTCATTCTTTTGTGTGTAGCTGTCCAGTTTTCCCAGCATCATTTATTGAAGAGAATGTCTTTTCCCCATTGTGTGGTCTTATCTCCTTTGCCATGGATTAATTGACCGTATAAGTGTGGGTTTATTTTTGGCACACTGTTCTGTTCCATTGATCTGCATATCTATTTTCATGCCAATACCTTACTCTTTTGATGACTATCGCACTTTGTGGTATATATTGAAATCTATATTCACAGTACTTTTAGCTTTGTTCTTTCTCAAAAAACTATTTGTGGTCTGTCTGGTTCTATACAAATTTTAGTGCTATTTGTTATAATTTTATGAAAAATACTGTTGGTATTTTGATGGGAATTTCATTTAATCTGCAGATTTCTTTGGGTAGTAGGGATATTTTATCAATATTAATTCTTAGAATTATGAACATGGAATTTCTTTTTCATTTGTTTGTGTGGTCTTCAGTTTCTTTCATCAATGTTTTATAGTTTTAAGTGTACAAGTCTTTCATCTCCTTTATTAAATTTATTCTTTTTTTTTGGTGCAGCTCTAACTGGAATTGTTTTCTTAATTTCCCTTTTTTCTACTCTATTATTAGTATATAGAAGCGGTACTGTTTATAAGGATTAGTTTTAAATCCTGAGGTTTTACTGAATTTATTTATTACTTCTAACAGTTTTTTAGTGGAGTCTTTAGGGTTTTATATATACAGTATAACATCATCTGCAAATAGTGACAGTTTAACTTCTTTCTTACCAATATGGATGCCTTTTATTTCTTTTTCTTGTCTGACTGCTGTGGCTAACACTTCCGTACTATGTTGAATAAAAGTGGTTAGAATGAACATCTGTGTCTTGTTCCTGATCTTAGATGAAAAGCTCTCAGTTTTTTGAGTATGAGGCTAGCTGTGTTTTTCTTATGTTGCTGTTATTGTGTTGAGGTATGCTTCCTCTAGACCTTCATTTTTGAGAGTTTTTAACATCAATGAATGTTGAACTTTGTCAAATGCTTTTTCTGCATCCATTGAGATGATCATATGATTTTTATCCTTCATCTTGTTGATGTAGTATATGGCATTGATTGATTTGTAAATATTGAAACCGATAGCTGCCAGAGAAAAGGGGGATGAGAGCATGGGACAAAAGAGTGAAGGAGATCAGGAGATATAGGCTTCTACTCATGGAATGAATAAATTATGGCTGGAAGGTACAGCGTAGGGACTAGAGTCAATGATATAGTAGCATTGCATGCTGACAGATGATAACTACACTTGTAGTGAGCAGAGGATAACATAGATGTTGAATCTCTATGTTGTGCACTTGAAACTAATGTAACTTTGTGTGTAACTATACACATATGAAAAAAATTTAAGAAACATAAAATTTAATTAAAATAATAAGGTTACATTACACAATGGAAATAAACTTGAAAAATGGTAAAATTGAATAAAGTAAGGGGACTAAGAGTACGGAGTAATGTAACAAGTAACAAAAATGGTTGATTTTAGGGAACTATACATTATCAAAACTGACCTCATAAGAGATTAAATCTAAAAAAATAAACCTCCAATGTGGCCATGGAAAGTGTGTTAAAAAAATGATTCTTTTTAAAGATTTATTTATGATAGACACAGAGAGAGAGAGAGAGAGAGAGAGAGAAGCAGAGACACAGGCAGAAGGAGAAGCAGGTTCCATGCAGGGAGCCTGATGTGGGACTCGATTCTGGGACTCCAGGATCACACCCTGGGCCAAAGGCAGGCGCTAAACCGCTGAGCCACCCAGGGATCCCCTAAGAAAGTGATTAAAGAGAAGTAATTTATATGACATAAAATTTATTTAACACTTCATGAAGTGAACAGTCTCATTCTGGAGAACTGTAAAGTGGGATGGCAGCAGGAATCTTACATAAGATAAACAATAAAGAACAAGGAAGAAAAGCATAGAAAACACCTGATTGGATGAGGTCACACAGTCAACCTGCTTAGGGTGATAAGGCCCAGAGTTAACTTGTCCTTAGAGATTGGCTGACCGAGTATACTGTGTTTCTGTGAAGCTGTATGTTTACAGGGATACAAAAGTTACTTAAATTTTGTTTTGCTGATGTGACACCCCATTCGGAGATGACTCCATCTTGGCCCTAGAAATGTATTTTAACAGGCATTATTAAAGATCTACTTTGTTTTTTTAAGGTTTTATTTATTTATTCATGAAAGACACACACACACACACAGAGAAAGAGAGAGGCAGAGACACAGGCAGAGGGAGAAGCAGACTCCATGCAAGGAGCCCAACGTGGGACTCGATCCTGAGTCTCCAGGATCAGGCCCTGGGCTGAAGGCAGCGCTAAACCACTGAGCCACCTGGACTGCCCTAAAGATCTACTCTTAAGCAAACACTACCACAGCCAAGTCCTTTACAAGAAAATTTTACCAAATATTTATTTATTTATTTATTTATTTATTTATTTATTTATTTTACCGAATATTTAAACAGAAGATGATTCCCATGCTATTTAAACTATTTCAGAACATAGAAACAGGAAAGAAAACTTCCAAACTCTATGCATGAGGCAACCATAATACTGATTCCAGCATTCAGCATACAAAAGTCAGAAGAATTTTCAATTATCACTATTAATAAAAATCATAAACAAAGTACTAGGAAAAACCCATTGTACATGAAAATAAAAACACATGAATAAGTGTCATCTATTCTGGATATACTAGTGTATATCAGCATCAGGAAATCTGTTAATAAAGTGGTAAGGGGTGAAATGCGATAATTATTATTAATTTAAAAGTAATCAGTTTAGGGGCGCCTGGATGGATCAGGGGTTGAGCATCTGCCTTTGGCTCAGGGCGTGATTCGGAGATCTGGGATCCAGTCCGGCGTCGGGCTTCTTGCGGGAAGCCTGCTCCTCCCTCTGCCTGTGTCTCTGCCTCTCTCTCCTCTCTGTTTCTCTCATGAATAAATAAAGAAAATCTTTTTAAAAATAAAAAAAATAAAAATAATCAGTTTAAATAGGAATAGATGGATATTTGCTAATATGACAAAAACGCCCCTATTTCAAACATAAAACCAAGAACGTGTTTAATATAGAAAAACCTGATCAAGTCCCCTGAAAGTCAGGAACAGGAAATGCATGGGCCATGCTGACCACTAGTTTTAAACATTGATGGCACATATATTAGACAGGCAAAAGAAAAAGATGTATTAAAACTGAAAAGAATGCAGTAAAACTATCTCTATTTGCAAATGACATGATTGTATGATAAGATAATTTAACTAAGTAGCAGGATATAAAATTATTATATAGAAGCAAATTGAATATATTTTAAACACTTAATAGGATGATATAATAGCAAAAAATAATTTTAAAAATCTGGAAATAAACTTAATATGTAAGAATTGCCTTTTACAAAGACTTTACTGAAGAAGAAATAACAAGAGAGAAAAGGAAAGAACTTGAATAATTGGAAACACATATTACATTCTTGTTTTAAAAGACTCAAAATCATAAAAATGTCAATGTACTTTGTAAGTATAATGAGATCCAAGTAAAAACACTATATTTATTATTTGGAAAAAACAGTTCTGAACTTCAAATAGAAAAATTAAAAGACTGGAATTCTGGTTTCTATTGCAGTATGTAAAAAACTTGGATCTTGTTATTGCTGTTCTTATAAAAGAAAAACAAAAGCAAAAGCAAACAACAACAAAAAATAACTGTCCAAAATGAAAATCAAAGACTTGATACTCAGAAATCTGAATAGCCTGGGGAATCCATAGAATCACAGCTAAAATTTGCTTAACCTGAAGCAGAAGCCTCTGAGGCCACAAACTGGGAGACTCAAATGGCAATATTGGTGAATTTCCAGAGGTTGAATGTGTAGAGTGAGAACTTTCTCCTGGCTACTGTCTTAGGAGGACCTCTGTGCCTTCATGAGCTTTTCTTTCTGAAATCCCACGAGATTCTCATGGGCACAATCTGAAAGACATCCTATCAGATGATCCCCTGTTGCTGGCAGAGAAAATGAGAGTAAAACATTTAAAATACTTCTAAAACCTTCTCCATAACAAAGGCCTACACCACAGGAGAAAATAACTTATCAGAGCTCTAAGAGCCATGGGTGAAATACATTCCTCTTCTACCCCCCTTAATCTTCAGTCTCCAGAAGGGGAAGGGGAGACATTATATAAGAAAAACCCTTGTGGAGGTAATAGATCAGAGACCCAGGTCTATTAAGACTGGAATTAAAGCATAAGATTATTGAATGGTTCTCCTCCACCATGTCTTACCACTATACTGTCTAGGCTCCAGTACAGTAGTGGATTACACTTGACTAGATGGCTTAAATAAAATAATTTTTTTCACAGTTCCAGAGGCTGGGTAGGCCAGGATGAAAGTTCTGGCCAATTTGGTTTCTGGTAATTCACTTCCTGTCTTTAAATGGCTTCCTTCTTGCTCTGTACTCACAGGGCAGAGAGAAAGAATGTGAGCTCTCCCATTTCTTTCTTATACAGACAGTAGTCTTGTTAGATGGGGGTTCCATCCTTATGACCTCATTTAACCTTAACCCCTTACTTTAAATAAATCACATTAGATCAGACAGGATATGAGTCTGGGCCAAAACAATCCAGTCCATAGTAGTAGAGAAGCCCCAAGTCAAGAGGAGAAAACAGCAAAAGTAGTAGAGGAATTTAAAGCCTCTAGTATTTATAAGCACAAAGCCTAACTCCTGGCCAGATTTGTGTAAATCCTCATGCTAGAGTATTTACTTCCATTTTTATTACCTGATACAATATATACAGCTAAAATATTACAAGAAAACTACAGAATATTCCTTTTGAATATTGATTCAAAATCCCGCAACAAAATTTTGGTAAATGGAATTTAACAATGTAGAACAAGAATGATAGATGATTGCCAAGTGGGATTTATTCCACATATTCAAGGCTGGTTGAACATTTAAAAATCAATTAATGTAATGCAGCAAGAAAATTCACATCATCATATCAACATTACCTAAGAACATTTGAAAAAATTCAAATCTTTCCATGATTAAAAACTATCAGCAAATTAAGAATGAAGAGGACCTTCCTCAACTTAATAATAGACATTTATTAAAATTTGTAGATCACTTTATACTTAATAGTTAGTGACTGGATACTTCTTCCCTAAGATTGGGAACAAGATAAGGATGTCCTATTTCACTACTCTTATTCAACAGTCTACTGAAAGTGTAGATAATGCAAAATGACAGAAAAAAAAATTTTGATATTGAAAAGAAAAAAATCTCTTTTTCATGATGAAACCATTATCTCTGCAAGAAAAAAAACAAAGAATCAATAAAAAATAAATATATATTATATATATATATGCTATATATATAGAAAACTATAAAACACTGGTGAAAAAAATTAAATGATTTACATAAATAGAGATAATCTGTGTTTATGGGTTTCTATACTTAATAATTGTTAAGATGCCAATTCTTCTCAATACAACTTGTTATACAGATTATGTAAAATCCAAGTGAAAACCCAAGAAGCTATTTTGTGGGACAAATACATTCTAAAGTGTATTTGGACATCAAAAATCAAGAATATCCTAGGGGCGCCTGAGTCGCTCATTCAGTTAAGCATCTGCCTTCAGCTCAGGTCATGATGCTGAAGTCCCAGGATCTATCCCTGCATAGGGCTCCCTACTTGGCAGGGAGCCTGCTTCTCCCTCTCCCCCTGCTCATGCGCTCCCTTGCTTCTGCTCACTCTCTCTTTCAAAGAAAAAAAAAGAGAAAAGAAGAAAGAAGAAAGAAAGAAAGAAAGGAAGAAAGAAAGAAAGAAAGAAAGAAAGAAAAAAGAAAGAAAGAAAGAAAGAAAGAAAGAAAGAAAGGAAGAAGAAAGAAAGAAAAAGAAAGAAAGAAAGAAAGAAAGAAAGAAAGAAAGAAAGAAAAGAAAGAAAGAAAGAAGAAAGAAAGAAAGAAAGAAAGAAAGAAAGAAAGAAAGAAAGAAAAAGAAAGAAAATATTTTTAAAAAAATCGAGAACACCCAATCTACTACTTGGTAGTAAGGACTTAGAGTAACAAATTTCAAATCTTATTATAAAGCAACAGCAATTGATATATATATATATATATATATATATATATATATATAATCTTGGTATTGGTAAAGGAAAGACATATAGATCAATATGACAGAATGGAGAGCCCAGAAATAGGAATGAAAATAATCAGCTGATATTTGACAAAGGTATAATTGCAATTCAATGGATAAAAAATATCAAATATGTTAGAACAACTAGACATACATATGCAAAAATAAATACACAAAATGAATCTACACCCGTTCTTTATATCTTTCATAAAAATTAACTCATAATGGGCCACAGACCTAAAATACAACGCAAACTATAGGACTTCTAGAAGAAAACATGAGGAGAAATTTTATATGACTGTGTGGTTGATAATGAGATGTTAAACACATCAATAGTACTATCCATGAAAGAAGAAAATGGTAAGTTAAACTTAACTAAAAGTTGAATATTTGCCTTATAAGTCACAGTTAAGAGAATGAAAGGACATGCCACAGACTCTAAGTAATGCATATCTCATAAAGAAATTATATCTAAAATATAGGAACAATCCTATAAACTCAAAAAGATGAAAATAAACCACCCAATGAAAAACTGGGCCAAAACATCTGAATGTATACTTTATCAAAGTAGATATACTAGTGGCAAATAAGCATATAAAGATGCTCACTATCAATTGTCATTAAGGATTTGCAAATCAAAACAATGAGATAAAATTACATACATATTGAAATAGCTAAAAATAAAAAAAAAAGGAAAATACTAATTGCTGGAAAGGGGATGCAACAAAGTGAAACTCTCATTTGTTTTGGGTATGAAATCAAAATTGTCACCCATTTTGGGAGACTGTTTAGCAATGTCTCATAAAACTAAATACAATTTCACTATCTGATTCAGCATTGATGCTTCTTTAATGTACCCAACTAATTTGTAAACATATTTCCACACAAAAATCTATACATGAATTTTCATAGCAGCTTTGCTTATTATTACCAAAAACTAGAAGGAACCATAATGTCCTTCAATAGGTGAATAGACAAACTAACTGTGAAACATCCTTATAATGGAATATTATTCAGCAATAAAAAGAAATGGGCTATCAAGCCATAAAAGAATATAGATGGATTTTAAATGCATATTGCTAAGTGAAAAAGTCAGTCTGAAAAAGCTATAATACTGTACAATCCCAAACGTATGATCTTCTGGAAAAGACCATAATGTAGAGTTTTGCTGAGGGTTTGGTGGGTTGAAAGGGAAGGTTGAATAAATGAAATAGAGGAGAGACTTTATTTTTTTAAAGATTTTATTTATCTATTCACGAGAGACACACAGAGAGAGGTAGAGATACAGGCAGAGGGAAAAGCAGCCTCCATGCAAGGAACCTGATGTGGGACTCGATCCCAGGACCCCAGGATCATGCCCTGAGCCCAATGCCGACAGCCACCCAGGCGTCCCTAGAGGCGATATTTTAGAGGAGTGAAACTATCCTGTGTGATACTATAATGGTAAATATAAAATATTAAGAATTTGCAAAATCCATAAAATTTACAGAACAGAGTCAATATTAAGATGTGCAAATTAAAACAAATGTTTTAGGAGGTAGGGAGATTTTATTGATTGAACATAGAATGTGATAAAGATTCTAAATGTATTGGAAATGAATGAAAGAATTTCACTGAAAGGGCTGAGTAATAACAGACTGAATTGGAAAATGGAATCTGTGCATCTCATAGGAAAAGGAGCTTACACGTAGCACCATTCTCTAGTCCATTCATTTGTTTCTTACAGAAGAGCATGACTCCCACTCCTTAACTTTGGGTGTGCATAGTGCTTCTTTCCAAAAATTATAATATAAAAGGGGACTATTATAGTATAAAAATAGAAACTTTACAGGAAAAAAGAAACTAAAAATTACTGCCTCAAGCCAAGTGATCCAGTTTAAAATCAACAGTGATTAATTATGCTGATAGTATGTACTCTTGATATAATGTGATGAGAATTGCACTTTATCTCTGTGTTCTTCCTCCACACAATATATCACCCTAGTCTAATCATCAGGAAAACATTAGACTAATCCTAATTGAGGGATGTACTAAAATATCCTTAAACTGTCAAGGTCATCAAAAATAAGAAAATTATAAGAAACACTCACCACCGAGAGGAAATTAAGGAGACATGACTAATAACTAAAATATGATATAATAGATGAGATCCTGGAAAAGAAAAACAGGGGACTAATAAAAACTGAGGAAATCTGAATTAAGTATAGACTTCAGTAATAATAACAATAATGCATAATTAATTGTGACAAATGTTTCACAGTAATGTGAGATGTGAATAACAGTGGAAATTGGTTATAGGTCATGCAGGAACGTTTTGTACTTTCCAAGAATTTCATAAGTCTAAAACTCTTAAAATTAAAAAATGATCAAATTATAAAGTAAATAAATAAATGAATTGCCTGGCAATTTGATGATGCCCTGTGCCAATGATATTAAAACATATGAAAAAGTTTTCATTATTAAAACAATTTTTTCTTGTCCATTTTAATAGACAAAACAGTGAAACAAAGCAAGAAAGCCTAAAATTAGATTATAGTGAATGATGTAGGATATTAAAAAAGGAGAATTCTGGAATCATTGATGAAAGGCAGAACTCAGTAATATTTAATGCTATAACTATCTGGTAGCCATGTGAAAAAAAATGAAGTTAGATTTATATCTCACAATGTACAGGTAAGTTCCCAAATGGATCAGATATTTAAATGTATAAATGAAACCATACAAGTATCAGAAAAAAAGAATACAAAAATTAATTTGTAAGCTTTATGGATAGAAAGTCTTTCTAGTTCTCAAAACTTTCATAAAAGATATGATTGAGGGATGCCTGGGTGTCTCTGCAGTTGAGCTTCTGCCTTTGGGTCAGGGTGTGATCTGAGAGTCCTGGGATCAAGTTCTGCATCAGGCTCCTTGCATGAAACCTGCTTCTCCTCCCTCTGCCTGTGTCTCTGCCTCTCTCTCTGTGTCTCTCATGAATAAATGAATGAATGAATGAATGAATGAATGAATAAATAAATAAATAATCTTAAAAAATATTTGATAATTTTTTCCACATAAAATGAAAAATCTTATACATGGCAAATAAAGCATATGTTGAGTAAAAGACTACTTACTAAACAGAAAAATTGAAAAAAGTATAGAGCTCACAGAATAGTGAATACAAAAGACTTTTTTAACCATATTTAAATATCATCAGGTTTTTTCATAGAAGAGAGAGAGAGAGATGTAGATAAAAAGAACACTGAAAACATTTCACATCAGATTGGCAAGAGTTCAATATTTAACGATTTTTTAGTGAAATTATGAAGAAATAAAGAAATAAACATTCTCTTGTATTGCTATGAGGTGCATTAATTTGTACAGCTTCCATTCAGTGCAACTTATCAGCATCCATCATATTTACAAATGCATACACTCTATTGACCCAGCAAATTTCACAAGAATTTGTCATACAGATTCATTCAGCCAGATAGAAAATGTTTTCACAGGGGTATTCACCATAATTTTGTTCGTAAGAAAAAAGATTTTTAAAAATATCCCTCAGTAGCAATTCAATTAAATAAATTTTGAGACATCTATGTAATGGAATATTAAGCAGCCTTAAAGAATGAGATCTCTCTATACTAATATGAAATGAGTACGGTTATCTTGACTAGTAAGTGAGAAAAGTAAGCGCAAAATAAGAATTTCACCATGTTGAAGAGTATAATTTTCGTAGGTAAGCATAAATAAACTCTGTGAGATATAAAGAAGGTATGAGGTATGATATCTTTAAAAAAGATATAAAGAAGGAATGAGTCTTTATATCTTAATTTTGTAAGATATAAAGAAGGTATGAGGCATGATATCTTTTATAAAGATATAAAGAAGAAATGAGTATTCACTAAGGGAGGAATTTATGGGAAGAAATGGGAACTGAAATATATATGTGTGTATATGCATGTGTGTGTATAATATATATATATATATAATTTTTAATCATGTTAATGTATGTCTATTTTTAAAAGTTACTTGATTTATTTACCAGTTCTTTTTTTTAAGATTTTATTTATTTATTCATAGGAGACACAGAGAGAAATATAGACACAGGCAGACGGAGAAGCAGGGAGCCCAATATGGGACTGATCCCAGGATCCCAGGATCATGACCTAAACTGAAGACAGAGACACTCAACCACTGAGCCACCCAGACATCCCTAATTACCAGTCTATCAAAAGGACTGAAGTGGTTGCATATTTAAGCCCAGTCTACACTTTGTCAATGTCAAAAGAAAACATTAGTTAATGTTGAAATCACCAATATGAACAATATAACAAAACAAAACAATCTTTACTATCATATTAAATTTTCCAATGGATCTCACCTTAGAACTAGAGTTAAGGTCAAATTGTTGTTCTTGAAGGAAAACACACTATCATAAGATAGACTTACTAATCTCCTAGTAAATAAATAACATTTTCATTTGCAATAATTTTTTTTATTAATTTAGGATGAGACTTTATTTCCCCTATCCCAATGAAAACATTTGCTAGTAGGAAATGCATATTTTATGGTTGAAGAAAATTTTCACAGGATACAGAGATAGTGTGCAACTTGAGCTTAGTGTCCTTTGGTAAAAAAAAAAAAAAATATATATATATATATATATATATATATATATATACATATATATGAATTGGACTTCAATTCAAATTTCTAAATTTAAGTTTTTATTTAAAACTTGTCATATGTCTTAATTGTATGACTTTAGCAAGTACTTTTATTTCACCTTTTCTCAATGGGTTGTGGCAAAGATCAGATGACATTATGTGCGTAAGAGCACTTTGTAAATTTTAAGGCACCGGATAACTGCAAATAATTATTCTGACACAGTCATTTGCTAAATTGTATGGTAGGATTCTCAAAACAATGAGTGGACTTTCTTTAAAAAAGTTCACCTTTTGCTTATTAGGGCAGGAATTAATAACACCTTTAGCCTTGTTGGTTGCTGTTATCACTAGATGCTGCTGACATGTCTGAAGAAGAGTCACATAAAAAGATTTCAAAATGTGTGGGAGGACTAATAAGTGTTGAGGGCAGGACCATGAAAAAAGGAAATAAAAACTAAAAATGAAGAGAGAAGGGAAGAAGGCATATGGTCAAGAATCTATACTTTCAGTGTTTCAGGGGGTTACCCCTATAGATTTCCAAGTGGGGATTTTACTTGTTAAAGCCATTTAAATATTTGTTTATTGTAGTTATGCAGATCATCATTTTCCAAAATTTGGGAGAAAATGTGAAAATTATTGAACTTAAAGTATGTCCTGAGATATATGTGATGCTATTAGTAATAACAGCAATGAATAGTTATACTTTGTTTGTATCCTAATGAGTTGATTTGGCTACTTTCTCTGGTAGGACTATGTTCCAAGATTGTAAAATGATAGTTCGAGCTAGCATAATATTTATGGCTCGCTATTTTATGGCTTCTTTTCTGCCTAATGTATTGATCCAACTCTATGGATATATCATTTCTACTCCCTTACTTCTTTACATGCCAAATAGATTTTTTTTTTCTACATTTAGAATTTGGTTTCTTTGACTTTGCCCCATTCTATGATTTGTTGACTGTCTTCTTAGGTGTTAGTTACTTCAGAACATGAATAAGGAGATTGTAACCACAGAAGTTTTTCTCAGGGTAGATAAGACTTTTACAGATTGTGGAATTGCAATGATAAATTCTTATGTACATACATGATGTTATCACACTACAGACGAAAGAGACAAGAGTGGATAAAACAGCACTTCCCTCAGCTGATTCACAGTGTTTTCATTAGTTTGGATTTAATCCAAATTGATCTTTGCATACTTTTCATCAACTCAACTAGACAAGTTCCTGGTAAACAGAGAGAAACTAGAAATACTGAAGATTAAAGGGTTTCTGCATGCCTGGCCTAACCTTGGGCAATGTCACTCCTAATAACAACAGATGGTGTGACCCCCTCTGAAGTCCTGTTTGTTGATGTTATAAATGACTAAAAATTGGGATTTTTTGCAAAAGTGCTGACAAAGACTATACTAGATCATCTCACAAGATAGCATTAACGCACATTAACTGGTAACTATAAAGGCAGGGCATTCTTGCTGCATTATAATTGCATGGCATTCCCCATAATCCAGTATCAAAGAATATTTCAAATATACATGAGAAAAATGGGAATGTAGCATTTAGAAAATTGTAAAAGATTACCATATCAGCAAGAGGTAGACTCACTGAATTTTTTTTTCTGCTTGCAGTAAAACATGAAATTTTCTTTAAACTTCAAAAGTAGTATGAAAGTCAAGAAGGAAGAATTTGAAGTAGGATTCAGAGAGAAAAAAGTCCAGTGGCCCAGAAAAACTCTCTAGAAGCCCTTTGCTCAGGCCTATTAGTTTCTGGCTGGGACTTAATTAGCACCAAAAGGGGCAGCTGAAACTGAGTGAGCACAGACTGGATGTACCTCTTTTTTGGGTAGTTGTCATGCTCAGGAAGATGTCTCATTGACTGCTGGCCATTGACAGTTATTGGATGTCAGTCATAGCAATTGCTTTACTGATAATTGTATGTTAGAATTCAAAAAGAATTTATGGGGTATAATTATGGGCTCTAATGATATAAATATGGTTTTACATATATATAAATACAATAATGAAGAACCTGAGATGGACGGAAGATGAACACAACTTTCCATAGAATGCATTTTATAATAAGTAAATAGCTAAGTATGCCTACTACTCAAATTCTTTATTCTTAGGTAAACATTTTTTTTCCAACTTTATTCTTTATACTACAAGAGTCATTCTAGTATTAAGAGTAGTGATTGTTAGTATTTCCGTTATAATACTAGCACTTGAATTTGGCAAACTCTGCAGTATGAGTTGTTTCATCCACAAACCACTGAGGATTTAATAATTAGCTGCTTTCATTAAAATCCTAGTGATGTGATAAGCAGTGGGTGTTACACACAAACTGATAAATTGTGGAACACTCCATCTGAGACTAATGATGTGATATATGTTGACTAATTGAATTTCAATTAAAAAAATCAGAACATAATTAACACTGAAAAAATTAAAAAAAAATAAAATCCCAATGAATCAGATTCAGAAACTGAGAAAATAAAAAAACAAATATATATACATATATATAGATATATATGTATATATAGATATACATATAATGTGTGTGTACATACCACATGATGTGAGAGACATCATGTACAAAGCTTTATAAAATTTTATCCCATTTTTGTAATAGTTCTGAATTTAAGTTTTTGTAGTAGTATTTTTATGCATAGAGGAAACAAGGTTCAGAGAAGAAAAATAGCTTATCCAGGTCACATAACATGTAAGTAATGAAATGAATTTGAATCCACCTTATTGTTAACTTCCCATCTGAGCAAGCAAATAATCTGTCCAAGGTTAAGCAGTAAGCATTAAAATGAAGTTTCAAATACAAGATTTCAGATTCTGTATCACTTGCATTTTCCATAGCATTGCACTTTAGACTTTTTCCAGAAGTTCCTCAGCATTTTTTATGAAAAGAAACTATTTTTCAATTTCTAAAGCCTTGGAGTTCTGAGTGAGGGATAATTCTTGCCAATATGGGGTATTTGTGATGAGTCTCAGAAATGGGAATTTGGCAACATTAATCAGCTTGAAGGTCTACCCAATATAACACTTGGATCTCCTTTTAAGATTTCTATTGTTTGGTTAGGAGTTTTTATTATGTGTACTCTCATGTACATTAAAATGACTTACATACACACACTATATATACATATATAGTATATCTACATATCATCTATGTCATCTTTTTTTTTTTTTTTTTTTTTTACCTATCATCAGTTTAAATCTATTGAGTTGATATAGGATAAAAATGTGGATACAATCATATTTCTTTTTTTTTAAGATTTTATTTATTTATTCATGAGAGACACAGAGAGACAGGCAGAGACATAGGTAGAGGGAGAAGCAGGCTCCATGCAGGGAACCTGGTGTGGGACTTGATCCCAGATTCCCGGATCACAACCTGAACTGAAGGCAGATGCTCAACCACTGAGCCATCCAGTCATCCTTTTTTTTTTTTTTTTTTTTTTAAGATTTTATTTATTTATTTGAGAGAGAGACAGAGCACAAGCGGGTAGGGTAGGGAGTCACAGAGTGAGAGGGGCAAGCAGACTCCCTGCTGAGTGGGGAACCTGCCTTGAGGCTGGACTCCACCCCAGAACGCTGAAATCATGACCTGAACTGAAACTGAGTTGAATGTTTAACTGACTGAGCCACCCAGGCACACAGAGAGGTCTACTTTTTTTTTTTTTTTTTTAAGATTTTATTTATTTATTCATGAAAGACAGAGAGAGAGAGAGAGGCAGAGACACAGGCAGAGGGAGAAGCAGGCTCCATGCAGGGAGCCTGACATGGGACTCGATCCTGGGTCCCCAGGATCATGCCCTGGGCCGAAGGTGGCTCTAAACCCCTGAGCCACCCAGGCTGCCCCAGGTCTACCTTTTGGAAAAGAATGATCAATAAATAGTCCCTAACATAAGGTACAATATATTGTGTGACCCCGAATTAGCATGGCCACATCAGGTACATGGAGGCACAAGCCTCTAGGCAAGAGTGAATTTTGTGGTCAGGTAAGTTGAAGCTTCCCGTTTCCAGAGATCTCTTTCTGAGTTGATTCATGGATTGATGTATGGTGATAAAGGGTCTTGTCTCAATCCTTCAAGCTTTCTGACTTGTAGGGGCAAAACAGAAGAAAATCATAAAATGAAGAAGATTGAGAGGAGTAGCTCATGAAGTAAGAGAAAAACAAGAGCATGAACTTTTTAGAAACCACGTGGAAAAGAAGTATGTATTTTATGAACTAGAAAGTGGAGACTGGGTGTTATATGTAAGCGAGGAGTCACTAAATTCGACTCTGGAAACCAATATTACACTATATGTTAATTAACTAGAATTTTAATAAAAATTTGAAACCAAAAAAAAAAAAAAGGGAGAAAGAAAAGAAACAAAGGGAGTGGGTACTAATATTTATGTTGATTGATTTTAAATCCTACCTACTGGTGAGGGAGAGATTTCATAATCCACTGCCAGGCTTTGTTGTGATTGGCTCAATGGTTGGACCGAGCTTGCACCAAAAACCTTTGGAGCTAAGAGGGAATGGGACAGGGAAAGGCTAAGAAGCAGAACCATTTCTCCTAAGTTCTGAAACTCCTGGTGTAATGTTACTGGCAAAGCAGTCACCTGATAAATATTTGTTGATTGATTACCACATCAATAGAATCAAGGAATTTGCATATGATAATAGGGCTGAATATTTCATAGGACTCATCTGGAAAAATGAAGGGTAAATGATGTGATTAAAGTCTATGAAATTTTGCAGGATCTGAATTGAGTGAATGCAAATGCCCTCATTAAATGCTTGATTATTAGTATGTTGAGGATCTCTTGAAACTTGAAAGAGACAATTGTGAATAAATGAAGGTAATAAGACTAATGATAAAAAGGTTAATACACCTTTGGATTGAAAGTGGCAGGGTAGGCTGGACATATAGGAAGGCCTGAGAAGAATTGAGATCAGTTGATGGATGATACATCTAGAGTGGAATTTAATATAATTTAATTCCATGCACATTTGGAGACAATCCTATACCCGTTTGAGTCTGGCATTATGGAACAAAACAACCTCCTCCTATAAATTCCTCCTCATTTTCCCTCTTAAGAACTTAATGATGTTCTGAATTGACAGAGTTTCTGTCATTTCTCACACATTTTCAGTGAAGGACAACTATTTAGATGGAGAGCACGACTATTCAAGGACCTTGTAACAAAGAACATTTCTTCTCTGTTTGGGAAGATTGTTGTTAGATTCAAGGGCACAGCTTTGGAGTGTACTTAGCCCCAGATCAACTGAACCGAACTGGAGATGAATGAAGTAAGAGACATTATAGCCAAATAGCTTTTATCCACAGATGGAAGAATATAGATTTTCCTCCTGGTTGAATGATTTGAATTCCATTGGTAAAAGCATCCTTGATGAAGAGAGGAGGGACATTATTTCTATTGCCCATCTAAATCTGTGTCCAACTCATACCATCTAAATGCATCCCCTTTCCTTTAAATTTGGTTCATTTTGAAATTGTTTTGCATTAAAAAAATACCTAACAACTTGTTGAACATAGTATTTGACTGAGTTGACCATTTTCTTTAGATAAGAAATGATTCAATAACATATTAAATAGTCATTCGGGAAATGACATAAAATACTACTTCATATTTTGCTTAGTATTTTATTAAAAATCATTTCTATATTTTACCTTGTAAATTACTAAAGAACAAGGAACTCAGTTTCCAAATATCATCAATAGAATTTTATGTATA
The DNA here is from genome assembly GCF_048164855.1 of Canis lupus baileyi. Lineage (NCBI taxonomy): Eukaryota > Metazoa > Chordata > Mammalia > Carnivora > Canidae > Canis > Canis lupus. The sequence continues at coordinate 59,167,543 of NC_132846.1, forward strand.
CATTTTATGTAGGTAACTTAACACACGACTGTTTTGTGTTATTTAATAGCTGAATAGATATAAAACATGTCCATATTGACCATCACTGTTGCTAAAAAGCAATTTGTGTCAAAGTTGTTTCATCCAAATCCATATTTAGAGCCCAAAAACTTTTATAAAAAATATGATTAAAATACAAAAACTTCAGTTGGCTTGCAGTTTTTTTTAAAAAGAAAATTAGGACTGTATTTCTGAGCCAATATGTGTGAATAACTTCTATTCTCTAAAACTATCTACAGTAATGGATTCTTGCAAGGAAGGTTAATTGCTAGTATTTTATTTGACCTGACAGGACAGCCAATGTTTTCGCTATCCAGTGTCAATGTGCCAGCACCCCCTGGTGGGCACTGTTAAAAATAAAATTTAGTCCTGATAAAAAAAGGTTAAAGGTGTTCATTGGTATTCGGTTTATTGTGTGGGAATGCCTTCGCACAATCCAGATAGCTTTGCCTTTCTGACTGAATACTGTCAAAAGTATATTATGTAACCACAAAAATTGCAGTTAGGATGTTATCAGCTCTCATTCTCCTGAAATATCTTTGTATTTAAAAAATTCACATGTACTTTTTTTGTATTAATGTATATGTGTTGGGGGGGTATATAAAGTAACATGAGCTATATATCATTTGTATTCAACAAATATTTTTTATTTAAGTTTGTGCTATTATTCTTGCAGTTACAATCAGAGTTTTGACTCTTTCCTGGAGTTATTGTGGTATAGAAAAAAGCATGGATTTCTGCATGAGACTGATTTTATTTGACCTCTAATTCTCTCAAATATTAGCAGTGCGATTTAGAGAAAATTACCTACCCTTTTGGACCTCATTTTCTTCATCTGTAAAATAAGGATAGAAATACACACCGATTGTTACCAAGTGGAAGTGGTCGCCCAAATATTTTAGGCAAATTTTTCCTGGAGTCCTCCTGTGGCATATGTTCTTAACAATAGACATCTTTAAAATGCATAAACATGCACACATTTTTATTGCTGAACATCAACAATGATGTAAAAAAACTAAGGAATTCTAAGCATCAAAATGCATTATAGATGGTTGCTTTATGCTAAAATAAACACAAAGTAAACAACTGGATATTTATCTTGATAGGAATAAATTATACATTTTGTTCTGTATTATCCTTGGTACCTGACATAAGTTAATTATTGGGAATTTTACAATAAATGTTTATCAAGTGACTCATAGGATATGCAGAAGCTCTAAAAATAGTCAAATCAAGAGCTAGAGCTTATTAGTGAAATGACATTAAATTTGGCAGAGTTTATATAAATGCTCTTCTGTGAATTTATTTGTAGATGTGAAAGAAAATCCCTTTAAAATTCACTCCCAAGATATTAGACTAGCTTTATATGTGTGACTAGTTCCACAAATCTTGTCTGAATTAACGGGTGATTTAAAACAATAAAGTAAAATCTAAAGGAAAGCGATAAAAGAAAATGAATGAAAATTTAAGAACACTATGCAAGTTTCCTGACAGCCAGGTTTTGAGAAGGATTGTTGAATGCCCCAAGAAATTGGGGTGGAAGGATTGAGACACAAAATACTCAAAGGATGCAAAGTGCAGAACGAATACATGAAAAGCAATCTCCATTTTTTTTTTTTTGCAATTATGCTCTGTGATATCTGGAAGCTATCTGGAACTGTTGTTTTGGTGAATGCACATCAGAATTTCTTGGTTTCATGCTTTAGAAACAATCTGGTTTATGGTTCGTTGAACAAAGTAGATCTTCTCTAACCACAGTGGTCTGTGGTGAAGGCTTTCACCAATGGATTCCAATGTTCGTTTCCATTGGCTATGTTCTTAATTTAGCATATATGACATGGTATATTTACATATATTTTAATGCTTCCATATTCTCCTCAAGGCTAGATGGGAACTTCCTCTGTGCATGGACATTCTTTTTCCTTTTAATGCCACATGTTACAGATAACCAGGTCAGATTTTCCAATAAGTTTGCAATTATTCTAAGGCAGAGTTTCCCAAACATTTGTGGCCATAAAACTGCTTGGAATGGTGTGAAAAAATACAGATTACTTGAATTTACCCCAGAAAACTGAGTCATAATTTTCCTTTGAAGGTGCTTGGAAATATATATCTACAAGAAACAACCAAACTTATTCTTATGGTTATTTTAAACATCAGGCCTATTCAATTGATTCAATTCAGAACAAGCTTACATAAAGAGAATGTAAGCACAGATAACTCAATTTAAACATAAAAAAAATACTAGATAGAGGTTATTTAGCAAACAAATAGTGAAATTATAATGGTCATTTCTTTCCTATAACCTTAAACATCCTTATTCATTTTTTAGGGTAATAAAATGGACTTTTTCTTTTCAATTTGAGCTAGGTTTTATGTAGGAAATGACAACAGATAGCAATAATTTGCCTTTCTTTCTCTTATCTCATTTTATTTATGACTGAGAGAACACTTCCTGCTAGAGTGAGAAATTACTAAAATATCAGCAGTTTTGAATTTGTTAAATTTAGGTAAATAGATATCCCGATTCCATAAAGATAGATGATAGACAGATGATGATAGATAGATGATAGATAGATAGATAGATAGATAGATAAATAGATAGATACAAAATCTATTAGGAAATGTATGAGTTTTCAACTTCTGTATCACAAATTACCCTACATTTAGTGGCTTTAAAATAAAAAAAATATATATATCATCTCACAGATTCCATGGGTCAGAATTCCAGTAAATTTTAACTAGGTTCTCTACTGAGCATCATACAAAGTTGAAAGCAAGATGTCAGCCAACTGAGTACTCATCTGGAGACCTAAATAAGGAAAAATATATTTCTAAACTCCCTCTGGTTGTTGACAGAATTTACTTCCCTGTGGTAGTATACTGTGGTCCCCACTATCCTGCTGGCTATCAACCAGGGACCACTCTCAGCTCCTACAAGCCACTCACAGGTCCCTCACATGTGGCCTTTTTGATCTTAGCAACAGAGAATTTCTTTTACATCATTACTTTTTCTTTTCAAATCTCTCTGGCTTTCTTTCACTACCAGATGGAGAAATCTCTGCTTTTTAAAGGGCTCATGTGATTTCATCTGTCTCACTCATAATCTTCATATCTTAAAGTTGATTGATTTGGGCCTTGAACTATATCTGCAAAATTCCTTCACAGAAATTATGCAGAGTAAGGTTTGATTGAGAATGGACATCTTGGGATGGCATTTTAGAGTTTTGTCTATTAAAGCAGCTAACAAGCATTTTTTCCATATGCAGATGATTTAAAAATATGTCACAGGGGCGCCTGGGTGGCTCAGTGGTTGAGCACCTGCCTTAGACTCAGGACATGATCCTGGAGTTCCGGGATCAAGTCCCACATCAGGCTCCTGCAGGGAGCCTGCTTCTCCCTCTGCCTATGTCTCTGCCTTTCTGGGTGGGTGTCTTTCATGAATAAGTAAAATAAAATAAAAATTAAAAAAAATAAAAATATGTCAAAAAATCTAGCCCTAGAGTTTTACTGGACTTCCACAGTTTGTATTAGAACAAAACAAACAAACAGCCCCCCCACAAAAAAAAAAAAAAAAAAAAAAAAAAAACACAATAGTTCTAAAGAATAGTCAATGACCACAGTACCATGTTGAAGAAATGACTCCACACAGAGGTATGTAACCTTTTTTGGACAAGAATCCCTTTGAGGACCTGATGGAAGATTAGAATTTATTTGTCACTTCCCAAAATGTACACATATATTTCAGGGCTTTTTAGATCCCAAATTAAGAGTTTCTGATCTAAGTATAAGAGCACAAAAAGTGAAATTAATCAATGCCTCTATGCATCTCAGAAAGTACTATAAAGAAGTGGAAAGAGAACATAATTGGAAAAGTTTAGAAAACCAGAAGAGGAATTCGATGAAAATGTAGAGAAAATATACAAGATAGAGTAGGTCTTTAGGTGATTTCGGGCAACGATTCATGATCCAGTTCCAGAAATTACATGTTACTACTTCAGTACGTGATGGATTTAAAGATGAGTCATTTAAAAATGTGCAGTAGTTTGAAAGATTTTATTAACAATTTAAGTTGACTTTCTCTGTGTTTCGCTTTCCATATACAAAACATAAGATCTACTTTCTGAAACTTCTGTGATAATCGAATGATTAAATGTCTATGCTGTCTGGCTCATTGGAACAGTGGCTCATTACCCCTTCCCAAGAGGCTAAGTGGTAGCTAGTACTAGTCCTAGAATTTTATGATTGGTACATCTTTGCTTTGAGTTTAATGTCTATCTCCAGGGGTTGCCGATTTAATACCTCCAAGATACATCCCACTAATTATCAATAAGATTCACATTTTATTTTGAAGTAGTGTCATTTTATTGTTTAAAAGCTATGAGAGGATCCCTGGGTGGCGCAGCGGTTTGGCGCCTGCCTTTGGCCCAGGGCGCGATCCGGGCTCCCGGTGCATGGAGCCTGTTTCTCCCTCTGCCTGTGTCTCTGCCTCTCTCTCTCATGAGTAAATAAATAAGTAAATCTTAAAAAAAAATAAAAAATAAAATAAAAGCTATGAAAAGGCAGAAAATGTCATACGTAGGACTAAATACAAGAGAAGGCAAAAACCATATGGAGGGTTTAGGGTGCAGTAACTTATGGGGATTCTAGCAGTAGGGTACCTGGATGGCTCAGAATGAAGAGTTCTGAGGGCACATTACCTACTTTAAAATTGAGCTCAAGGCCTCCTCATCTGCTTTTGTCTATGTGCAATCATGTGCATGATTTAGTTAGTCTTTTTTCTCCACTATAATTTGTATACTTCTTTTAGTAATTCCACATGCATTTATTTTACCTATTTCCTTCATTAAGAAAAGAAGCAGGCAAAGAGACATGAAGTTATATCTTTGGGAATTGGGGTTTAGAAAATGTTGATCAACTAATGGTAACATAAGCTGGATTCACTAGAGACACTGGTTCCAGTGAAACATATATTTTAATCTAGTTCTCTTAGAAACCTTTTTTTTTTTTTCTAGCAACAACAACAACAAAATCCCTTAAATAAAACAAAACAAAACATTGGCTTGCAAAGACTGTGAGATTTAGTTTGCCAATTCCTAATGACTATGTCTCCCTTTGGGATAGATGTTGTACCCAGCTAAATTTGTACTCAAAAAAAGAATTTTTTTTTTTTTTGAAAAGAGAAAACAGAAGACCGAATGTAGCCTAACAAGGGACTAGTTATGGAGTGAGAAAAATGGATTAAATCTCTCTTTGTTTTCAAATGAGTTTAAGTGTCCATTTGGAGAATCTCATTCTTTTCTGTTCCCACCTTACAGTTAATGTGTAGCTGTAATTTATCACACCCTTCATGACCCAAAGGAATTATGACACCTTGGAAAGCACCTGAACCAGACATAAAAGACAGTTTATTCATCTGAGAGAATTACAGAATCTGATTTTCTGTTTGTAAAACACTTAGGTTCTAAGTGCTGAATTTTCTCATTATGACCAAGTAAAATAAAATAAAATATCACATGGAATGAAAACAGGGGAAGTGTGCTGGAGAAATAGATCGAATATCCTCAGTGGATAACTAGTGGCTGCCACCTCCAAGGTCTACGGAGGAAGATTTTCTTTCTTTCTCCCAAGATATAAAATGGCAGGCCCAGGATGTGTGTTAATGTGTAACAGTGATTATCTTACTTCATTGCTCTGCGGCAAATGAATGCCTGGTTTGTGGAAAGTTGAAAATTAAATACAGACATCAGAAGGATGGGGGTGAAAGGGATTTGTTAGGTGTTTGCACTGAGATGCTAAAGAACTCCCATTAAGTTACATGTTGTAATAATTAAAACATTGCTTTGAATTGGTTTCAAAACTTAAGCAGATCCAGAGAAACTAGAGGGGGAATTAGGAACTAATTACATTAAAGTACTGAAGATCAATTTCTCATGGGTTGGTAGCTTCATGTTAATGTTTCTTTAAAACAGGAAGGCAAATATTATAAGGAATTATCAAAGGATGCTTTTCCAGGGCTCTGCATTATTCATCAGTATTAAGTATTTTTGTAATACAGTTTAATTGAGTTAGCTTATCTTGATTTTATTACTACATACTGTACCTACCATGAAGTTTGCTGCTCTTCTTCACAACAACAAAATGCCAAAACAACAAAATGCCATTTATTTATTTAAAACATCAAGTTGGAAGGTAAAGGCTGGATTTCAAAACAGTACTTTCCAATTCCGAATGGAAGATAATATTCATATAGGATGAGTAAAATTTAATCAGGAAGCCTTTAGTTTTATCCTTTTATTTTCTTCTTCTTCCTGAAGAATAACACTGATATTTGATTAGATCAACCACATTGGTGACCTTGTACTTCAAAATGAAGTGAACTTTCAGTTAGTTTCCTTGTGCTTCTTGGTAATTTGAGAGTTCCCTCCTGTTCTTCCACACTGGAAAGGAAAGGGTGAGTAAGATGAAGCTGACTCCTGTGCTCAGCACCACATTTTCCCATATCTTGTGGTTTCTTTCTTTCTTCCTTTTTTTTCTCTCTCTCTCTTTTTTTTTTTTTTTTCATGTGCTCTACCAGACTGTGGGATTTCTTCCATCCTGTGGATATTTACTTTTCCCCTAAAAAGTTGATCTGACTTTATCACATAAGAGAGCAAAGCTCACAGATATTTCCTAGAACAATCTGAACTTGCAGCAACTATGACAATTTGCCTCCAGGCTTTCAACTAAAGGTAATATGACGGAGAAAGGCTCCAAATGCTTGTTGCATTGAACAGAAATTCATTGGCATGTGGAACGGAACCTGTGTTGCCATCAGATGCAAGCTAGTGATTGAGCACATTGGGAATATTACAGCAAGCTTGCTCCTTGCAGACTTCATACACCCCAGGTGGCTGAGTAGGTCAAGAACTCCCTGATGGCCTTCCCACACCTTCCAGAGACTAGAATATTTGCAACATCTCTCCTTCCCTCTCTTCTTCACTCAGGGTTAGACCTACACTGTATGAGTTGTCCCAGTGGTCCATGGCTCTTCTTTTATTTTCTTTCTTGAAGGTTTCTCCAAACAAAACCATTGCATCTTTAATGTGACCTTAAAGTCTTTCTCAAATAAATTGGACTATCATGATCTTTTATTTAATGTTAGATAATAATATGACTTGTAAGCAGAAAGAAAGAGAACAGGAATATTTTCAGTATATTTTTTTAACAGAACCACAGAATATTTACAGAATTGTATATCTGTACAAAGAAAAATGGATCTAATTATGGGAATAAGATTGAGAAAGTTTAGTTGTATCTTAGACTGCCAGATCCTTATTGGGAGAGCTTATTTAGAATTTTAAAAGTGTTTCTCCTACTACTTTGTGGACTTTATTAAGCCTGATCTTTTAGGCTATCTAAACATGAGTTTTGATGTTCTTAAAGAAGTATTGAACGGGCATGAGTGAGTTGAGCCTCATTATATATCTAGTTTCTTCTAACTATATTCTTTGATATGACTTTTCTTTCACTTATCTCTAGCTCAGCAGCCAACCATCACCAAACTAAAGGCAACAAAATCCACTAACATAAGAGATAAAAGCATCTTCATCTAATAGGTTCTATTGACATCACTCTCTTCTTCATACAGAAAGAAAAAAAAGGGATTTTCAGGGATTTGTGTGAAATACGTTATTTTCTGCTGAATACTATGCAAAATGGTGAGCAACAGGAAAAAATTGTCAAACTTATTATAAAGCTAGAATGCCATTTATAAATAAAATTGTATTATACGAATTGTATAATTGTAAATCCCAAGAGTTACTTAAATAAATTGACTTAAGTATCAGGCAACTCAAACTGAGTGTAAAGAGATTCTCTTTTTTTTTTAATGGATAGTTCTGTAGCTCAAGTTAAATATTCGATGGATATTTGCACACAGACGCATGTAATTTTGATATATATTACTTTGTGTAGGATTTTTAATTATTCTACCTGTAAACGACCCACAATTTAGATATATTTAATAATAAATTTGAATCAAATTTTAGTGAAACTGGGAAGTTACACCTTGGAACTAGGAGTTCATAGTTTGAAAAATCACTGAACTATCCATATGTATGAATATATATGTATATTTATATATATGAAGATATATTTGAGATACATATAAACAAACCTATATATGTAACAAACATTCATGATATTTTTGATAGCATATTTTCTGTTAGAGAAACGTAATCTAAGAGTATGCTCCTAAAGAGAAAAAAAATTGCCTAAAATTTAATTAAGATGAGATAGAAAGAGGCACGGTACTTCAAATATGTGTTTTGTTTATATTTTGCCAAATACTTTTTTCTTTAGATTAAATCGACATAGAATATTTATTATATACATGTTACCAACTCAAAGTTTGGTAGGTCTTTCTTTATGTCACTGAATTAACTTGATTTCATGTTACTGTGGAAACAATTTGACTCACTTTTAGTGCTTTATAAAGCAGTATTCTCTTTTTCAGGCTAGGTCACTACACATAGAAAAAAACAGACCTCAGAAAGTAATCGTGACCTTCCCAAGTGTATATTTCTTTAATTAGGACACTTTTCCCATACTTAATAATTATTTCAATATTGATTTTTATACCTAGCATACACATATACATACACATACTGCTACTGACACTGGTTTTGATCAATGTGTGGATGTGGTTGGGAAAATGTTTGCATCATTAGCAATGCTTCCGACTCTGAACATATTACATTTGTGGTTGCAGGAACTATTTGAAGAACCTGTTGTAATTTGCTCTTGTCTTTCTCTGTTTGGTGTGAAATCTTTACCCAGAAAGAACTAATCTATATTGAGGTCAAGGCTTCCTCTAACAGGGAATTCTGTTCTGTTACAAGGTAGGGCATGCCAGCTACAGGAGATAGAGAGAAAGGGGTGGTAGGTTTGTTCCATTATAGTTGATCTTAATCCATCATTTCAACTGCAGTAGGATCTATTGGGAGATTTGATAAAATCATACAAAAAAATTTTGCTAAAGCATAGCATGGGAAGATAGAAATGGACATATTTGGGAAGGGCAAAAATAACACGACATTGTCATGTTTTGAGAGATAAAATGTGGTCAAAACTCATAACTCTTTAGTTGTTAAAGTATGCATCCATTGAATGCACAATAAAAGTTAGATGCAGTATGGATGTTGTGTTACAGTTATATTTCTGAGTCCTCTGAACATCTTAGTTAATAGGTGGACATTGAAAGTGCTGCTATTTGTTTGTGCTTTTTGGCAATGACTCTATGCAGCTTCCCCCTTGTAAGCCCTCACAAATTCACTGTGAAGATTTACACTCATAACAAGTATGGAACCCTGGAGGGAGAGTTGTAGCTATGAAATTTACCTCTCAAACCCATAACATATCTTTGGCAAGGAAATAAGTTACATTAAATTTCCCCCCAAACCCTCCTCACCTTTGAGAAAAATAATGTTCTTAATTCTACCAGAGCACTAGAAAAGCTAGGACAAGTCCAAGAATCTGCCAGGAGGGGAAAACTGCCAGGTGTTTAAATGGCAAGCATCCATGGGATACAGTTGAATGCATAAAGATGAATGAGGATGAAACATTTAGTTTGAAATGAATTCAAGTGAAAATTAAGCCAGACTATGACTGAAATATAATTTAATCTGTTCATTTTGCTCTAGTTAACCCCCACATATAAAAATATGCACTGAGAAAACAGGAACACGGTATAATATATATTGTAAAAACATATGGTAAGTATCCAAAGAGAAGTGTCAACCTCAAAACCAAGCAAACATAGTGCTCCCACTGGACACAAATTAAACCTGGGAAGTCTGTTAAGTGCATAGCCAGGAAAAATATGACATATATTATAGGAAATAGGAAAGATAAACCAAAATAGGGAAAGATAAAACAAAGTTGCCAAACTTCACAAGACATTTTACCAATTCGAGTCCCCTTTCTTCCACAGATAGGTAATCATATCTGTAATGGAAAACTGCAACCTAAGGATTGTCATGGAAGAGAATACACTTTAGTTTTTATTTCCTTGTTTTGGTTTTGCTTTTTCTTTAGTTTTGTAAGAAAACACATTCTCAATAGAAGCATAATTGGAGGCGAGATGGGATGAAAGGATGAATCCTTTCAGGGATGATGCCTGTAGAATTTTTTTTTTGTCTCTAGTGACAAATTATTGGGGGTGCTATTTATATTGTATTTGCTGAGGTTTGTAATTTCAAATGTTTTCCTCTATATTAGAATTTGAGATTTGGTTGATAGAAAATTGAATATTTACTACTTTTGTGTGTGTGTATATATATTTTATATAATTATAGAATATTTATAGAAATATATATTCTATATAATTATAAATATATAAATATATAAATGTAAGTAAGAGCAGAGGGGGACAAAGACTTGTTTACTTTAAGGCATTGGCTCCAGCAAGAGTTGAGTTAGTTTGTTTGGTATCTTGAGTGTAAGGCAGTCTGGCAAGCAGAATTTATTCCTCTTCCATGGAACTTCAGTCTTTTTCTTAAGGCTTTCAACTAATTGGATAAGGCCCACCCATATTATAGGACAACAACCTGCTTTACTCAAGGTCTATTGATTTAAATGTTTGAAAAACAACAATATCATAGAGATATCTTCACAACAACATCTAGATTGGTGTCTTACCAAATAACTGAGCACCATAGCCTAAGCCAACTTGATGCATAAAGATGACCATCACAGTTACATTAGGATCAGAATTATCCTTGTAAATGAGATAATCTAGAAAACCAAACACCACTGAAAACTTGTCACCTTAATTCCATATGAATTTTGGATAGAAAGAATAGGTGTACGTAGCAGAGAGAGAGTTAACATTTGGCAAAAATTTACAGTCAGTTCAAAACTTACAATGGCTGAACTCATGGTTTTTCAACTTTAAAATGGTGTGAAAGCCACACACATTCAATATAAACCATACTTTGAGTTTGAGTTTTGATTTTTTTCCTGAGCTTGTGACATGTAGTACAAAACTCATACAATGCTGGGCAGTGTCAACAAGCCACAGCTCCCAGTCAGCCACATGATCTTGAGGATAAACAACCAGTACACTTACATCCATCTGCACCCATATGGCCATTCTGTTTTTCACTTTCAGTAAAGTATTTAATAAGTATTTAATGAGATATTCAATACTTTGTTATAATTTGGGTCTTATTAGATGATTTTACCCAACTGTAAGCTAATATAAGTGTTTTGAACACTTTTAAGGTAGGCTAGGTTAAGCTGCTACGATGTTCAATAGTTTAGATTATTTAATGCATTCAATGTACAATGGATTTGTCAGGACATAACTCTTCAATAGATCTGTATTTGCTCCTTGTGATTCCAGATTTCACAGGCAGTGTCCGCTAGTACAGGGCAATAGATTGTCACTTCTAGATTGAAGTTGTTAGGAGTTGGTGTATGTTCTCCATTTCTTTGCTATTACAAGGAGGAGGAAGGGTATGTTACCTGTGGTAAAACTACATAAGAAGAAGTAAACCCACAGTTTTTTTAAAGATTCTACTACCAATTTACCCCTTTAATATATAAAGTGCAAGCATTGCCCATATTACTCAGCTTTTTTACCTTATGGTTAGGAATGTTACAGACACTTCTATTGACTTCAATTTTTTTTTTTTTTGAATGTGAACAATTATAGATAGTGGTATCCTGTAAATACAAAAATTGATACATTAATTTTATGTTTAATAACATAATAGTTTTTTTAAATTTTATGACTATATATAAGGTATTATTGTACAAGTGTTGTATTATTAATTTAAAAAACCTTAAAACATGAATGATTTAATTCATTTTGATAGCAGGTCTTAAATATTGATGAAAGTTTTCCAATTCTAATGGAAGATAAGAAGCTAAATCTTTTTTAATTTTTATTTATTTTTTTAATTTTTATTTATTTATGATAGTCACAGAGAGAGAGAGAGAGAGAGAGAGAGAGGCAGAGACACAGGCAGAGGGAGAAGCAGGCTCCGTGCACTGGGAGCCCGACGTGGGATTCGATCCCGGGTCGCCAGGATCGCGCCCTGGGCCAAAGGCAGGCACCAAACCGCTGCGCCACCCAGGGATCCCGGAAAGCTAAACCTTTAACTGTGATTTAGTTTCTGCCTTTTAGCTAGAAAATAAAACAGTAGATAAAAACATATTTTAAGGTGGATTAGTAATAAATATGTTATACAAATTGATGACACATTCATATTTCTATGGTATCAAATAGGTTTACCACATCTACATTTTCCATACTTTCCTGTTTTCTTCAGAAGTTATTTTTCTTTAAAGGTGCCTGGGTAACATAGTAAGTTAAGCATCTGACTCTTGGTTTAGGCTCAGATTGTGACTTCAGGGTCCTGAAAACAAGCCCCCAGGTATGGTTCCACTCAGTGTAGACTTTGCTTAGGACTCTCTCTGCCTCTACCCCCACCTTTCTCTCTCTCTCAAATAAATGAAGAAATGCTATTTTTCTTTATTTTCAATATTGTACTTAATGATAGAATTTCTTTTCTCCAAAAATGATACATTAGAATTTTGCAGACTGCATTGTAATATATATTGGAATTTTACAAATTTTATTTTGATATCTTCTTATTTAGACTTCATTTTACAATCTATTTTATTTCAAAATCCAAATATTTCATTATTTTGAAAAAAATATCTAGAACATTGAAATCCTTATGAAAATTTCTCCTTGGTAGTTATTGTACTACTAAAAATGACAGATTTATAATACACATAGTACAATAGTATGCATATGCACATAGTTCTTTAGGAAGAATGTTCATTTTTAAAGCTATTCACATTTAACGGCAGGTATGACAGTTTTTCTTAAATTGTTTAAAATACAAATGTAATTAAAGATCATAATTGTGTTTTTCTACCTGTGAAATGATCTTTAAAATGAAGTTCAGTGAAGCATAAAGTTGTTTAAATACATCCTTTAAAAAAATGATTCTATGATATGTTGTGCCACAGTTTAAAATTTCAGCATGTAAATATCACTGGCTCTTTTCCAAGCACATGACAATTGGCTTTAGTAACAAAGCTTTTGTTTGGAGGGCTAATATCTCCTATTTGATATAACAACAGAAATTTAAGATGAAAATTAAATAATCACAGAGGCCAGTATTAAATTAAAAAATTAAGTGAAATTCTCCAGTTAAACCTCAAATTTAATTATTAAAACTAAATTGAGCCTGAAGATGCAGAAAGTTGTCAGGCAAAAAACTGCATACAATTTGATTGGCAGCCAACTGGAGTGTTGTATTTGCTTCATAATTAGTTTGGATTCCATATACCCAGCATATGTAGCATCTATAAACACTATATTTCAAAGTGTGCGACATGGTATTGCCAATTGCAAATGTAACTACTGATTTACCTTCACCTGATGTATCCTATCTTATACTTCACTTACCAAGGGGTTAAATTTAAGGTATCTTCACATTTATTATAATATCATTAAAATCAAAACTAACTAAATGTTCTGTACTTTAGCCATTTAATCATTTAGCTATAAATGGAATATCAAGATGATTTAGGTAAATGAACTATTAGGTTAAAAAAAAAGTAATTCCAGCTGGCACACATTTATCTTTTACCTCGAAAATTTAAAAGTGTAAGCGCTATGATCATAATGGAGCCTGCTGTTCTTTCTCAAGCCCAGGATATGGCTTCTTAGCCTTATCTTCACTAGCCACAGACATCAGTCCTGTCTGATTTTTAATTTAAAGATTAAATATAATATCTATCCTGAGGCTTCTGCATCTGCAGACCCTTATCCACCTAAAGGTGGCATAACTTAAAGTTAGGAAAAATATGTATTAATATTTCCTCAATAGTTCTACTGAATCCTGTGAAAAGCAAATAAGAGATTTTGGCTGTCTTTGAAAGCTCAAGAAACAGACTTCAAAATGGCCATTAGACAAATCTTCAAACCAAAAACAATACTCTCACCAAGAAATATGCTTCTAAATATATTATCTATGTGGAGGGATCCTTTCTCCAAACAATATATGATGACATCTCTTTTAAGATAAGCTATAATTTGTGCAAGCATTAACACTAAAAAGAAAATTATATCCAATTTTGTAAATAATTAGATTTTTACTGTCTTTGGCTATAGACTAACAAAGCATAGGCGCATGAAACTGCTACGAGCAAGGACCCCTCAAAGGTTACCCTGGAGCTTCATGTCATGGACATGTTGCATGTGTACACCCCTGTACAGATGGTGGGAATTCCTGCGTATAATTTTCTCAGAGAAAGGATATTGAAGTAAATTCTATTTTGCTAGGTAAGGGACATAATGTGACACTTTATAGGTAGCTGACTAGAGATGGAAAGAGATGACTATGAGAGAGATCTTCAGAGAGTTCTTCAGTGAACAGGCTCGGAAGAAGAATGCCTCATTTGTATGCCAGCTCTAACACTCCTACCTGGCCTTGAACACATCGCTTACCCTGCTTCTTATAAAAATAGAACTCTAAAACCTATGAGATGATGGATGCAAAAGTAATCTAATACTAGTGACTCAAATAGCACATCCTTGTTTAAATAACCCTAATGCAGTCTGACACATCCTTTAAAACAAACGGGAAAAAAATAAGGTAATGAGATTCCTGTTTGCAGTTATAATGTATTAGTCTATTCATTTAACCATTCTTTCTTAGAGCACTGATTTCACCCACCCTTATAAATAGCTGTACCAATATCTTTATGCATCTTTGACATGTATTTTTCTCTAATAGATGATATTCTTTTGAAGATTTGGTAGTGGAACTGAAAGATCTCTGGAGCTGTAGAAAAAAATCAGCATTTTGAGTCCCGTTCTAGCACTTTTCAGCTGGCTGCCTTTGGGCAAGTCTATGATATTTGGTTTCCTCATCTCTCAATTTTGTTGTAAAGACAAAGTAAGGTAATATACATCACAGGTACATGCAGAATGGCAAGTTCCATTTAAGAAAGAATTATTTTCATCCAGTTCTTAAAGAGAAGAGGAAAACTTTCAATTATAAGAAGGGATTTTAATTAACTGTAAACTTGATTGCCTTGTGTGCTAGCCTTTGGCCACTCAGTTTGTTTGTTTTGTTTTTCTAATCAACCAGTAATTGTCCTGTGAGAGGTTGAGGTGGGAAAAGAAATCTGCATTTTCTCACATAGCCCTTTCATTTAAGGGTAAGAAAATTATTTCAGGTCTTATTCTCCTTGGCTTTCTGTTGTAGAGCACGGTTCTATTTGAGCTTGCTGCCAGGAAAGTGTTATTGGTCCTTAATGCATTGCTTTGCTTATTAAATAAAACTGACCTATGACATAAAGTGTTGCTTTTATAATTAAAATAAGCACAAGAAGAAAATAAAAAAGGAAGAGAGAAAGGAAAGAAAGAAGGAAAAGGAAAAGCAGAAACCACGGAATCTTGATCTAGGGAAGTAAAACAGGGGAAAATGTCCTAAAATAAGACACAAACAATGCTGCTTTTAACTGTGCTTAAACACTGTTTTAATGTCCCAAACTGTAAGCAGAGAACTAAAATAGAAAAAACAATATAGGCACACAGACACACATTTGACAGATTTTGACTAAGGGGAAAAAAACAACTCTGAAACAGATGTTTCTTTTCCCCCTTTTGAACAAACATTTTACTGAAATTCTTCACACCAGATTTTACTAATTAATCTGGAAAAGGGAGTGACGGGTGCTGCTGATGCTAATCACAGGAAACAGACACCAAACTGCAGTCCATTTTTCCTGTCTTTGACAGCAGCATCTGGCTCCTTGGCAGGCTCTGTCAACCTTTGCATTGACGTCCTAGGAGCTGCTTCAGGCCTGTCAGTTTCCTGGGATGTCGCCGTTGGGCTGAGGCTCACCACCATCATTTTCTTTTGGTGTTCATCACGCTGGGTCTACAGGAAATTCTTTCTTCTGTTTCTGGAGTCATAGAAATATTGCATATAAAGTCAAGCCAACCATGTGTTTCTGAGATGTAATCCTCAGATGTCCATAGAGGAGCTTTACTTCTCCAGGCTAAATTTCATCTTGGATATATGTTGAATGTTAGCCTAGAAGGAATGGGCAAATGGAGAAGAGTCAAATTCTCTCAAAGCAAGGCTAGACATTACTTAGAGGATCATGGGAGAATATTGTAGGCTCACAAGCCAAGGAGGTTAGAAGGAAAGTGAGAAGGTTCTCCTAAATTAAGTCTCATTGCCGGATTGCTTTGCTGAGGAAAAGGAAGACAACCCCAAATGAAATCAGACCCAACTGATCAAGAATTAAAAATATAGTACAGAGGAGAAATAGGAAAATAAAATGGATTTCTCAATTTCAAAATCTGTAGGCTATAATTAAACTTAATAAAAGTGTAGAATCTCACAGTCTTTCAAGTGGAAAGCTACGTGTGGCAAGTTAGGCTGTAAGAAATTAGTAGCGATTGTCTTGAGAAGCTAGTGTTTGCTATGTATTTTATGTCAGATATTTAATTTACATAATTGATTTAATGACCAGAGCTCTGCCGGTGCTCACTGGTAAGAAAATAGTATAACTTAAAGGGTAATTGGTTATTAAAAATCTGAATATTCTCAGGTGAGGGAAGGTTTTAGTTCTAACTTCAAAATGTAGAAGTTCTTTTTAAAGAAATTATTTTTGCTTTTTTAATAATAAAATACATATATTTCATATTATAAAATATCCACACAATATTTTAAGACGTAAAATGGAATATCCTTCATTTTCTTTTTCTCATACAATCCCCTCCAAAGAGACATCTCCAGTTAATGGACTGATCAATATCCTTTCTATGTATTTTCATGTGTGCGTTTTACAAAAATAACACTTTCTTTAAGCACACATAAGGTCATGATACGTATGTTCTGAGACTTGATTTTCTGTTGAACGATGTATTCTGGAAATGTTTCAATGTCAATTTGCAAAGACTTCATTAGTTTTAGTGGTTTATCATATTCTGTATAATGAAGATCCCAAAATATTTAACTTAAAATTCCCTCTTGATGGGCACTTAGGTTGTTTCATATTTCATAATTATGGGACAATATTACAATAAACTTAATATTTTATTATTTTACACACGTGAAAATACTGATCAAGGATAATATTGTAGAAAAGAAGCTTCTGATTTTAAGGATACAGCCATTTAAATTTTTGGTGGCTATATTACCAACCTGGCTCATTAGCCTTTTCTAATACACACTCCATCAACAGTAGAGGACAGTTCTTATTTTCTCACATCATTTCTCAACTATTTGAATTCTTTTTTCTTATCTAATGAGATATCTCACTGTAGCTTTGTATTTTTGATTATGAACAAAAATATATATTTTTTAATTTTTTGTTATGTATTTATTCAGCTGTGAATTGACTAAACCATATTCATTTTCTGTTAGAATATATGTAATTTTCTTAGTTGTATTTTTCAATGCTATGTATTCTACATATTATTTTTGATGCATTTGTTTATTAAATATGGTACAAATTAATTTTTCAAATTATAATTTATATCTTAAAGTTTTGGCAGTTCAATTTATCATAAAATTGGATATTTTGACGTAGTCAAATATATCTGTTGGTTTACTCCTTTATAGCTTTTGGTTTTGGCTTTTTTTAGGAAGAAGTTTTATAATTCAAAGTTATCTAAACTTTATTTGATATTTTTCTCTAATAGTTGTTTTGTTTTTAGTTCTTTAAACCATTGGGTGTTTATTGCTGTGTATGATGTGAAGTATGGTTCCAACTCAGTTTTTTTCTTCATTATAGCCAATGTTTCCACTAATTATTGACTAGCCAATAATTTCTCAAATTACTTTTGGAGTTCTCCTTATCTTCAATGAACTCCCCTTAAACAACTTGACTGCTTTAATTTATTCTGTTTCATTTGTTGATTTTGGTATTGCTACACCCCCAAACTCTAAATACTATAATTTTCTAAGAGTACCTAGTTCATAAGTGATTTAAACAAAATATGGTTTTTATCATAATTGTCCATTTTTTGCCTTATTTTTTTCTTAAACTAAAATATGAAAAATAAGTAGCTTGTAAATGTCTTATTTTCCCATATATTAAAAATTATTTTGAGAGAAATATTTCAATCAAAATGGTGAAATTAAAGATGGTGCAGTAGATGTAGGCAAATTAGAATCAGTGTAGCTTTCTTTTGTCACTAGGCTGAATCATGTCTAGCAAGCCAAGGAAAACATGGATACATCCTGAATGAGCCTGAGTAATTTGAATGTCAGTCTGTTGGCTTTCTGGTATTCTGCTGTTCAAGTGGACATGGTTTCCTCAATTGCTATATTTAAAGCTAAGTACACTGAACAGTTTATGAGTCTTTTGTGAATGATTTACAAATTAACTATTGAGCCAGACAACAATTGTCATTTCATCAATGATGAAATTTCTCTTAGGGTAACTCTTGGCTGAGAAGAAACTCCAGTGGATGTTATTCATGTGTGTAAGTATGCCAGAGAGAGATCTAAAATACATCCCTACTTATCACACCCCATTAATAGTAAAAAGAAAACAAACCATTTAAATAAATCTTATTTCTCTTAGAGTATGCTGTTTGGAATAATATGTATTTATTGGGATAATTTGGTTACATCAGTCAAAACTAAACAGAACTAGTCATGTTGCGAATATTTTTATCCATTTTTTTTTTATTCATTGATGGATTCCTTTGAAATACATTACCTAAACATCTAATATGAATGAAAATGTAATCAGGTAGTTATCAGGATTAACAAACAACTATGCATATTTGCCTGGAGAAGAAACCAGTCCTAAAGAGGTCATTATTGAATATTAGGGTATGTTTCTTGGGGTGTTTAAGAGGCTTGGAATACTTAAACTCTCAACATAAACTTCTGCTCCAGTAGCCCAAGGGAAGTCTTCTGGAAAAGTTCCCAATTTTTAAAGCCATTAGAAAAAAAAATAATGAGCAGTTTGAACAAGAGCACACTCAATTGATAATGGGATATAAAGGGATCTGACCAGAGAATAGATAGTGTGTGTCACATCCAGAAGTATAACTTTATGTGCAGGAATACCTTGTTTTATTGCACTTCACTTTATTTTGCTTTTCATATATTACATTTTTTTTTTTTTACAAATTGAAAGTGTGTCACAATTCCATGTATAGCCAGTCTAAAGGCACCATTTTTCCAACAGAATTTGCTCACTTTATGTCTCTGCATCACATGTTGGTAATTTGCTCAATATTGCTATTTTTTATTATTATTTTTATGGTGACTGTGATCTGTGAATATTGATGTTATTATTGTAATAGTTTGGGGATACCATGAGCTGTGCCTTTAATATTTAATTAATAAACGCTGTGTGTGTTCTGACTGTTCCATCGGCCAGCCATTCCCATGTCTCTGTCCTTCTCCTTAGGCTTCTGTATTGTCTGAGAAACAACAGTATTGAGGTTAAACCAATTAATAGCCCTACAATGGCCTCTAAGTGTACAAGGGAGAGGAAGAGTCACCTGTTTCTTACTTTGAATCAAAAGCTAGGAATGATTAAGCTTGGTGAGGAAACCATGTAGAAAGCCTAGATAGGCCAAAGTTAGGTCTCTTGTGCCAAACAGTTAGCTGAGTTATGATTGCAAAGGAAAAGCCTTTGAAGGAAATTGGAAGTGCTGCTCCAGTGAACACGTAAATGATAATAAAGCAAAACAGTCTTATTGCTGATACGGTGAATATTTTAGTGGTCTGGATAGATCAAACCAGCCACAACATTCCCTTAAGCCAAAACCTAGTCCAGAGCCAGTCCCCAACTCTATTTCTGCGAAGGCTAAGAGAGGTGAGGAAGCTGAAGAAGGAAAGTTTGAAGCTAAGAGAGGTTGGTTCATGAAGTTTAAAGAAAGAAGCTCTCTCTATAATATAAAAGTGCAAAGTGAAGTAGCACATGCTGATGTAGAAGCTACAGCAAGTTATCCAGAAGATCTAGCTAAGATATTTAGCAAAAATGGCTACACTAAACAACAGATTTTCAATATAGATGAAACAGTCTTCTATTAGAAGATGTCAGATAGGATTTTCATAGCTAGAGAGGACAAGTCAATGGCTGGCTTTGATGACTCAAAAGACAAGCTGATTCTCTTATTAGGGCCTAATACATTTGGTGACTTTAGGTTGAAGCCAATGTTCATTGATCATTCCAAAGTGCTAGGATCCTTAAGAATTCTATTAAATATAACTCTGCCTGTGTGCTATTCTATAAATAGATTAACAGAGGCTGAATGACAGCACATCTGTTCACAACATAATTTATTGAATATTTTAAGCACACTGTTGAGAACTACCACTCAGAAAAAACAGATTTTTTTCAACCTATTATTTCTCACTGTCAATGCAGCTGGTCACAAGAGCTCTGATGGGGATGTATAATGAGATTAATGTTGTTTTTATGCCTGCTAACACAATGTCCATTCTGCAGCCCCTGAATCAAGGTAATTTAAACTTTCAGAAAAAGTCTTATTATTTAACAAATACAAAGGTAGCCATAACTACAACAACCATTTTTTTTTCAACTACCATTGTTCTGATGAGTCTGAGAAAAGTAAATTGAACCTTTCTGGAAAGGATTATCCATTCTAGATACCATTAGGAATGTTCATGATTCATGGGAAGAGGTCAAATTATCAGCATTAACAGGAATTTGGAAGAAGTTAATTCCAGCCTTCATGGATAACTTTGAGGGTTTCAAAACTTCAGTGGAAGAAATACAATAGATGTGGTAGAAATAGTAAGAATACTAGAATTAGAAATGGAGCCTGAAGATGGGACTGAATCACCCCTATCTCATGATATAACTTTAATTTATGAGTTGTTGCTTCTTGTGGATGAGTAAAGAGAGTCGTTTCTTGGGCTGGAGCCTACTTCTGGTGGAGAATTTGTGAAGATTATTGAAATGACAACCAAGGAGTTAGAATATTCCATAAACTTAACATCTGCGGGATCTAAAAACGATTGGCCCTAACTTTAAGGGAAGTCCTATTGTGCGTAAAATGCTATCAAACAGTGTACTATGCTACAGAGAGATCATTTGTGAATGGAAAAGTCACAGTGGCAAACTTCATTGCTGTCTTATTTTGAGAAACGACCACAGCCGCCCCAGCCCCCAGTTCCCACCATGCTGATGGGTTAGCAGCCTTCAACATTGAGGCAAGCCCCTCCACCAGGAATTCTCACTGAAATGTGAGAAGATGCTTAGCAATTTTTGACAATAAAGTACTTGTTAATTAAGGTATGCACATTGTTTTTTTAGACATAATGTTATTGCACACTTAATAGACAACAGTGTAGTGCAAGCATAACATTTATATACACTAGGAAACCAAAAAATTTATTGGACTCACTTTATCGCAAGGTTTTCTTTATGTGGTGATCTAGAACTGAATGCATGATATCCCCAAGGTATGTTTGTCTTGTAGAGATACCCATAAAGATGAACACCTTAATATGCTTCTGTATTACTTTCCTAGACTTGAAATGTAGTGGTTTAAACAACACGTATTTACTGTTTTTACAATTCCAGGTGTCAGAAGTGCATAATGAGACTCAGTAGGCAACAGTCAAGATGTTGGTAGGGCTACATTCCTTCTCATGGGTTTAGTGGAGAAACTGTTTCCTTTCCTTTTTTCATCTTCTAGAAGCTGTCTGCATTCTTTGGCTTATGGCCCCTTTTTCCACCACCAACGTCAGAAGTTGCATCTTTCTGACCTGTGCTTCCATCCCATACTCCCTCCTCCTCTCTGCTCCTTTCAGCACATCTCCTCTGATTCTGACTCATCTGCTTTCTTCTTTCATTTACAGGGTCTCTGGTGATTATATTGGGTACACCTGTATAATTAGAATAATCTCCCCAGATCTATCTCAAGATCTTTAATTTATATCTGCAAAGTCCCTTTGGCCATATAAGGTAATGAATTCCCAGATCCCAGGGATTAAAGTTTCCCTATCTGTGGAAGGCTATTTTTCTACTTGCCACACAGAAGTATCCTACTTTCTGATTATTTCAGCCAAAGCCAGTTTCAGTTGTTGGCAATGAAGAACCATAATTAAAACACTAGTGTTTCTAAAAGTGTATTCAATGTACCCAAAGACTGCCTTGATTGAATAGGATTGTTTGAAAGTTGACCAGTGAATCTGCATTTTTTTTTTTTTTTGCTGGGTAATTCTGATGCACAGTAAATATCTGTGTCCATGGTTTTAATCCTGCATTTATATAAGGATACATTTTAAGTGTTCTTCTCTTTCAAGAATGTCCCTATGATTTTTATTCATAATTTAAAGTAAAAAAAATTTAAGAGGCAGTGTGGTTTAATGAAAAAAGTCTGGGCTTTGGAAGCAGCCCTCAATTTGAATTTGGGGACTCGTATTTTTCAGCCATAACTCTTCTGAGCTCTATCCACTCACACCTAAGACTGACCAGATCCTGTTCCCTCTAACAATAATTTTCTCATCCACATATACAGCACTGTCATTGATCCCAATAGACTAATATAAAGGTGGAATAAGATACTTCTATAGTAAGTAATAGTGCTTAGAACATGGTAGGTGTACAAAAAAGACTGTCCCTGTCTAAATGTAGCACAATGTGTAAATCCATAAAAAATTAATTCCCACATTAATTGAACACTATTTAGTATTCCTTTTACTGTTCCCATAATTTTTCATTTCCTAATTTTCCTTTAGTCATAACAGAGCTATAGAGATTCTTTCAACCCCTCTTTCCTGTCCAGATGTCCCTTCTCTCCACAGTTATACTTCAACAACTTCCGGATGCAGCCTCTGTTGCCTGTTGATTCTTGTTCAGGGTTTTCGATTAAGAGGTTGTGGCATGTTAATCTCTGTAATGCATTTCTCTGTGGACTTTTCCAGACAGCCCCTCTTTCATCTGGACCTCCTTTAGCCTTCAAAGGCACCATTCAGGGCCAAATCTGAGGTAGGTTGAAGGCCTGGAGTAAATCACGCTGGGAGGCCCCTTCCTTTTGGTTAAAAGGAGAAAAGGGAAGGGATAAGACATAGGAAAGGTCCCTTAGGCTTGAGAGGCATAAAGGCAAGGAATCCATGTTCCAGGTATATGGCTTCCATGCCCTTTAAAATCTGTAAGATCATTCTTTATATTTACTATTGTGCTCTTTGTGATTCAGAACTGTGTAACTGTCAAATATTTCAATAAAGAACCAATGCATATTGCAGTCTTTCTGATGGTGTTTTTAGAAAACTGTCAGTAATTTTCCTAGTTTTTCTCCAAAAATTATTTCATAGTAAATCTTAAATTATTACCACTTCTAAAAACTAACATACACATTTATAGTTGGCATCAGATTGAGCTTATTTTTATAAAGAGTAACTATATTAGCATTGGAGAAAAAAGACTCAATCACAGTGTAATAATACAGCCAGAGAAATAAGTAAAACATCTGGTCAAGCAGCTGTATTTTGATGTATATAAACCATGAAATTGAATTGACTAATTTTTATGAATGATTTTTCTCTCCCTGCTTAAAAAATATTGATCATAATTCCATTTGCTTTGGAAAATGGATTTTCTATTTTCTTTGAAATACATATGTATATCGATTTCAGCATCTTTGTCCATATTAGGGAAGGAGAATCGGGATACCCTAGTGGGCCACTGCAATTGAGTGTTTTCAGGTCAGATTTAGATACCAGAATATCAGATATCCCACAGGAATTCACTTACCTACACTTTTTATAAAATACCTAATAAATCTCTTGAACAATATATAACTAAAGTTCAATCTCTGTTCCTCCAAAAACATGTAATCTAAGCAAACTTCTAAACAATCAGGCTCCCCTCATTCCCTTAACTGTGGCCCTGGTGGAATCAAAAGATGATCTTTTTGGTCAGCATGTACAGAACTTACCCATATCCTCTAATTAACTACTTCAATTTTCTTTAGCCCCATATGTAGATGAAATAACCACAAAGTAGTAACAGTGATTTTAAACTCTGTCCTTCAGTGTCTTACCTTGTGAAGAAATGACACAAAGTATTAGTTTCCATTCATAAAAGGACAACCTCTTTTAATTTTTCTTTCTAAAGCTTATCTTTTTTCAAAACTTGAATATAGAGCTAATGTAAGCATATATTAAGCTATGCAATTTTATTATGTATAAATCTAAAATTGACAATTACTTATGCTTTGAATATTGTCTTTCCTTCAATGGAGCTCCTCTTCTCCATTTTTCTGGAACATATGAGAATCAAGATATTATTCTTTAAATCCAATAAATTCTTTCTTCAACCTGATGTTGATTTGCTTCCTCTTAAATTATTAAATATTAAGTACCTGCCATATGCTCAACATGGTATAGAAGACACACAAAAAAGGTCACAAACAGGTTTCTTGCTCTTGAAAAAAACAAAACAAAACAAAAAACGTCCTTTCCTAGCCACTAACTGCTTTAGAAGTTACTAACAGCCTTTCTCATCAAGCAGTAAAGAACTTCTTCAAGACAAGAGAGAGAGAAGTGTAACACCTCCAAAGTCTTTAACATCCTGTAATTTGCCCTTTTCTTGAAACAGGAATTTTAATTCTGAGCTGCCAGGCAAGGGTGGAAGGATTCACTTTCTTCAGAAGTATGAGCAGAAGGTATAATGTGAATGGTGTGTGTTAGCAAGAAGGAGGTTTAGAGAAGAGAGAGAACATCTTCCACTTCACATTTCACTGTACTGAAACAGGCAAGAATAAGGGGGAGGGTGTGCAGTATTTTCCATATCCTTTCCCACTGCCACTGGCAGAACAATATTAAGTGGCACCCTCATGAAAGGAGAGGGTTTGGACCATGGGCCAAGATGCAGCTGGTTGCTGGTTTGAAGTGAATGTAGCAGATGTTGGCAGCGATGGTGAGGGAGGGAAGGGGTAGTGGCCTGCAGAGTACCAGTCCTCAGGGGAGGGGATGGAGCAAGAGGAAGATCCAGGAAGGCTACCAGAGGGAAGGCATCTGCATCTCATATGTGTTTCTGTTTTCTTAGTGTTTCTGCCTTTGAGGGGGATGCATGCACTTGAAGTTATATTTTAGCAAATAATTTCATTAAAATATTTCAGCAGAGGATTGGTATCCATGGATTTAGGAGTTTACTAGATGTCCAGGGTCTACTCTCCTAGATTCTACACTTGTTTTTCAAACAGCCTTTGACAGGTCACTGTAGCCACCCATTGAATGGAATCCTCAATTTTATTGAAATGTAATCCGTCATTGCTTTTACTTTGTAAAATTTACACAGACATACACTCACAGTCTGTTTTTCTGCCACAAGTTTAGTTTTAGGAGACAGAAACAATTTTGTCAACACATTTGGAAAGAATAAATACAAAATGCATCACTCTTAAAACACTGATAAAAAAGAAATGTGAAAGAAAAGGTGAAAAATGAAAATTCATCATAATTACAGTTGGCAAAGAAAAAGATTAAGACTTTGAAAAAAAAAATAACAGCGTCCTCAAGATTTGAGATCTAAGTGACGAACCCTGTATTTCCCCATGGAGGAAATGGCCTTCGTGCTAGCAGCAAATAACTGGGCTTTCTGTTATTTGTTGAGCAAATTACTGGGAGCTGAAAAAATAAGAGGCATGCAAAATCACCTTACAGCTGACTTGTTCTGCAACGTTCAGTGGATGTAAGGGGTGAAAGCTGTGCCTGGCAAGAAATAAGAGAAATTTAGCAAGTTAAAAAAAAAGTCTGCCATCCACTGTTGCCTATTAAATAAGTATTATAATATTGGCTGTGGCACCTGGGTTTTCCTCAAAGTCAGAGAGAGAAAACGGAATCTTGGCAGATTAAAGCAATAGTCGTGCTGAAAATGTAAACACACGTATAGATACACACACACACACACACACACGAGTATGGAATTTTTTTCATTTGTTTCTCTTCAGGCAAATTAGAGTATGGACTTCCCAGCTAATTACCCTTATCCTGACTCCCAGAGAGCCAACCGCCTTCTCAATAACTTACAGGTGACTTAGAATTATTTTTTTCTCTGCCAACTCTGCTCTGTGTTTAAATCAAAAGGGCAGATAACCCATTTGTATCAAATTATGCATGACAGTTTGGGGAGTAGGTTATAGACTTCTATGAAAGGCACAAAAACCCCAAGCTGTTGCATTTCATTACCCACACCACTCTCAGTTCCGGAGGCAAGAGCATTTGTAGTCTTTCAAGATCATTTCTGGCAATTCTGTTTTCCTCGTTGTGAAGAATTCAGAGAACTGTAAAGGATTGTCAAAAGCATACCTCCCAAATAGGCTATTGCTTCCTTGAATTTGGAGGAACAGAGACAAACAGAAGACAAAACAACAATGGCAAAAAATGAACCAAACAACAACAAAAACTGTAGTATGTGAAACAACCACAGTCATTCTGCAAATGATAGAATTGTCTTTTTCTTCACACTTAGCAGTTCCTTTTGAATATCATGTGAGGTTATAGTTAGACATGATCAGCTGGTGTTGTTGGCATCTTCTTCTTTCAGAGTTGGGTGCATTGCTTCCTTTGTTTCTGGGTGTCAACTAATCAGGTTGGGCAGTGGGTGAGGAGAGCACCCAATTCATGGAAGCCAGCTTAGTCTGTATGGTAATATACACAGCCTCTAACAGAGCCGAACTTTTGTTTCCAAAGAAAAAGTATGAGCCCAAGAAACCATAGCTTTGCCCCATAATCTCAAAAACTCTATACTGCTTTCATTCAGCAATTTGATCCATTAGTGTATTGGCTGGTTTGTAGGGGTCAGGGATAAGGGCTCTTGTGCTTTGGTCAAAACCAGCTGCAGATACATTTCTGGTCTTGGGACATACCCACAGTTGACAGCCTTTTGGTCACCTGGTAAATGTAAAAAATGCACTTACCCAAATATGGTATATGTTGGCTCCAAAGTCAAGAAGCCATGACATAACACTAAGAGGTAGAAGAGGCAGCAATGACTTCTTTGCCTTCTGGGTAATGGCCTGATACATACCAGATCACTTGATCCCTAGAAACTTTAAGAACAGGAAGCTCCTCTATTTTCATGGATTTTATCTCCAACCCTTTTGAAGGTGTCTAAGATATCTGCTTCTTCTTGCTCTCCAAATCTAATTAACCTGATACTCTCAGGGATGGGTACTTGGAGTTAGTTCTACAGATTGTGATGTGGTCAGGTCTCTCCCAACTAAATTGTGCCTCAGAGCCACAGGGCTGAGCAAAACAATGAAAGTATATGTTCCTTCAAAATGACAGCAAAGTAGATGGAGAGAAAAGAGCACACTTCAGGTCAATAAGTGCATGCCAGGTATTGAGGTTTTAGTCATTTGCAGGATCAGCTCCAATTGAAGTCTTTATCTGATTATGTTCATTGATAGTCCTCTGCTAGTCTCCAAAACTTATCAACTCCTGCACGCATTGAGCTAGAGACCTGGAAGGGATGTAACCAGAATCACTGCCTTTATGAATTTTATGACTCTGATAGTTGTGGTAATGACTGTGATTCCACTAAGAATGTGATTATTCTTATTTATGTTGACATGGAAAGGAAGTTCCAGCGACTTCTATATGACCTTTCCTATCAAAACAGTCTTGTAGTCCAGGAAGCTAAATAGAAGCCTATCAGTTGCTAAGGTTATATTTTAGCACTACATTCAAGAACTGGGAAAGTAGCATGTGAATTTGGGGACCTTAAAGGATCTATTATGACATAGAAAAATATTACAATGCCATTTATTACTACCCCTTATAAGTTGTGTCTCTGGATCACGGTAACTTTCTATATACACAGTAATTAGAAACTCAGAGCCACGGGAGAAAAAAAAATCCACAATTTTCTGAGTTGTTTCTCTTTCTCCTTCCTTATGATGGAAGATTTACAGAACTAGCAGTATTTGTGATTGTAACAGTAACATCCTCAAGGTTATCAGGCTGCTTTCTTATTTAAGAGTCTGTGAGTCCATGAAATAATTTAAGAATAGAAATTGGGTGAGATGTCACAAGTGTCTACCTGGGTTAGTTATAAAAATGAAGTAGGATGTGAGTGGGATGCCCATCTGTTTTTGCTCTTCAGCCCTTCTGGTCAGTCAAGTGCTATCAAATACCTCTGCAGGTTGCACCACTCAGATTGCTATAGCAGATTGCTGCTCTCAAGACCCCCACACTCAATGTTCCTCTGAAAGTTATACTGTCTGTGACCTCCACAATTCTACGACCTTCTCATCCCCATTCTACCAGGGAGAACATCTAAACCGCTCCTTCCCCACTAGCTATTAAAATATTTTTGAAATGCTTGCACTCCCCTCCTCAATATGTTGCAAAAGGTCTTGGGGTAAGGGTAACTTCTAGGATATTTGTGAGTCAGGGTTTGCTTGAGTGGAGGCCTGCACTAGAAAATTTCACTTATTTATTTTAATCTCCATAGTTTTTGGATTCCTTCCTCTGGAATCTACCAAAGGTGTTGTCATCTCAGTGCTGTCATGGGACACTACGCAGTCCAGGTTTTAGTTGCTAATTCAACACATGAGCTCTAGAATTCTTGGTAAGTGCATTCATGTAGCTAAAGTCAGCTTAATCTAAAAATTACTGTTTTTTTTTTTTCTCCTTCATCCAGTACCCCCATGATCTATTTCAGGTACTCATCACAATGTTGTAAATTACATTAACTAACTTTTTGTTACGTAGAGCTTTGTTTCCTGGATAAACTGGGAGCTGATTCTCATTATAGAAATAGAGACAAAGGGATAAGAAGGGGAGGAGAGCCCAGGAAGAAAATCCATTCTGTGTTGCAGAAGAATTCCATCAGCTGAGGATGGCAAAATATCTTCAAGGAAGGCAGAGATTCTCGGGGAGAAAAAGGCATTTTAGGGGTGATTGGGCATTGCAGTATCGCAAATCCAGTACATTGTGTCCCATAGCTCTGCTTCATTCTTTTCTGATTAATGTCTTCATGTTCACAGAAGATACTAGGAGAGACAGAATTCGACTCATTCTAAAATGCAACAACACTTAAGCTTGAATGTGGCATTGAGATTTTCATTATTTTGGTTGTCCAGCTGCTAAAAAATTAGTTTCTTTATCATGAGTCCTGGAAAGTTCCCAGGTTTTTTTTCTAAAGATGTTATTTATTTATTCATGAGACACACACACAGAGAGAGAGAGAGAGAGAGAGAGAGAGAGAGAGGCAGAGACACAGGCAGAGGGAGAAGTGGGTTCCATGCAGATAGCCTGACATGGGACTCGATCCTGGGTCTCCAGGGTCATGCCCTGGACTGAAGGTGGCACTAAACCGATGAGCCACCCGGGTTGCCCAGTTCCCAGCTTTTAGTTATTATTATCTTACCCAGTATTCAAGGATCACAGCATGCCATTCTCTCTCTCTCTCTCTCTCTCTCTCTCTCTCTCTCTCTCTTTAATTGTGCAGTGCTATTCCCAGCAACCATTCCACGTTTGATTCTCCACATTTCATGTTCGTCCTACTTTTCTTATAGCAGTGACCACATTTTCTTCAAAGCCAACCCTGGATAAGCACTGCATTTCAGACTACCACCAGTGAGAACTTAACTTACTCTTCAACCTAATATCCCTGCTCTGAATATTAAATGAGTTTTCACTTAGCCAGATAACTAACACCAGATTATCTGATTTCCCTGAAGGTTTCTTGACTGCAACTCACACCCTGTGCCAATTTCTATACCAGTCAGTGTTTTGTAATGATGAAATCAGAAACAGACCCATGCTAATTTGAACAAGAAAGGATTTTTCTAGGATAGAATTGAGATAGGTCACAGAATCCCTTGGAAGACTGAGGAACCAATATATCAGGTACTGAGAAAGAAACTAGAGGTGTTGGATGTAGGATGACCGACCAACTCATCTTGGTTTGTCTAGGACTCTCCCAGCTTTGGCCCTGAAATTCCCAATTCCTAGGATATTTCTTAGTCCTGGGCAAACTTAAGAGTGGTCACCCTACCTGGAGTGCTGCAATAACCCTTCAAGTCATGCTACAGGAGCGGCCTGGTTATGTTACACTGTCACTGAATCTGAATCTTGGAAACTGTCAATGATTCTACTGTGACCATGGTGTCTTGAAGTTACCTCATTACCAAAATTCTAAATAGTCCCAAATCTTTTTTGGCAACTGGCTGCATATTCATTGCTCATGTCCAGATCACCTGTTTTGGTCTGTAACCTGACCCTACTAACTATCAAGGGTCAGCTTTTGCGGGATTTGGGGCTTCTCTTGGAGGTCCAGCTCTCAGATTCCACTAGAACTTTTATGAAGCTAGGCAGACAAAGAAAAAAAAAATGAAGGAAGGAGACAAATTGTATTAGGACACTATCTAAAACAATAAAATGGGTCAAAGAGGGGAAGCCCAAAAAATGCTGGTATTAAAAAAACTCATACAAGAAGGTGTATGTAAAAAAGAATCAGAATGTGAGGAAGCTTTACACATCAACTCGTTACACAGCTATAGTAGCTAACAACATACTTATACTACATGTGATCATCAGCACAAGGACGGACTGAGTGTTTACCACCCAAAGTAAATTTCCCAAAGGATCCAAAAGTGAGGTGCTCAAACCTAGATCATTGACATCTTGGGTCCACTTATTTTGGCAGTATTTGGTAATGTTATTTTCAATGAATATTACTTAAACATTTAAGGAAACGTAGAATACAAAATTGAAAATAAATTGGAAATAAGATAGTCCATATAATTTTTTTGAAACATGGAAACTGAATTCTGATTAGACAGTGTTAGAGACAAGTGTACAAAATTGTCAGTTTGAAAACATTCCTTTCTCAGTTCCTCGGAGATTGTCTCCATCATATTGTGTATGTGCATTTTCACTTCTTTGACATGCAGTTGTCACATGGTGCTAGAAGACTGGGCAAGAAAATAAAAAGAAGTTATTGAAAGCCTTTTTGTCCTTTCCCAACTTTTAATTTATTTTTTTGTGGAGTTATGCTATTGGTTAGGATGAATGAATTGTGGGTTATAGGGAATAACTTCCTTAAATAACTTAGTTTTTACCTCATAAACTGAAATATAATGATTGTGACAATAAAGGTACCTCCAAACACTCAGACAAAAATACTTATGCTTCATCTTCACATATTCCCTTTCTAATACATTTTTGTTGTTGACCTCAGGGGAAAATAGTGTAAATATAACAGCAAAAATGGCATACAACGTTGTAACTAAAATCAAATCAAATCAAATATATATATATATATATTTATATATATATATAATATATATATTAATATATATATATCAGTTTCTAAATTCCCAAATTGGGCATTTTTTAATGCACTAAGGTACTACAATATAGCATTTATTCAATTCAATTTATTCAATTTTAACAACATAAGCTTCTTCAATCATGAAATCAGAAGGAATATTAATAGAACAAGAATGACCTAATGACTTTAAACCTTAGACTTTCCTACTTGGTGAATTTAATAATGAAAGTCTGATAATCCTAGCTCAACATTTTCCTCCGTAGAGTCCAGGTCACAAAAGATTGATCTATAATCTTTTCAAACATTCATGTAGATGTTTATTAGATCTTTTAGTTGTCATGGCCACTGTGTTCTCTGTTGCTGACCTCCAGCTTATATCTGAGAGATGTAGGTGAAATTTTGTTATAAATTGGCTTCAACCTTTGCCTGGGAGGACCAAAGGTGTTTATAAATAGATGTTCTATAGGGGCCTCCTGCACTGTGCTCCAGAAGAATGTGCATTTATTTTCTCACTCACTGTGTGCATTATTAAATGAAATATTTGAGAGAAGTATAAGACATCAGCTATATGGCAGAGCCATTAATAGGCCAACAGCACAAACCACATTTCTTTTTCATCAAATTTGACAGCTTTAGTGCCTACAATATTATGGCCTACTTTGAAAGAATTATACCCATTCAGGCTGAATTAAAGGTTACAAATATCAAAGTGTAATCTGTCAACTGGTAAATACCCATCATCAATCAACCAATTAATATGTTGTACCTATATGGATACATCAGCTTTCACTTGAGTGTTTCCCCCTTTTTAACTGAGGAATCAATATAGCTTCTTGATGTAGTAAAATAATGAAAATAATAATGAAGATGGCAAAAAAATGATCGACTGAATGTTTTTGTTTCATTTATCCTAGGGCTGCTATTAAATTAATTTTCAAATATTCAGCATAACAATGGTTGGATGTTTATTAGATGATATTTCAGGTTAATTTTGTGAGCTTATCTTGCTTGCTGGAAAAATTCAGATTCATTTTACTTTCATGTAAAAATAATCTGTTTTAGAATGATTATATGGGTAATGATATATAAAAATAAAATATATTATGAAAAATAATTACTGGTAACTGTTCTACTTTAACAGGCTTAGCATGAGGAAAAAGTAAAGCACAGAGAAGGTGAAAATTGGTCATGAGACTTTAACTCTTGAGATCAGCATAAAATATATAGATTAATTTCCTTTCCATGAACTTATATTTTGTTTTATTTCCATGAAAACTTTCTATTGGGGCATTGGAGACATTCTTCTTCAACTTTGAAAGTTTTATGAGCATTCTTATTTTACATTAAAAATCCCCCCCCCCAAAAAAATCCAATATACTGTTCCCTAAAGCATTTGGTTATATTCCCATTCTCTTGATATATGACTTTGTGTAAGTACATAGTAATGGCGAGAAGATATTAGGAGCTAAGAATGGCCTCAGGTTAAAATCAAGCAAGAAAACAGGAACCTCAGTCCTACAACCACAAGGAACTGAATTCTGCCAATAGAGAAATTGATAGGGAGTTGTGAACCCCACACAAATTCATTATCCTGGCTAACACCCAGTTGCAGCACAGTAAAACAGAGCAAAGAACACAGCTAACTAGTGACTAGACTCCTGACTCATAGAAAATATAAGATAATACGCCTGTATTGTTTTACACTGCAGAGTTTGTGCTAATTTATTACACAATATAGAAAGCTACTACAGGGATCCCTGGGTGGCGCAGCGGTTTGGCGCCTGCCTTTGGCCCAGGGCGCGATCCTGAAGACCTGAGATTGAATCCCACATCGGGCTCCCAGTGCATGGAGCCTGCTTCTCCCTCTGCCTATGTCTCTGCCTCTCTCTCTCTCTCTCTCTCTCTCTGTGACTATCATAAATAAATAAAAATTAAAAAAAAAAAAAAAGCTACTACAAAATATACACTCCTCCAAATCTCATGTATGCATTTTATAACTCATTAGAACACTGTTGGCCTAGACCAATGCAATAGTAATTGTAACAAGACACCAAGACAAATACAGTAATAGATAGTCATTGTTTTATTTGACTGTCATATATGTGCCATAGCTATACACATATTTGCTATTATGTCGTTATGAATATATGAAAAATATATTTTAATAGCTTGTGACTTTTAATAATAACTTTCAAATATTTAGATATATGGTATCTAAATACAGGATACAGAGGTAGAGAATATATGGTATATAGACCTCCATTTATTCTCTAGCTCTGTATCCTGCCAATGATAGTGGTGGGCATATTCAGCATCCTATCCTAATATTCACACTATTCTTCACTGCTTCCAGGTAGAGTTAGCAGATCTGACCTCTGTGTTTTCTCACAACACTTTTAAACACCCTAATATCATATGAACCATGCTTATTTGTAATTTGTCCATTAGTAGGTCTTTTGTCCTTACAAGATGATGAACTCTTTTAGAACAGAGATATCTTGGTAGCTCCAATCAATAATAGCAAGCACAGTGCTTAACATTTGGTAGATGTTCCATAGATGCATATTTAAATAAAAGGATGGGTAAACTTGACATAAAACTTTTATCAATTATTTTGATTGTCAATCTGTCATTCCTTTCCTACTCCCAAATGCTCCAAAACACACATTTAAGATAAATGTAATTATCTGTTTTAATAAAGGGCTGAACCTTTAGGTGCTTGCTGAACATATTGAACATTTACATCAAATGGCCTAACCATAGGTGGTTGTCACCCTAAAATTTGGTTGAGAAATATAGAAAATGATTGTTTCTATTCCTTGAAAATTAACAGACCATTAATATTTGGTAACTTTAATTAACTTTCCATAAAACAAAACTGAGCCTTTGATTGTGCTACAAATGCTTTCCTGTCAGAAAGAGAAGTTGGAAGAGGATATTAACCAAATCACAGAACAACCCTATAAAACTGGATTGTGTTGATCAAGCTTCTATTGACCAGGCCACTGCTGTTCATTGTTATATAATACCTATGTGTTCATGTACTTATATTTTTAAAAATATCAGGGGAGTTTTCTAAGAAGACAGGCAATCAACATAAATCAGCTCTCCCTAAACTGGGATAGACAAAGTTATCCATCAGGAGTTGAACACAGGGGCAACTGGGTGGCTAGTTGGTAAGGGTCTGCTTTTGGCTCATGTCATGATCTCAGGATCCTGGGATGCACCTCTGTCTCCCACCTTGGCGGCGGGGGGGGTCCCTGCTCAGTGAGGAGTCTGCTTCTCCCTCTGCCCCTAGCCCCCACTCATGCCCTCTCTCTCAAATAAATACATAAAATCTTTAAAAAAATAAAGTTGAGTATAATTCTACCATCCTAAGTAATCTAGACCCAGAGTCAACCTTTAAAAAACAGAGAGAAATAGGATACTTACTTGGGATAGTAACATAAAATATTTTCCTTTTTTTGTCTCAGAAGAATGTATATGTGGTGTTTTCTCATAAAGAATTTCAAACGAACTTGACAAATGTTTTAACATTGCTTAGAGCTCACAAAAATGCTTGCAATAATTGCTTATTTAAGGCTAAAAATTGTTTGTAACTATTATTAACATTTTGTTGTGGTTAATAATAATAGCCATTTATTACAGTAAAATGTCAACAATAAAACCAAAGGTGTAATGAGGAAAATAAAGATCACTCATGCAATGCATGGTATCATAAAAGCTAAAAAAGTGGGTATAAGAACTTCTCTGCCTGGGTGCAACACTGTGATCTCAAACAAATAATTTAAACTTTTGTTTCCTCAACATTTAATAAGAATAACTTACATAATTATATTATCTGAAGGATTTAGAACATGGTCTTACATATAACAATTACTCAGTATATTTTGTTATTATTAATTATTATTATTTTGGGAATCTAAAAAGAACTATTTATCTTGAATTTAAATCAATAAAAGCTACTTATACTGTTGTTTGTTGTAAAATCTGTAGTATTTTAAAAAATCCAACTAAATATCTGTAGAGCAATTATAGATATTTTCTATAAAAATTATATTCTAAAGTGGACAGATTTTATTTTATATTTTTTCATATAAAATGCACATTATTATATAAATAGTAAACATTTTAAGTTTTTCTTTCATATCTAATTTAATCACTGAATGTTTAGTTGTTATTGTCTTGGCACAAATATCTCTGAAAATAAATTTCTACTATCAGAACTCTTAGAGCACCATCAAACAATAATTAGTAAGAATTCTATATTGAGACTTGGTTCTGAATGAAAACTAAACCCAGGAGGTTAAATCTGTACACTCCACTTTTTTTCAGGATCTCACTGAGATTACAAAATGAATATATAAAAGTAAAAAAAAAAATGTTAGCAGAGCTGGAAACTGGGGAAAGATGATGTATCTAGGCACCAGGATCTGAGGAATTTGGGTAAAGATATTGTTCAGCGGTAAAATTGTAGAAAAGCACATGAGTTATACAAGAGAAGGAATTGATTCCAGAGTTTGAAGTGAATGAGAAGAACTAGCATGGCAGAGACAGAAGGGAAAGGGCTACTCATGCTTGGCTGCACATTTGATCACCTGAGAATTTTTTTTTAAAGTTTATGTATTTATTCATGAGAGACACACAGAGAGAGAGAGAGGCAGAGACACAGGCAGAGGGAGAAGCAGGCTCCCGTGGGGAATCCAGTGTGGGACTCCATCCCAGGACTCTGGGATGACGACCTGAGCCAAAGGCAGACGCTCAACCACTAAGCCACCCGGGTGCCCCTGAGAAAGTTTTCAATAATAATTACATTCAGATCTCATTTCAGAGCAATTGAATCATAATCGTGGTGGTTGGGAGAACTCAATACATATCTTTTCTGTTGTATAAATTTTCTAGATGATTCTATTTCTATGAGATGGTTATGAGCCTTTGGTCTAGGAAACAAACATTAAATATACTTGCATTTCCTGGGAAGTACAAGGATACCACTACACAAAACCCAGCTGTTACAGTCCCTCTCAACTTATAGTTGATGTTGGCACAAGCTACGTAATGCTGGAGGCATTACTACAAGAGAGTTCACATCTAATAGCCCTATGCCTCTGAGAGAAGATCGGGGAAGGGGAGCTGTAGTTGAGCATTGACCCAGTGTTTGTTGTAAAATCTGAAGTTTTTGTAACAAATGCTTAAGGAGAAAAATGTAGATGACAAAAGATCAAATATATCAGGCAAAATAATAAATATAAATGGATTAAAAGTTCTCATAATAAAATTTGTATAAGAATAAATAAAAATAATGCCATGCCCTTATAGTAGTAAAACAAAATTATCGGAAAAAGTGTTAAAAGTGAAAGAAAATATGTGTATTAGGCAAATGAAAACAAAATCTCACTAAGAGTTCTAACTCAATATCATTGTCAAATAAGATGAAATTCAAAGTGAAAACTACTGAAAAGGAAAATGATAAGTCATTTTATATCAATGAAAAATGGAACCTATGAAGAATTTTCAAAACATTTTAACGTGCTGAATAACGTTGCTTCAAATGTATTGCAGAAAAGCAATAAAAAAAACAAGGAAGTCTTCCATTAAATGAAATATGATATAGTAGAATCAGTCTTTGTATTCTTGACAGATTTTTTTCTTAAAAAATACAAATTCCAGATATTTTCAATTAATTTTATTATTGTACTCATTAATCTAATATCCCAGGCTTGAATGTTTGCAAAGCAAACAGCATTCATCAGGATAAGAAGAATAAACTTGATTGTCAAAGTGGATGTTTCATGTGTAAAATTACATTGAATTACATATTTAAGAACTAGAGTTAAAAAAAAGATACTAGAGTTAAGTTAAATTTCAAGAAAAATATATTTAAAATATTCTGCTCTCCTCAATTTAGGTTTTCCAAACTATTTATGCCTCATAACATATATATTAAGTGCAAAAAAGGCAAAATTTTGAAGTAAATATACTATCTATTTATAAAATTGCATAAAATCCATCCACTAGAAAACTAGAGACTGTGGGATAATGACTGTAATGTTAAAATAAGTCATTAAAATAAAAAAGTAATTAGCTTAAATTTTCAAAATATTTAAAATATGGTATTTTAAAGTAAAAAAAAAAACACTGGTTTTTACCTTTTCAATTATCATCGGTTGTAAAGGAATATTTATAAAGAAATTATTTTACAAAGAATAAAATTATAAAGGAATAGTTGTACCTGAATGGGCCCTTAAGAAGACGTTTTTATCCTGCCCCTTACAGGCTGAACATAGGGGTCAGAGTGTTAATGCTTTCCTCTTGTGTTTCAGAAGACTATAAGCCTCTCAGCAATCTCGATATTCACCAAGGCCACAGAATAACATTACATCCTAGCAGTAAATTAGCATCTAGATTGTATAGATGAATAGTCTCAAAAAAATTATGCACCTAGTATGAAGAAAGCATAGTCAAGAATTTCCTGGAAATGTGGGGTCATTGGAAGTCCTGAGAAGGAGCAGAGTCCAGAAAGGATGGGCCAAGGACAACCAGAAGACATAGATCTCGCTTGCCTCTGAGAAGTCCCAGCACTATCTATGGTTATCTGTAGCTGATGACAATGCAGGCTGCTTGAAGGCTGGACAGGATGAATCACTCCTCAGCTGATACCAGCTCAGGGTGTTCCAATGGAATGAGGTACAAAGGAGTAGAGGCTGGAAAGAACATAGGATGGCATAAAAACTGATATCAGAAAAATATGCATTTTCTATTCCTCTCCCTTCTCTCTTCTGAGAATGCCACCCATTGATCTCCATAAAATCAATCACCCTTAGGGAGGCAGGTAAAGGAAATGGAGAAGAAATATGTTAAATTTGACTAAAACTTTAACAAAAATAACTGTAAATTAAACATAGCATTATTAGGTCCTTAAAATGGCTTATTGGTTATTAACTTTTCTACCATTATTAGTAAAATGGGGAGTTAATTATATTCACTTAGTAGAAAATTAGGAAAATCATATTTCTGAACATTTGGCTTGTAAGTGTAAATTTCACGCCTGCTAAACATTTATCCCTGTCAGTTATCTCACCAGTCATGATTAGAACGTCTCTCGTTGTTGATATCCCATGGATGTTGTAAGAGTATGCTAATATATTCTTACAAATATAATAAAATGTGTATTAAAATGTGACATTGCAAATTTTGAAAAATACACAATTTTTCTCATGCAATTGATGTTCGAGAACACATAGGGGAACACACAGAGAAATTATTGAAATATGTATGTTTGCTTTATTTTTTTAACTGAAGTAGAGTTGACATACAATGTTACATTAGTTTCAGGTGTAGAGCACAGTGATTTGACAAGTCTATGCATTATGCTACGCTCACTGCAAATGTAGCTACCATCTGTCATCATATAACACTACTACAATATCACCAACTATCCTCTATGCTATACCTTTTATCCCCGTGACTTACTTATTCCCTAAGTGGAAGTCTGTGCCTCCCACTCACCTTCACCTATTTTGCCCACCTCTATAACCCACTCCCTCTAGTAACCATCAGTTTGTTGTCTGCATTTGAGTCTGTTTTCGCTTCCAGTTTATTTGTTTGTTCATTCATTTGTTTTGTTATTAAGATTTTATATATGAGTGAATTCATATAATATCTGTCTTCTCTGCCTGACTTCTTTAACTTAGCATAATATACTCACGGTCCATCCATGTTGTCACAAAAGCACAAACTCATCCTTTTTTTTCTGGCTAGGTAGTATTTTATTACACACACACACACACACACACACAACAAAGCTTCTTGTATCCATTCATCTATTGATAATCATTTGGGTTGCTTCTATATCTTGGAATTTGTAAATAATGATGCAATAAATAGAGTGTATAGAGCTTTTCAACTTAGTGTTTTCATTTTCTTTGAGTATGTACTTGGCAGTGGGATTACTGTATCATATGGTATGTTTATATTTAATTTGGGAGGGACCTCCATATTGTTTTCTACAGTGGCTGGACCAATTTACATTCACAGCAACAGTGTATAGGGTTGCTTTTCCTCCACATCTTTCCCAAAACTTACTATTTCCTGTCTTTTATTTTAGCTATTTCTGATAGGCAAAAAGTGATATTGTGATTTTGATTTGTATTTCCCTGATGATTAGTGATATTGAGCATCTTTTCATTTTTCTTTTTACCATCTATATGTCTTATTTGTAAAAATTGTCTATTCACGTCCTCTGCCTTTTTTTTTTTTTGTAATCGAATTGTTTGCTTTTTTGGTGTTGAATTGTATAAATTATTTTGATATTTTGGATATTAACTCCTTATCAGATATATTACTTGCAAATATCTTCTATTAGCCTTTAAATTTTGTTGATCTCCTTAACTGTGAAAATATTTTTATTTTGGTGTAGTCCTGATAATTTATTATTATTTTGTGTTTTTCTTGCCTGAGAAAATAACAACCAATACCACAGAAATACAAAAAATTGTAAGAGAATACTATGAGAAATTATTCGCCAACAAATTGGACAACCTAGAAGAAACAGATAAATTCCTAGAGAATACAATCTTCCAAAAATTAATCAGGAATAGAAAATCTGAATGATCGATTTCTAGTAACAAACTTAAAATGGTAATAAAAAAAACTCCCAACAAAGACATGACTAGGGCCAGATGAATTTGTAGCTGAATCCTACCAAACCTCTAAAGAAAAATTAATACATATTCTCTTCAAAATATCCCCCCAAAATTGAAGAGGAATGAAAATTTCCAAATTCATTCTATGAAGTCACCATTACCCTGATACCTAAATCAGAGAGACACTACCAAAAAGAGAAGGGAGGCAAGAAAACTATAGGTTGATATTCTTGACGAACACTCTATGCAAACAGCTCAACAAAATATTGGCAAACTGCAATACATTAAAAGGATCATTCACCTCTCTCAAGTGGGATTTACTCTGGGAATACAAAACAGTTCAATATCTATATATCAATTAGCATGATATATCCCATCAGCAAAAGGAAAGATTAAAAACCATACGATCATCTCAACAGATGCAGAGAAAGCATTTGTCAAAATTTAACAACACTTCATAATAAAAAGTAGCAGTGAAATGGGTTTAGAGGGAATATACCTCAACATAACAAAGAACATTTATGAAAAACCTACAGCTAACATTACTTTCAATGTTGAAAAGCTGAGAGCTTCTCTTTTAAGATTAGAAGCAAGGCAAAGATGTTTATACTCTTACCACTTTATTCAACATAGTATTGGAAGTCCTAGTTATAGCAATCAGACAGGAAAAAAAGACAAAAGGCATCCAAATTGGTAAGGAAGAAGTTAAACTGTTACTATTTGCAG
Organism: Canis lupus baileyi; assembly: GCF_048164855.1. NCBI lineage: Eukaryota > Metazoa > Chordata > Mammalia > Carnivora > Canidae > Canis > Canis lupus. Next base: position 59,208,264 of record NC_132846.1, read on the forward strand.
ATAGCATGATAGTATGCATAGAAAACCCTAAGACACCACCAAAAAAATTAAATATAATAAATAAATGTGGAAAAGCTGCAGAATACAAAGTTAATATATAGTAACTGGTTGTGTTTCTTTACATTAATAACAAAGTAGTACAGTATGATGACTGAGGCACTGTACTAGAAAGTAAAACACAGAAAACCTCAGACCCTCAGTTTCTACTGTGCCTCTCTAGGAGTACACTGGGATTCTGTGACTTTTTTTTTTTTTTTTTAATTTTTATTTATTTATGATAGTCACACAGAGAGAGAGAGAGAGAGGCAGAGACACAGGCAGAGGGAGAAGCAGGCTCCATGCACCTGGAACCCGATGTGGGATTCGATCCCGGGTTTCCGGGATCGCGCCCTGGGCCAAAGGCAGGCGCCAAACCGCTGCGCCACCCAGGGATCCCGGATTCTGTGACTTTAAGGAAGTGATTCACCCTACAAAGTGCTTCCTTAATTATTGGTGTATAGTATGTTCTAGTATTAAGATGATTTGTTTCATTCAGTGTCAGGATAAGCAAAAATCTAAAGAGACCTGAAGTTACCAAAATATTATAGTTGTAGAACTAAGAATGCTTGACATCTCTACACTCCCCTCTTGATTACTGAGGGGTAAAGAATCAATCTGTCTATCTCATCCACAGATTTTAACAATCTCTATCAGTGTTTTGTCTTGTTTTATCTTGATTTTCCACTTTTAGATTTTCTCTGTTAGTTTTTTTATTTCACATTTAATAAACTATTTCTGAAGACAAAAAGTGTCTTTGTAGTTTTGAGTAAAAAAAAAAAAAGAAAATAAAATCAAGGTCACCATAGTACTTAATTGTATCCACTTAATTTAGAGAGAAAATTCCAATCCATTACACTCCATTTTCTTTTGTTTGTTTATTTTTTATTTATTGTAAATAAAGCCATCCTAGTTTTTATAAAAATACATTGAGGTATAATTATATAACATCTTATTACTTTCATGTGTACATTATATTTTTATACATAAAAATAATTCCCATATAAGTTTATCATCTGCCATCATAAAAAACTAGTACAATATTATTGACTGTATTCCCTATGCTGTACATTACCATCCATTTTATTTTTTTAAGATTTTATTTATTTATTTGAGAAAGAGAGAGAGCATGAGAGAAACAGCAGTGCAGAGGGAGAAGCAGGCTGCCCAACAAGCAGGGAGCCTGATGTGTGGCTCCATCCTAGGACCTCGGGATCATGACCTGAGCTAAAGGCAGCCACTTAACCAACTGAGCCACCCAGGCACCCACCCTCCATTTTAAAAGAATTCTCTCAAGGCACATTTTAATATGGAATGTGTTTTCACTTTGTCATGGCATTTTCCATAATCAATTGATGTTGAATTAAATTATAATAAAACTTGGGGGGGAAAAGCAGAACAGCTTTGCTTCAGTGAAAGTAATTTTTCTTTATAAATATATTTTCAAATAATTTTATAATTACAGAATATTAAATTATCCACTAGAAGTAACTTTTACATCTTATCAAATTAAAATTGGTCAATACACAGATATAAAAGGGTCTCCTTACAAAAATCTTATAAGAAACTACAAATTTCATTTTCAGCATAAAAGAATGAGTTATATTTTCATTAATTGATGAAATCAATGTATCAATTCATTTATTTGTATCCTGAATTCCCACTCTGGGAGAGATAATATTCATACGAAAGCAAATATGACACGGTTTTTGTTATCGACAAACCTATCATGGATGTAGGAAGGCAAAATGAAATTTTACCCAGTTAAATAGCAATGCA